>NC_055988.1:145949077-146625708 GCF_018446385.1 Zingiber officinale
CGTTGGGCGACCTGTTCGCTTGGACGAGTTGCGAATCAACCAATACATGTCCCCTCCCGAACGGCAGTGGGTCCCTGCATCTCTCCCGGTCGTGCTAGTAACAGACAAAAGGAGCAGAAGAGGACAAAGGGGGCAGCCGGTGTTATCCTTCTTGAGACATGTGTCGTCGACGAATAGCATGGTTGGCGGCCGGATCGGACAGAGAATCGTACGGTGGAAATTTCTACTGTCATATTAGAGATATGCTCGGACGGTTGAGGTATGGCGTCAGACACACTTTTTTGACACGACCATTACTAGATATGCTTTGAGGAGTATGCACGCCTCAGAAAACGTGCATGCGCCCCATGGGAGCCCTATATAAGGACCCCCAACCTTCAACGGAAATATGCATTTTCATCACTATAGCTAGTCTTCACGCTCGTTATTCTACCTCGATCTCTTCTCGCCGGAGCTGACTTGAGCGTCGGAGGGCCGTCGCCGGGAGCCCCTTCTCGGCTCGGTTTGGTGCTTGCAGGTTCTCGCCGGAGGTTTACGTCACTCAGAGGGTCACACGGAGTCAACGAGAGCGTCACATCCCCAGCGACTATCGACTTAACACTCGGATAGGATCAAATTGGCGCCGTCTGTGGGAACACACGAATCCGAGTCTAGTAGAAGATGGAGGAAGCGGAGACCTCACACCGTGACGCTCTTTCAAGAGGAGCTCGATGCGCTCATCCAGGCACAGGCAAAAATCGTGGATTCAACGGCAAAAGCATTAGCGGCGAATGGCGTAGCAGCGACTTGACGTAGGGAGGTGGCGCATGAGGACCGTGAGCAACTCTCCATATGGGGACAAAACAAAGGCCGACCGGCACTCAGGTGGTACCGGTGCCCGCCGATACCGTTCATAGGGCTTTGTTCTAGACGCCCTCAGAAATTGCACAAGCTCATCAAGACCAAGGATCTTCGTTAGATGAAGCTCCAGCTCGGGATGCAAGGAAGGGGAAAGCTCCCCGAGCTGATTTGTGTTAGCTAGAGCCCTAGAGCCAATCATTTGATGATTGTATTTTGGACTTGTTGTATCATATTCTATATAAATAAAGGCATTTAGCTTTTTGGTTATTATACTTACTTGTATTGGTGTCAAATAAACTAAGTATAATAACGTCCTTGAGTAGAAGGTTCTTACCTATATCAATCGATTGGTTGAATCGATGAGTGAGATGATAGGAACACTTTAATCATTCTAGTTGAGTATTAACATTCAGGGACAATGTTAATGCAATAAGACTAGCATGTAGGTCAACTCGATGACTTGATCTCAAGTCATGGATATAGAGATATCGTGCATAGATATGCATTAGAAAATTATCTTTGAATGACCATGTGAGAAAGTATCATGGATCGTTATATGAGTGTCATATACTTTCTCATGTGGCTATTAGTATGACTACTAGTCCTTAGACCTCAAGTCACCATGGATCCCTACATAAGGAGTTATGTACTGTTTGTCAAGCGTCACCCCAGAATCGAGTGGACTATAAAGGCGATTCTTGGTATGTAACGAATTATGCAGGGATGTGAGTGATGTAGATGATCTATCCCTCCTATATGACAGGAGCGACATCGATATTCTTGATAGAGTGAGACCACGAAGTGCATGGCCATGCCCAAATGAGTCAATATGAGATATTGAGCTCATTTGATTTAGTGAGTCTACTTGGAGTTCAAGATTTAGATTGATCAGAGGATGACACGGTCTATGCCTCACATTGATCAATCTAGATGTCTAGGATAGAAGGACACTTGTCATATATTGTGAGGAGTCACAATTAGTAGTCACAAGGTGATGTTGGATCTCAACATTCTGTAACTTGCAGTAATGATGTATTGCTAGATACCGCTCATTACTTATGCTTCTAAATGAGTTTAGGCATTGCCAACGTACAAGAACCTATTGGGTCACACACAAAGAACAAGTGGGTGGAGATTAGGTTCATATGATGAACTAAGAGGATTAGATTGATGTGATGAATCAAATTGGATTAAGAGTAATCCTAATTGGGCTAATTGAGTTGGACTCAAGTTGATTCATGTGTTCAATGAGTCTAATTTGGATTATGACTCATTGAATCAATTTAATTAAATAAATTAGATTCATTATATTAAATTGACTTGAATTAAATGGTTGGATTAGATCAACCATGAGAGAGATTAAGTCAAGTTTGACTTGACTTGAGAGGAAGAGGAAGAGTCAAGTTTGACTTGACTATTTGCCACATCATTAGTGATTTGGCATTAGGAGGACTAATGATGATGTGCCACATCATCAAAGTGTGCCACCTCATGGGGGTTACAAATCTATTCTCTTTAATGGCCACATTTAATGAGAATGGGGGTTACCTTTTTGGTTTTGAATGAGAATGAATTTTTCATTCACTCACATTCACATCATCTTCTTCCTCAAACTCTCTTCTTGCTCCTTCTCTTCTCTTGGTCGTGGGTTTCAAGCAAGGGAGAAGAAAGGAGAGTGAATCTAATCCAAGAAGAAAGGTTAGTGAAAGTCACATAGAGATTTTAGAGGAGTGTGTTCTCTTCTTTTCCTTTCTTCTTCTTCCAATCCCATCCGAGAGCATCAAGAAGTGCTAGCACACTTGTGGTGTTCTCTTCTCCATCCTTGTGTGTTAGAGAACACATCTTGTTCGTGTGGATACTTCTAGAGAGTTGTCTACTTTGACAACTAGAGATCCGGCATCTCCTTGGACAAGCGGGACTCGCAAAGGGCACGCATCGAAGGTATAAGATTTTCTCCATGTAGATCTAAGTGTTGATCTAGGTAAACTCGTACTCGTAGTTTTTCGAAAATTTTTCTTTGCACGGATCCGTTGGCTAGGGAGTTTCGGTTTCCGCGACGAAAAGCGATTTTGGAAAAACCCAACAATTTGTCGCCCGAGCGGATCAACCGCCAATTCTTTGAAGCAATTTTGTAGGATCCACTACCTAGGCATTATGCTCCTCTGGTGATCGGGGAGTATAATGGATCAACGGACCTAGACAACCACTTGGGCAAGTTCGACAATGTAGCAACTCTTCATCAATACACAGATGAAGTCAAATGCAGGGTCTTCCTCACAACGTTATCGGGCTCGACACAATGCTGGTTCCGGAGGCTACCGGACGGATCTATCAAAAGCTTCAAGGACTTCCGAACGACTTTCCTCCACCACTTCGCTAGCAGCCCACGTTATCAGAAGACAAGTGTCAGCCTGTTTTCTATGAAAGCAAGGGTCAAGAGAGACCCTTCGAGCCTACATTCAACGCTTCAACCAGGCTGCAATGGACATCCCCATGGTCTCCTCTGTTAGGATCCTTCGTACGGAGGCTAGAGAGGGGGGGTGTGAATAGCCGACCCCAAATCGTCGTTTCTTTCTACAAAACGTGTTAGCGCAGCTGAAAATAAAGACAGAAACGAAAGGGAAAGAAGACAAACCTCAAACAAACCGATGTAACGAGGTTCGGAGATAAACTCCTACTCCTCGGCGTGTCCGTAAGGTGGACGAAGCCTATCAATCCGCCGGTGGATGAGTCCCCGGAGAACCGGCTAATAAATGCTCCTTGTGGGTGGAGAAACCTCGCCACAATACTTGTAACAACAAGAAAGGAGTACAAGGAAAGCAAGAAGCAAATACAAACAACAATATAAATGCAACACTTGCTTGCCTTCTCTGTCGACCGGAGGCGATGAAGCAGTAACTTCACAACCCAACTGCAGCAGCTGATCGACGACTGGAAGCTCACGCGAAGCTTCGGAAGCGAGCTCAACAAAGCTCAGAACCTCAGAGCACAGGAGCAGAAGCTTCAATCCAAGGAAGAAGAAGAAGTAACCAATGTAGAAGCTCTCAGCCTCCTTTTATACCTGCGGAGAAAGAAGCACAGAAGAAATCTAGCCGTTGCGATCGGTCTGCAGATCGATCAGTGGATCTGGAACGATCATCGGGTACGGGTCGACTTCTGATCGGTCCGGGACCGATCAGCTGATGTCCCCAGACCGATCAGCCCCTCTTGCGCCTCGCTCCTGTTTGGCTTCGATCGACTCGATGGTCACCGACCGATCGGTTATCACACAAGATGCAATCGATATTCGATCGGTCACCGACCGATCAATATTCATGTATCACCGGATCGATCACGGTCGATCCAGACTCTTTTTCCCAAACCAAGTCCAAACCAACATCCGGTCAATCTTGACATGTTGGTACATTGCGCCTAGCATCCAGTCACTCCCTTGACCTGTTAGGACTCCCCGCTATGTCGATCCTTTGACCCACTTAGATTTTTCTCTCCGTGCCAAGTATCCGGTCAATCCTATGACCTACTTGGACTTACCATCACCAGATGTCCGATCACCCTTGATCCATCCGGATTTTCCCTTGGCTTCACTCACTGTGACTTTCACCCAGCTTCACTCACTAGGTTTTCACCGCTTCACTCACCGGGATTTCCATCCTGGCTTCACTCACCAGACTTTTCCAACTGTCTAGCTTCACTCACAGGACTTTCATAGCACGGCTTCACTCACTGTGACTTTTCTCATCCGGAGAAGAGCGACCGAGCCCTCTCGACCACGTCCCGAGAACGAGCCACCGAGCCCTCTCCGAGCTTCCCATGTGCTGGCTTCCATACTTGGACTTTTCGTGCGCCAAGCTCCTGCTTGGACTTTTCCCATGCCAAGCTCCCTGCTTGGACTTTTCCCGTGCCAAGCTCCCTGTTTGGACTTTTCCGAGTCAGGTCAACTCACCTCGGGTCAACCAGGTCAACCTTGACCACAGGTTGCACCCACAATCTCCCAAGCTTGTATCCTTGTCAAACATCAAGATACAACCATTGTCAAACATAACTCGTCAAACATCAAAACACAACTCGAGTCCAGTCAACTCAAGTCTAGTCAACCAGGTCAACCTTGACCTAAGGTTGCACCAACAATCTCCCCCTTTTTGATGTTTGACAAAACCCATTGACAAAACCCATAATCAAACCCATAGTCAAGTTAGGTTAACTCGATAACCTAACTTAGGTTTTCCAATGTTCTTCCCTGAACATTCTCTAGACATTCTCCATTCTCCTTTCTACTCTCCCCCTTTTTGACACACATCAAAAAGAGTGAATCAAGGTCAAGGGTTTCTTCCTAATGAAAGTCCCATACCTTTCATTGAAACTCTTAATTTCCCCCTTGACACTAGAGTCAACAATTAACTTAGTGATAATCCCATATCACTCATCCTCAAAAATTTCGACGAGTAAAAACTCCCCTAAAGTCAACTCCTCCTTGACTAATAGGTAAAACTCTCCCTAAAGGTCAACTCCCCCTTGACCATTGCACCAACAATGTCTTGGAGAGTTTCAAACCTTTAGAAACCTAAAACACCACTTCCCGAGCTGCAATTTCAGACAAACAGTCGAAATTCAGTAGATTGGCACGCCCTGATCGGATCGGTCACGGTGACCGATCCAGTAAACTCTGGACCGATCAGAATCTCCTCTGATCGGTCCACAATTCTGATTTCTGATTTCTGATTTCTTCTCCCGAAATTCAGAAACCTCTAGAAAATTACAGAAAATTCAAAAAAGTGTGAAATTTTGAGGATACATTCCTCATAACATATACTATCAAGGAAAAATAGTTTTCTATGAAAATAACTTCCATTTTCAAATCTTGATACAAAGTTCAAAAACTTTGAAATAGTTCAAGTTTACCTCAATTTTGTATCAATTTGCTCAATGATGAATGCTATCACTAGAAAAGCTTCATCAAGGTTTTTCAAATCAATTTTGAAATGATTTTAAACCCTTTAATTTGGGACCACAATCTTTGGGCTATATGTACATGACTTGTACATAAGCTTTCCCTATGATCCCCAATTTTGAATTAGGTTCATCTAGGTACAAGAGCTATGCACCTTGATCCTAACTCATCATCCTAATATCTCACACACATCTAAGGTGTTAGGATCCTTCGTACGGAGGCTAGAGAGGGGGGTGTGAATAGCCGACCCCAAATCGTCGTTTCTTTCTACAAAATGTGTTAGCGCAGCTGAAAATAAACACAGAAACGAAAGGGAAAGAAGACAAACCTCAAACAAACCGATGTAACGAGGTTCGGAGATAAACTCCTACTCCTCGGCGTGTCCGTAAGGTGGACGAAGCCTATCAATCCGTCGGTGGATGAGTCCTCGGAGAACCGGCTAATAAATGATCCTTGTGGGTGGAGAAACCTCGCCACAATACTTGTAACAACAAGAAAGGAGTACAAGGAAAGCAAGAAGCAAATACAAACAACAATATGAATGCAACACTTGCTTGCCTTCTCTGTCGACCGGAGGCGATGAAGCAGCAACTTCACAACCCAACTGCGGCGGTGATCGACGATCGAAGCTCGAAGCAGGCGAGCTCAACAAAGCTCGTAACCTCGAGTACAGAGCGGAAGCTTCAATCAAGGAAGAAGAAGTAACCAATGAAGCTCTCACCTCCTTTATACCGCGAGAAAGAAGCAGAAGAAATCTGGCTGTTGCGCATAGCGGCTAGTGCCTGATCGATGCGTGGACCGATCAGGGCTCTTGATCGGTCCAGACCGATCAGGAACTTCTGATCGGTCCGGGACCGTCGAAACTCTGATCGTCCGGGGACCGATGCCAGGTTGATAGGTCCCCGCACCGATCGGCCCTCTGCGCCTCGCTCTGTTCAACGACGATTCACGATCGGCCACCGATCGATCGGTTATCACCATATCGATGTGTTCTTGATCGGTCACGCACCGATCGAATATTCATGATCATCGATCGATCACCGATCGATCCACTCATGGTTTCGCCCAACCAAGTCCAACCAACATCCGGTCAATCTTGACTGTTGGTACATTACCTGGCATCCGGTCACTCCCTTGACCTTCACTAAGTGTCGGTCAACCCTTTGACCCACTTAGACTTTTCTCTCCGTACCAAGTATCCGGTCAATCCCATGACCTACTTGGACTTCCCATCACCGGATGTCCGATCACCCTTGATCCATGGATTTTCCCTTGTCCGCTTCACTCACGGGACTTTCACCTAAGCTTCACTCACTAGGTTTTCACAGCTTCACTCACGTGATTTCCCATTGCCGCTTCCTCCTAGACTTTTCCAACTGCAGCTTCACTCACGAGGACTTTCTAATCTGGCTTCACTCACTGGGACTTTTCCTCATCCGGTCCAGAGAAGGAGCCAGGCCTCTCGACCACGGTCCCGAGAACGAGCTTCCGAGCCCTCTCCGACTTCCCATGTAAGCTTCCATATTTGGACTTTTCCCGAGCTCTGCTTGGACTTTCCCACAAGCTCCTGCTTGGACTTTTCCCGTGCCAAGCTCCCTGCTTGGACTTTTCCGAGTCAGGTCAACTCACCTCGGGTCAACCAGGTCAACCTTGACCACAGGTTGCACCCACAATCTCCCAAGCTTGTATCCTTGTCAAACATCAAGATACAACCATTGTCAAACATAACTCGTCAAACATCAAAACACAACTCGAGTCCAGTCAACTCAAGTCTAGTCAACCAGGTCAACCTTGACCTAAGGTTGCACCAACAATCTCCCCCTTTTTGATGTTTGACAAAACCCATTGACAAAACCCATTGACAAAACCCATAATCAAACCCATAGTCAAGTTAGGTTAACTCGATAACCTAACTTAGGTTTTCCAATGTTCTTCCCTGAACATTCTCTAGACATTCTCCATTCTCCATTCTCCTTTCTACTCTCCCCCTTTTTGACACACATCAAAAAGAGTGAATCAAGGTCAAGGGTTTCTTCCTAATGAAAGTCCCATACCTTTCATTGAAACTCTTAATTTCCCCCTTGACACTAGAGTCAACAATTAACTTAGTGATAATCCCATATCACTCATCCTCAAAAATTTCGACGAGTAAAAACTCCCCCTAAAAGTCAACTCCTCCTTGACTAATAGGTAAAACTCTCCCTAAAGGTCAACTCCCCCTTGACCATTGCACCAACAATGTCTTGGAGAGTTTCAAACCTTTAGAAACCTAAAACACCACTTCCCGAGTTGCAATTTCAGACAAACAGTCGAAATTCAGCAGATTGGCACGCCCTGATCGGTCACCAGACCGATCAGGGATTCCCTGGATCGGTCACGGTGACCGATCCAGGCAACTCTGGACCGATCAGAATCCCCTCTGATCGGTCCACAATTCTGATTTCTGATTTCTTCTCCCGAAATTCAGAAACCTCTAGAAAATTACAGAAAATTCTAAAAATTGTGAAATTTTGATGATACATTCCTCATAACATATACTATCAAGGAAAAATAGTTTTCTATGAAAATAACTTCCATTTTCAAATCTTGATACAAAGTTCAAAAACTTTGAAATAGTTCAAGTTTACCTCAACTTTGTATCAATTTGCTCAATGATGAATGCTATCACTAGAAAAGCTTCATCAAGGTTTTTCAAATCAATTTTGAAATGATTTTAAACCCTTTAATTTGGGGCCACAATCTTTGGGCTATATGTACATGACTTGTACATAAGCTTTCCCTATGATCCCCAATTTTGAATTAGGTTCATCTAGGTACAAGAGCTATGCACCTTGATCCTAACTCATCATCCTAATATCTCACACACATCTAAGGTGTATCAAACACATCCAAGTCAATTTTGATGTGAGATATGGGTTTAGGTTATCTTAGGCTAAGTTTTCATGCATTTTCTAAAACAACAACTTAATCTCCATATCAAATTGTGTTGTTTATCCTTCGATCAATTTCATTGATTATAAATGCAAGAAATGATGACATGGCATAAAATGATATCATAAATGAAAACATGTGCCAATGTCATGATGTCATGGCATAAAGTATGAAACTTAAATAAAGCATGACATATAACTAACCTAAGCATTATCATGACATTTCAAATGATCATAAAATAAATATGATGTCATGACATGGCATATGGCAAACAATATATGGCAAATAGAACATAAAGGTATAGAAAATACCTAATTCTAGCCTTAGTTGTCATTTTTGATAGTTTTGATCATTTCGCCATAGGTTCTATATTCCTAAGTGTAATAGACCTAAAATCACATACCAAGGATGTTTAGATCACTATGTGCCAATTAAATTGACCTAAGAGAACTCCTCAAATGTGATTGGCATATCCTAATCACCTTAGGAATAATTTTCAATTTCATTTTCAAGGCTTGATTGCACCTTGAAAATTCCTAAAGTGCCACCTTTTGCCATGATTAGGTTAACTACCTATTCAAGTAAGGTTGGCACACCCTAACTCATCTAGCGTGATGAAATCACGCTCCTAGGAACCCAATACCTATTGGAGCTCATTGGGTTCACTAAGTATTCACTAGGGATGACTTCCCTAGCAACCCTTCTAATGACCCTCCTAGGCTTTGAAGCCTTGGTCATTTGGGACTCATCAAGATCCACTCTAGGGGTGACTCCCCTTGTGACCTTGGTGATGGTCTTTCTAGCCCTAGGTCTTGTTCCATAATCGAATGGAACATTGTGATAAGTGGGCTTGACCACTTGGGACTTAGGTTTGTGACCCAAACCTTTCTTGTCCTTGGGCTTTGAAATTTGACCCTTAGACCCTAGAGTTGACTTCTCTAAATTCTTTAGGGCCTTTTCTAGAGTGTCAAGTCATGACCTCAAGACTTGATTTTCTTTCTCTAAAACCTCAAATTTTAATTTATCATTCTTTCTTGAGGTGTTCCTAGGCATATGTCTAGTTGTCTTGGGGTTTCTACCTAGGTTCTCCTTAGCCTTAGATGAGTTAATCCTAGGGTTGACATTTCTAGTATTATCCTTATCTAAGCTAACATGTTTAGCACCTAAGCACACATATGGTTTTCTATTGTTAACATGCTCATCATTATTTGCAATAGCAATAAAACTACTAGCATGTTTCTTATTTGAATTGCAATAATGTGCCTTAAAAGGTACCTTAGGGTTTGCCTTAGCTCCCCCTATCGATGTGCATCCCTTGTCCTTGTGAGGTTGCCTCCCCCTTGGACATTGACTCCGATAATGTCCCCTTCGCTTGCATTGGAAGCATACCACGTGCCCCTTGCCTTTGCGTGTCGGGACTCCGGCTCCCTTGACCTTTGGTGCCGGTGGAGTCTTCCTAACCCTCCTTGGACACTTACTCTTGTAGTGCCCAAATTCCCTACACTCAAAGCATATTATATGTAACTTATTTGAAATTACGATGCTTGAGTTACCTAGGGTTGAGGATGGATGAAGGCTCTCTCCCTCATCCCTTCCGGAGGTAGATGCTTCTTCTTTCTCCGATCTTGAAGAAGAGACCTCCTCCTCTTCTTCCTTAGACGTTGAGTGACTCTCAACTTCTAATTCGCTCCCTCCATGATGTGAGCTACTTGGCTCACTTGACTCCTCTTCATGGCTTGAAGTGGAGCTCTCCTCATGAAACTTGGCCAAGTTATTCCACAACTCCTTGGCGTTGTTGTAACCACCTATTCTACACAAAATGTCATTAGGTAAAGAAAATTCAATGATTTTCGTTACCTCATCATTGATGGTTGATTGGTGGATTTGCTCCTTGGTCCACTCCTTCTTCTCTAGGGTTTCTCCTTTCTTGTCCATCGGAGACTTGAAACCTAATTGAACACAACTCCAATTTTCAAGGTTAGTCATAAGAAAATACCTCATTCTTACCTTCCAATACGCGAAGTCGCAGCACTCGTAGAATGGTGGAAACGTGATGTCTTCTCCGAGTAGATCCATTCTCTAGCTTGTGCTCCCCCGGGTGTTAATCCGACGAAGAGCAACCTTGCTCTGATACCACTTGTTAGGATCCTTCGTACGGAGGCTAGAGAGGGGGGTGTGAATAGCCGACCCCAAATCGTCGTTTCTTTCTACAAAACGTGTTAGCGCAGCTGAAAATAAACACAGAAACGAAAGGGAAAGAAGACAAACCTCAAACAAACCGATGTAACGAGGTTCGGAGATAAACTCCTACTCCTCGGCGTGTCCGTAAGGTGGACGAAGCCTATCAATCCGTCGGTGGATGAGTCCCCGGAGAACCGGCTAATAAATGCTCCTTGTGGGTGGAGAAACCTCGCCACAATACTTGTAACAACAAGAAAGGAGTACAAGGAAAGCAAGAAGCAAATACAAACAACAATATGAATGCAACACTTGCTTGCCTTCTTTGTCGACCGGAGGCGATGAAGCAGCAACTTCACAACCCAACTGCAGCGGTGATCGACGATGGAAGCTCACGCGAAGCTTCAAGGCGAGCTCAACAAAGCTCAGAACCTCGAGCACGGCGGAAGCTTCAATCCAAGGAAGAAGAAGAAGTAACCAATGTAAGCTCTCACCTCCTTTATACCGCGGAGAAAGAAGCACGAAGAAATCTGGCCGCAGTGTGCTGATCGATGCGTGGACGATCGGGAACCTGATCGGTCCACGCACCGATCGAACTTCCTGATCGGTCCGGGGACCGATCAGCTTTGTACCGATCGGTCCCCGATCAGCCCCTCTGCGCCTCGCTCTGTTCGGCTCGATCGACTCGATCGGTCACCGGATCGATCGGTTATCACACAATATGCGATGTGTTCTTGATCGGTCACCGGACCGATCAGAATATTCGCGGTATCACTGGATCGATCACCAGATCGATCCAGCTCATGGTTTTCGCCCAAACCAAGTCCAAACCAACATCCGGTCAATCTTGACCTGTTGGTACATTGCGCCTAGCATCCAGTCACTCCCTTGACCTGCTAGGACTCCCCGCTAAGTGTCAGGTCAATCTCTTTGACCCACTTAGACTTTTCTCTCCGTACCAAGTATCCGATCAATCCTATGACCTACTTGGACTTCCCATCACCAGATGTCCGATCACCCTTGATCCATCTGGTTTTCCCTTGCCCGGCTTCAATCACCAGGACTTTCACCTAGCTTCACTCACTAGGGTTTTCACCTGGCTTCACTCACCAGGATTTCCCAACTGCCTGGCTTCACTCACCAGGACTTTCTAACTGCCTGGCTTCACTCACCAGGACTTTCCCGTCTACCTGGCTTCACTCACCAGGACTTTTCCACATCCGGTCCAGAGAACGAGCTACCGAGCCCTCTCTGACCACAGTCCGGAGAACGAGCTACCGAGCCCTCTCCGACTTCCCATGTGCCAAGCTTCCATACTTGGACTTTTCCCGTGCCAAGCTCCCTGCTTGGACTTTTCCCATGCCAAGCTCCCTGCTTGGACTTTTCCCGTGTCAAGCTCCCTGCTTGGATTTTTCCGAGTCAGGTCAACTCACCTCGGGTCAACCAGGTCAACCTTGACCACAGGTTGCACCCACAATCTCCCAAGCTTGTATCCTTGTCAAACATCAAGATACAACCATTGTCAAACATAACTCGTCAAACATCAAAACACAACTCGAGTCCAGTCAACTCAAGTCTAGTCAACCAGGTCAACCTTGACCTAAGGTTGCACCAACATCCTCCAAAACCATGATGCATGCCTTCACCCAAGGGCTTACCGACGGTGACTTCTTCCGCTCGCTCATCCGGAAACCACCTCGCGATTATGATCATATGCTGAAGAAGGCGAGCGAGTATATCAATGTGGAGGAGGCCCAGGCGGCCCGAAGGAAGGAGGCTCCGACCGAGCCTGCTGTGCCGACCGAGCGGAGGTAGCTGGTTAATCATCAACCACCCAGAGGACCCCGAACCGAAGGGATAAGGCCCCATCAAGAAGCCCGACCACACGTCGTTCAGCATGTGGCTTCCGAGCGACCAAAGCCGAGGGAAAGGTATGAACTCCCATGTTTTGTTCTTTCCACCAGTCTGCCAGCCACAGCACACGAGACTGTTGGGGGTTTGCTCCGGGCGTCCAGCCAGCCCCGAGGAACTATCGTCGCCGATCACCCTCGCCCGAGCAACGACACCCAGGTACCGGGCGGCGAACGGTTAGACAGTCGCCTGATCGGAAGCACCATCGTTCGCCCAGGAGTGACGATCGACCCCGGGCCTCGCACGAGCAAGCAAGACCCTCCGCTCGAGAGGAAGAAAACAGAAGCAACGTCGCTCAAGGGGAGATCAACATTATAGTGGGAGGACCGACCGGCAGAGACTCCAACCGAGCCCGCAAGTCACACGCCCGGCGGTTAGAGATCAATGCCATTGATTGTAGCCAGGAGAAGGCGAGCGGGCCCGAGATCAGTTTCGGCCCCAGGGATCTCGAGGGAATTGAAGTGCCGCACGACGATGCCCTCATCATCCAAGCGATAATAGCAAATTACACTATTCATCGCATCTTCATTGACACAGGGAGTTCGGTCAACATCATCTTCAAGAAGGCGTTTGACCAACTCCAGGTAGATCGCACCGAGCTGCTTCCAATGACCACCCCCTGTACGGGTTCACGGGCAACGAGGTCCAACCGCTCGGCCAGATCAAATTGGCCGTGTTACTCGGAGAGGAGCCCCTTCGGAGGACAAGAGTAACTAATTTTTTTTTCTTAAAAATTTATTTTAAAAATTAACTTAAATTTTTTAACTTAAAAATTTATTTTAAAAATTAACTTAATTTCTTTTAACTTAAAAATTTGCTTTAAAAATTTAACTTAAATTTTTCTTAAAAATTTATTTTAAAAATTAAACTTAAAAATTTATTTGAAAAAATTAAACTTAAAAATTTATTTAAAAAAAAACTTAAATTTTTTAAATTTACTTTAAAAATTAATTTCTTTTAACTTAAAAATTTATCTTAAATTCTGTGTGCTTGAAAATTAACTCACACTCTCACATAAAATGACCGACCTTAAAAATGATTTTAAAAGAATAAAATTAGACTAACTTTAACTCCTATCTATTGTAGGAAATCAGGTGGATTTTAGATAGTGGTTGCTCCAAGCATATGACTGGAGATCACACCAAGTTCACCCAACTTACCTACAAAAGTCTAGGAACATTTGCCTTTGTAAACAATGACAAACTCAAGGTAATCAGTATAGGTAACATTGAATTAAAAATAGATTTCATTATTACAAATGTTTTACTTGTTGAAAATTTTAAATATAATCTTCTAAGTATAAGTCAATTGTGTGACACTAGGTATAAGGTTAAATTCTTATCCACAGAATGCTTAATCAAACATTTAGATAATCCTACCATAAGTCCTGTAAGTCTAAAAGGATTTAGAAAAGACAACATCTATGCAATCAACTTAACCACCTCTTCAGTTAAGTGTTATTTAACACAGAAAGAAGAAACCTGGTTATGACATAGAAGAATGTCACACACAAATTTCAGAAACATAAACAAATTAAATGGATTAGTTAGAGGTTTACCAAAATTACCTAACTTAGACTTAACCATATGTAATGCTTGTCAACAAGGTAAACAGACAAAATCTACTCACAAACCAACTAATCAATCACAAACCAACTCAACATTAGAACTTCTACACCTAGACCTATTTGACTCTCATGGAGTCAAATCAATAAATGGAAGTCTATACTGTCTAGTCATAATAGATGACTACTCCAGGTTCACATGGGTCAAATTCTTAAAAAATAAAGATGAAACTTTTGAAATATTTACAAACTTCTGTAAACAAGTTGAAAATGAAAAAGACACTAAAATTAAAAGAATTAGAAGTGACAACGGGGGAGAATTTAAAAATCATAACTTTAATAAATTTTGCCTTGAAAATGGCTATCATCACGAATTTTCATGTCCTAAAACTCCCCAACAAAATGGAATTGTAGAAAGAAAAAATAGAACTCTACTTGAAGCATCTAGGACAATGTTAAATGAATACAACTTACCTAAATATTTTTGGGCAGAAGCTGTTAGTACAGCCTGCTACGTACAAAATAGAATAACACTAAATAAAATACATAATAAAACTTTTTTCGAGCTTTATTATAATAAACAACCCAATATAAAATATTTTAAAGTATTCGGATGCCCAGCCTTCATCCTAAACACAAGAGAACACTTAGAAAAATTCACCTCTAAAGTAGAAAAATGGAATCTTTGTATGCTACTCCTTAAACAGTAGAGATTACAGAGTCTATAATAAAGTTACCTTAAGAATTGAAGAAACTACTAATGTAAAATTTGAAGATTCCAAACAAAACGTAGAACAAACCCAACTTCAACCAATTGAATTTGTTCAAGAAAATACCAATTCTGAAGGAACCAATCAATCTCTAAATCATGAAGAGGAAGAAGAACTTCAAGAGAATCAACCTCCTAGAACTATTAGAGTCAACCCAAATCACCCAACTAGCCAAATAATTGGTGATCCAAACCTAAGGGTTCAGATTAGGTCATCCTTTAGAAACCTAAGTCAAATCTCATTAATTTTAAAAATTGAACCTAAAACAGTGGCTGAATCATTACTTGACCTAGACTGGATAATTGCGATGCAAGAAGAACTAGCTCAATTTGAAAGAAATGAAGTTTGGGTTTTAGTGCCACCACCTAAAGATAAAAAGATAATAGAAATAAAATGGGTATTTAGAAATAAATTAAGTGAAACTGGAGAAATCACAAGAAATAAAGCTAGACTAGTGGCTAAAGGATTCAGTCAAGTAGAGGGACTTGACTACGATGAAACTTATGCCCCAGTGGTTAGACTAGAGTCCATTAGAATGCTACTTAGTTATGCATCCCACAAAGGAATTAGACTCTACCAAATGAACGTTAAGTCAACATTCCTAAATGGACTAATAAAAGAAGAAGTCTATGTAGGACAACCACCTGGATTTGAAAATTTAGAACACCCTGATTATGTCTTTAAACTGGAAAATGCTTTATATGGACTTAAGCAAGCTCCTAGGGCATGGTATGAAAGACTTACGTCGTACCTAATTTCTAAAGGGTTCAACCAAGGTCAAATTGACCTAACCTTATTTATTAAGTCAATACAAAAAGATATTTTCATAGCCCAAATCTACGTAGATGATATAATTTTTGGGTCAACAAATTCAGAATTTTTAAATGAATTTACAAGCCTAATGAAACACGAGTTTGAAATGAGTCTAGTAGGTAAATTAACCTATTTTTTAGGATTACAAATCAAACAAATGAATGAGGAAAATTACATTTATCAACAAAAATATACTAAGGAGTTACTCAAGAGATTTGGAATGGAAAATACTAAAGAGATAAAAACACCCATGGCAGTGAACACAATCTTAGATGATGACCCCAATGGAAAACCAGTTGATTTAAAATACTATAGGAGTGCCATAGGTAGCCTATTATACTTAACTGCAAGTCGACCAGATATTTTATTTACAGTTAGTATGTGTGCTAGATACCAAACTGATAGATCGAGTAGTGCGATAGAGGGGGGGGGGGTGAATATCGCGTCTTTTTAAAACTATTCTTTATCTTTTAAAGTTAGAATTAAGCAGCGAAAAATAAAGAGAGACAAAAGTGTTTACTTCGTTCGGAACCTAGCTCGACTCCTACTCGAAGGCCCGTGGTCCTTGACTGCACCGATGGGCAAAGCACTATAATCATTCTTTTCGAAATCCTCGGAAAGAAGTGAATCGTACAAGTACAAATATGTAAGATAGTAACACTCCTACTATCTTACAGAAATTAAGTGCTGTACTAAAAAAATATATACCGACAATAGAAGTAGTAAATCGTAGCTCGGTCGGCACTGTTGGATGAAGTCGCTTGCAAACTTGATGACGACGTGTAGCGTGAGCAGCTTGCAGAAGAGCACAAGAGTTGATCAGAAAATTCTATATGACCTCTGACTTCGAGCCTCAATTTATAGGTATGATGGGTGTTCGGTCGACTGATCCCTCTGTTCGGTCGACCGAACCAGCTCCGATCCCTTCCAGCTGGAGTCTGATGCCGGCTCGATATTCTACATTAACTGACCTTCAATGGTTCGGTCGACCGATCATGCCTTTTGGTCGATCGAACAAGCTTTTTCCTTGTTCGTTGAAATCAGCTGAGATCTTTATTTATTGCAGCATTAATATTGATTGGATCGATTGACCGGTCCTCTGGTTCGGTCGATCGATCAGCCTTTTTTTCCTTTCCTGCTGATCGCTGCTGATGATCTGTCCTTTGCTAAGTCACCCTGGTTCGGTCGACCGAACTTACTTTTCGATCAACCGATCATGCTTTGACTGGACTCTGGTCTGATCTGTTCTAAACTGAATTACTGCTTTGAGTTTGCTTTGTTCGGTCAACCGAACCACTGGTTCAGTCGACCGATCCAATCGAACCTGCAACACAGTGTTACAAAAAAACTTTCTTGCAAAACAGATGTTAGAGCAATAATATAAAGCAGGAATAAAATGTAAGATAGTAGAACTGTCTTGATCTCAACTTTGAAACCTTCCCGGTTTCTTCAATTGGATCATCGACCTAAGGTTGTTCCCTTCGGGAACCCGACCTCACTGTCGCTCCTCCAGTTTCTTTACCTCAACCTACCTGCCAAACTTTGTTCCTCCAGATCTAGTTTGGACTTTTCACTCAGCCTTGATCGGCTCGCTAGGACTTTTCCCTTGATCTTAGGTCCTCCAGACCTCTCGATCATATTTCCAAGCTTCAGGTCCCCTCGACCTTCTTGGACTTGCACTCGGGTTCCACGATCTGCTAAGATTTCTTCTGCCTAGCCTCCAACTAGGTATTTCTCGGTCGAGTAAACATCCTACACACTCAGTCAACTTGTTAGATCATAACAAGACTTAACTTAAACCTTTGGCAACATCAAAACTCAGGTTTGATTCTGGTGTAACTTGCACCAACAGAAACCTGTGCTAAAGAATCTCATTTGACTCAAGTCAAAAGAATCTTTAGATACCTTAAAGGAACAACAAATATAGGAATTTGGTATCCCAGAACCAATAATTTTGAACTCATAGGGTATTCTGACTCAGATTATGCCGGATGCAAATTAGACCGCAAAAGCACAAGTGGTGGATGTCAACTACTGGGTCCATCGCTTGTCAGCTGGTTTAGTAGAAAACAACACTGTGTTGCTTTATCCACAACTGAGTCAGAATATATAGCTATAGGAGAGTGCGTTGTACAACTATTATGGATGATGCACACCCTAAAAGATTTTAACTTAAACTTTACAAATGTAAAAGTCTTAATTGATAATATTAGTTCAATTAACCTAAAAAAATCCAGTGCATCACTCCAGAACTAAACACATTGAAATTAGACATCACTTTATCAGGGATTATGTTACTAAAGGTGACATTGAACTCAAATATATTGAGTCCAAGTCAAATTTAGCTGACATATTCACAAAACCACTCCCTGAAAGTGAATTTAGCAATCTACGTAGAAAATTAGGGATGTGTTTAATAGCCTAGGATTTTCAAAATTTAAAATTGTTTTCAAAAATGATTGTTTTAAATTTTAGGTCAAATTTTATTTTCAAAACTTCCTATTTTTAGAATTTCAAAAGGTTTTGGCCTTAGATTAGAATAATTCCTTAGAAATCATGTTCCTTTAAGACTAGTATTTCAGCATCTCACCAACACCCTAGGTTCCCTTGTTTGTGATTGCCAAACATAGAAAGGGGTGAGATGCATAGACAAATTGCCTGGACTTAAGATGCTTATTTCAGTGCATCGACATAAGTCTGGGCGTTACATACAAAACAGACATTGATCAAGTTAAGCTATTCAGTTTAGACAAAACACTAACTGATTACAATGCACTTAACTTGACTAACCAAGTGAAAGCTGCTATCTTCTGATAGTTAGTAAGTACCTAATTGATTAGACAGTTGTTTTAAATGTCAGGTTTAGGGGGAAGATTAAATCAACTTACTTTCATATTTAGTACTAAAATTATTTTCTCCGCTTTAAAAGTAATGTCTTTTCTTAATTTTTTTTTTAAAACTGATCTTTGGAAATCTAATTTGATAAAATCTATTTTTTTTTTAAAAAAAAACTAAGCTTTTTAAATTGGATTTTATAAACTAAGGGTTTGAAAATAGAATCTTTTGCAAACTTAGATATGAAAAATAAATTTTAATTAGTTTTGAAAAGTAGATTTTTCAAACTTAGTTTTGAAATTTTAGTTTTGAAAACTTATGTTTGAAAAGTGTTTCAAAGTTGAAACTTATTTTGAAACTTGATCTTGAAATATGGAACTTATACACTTATGTTTTGAAAGTTTGAAATTTTAAAACTTGGTTAACTTTAAACTTATACTTGAAAAATTAGCTTTTATCTTGCAAAATTATCTTTTGAAATTTAATCAATACTAAGTTATATTGCTAAATTAGCTATCTTTCAAAACTTAGTCATTTTACAAAAGTTAAGAAATAAAAGTTAAATTAACTATGTTTTAAAGTTAAACTCCCCAAGTCAACTTGCCCTTATTTCGTGCAATGTTTACATTGGCTGTATTCTTTTATGTGCAATTTTTTCTATGTTCATGTTTGATGAATGCCAAAGGGGGAGGGTTAGGTGATTAAGTTAGCTAAAATAAATTGAAAATAAATCTAACTTAAAAAACCCTATAAATGCTTATTTTTACTTGCATAATTTTTCACTAACTTAACCAGATTGTCATTCCATCAAAAAGGGGGAGATTGTTGGTGCGGTTAGTACTAACGGTCTAACTCAAGTTTTGATGAATGACAAATTAGATTAAGTTAGGTTTGTCGTTGTCTAACACTCTGATCGAGTGTGTAGGCGAAGTCGAGACAGATCGACGGGCTGACCGGATGTCTGGCACAAAGCCCAGCTAGGTCAATGGGCCGACCGGATAGCTGGCACGAAGTCCAAACGGGTCGACGGGCTGACCGGACGTTTGGCACGAAGTCCAGCTAGGTCGACGGACTAACCGGATAGCTGGCGCGAAGTCCAGACGGGTCGAAGGGCTGACCGGATGTCTGGCAGGTAAGTAAAGGTAAGTCACTGGAGGGGAGTGACTGTGAGGACGCATTCCTGGGAAGGGAACTTAGGCGTCGATCTAACTTAGATCCATTTCAGAAATCTAAGTTGAGATTGTGACTAGATTCCGGTCTCGGAAAGACGGAATCTAAGTCATATTCTTTATGTTAAAATTATAAACTGTGCTAAGACTTTGTTTTGTAGGATATACATTATATATTTACCTCGGACTAACCTTGTCTTGCAGGAGAAGGAGTTTCTGGAGAAAGGTGGTCCGGGCGCCCGGAGGCAAATTTTATCCTGATCGCGGCGTTGACACGCGGAGCTCGCTAGTTGGGCCTATTACGTCACACCAGGGCGCCTGGAAGGGATCCGGGGCGCCCCGAGACTCCTATATAAGGAGGGTCAAAGGCGAAGCTCAATACACAACTCAGAATTGACAATCTGCTTCCTCGTGCTCCTGCGACGCTGTGATCTCCGACAAGCTTTCCTTTTCTGTTCTAATTCTTTTTATTGTCGGTAATTTTCTTTATTAGCAATCTTGTACTGAATTTGTAATCTATATTCGAATTGCTAGTGGATTGCCCAACGAAAGTACTCAACGAGTACGAGCCTTGGAGTAGGAGTCGACATAGGCTCCGAACCAAGTAAAAAGGTTCTGTGTTAGCGTTGCATTTACTTTTCCGCTGTGCTCACTCTTTTCGAAAGATTTCAATATTCACCCCCCTTTATCGACTTTCACGATCCAACAAAGGGAACCCTAGAAAAGGGGAGTTTGTGGACATTTAAAGATCTGTCGATTCTTGGGGATTCTGAAACGAAGTGTTGTTGCATTTCTAAGTCAACAAGAGGTATTTTCAAGCAATAAGATAATAAGCAAAGTAAGATCTCATTGTAAAGTGTTTACTTTCATTTTTGCTTGTGTATTTTGTTGTGTTTGTTGTGTTCTTGTGAGAATAAGTGTGCAAGGCTTCTCCGCATCCAAAAAGATTTCAAGAATGAGACATTCATAGTGGAGCTGTGAATGTGATGAGTGAACCCTTATATTAGTCACCTTAAGAAGATGGATACAAAATAAAATTCAAGTGTTAGTATTATGGAGTATCTTCATTTCAAATATCCGCTGCAACATCAAGTTCAAAGAAGCAAAGTGAGCTATTTACTCCCTCTAGCTTGTATGTGTCCTACTAATAGTTTGTCTATGTAAGCGTCATGTTTTCATAATTTCATTCTATTAGGAATTCTGTTATGATTTTTTTTCTTTTTTCGGTAAGATTTCTTTCATTTCTTTATAAGATAGGAATTAAGGTCTATATTTTAGGTTTCTTTCTCTTTTTTTTGAGTAATAGGATTCAGAGTCCATATAAACACTTGTTTAGTTATTTGAGGAATTATCCTCTATCGATGATAAAGCTTTTTTTTGATAAAATCTAGAGAACGATAGATTTTTCTTTGTTTTGATGATTTCTCTTCTTACTTTCTCCTCAATTTTACTTTCTCATTAACTCACAGGATAATCGTTATCATACCCGGCTTCATATTCCCTAGAATCGATCTCTAGCCCAACTACCTCGAAAGTGATTTCCACTCTCTCGACTTTCATGATCTGTCACAGAGCTTAAAGGATCCAACCTAATCTACTTTATGAGTTGTGGTTAGGATGAACACATCAGTATCTTCATGTTAGCTAAAGCCCTAGAGCCAATCATTTGATAATTGTATTTTTGGACTTGTTGTATCATATTCTATATAAATAAAGGCATTTGGTTTTTGGTTATTATACTTACTTGTATTGACGCCAAATAAACTAAGTATAATAACGTCCTTGAGTAGAAGGTTCTTACCTATATCAATCGATTGGTTGAATCGATAGTGAGATGATATAGGGAACACTACTCTTAATCATTCCTAGTCGAGTATTAACATTCAGGGACAATGTTAATGCAATAAGACTAGCATGTAGGTCAACTCGATGACTTGATCTCACAAGTCATAGATATAGAGATATCAAGTTGACACATGAGTATACATTAGAGAATGTATACTGAATAACCCGTCATGAGAAAGTATCATGGATCGTTATATGAGTGTCATATACTTTCTCATGTGGCTATTAGTATGACTACTAGTCCTTAGACCTGAAGTCACCATGGATCCCTACATAAGGAGTTATGTACTTTGGTTTCGTCAAACGTCACCCGTAACTGAGTGGACTATAAAGGCGATTACTGGATATGTAACGAATTATGCAGAGGGATGTGAGTGATGTAGATGAGATCTATCCCTCCTATATGACGGGAGCGACATCGATATTCTTGATAGAGTGAGACCACGAAGTGCATGGCCATGCCCAAATGAGTCAATATGAGATATGGAGCTCATTTGATTTAGTGAGTATACTTGGAGTTCAAGATTTAGATTGATCAGAGGATGACACGGTCTATGCCTCACATTGATCAATCTAGATGTCTAGGATAAAAGGACACTTGTCATATTTTGTGAGGAGTCACAATTAGTAGTCACAAGGTGATGTTGGATCTCAACATTCTTGTAACTTGGGTAGTAATGATGTGTTGCTAGATACCGCTCATTACTTATGCTCCTAAATAGGTTTAGGGGCATTGCCAACGTTACAAGAACCTATAGGGTCACACACTAAGGACAATTAGATGGAAATTAGGTTCATATGATGAACCAAGAGGATTAGATTCATTTGATGAATCAAATTGGATTAAGAGTAATCCTAATTAGGCTAACTTGAGTTGGACTCAAGTTGATTCATGTGTTCAATGAGTCTAATTTAGATTATGACTCATTGAATCAATTTAATTAAATGAATTAGATTCATTATATTAAATTGACTTGAATTAAATGGTTGGATTAGATCAACCATGAGAGAGATTAAGTCAAGTTTGACTTGACTTGAGAGGAAGAGAAAGAGTCAAGTTTGACTTGACTTTTTGCCACATCATTAGTGAGTTGGCAAGATGTGAACCAATGATGATGCTCCACATCATCATGATTAATTAAGTGGGATGCCACCTCATGGAGGTTACAATTCTTCACTTTAATGGCTACACATTAATTGCACTTAATGCAAAATGGGAGTTACATTCTTTTGAATGTGGCCGACCACTATGGTGTGGTGTGGAATGAATTTTTCATTCATGTGTGCATTCACTCTCTCTTCTTCCTCTCAAGCTCTCCCTCTCCCTCTTCTCCTCTCTTGCCATGACCTATCAAGGTGCTAGCACACCTTCGTTTAGGTCTTCTCCACCTAATTAGTTTGTGTGGATACTTCTAGAGGAGTATCTATTTTGATACTCTTGAGATCCGACACCGTTTGGACGAGCGGGAACGCGAAGGGCTTCGCTTCAAAGGTATAACCCTTTTTCATGTATATCTAGGAGTAGATCTCGGTAGAAACTCGTATTCGTAGTTTTTTGAAATTTTTCTTTGCACGGATCCGCTGGCCTTGGGGCTTTGGGGTTTTCGCGGCCCGAAAAACCCAACAGTGGTATCAGAGCCACGTGCAAAGACGAATACGAGTTTATTTTGTGTTTTATGAAAACTTTTTAGTTCTGTAAAATTCTGTAAATTTATGTTTTTTTATAGTATTTATGAGTATTTTTCTCGTAGAAGTGAAGCACAAGTGTTTCGATACTTGTAGGCTTCGACTACTGAGAAGAATTTTCCAAAACGGCCAAGTTTCGCTCCAAAACTTTTTGGGACAGCAGGCTAAGGCATTGTTAGATCACAATGGAACCCTCGCGATGGTTAGATCGCGGGTAGGGGCGCTGCCCCTGGCCCCGCAAGGGGTTTCGTTCCGCGATTGCGCCCGAAAATCACTAAACGGAATCGCCGGGAAATTGTACTCGTAAAAATTGTAAAAATTATAGAAAAATTACAGAAAATTATAGAAATATTTAATTTTGAATTATATATTATTTTTGTGATAGTCATGGCCCAAAGACCCAATTCGATTGGATAATTCGTGTTGTAATTCATAATACGGCCTGCGTGCCGTTATGTGATGTGCGTGCTGTATTTATTCTTTTTATTTATTTTATTTTCACGACCTGCGCGTCGTGCCTTTCTCTTATATTCTAGTTGTAAATTAGATTTAGACTCGAATGTAACTCGAGTTTCAAAATTGTAATGTAATTTTGAAGCGGTGGAAGGTCCACACGAGACGGAGTTACGAGGAGGGCGCGAGCAACACAAGGTGGTCAAAGGAAGAAGCTTGAGAAGCTGTTGACCTTAGGTTGACCATCCGATCTTCTCATTGGCTCGAGAAGATCGTAATAGGGTCATGACACAATCACAAAATAATTTAATTAATTGCTTATATGTATGTGATGCATGTTTAATTAAGTAGTTAATTAATGCCTAGCGATTAGATTAGATCTAAATCGTGCACATGATGCACCCCACGATTAGATTAGATCTAAATCAAGTATTTGATACGCATCATCATTTAGATTAGATCTAAATCACGTTAACTCGTAATGCCTACCATGTCGTGATACCTACCACTACCTCGATCGCATGTAGTTGTTGAATCTGCCAAAATAGAGCAACACATACTATCTTGGTAGGGTACGGAGGGACAATTTTGGTCCTGCCTATCAATGCATGGGTGAGTACAACTCAATTAGATTGAGTAACTAGTTAACTCAATTGAATCGAGTTTAACTATAGGCATTATCCAATGGTTGGTAGATAGGTCAAAATCATGTTTATATTAACTTTTGGGCGTATTAGCCAAAGCTAACTCGAGTTTTAATATAAATGCGGATTTTGATCCTATAAACAAGAGTTGCATAGAGATGTAATTGGTAATCGTTACTTACCGATTATACTAAGTCTTGGGCGTATTAGCCAAAGCTAACTCAAGGGTTAGTATGATGTGGATCTTGTCCCACATGAATTATAGAATTCAGTGGGAGCATCATTTAGTTAAAGGCCTAATTAAATGATTAAGAATATGATATTTATTTCTGCTTTTATTTCTGTTGTAGATTACCATGACGTCGAACACGAACACCTTCTCCCTGTGATTTGTCCTCGAGAAGGACAAGCTCAACGGAGCAAACTTCCTGGACTGGTACAGGAACCTGAGAATAGTTCTCACCCAAGAACGTAAACTGTACGTTCTGGAGCAGCCCATTCCGGAGGCTCCTCCTGCCACTGCCCCACGAGCTGACCGAGATGCTTTCAAGAAGCATCAAGATGACGCATTAGATGTGTCTTGTCTAATGCTCGCGACCATGAACTCTGAGCTTCAGAAGCAACACGAGTTAATGGGCGCTTATGATATGGTTGAACATCTTCGTCAACTGTATCAAGGACAAGCGAGACATGAGAGATTTGAGATCTCAAGGTCACTGTTTCAGCGCAAGATGTCAGACGGGGCTCCAGTGGGCTCATATGTACTCAAAATGATTGGGTACATAGCGAACCTACAAAGGTTGGGGTTCCCTCTTGGCCAAGAGCTGGCTACTGACCTGATCTTGCAATCCTTGCCGGATAGCTACAGTCAATTCGTTCTAAACTACAATATGAACGAGATTGACAAGCCACTGCCTGAGCTGCTTAGCATGTTGAGAAATGCTGAGCTAAACCTTAAGAAGGCTAAGCCCAACACTGTTCTGATGGTTCAGAAACATAAGGGCAAGGGCAAGCCCAAAGGCAAGGGAAAGTCCCAAGCCAAGGGCAAAGGCAAGGCACTGAAGCCTAAAGGAGGGGTCGCCAAGGATGCTACCTGCTTCCACTGCGGTCAGACCGGGCACTGGAAGAGGAACTGAGGATCTTAAGAAGAAGCGAAGTGAGACTTCCACTTCAGGTATATATGTTATAGAAGTCAATCTATCTATTTCTACATCATGGGTATTAGATACATTTGTACTGATGTGAAGGCGCTGAGAAATAGCAGGGCATTGACAAAGGGCGAGGTGGACCTACGAGTAGGCAATGGAGCATGGGTTGCTGCTGTTGCTGTAGGGACTTACTTTCTATCTCTGCCCTCTGGGCTTGTACTAGAGTTAGTCGATTGTTGTTATGTGCCTGCATTAACTAAGAACATTATATCAGTTTCTTGTTTAGACAAGAAAGATTTCTCGTTTACAATAAAGAACAAATGTTGTTCCGTCTATTTAAACAATATGTTCTATTGTAGTGCACCTCTGATAAACGGACTCTATATTCTAGACCTTGAGAGCCCTATCTATAACATAAATACCAAGAGGTTCAAGTCAAATGACCTGAACCAAACCTATCTCTGGCACTGTCGCTTAGGTCATATAAATGACAAGCGCTTATCCCAGCTCCATAAAGATGGTTTGCTGGACTCATTTGATTTTGAATCATATGAGATATGCGAGTCATGCCTACGAGGCAAGATGACCAAGACTCCCTTTAGTGGGCATAGCGAAAGAGCGACTGATTTGTTAGAACTCATACATAGTGATGTATGTGGCCCTTTCAATGTCGCTGCTAGAGGCGGTTATAGGTACTTCATCACATTTACTGATGACTTCAGTAGATATGGTTATGTGTACTTGATGACACATAAGTCTGAATCCTTTGAAAAGTTCAAAGAATTCAAGAATGAAGTACAGAACCAGCTTGACAAGAGTATTAAGATACTTCGATCCGGTCGAGATGGAGAATACCTTAGCCATGAGTTCCGTGACTATCTAGCTGAGTGTGGGATTCTATCCCAACTCACTCCTCCTGGAACACCACAGTGGAATGGTGTATCCGAAAGGAGGAATCGTACCCTATTAGATATGGTACGATCGATGATGAGTCACACAGATCTTCCGACATACCTTTGGGGTTATGCTCTAGACACGGTAACTTTTATACTCAATCGAGTTTCATCCAAGGCCGTGATAAAGACACCATATAGGATATGGACTGGGAGAGATGCCCAGGTGTCTTTCATGAGGATTTGGGGTTGTGAGGCTTACGTTAGACGTCAAGTCTCAGACAAATTATGACTCAAATCTGACAAGTGCTAGTTTATTGGATATCCCAAGGAAACTAAGGGATATTACTTCTACATTCCCAGTCAGCACAAGGCAGTTGTGGCAAAGACTGGGGTCTTTCTAGAAAGGGACTTTGTTTCTAGAAAGACTAGTGGGAGCGCGTTTGATCTTGAAGAAGTTCAAGATGCGAACAATAGCACTGATGCCTCAATGGAAATTGAACTGGAACCACAAAGTGTTGTGGATGATGTTGTTCCACAAGGAGTTGAGGAATAACAACCAGTTCAAGTAGACATACCTCTTTGCAGGTCTGATAGGGTATGTCGTCAGCCTGAGAGATACTCATTTCTCTTGTCTGACTATGATGACGTTGTGCTCATAGAGGATGAGCCTACCACCTATCAGGAAGCTGTGATGAGACCAGATTCTGAGAAATGGCTAGAAGCCATGAGATCCGAGATGGAATCCATGTACACCAACCAAGTATGGACTTTGGTTGATCCACCTGAAGGGGTAAAACCCATTGGGTGTAAGTGGGTCTTTAAGAGAAAGACTGACATGGATGGACTTATCTATAAGGGTCGCTTGGTAGCTAAAGGTTTCAAGCAGATTCATGGTATTGACTATGATGAAACCTTTTCTCTAGTAGCGATGTTTAAGTCCATTCGGATCATGCTTGCTATTGCAGCCTACCATGACTATGAGATATGACAGATGGATGTCAAAACTGCGTTTCTGAATGGAAACCTACTCGAGGATGTGTACATGACACAACCTGAGGGTTTTGTAGATCCAAAACATACTAACAGAGTATGCAAGCTGCATAGGTCCATTTATGGACTAAAGCAAGCTTCTCGGAGCTGGAATCTTTGATTTGATGATGCAATCAAACAGTTTGGTTTCATCAAGAACGAAGATGAGCCTTATGTCTACAAGAAGGTTGTAGGGGATATAGTTGTCTTCCTCATATTGTATGTGGATGACATACTACTCATTGGGAAGGACATCCCTATGCTTCAGTCTGTCAAGACCTGGCTAGGGAGTTGCTTCTCAATGAAGGACTTAGGTGAGGCATCCTGCATTCTAGGGATACAGATCTATAGAGATAGATCTAAGAGATTGCTTGGCCTAAGTCAGAGTACATACATTGACAAGGTACTCCTACGGTTTGCCATGCAGAACTCCAAGAAGGGATTTCTGTCGACGTCACATGGCGTGAGTCTTTCGAAGACTCAAGGTCCCTCTTCTAGAGAGGAGAGAGACCGTATGGATCAGATCCCTTATGCCTCAGCCATAGGATCGATCATGTACGCCATGCTATGTACTCGACCTGATGTCTCGTATGCTTTGAGGATGACGAGCAGATACCAATCAGATCCAGGTGAAAGTCACTGGATAGCGGTCAAGAATATTCTTAAGTACTTAAGAAGGACTAAAGAATACTTCTTGATATATGGAGGCGATGATGAGTTAGCTGTAAAGGGTTACAGTGATGCTAGCTTCCAGACCGACCAGGATGACTATAGATCGCAGTCGGGGTTCATATTTTGCATTAATGGTGGTGCTGTCAGCTGGAAGTGTTCGAAGCAGAATACAGTAGCTGATTCTATAACAGAAGCCGAGTACATTGCTGCATCAGAGGCAGCAAAGGAGACAGTTTGGATTCGCAAGTTCATCACTGAACTTGGGGTGGTTCCTAGCATTGCTGCCCCCATTGAGCTCTATTGTGACAACAATGGAGCTATAGCACAGGCGAAGGAACCTCGCTCACACCAGCGGACCAAACACATACTACAGGGCTTCCATCTCATTCGAGAGATCATCGAGAGAGGAGATGTGAAAATTTACAGAGTACTTACAGAGGCTAACATCGCAGATCCCTTGACCAAGGCTTTGGCACAGAGGAAGCATGATGGTCACACTAGGTCATTGGGGCTTAGAGCTTACACTGATTAGCACTAGTGCTAGTGGGAGATTGTTAGCTAGAGTCCTAGAGCCAATCATTTGATGATTGTATTTTTGGACTTGTTGTATCATATTCTATATAAATAAAGACATTTGGTTTTTGGTTATTATACTTACTTGTATTGGTGCCAAATAAACTAAGTATAATAACGTCCTTGAGTAGAAGGTTCTTACCTATATCAATCGATTGGTTGAATCGATAGTGAGATGATATAGGGAACACTACTCTTAATCATTCCTAGTCGAGTATTAACATTCAGGGACAATGTTAATGCAATAAGACTAGCATGTAGGTCAACTCGATGACTTGATCTCACAAGTCATGGATATAGAGATATCAAGTTGACACATGAGTATACATTAGAGAATGTACACTGAATGACCCGCCATGAGAAAGTATCATGGATCGTTATATGAGTGTCATATACTTTCTCATGTGACTATTAGTATGACTACTAGTCCTTAGACCTGAAGTCACCATGGATCCCTACATAAGGAGTTATGTACTTTGATTTCGTCAAACGTCACCCGTAACTGGGTGGACTATAAAGGCAATTACTGGGTATGTAACGAATTATGCAGAGGGATGTGAGTGATGTAGATGGGATCTATCCCTCCTATATGACGGGAGTGACATCGATATTCTTGATAGAGTGAGACCACGAAGTGCATGGCCATGCCCAAATGAGTCAATATAGGATATTGAGCTCATTTGATTTAGTGAGTCTACTTGGAGTTCAAGATTTAGATTGATTAGAGGATGACACGGTCTATACCTCATATTGATCAATCTAAATGTCTAGGATAGAAGGACACTTGTCATATTTTGTGAGGAGTCACAATTAGTAGTCACAAGGTGATGTTGGATCTCAACATTCTTATAACTTGGGTAGTAATGATGTGTTACTAGATACCGCTCATTACTTATGCTCCTAAATAGGTTTAGGGGCATTGCCAACGTTACAAGAACCTATAAGGTCACACACTAAGGACAATTAGATGGAGATTAGGTTCATATGATGAACCAAGAGGATTAGATTCATTTGATGAATCAAATTGGATTAAGAGTAATCCTAATTGGGCTAACTTGAGTTGGACTCAAGTTGATTCATGTGTTCAATGAGTCTAATTTAGATTATGACTCATTGAATCAATTTAATTAAATGAATTAGATTCATTATATTAAATTGACTTGAATTAAATGATTGGATTAGATCAACCATGAGAGAGATTAAGTCAAGTTTGACTTGACTTGAGAGGAAGAGAAAGAGTCAAGTTTGACTTGACTTTTTGCCACATCATTAGTGAGTTGGCAAGATGTGAACCAATAATGATGCTCCACATCATCATGATTAATTAAGTGAGATGCCACCTCATGGAGGTTACAATTCTTCACTTTAATGACTACACATTAATTGTACTTAATGCAAAATGGGAGTTACATTCTTTTGAATGTGGCCGGCCACTATGGTGTGGTGTGGAATGAATTTTTCATTCATGTGTGCATTCACTCTCTCTTCTTCCTCTCAAGCTCTCCCTCTCCCTCTTCTCCTCTCTTGTCGTGACCTATCAAGGTGCTAGCGCACCTTCGTTTAGGTCTTCTTCACCTAATTAGTTCGTGTGGATACTTCTAGAGGAGTATCTATTTTGATACTCTTGAGATCCGGTACCGTTTGGACGAGCGGGAACGCGAAGGGCTTTGCTTCAAAGGTATAACCCTTTTTCATGTAGATCTAGGAGTAAATCTCGGTAGAAACTCGTATTCGTAGTTTTTTGAAATTTTTCTTTACACGAATCCGTTGACTTTGGGGCTTTCGGGGTTTCCGCGACGCGAAAACGCGGTTTTCGCGACCCGAAAAACCCAACACTTCATTCTTTCCTTTATCTCATAAACTCACCGTTTACCCTACGATGAGTCCCTTCTTAATCATATGTTGAGATTAGAGGACTTGAATTCACCGATATTCATCATAGTGAAATTAAAATTTTAAAATTATTTTTTTAAATAGTTTTCTCAAATGCTTTCTCTCGATCACTTTTGGTTCTTCATCATAACGCATTCGTTTTCCAATTTTTTAGATAATCCGTGCCACAATGCATTTGTTTTCCAGTTTTCTAGAGAATTCGTTTCACGAGCATTTTGATACTCAACAAGCAGTCCGACGATAGTTTTTATTACTCGACGACACACTGTACACTTACGGTAATTTAATTTGTCACTTACTCCTGATGATGATCTCTTGCTAATCGACATCTATATATGCTGCAATGGAAATAAAAAAAAACACTTTTAAAAATAGGTGACAGATTTATGTGGCTTTAAAGAAGAACTTTTGATATTCTTTGCTGCCTCATGCGCAGTAGGCTTGTTGATGAAAGCTTCATAAAGAGGTACTGTGAGTCAACCATTTTGAGTGTCCCATCTATTTGTGTTCGCTAATGTTTAATTCTTTAAATGATGATGCAGTAACAAAGTGGCTGTAATATATGACCTTTGCAAAAGTTGGTTTACCACCCTTAATTAAATAAAATTTTAGGAAAAACTCAAATAGAACTCTATTTACTTCTCCACAAGTACAATTTAAATATGCTCAAATTAAAATTTAAATAATTAGAATCGAATTTAAATTTAGAGCATTTCAAACTATACTCCAATTCTACTCGAATTAAGATTCGAATTATATTTCGAACCTATCTCGAACCAAAATCATTTATGTTTTGGAGTTTTTAATAAATAATATCACATATATCTTGTAAGCTCAATTAATTCGAATATTAATATTTTGTTTATATTGTTTTGCTCGTTAAAGTTATTGTCATGTGATCAAAAGTTCACGGATTCGAATCCTGAAAATAGTTTCCTGTAAAAAATAGGGTAAGGCTGCGTACAATGGATCCTTCCTCGTGACTCGATATGACGGAAACTTCGTGCACCGGACTGTCATTTTTATTGTTTGATTCGATATATAATTAATATTTTTTTTAATTGTTTTTTGCGAAGTCCCTATTAACTTTGACGAGGAGATACAATTATTTACGTGTGGATTTTGACACTCATCTGTAACGTCAATTATATAGTGATCCCCAACAGATATAAGTGGCTTACTAAGATAGACAGTGATATGGCACTTCCCTATCTTAGGGTAGTACAACTAATGCATTATTGAGTACTACAACAACAGCATACTCCACACCGAACAATATCTCAGTCGTCACCTTTATCCCAAGCTCGATCCTCTATTTACCCCCAAAAGATAGAACGGGGGAAGGAAAAGGACTTCACAGTGAAAAAAAAAAAATCCCTAGGAAAATACGAAGAAAAAGAAAGGCAAAAAGATAAACAATTAAGAGAATAAAAAATAAGAAAGAAAATAAAATAATCCTTCTAGATTGTAGGTGAATACTTAAAAAAATTATTTATATTTATTCCATATATATAATATTAAGCATAAGTAAATTTAAGTTTTAAAAAAATGATATATAAAATAATATAAAAAATGATATATATGCCAAGCGAAGGACAGCGATCATGCTGTGGTTGCTTTTAAAAAGATATATTCAGATAAAAATGGCTGTCTGTCTGCGTGCTTTCCGCTCCTGAGTCATCCGCCACCCACTGCGCACTGTCACAGTCCCAAAGATAAAAAAAAACCAAAACGCACCATCACCACCATGGCACCATCATCATCTTCTCGTGCGCTCCTTCGTTTCCTTGAAGCTTCGTGCCGTGCTCTCTGCGTACGGAAGAGGACGGATCCAGTACACAACACCGCGTACCGGACGTTACTTGCTGCTCCGTCCCTCTGCCGCCGGACCACCACCCACCGTTACATTTCACAAACCACGTGCTGTGGCTGTTCCTCTCTGCATCTGCTTTATTTTCCCTAAGAGCAAACTGATAGAGGTTGCTTTAGCAATTAGCATTGACTCTTTAGGTAGGCTAGAAAGTTAGAAATCATCTACATATGTGAGGAATTTAAACTGGAGATTAAACAATTCAAGATTCTTTTTAGTTCGAGATAAAATTTGATTTTTTTTTTAAAGGGCATCCAACGCAGTCTAAGAAAATCTGAGCTTTTCAGAGATCCATTTCTTTTACAAAGGCAAGATATATACACATCCCTCGTCTCGACAAATTCAACCAGCGACATTGAAGAAAAAAGAATAATGAGCACCGCAACAGAGTGTGATGCTCAGTTCACAGAACACTCTGCTAAAGATTGAGACGGAATTTCTGCTTCGGAAGTCGTCACCGCTACAGCAGATACATCGGCAATAACCGGCGACGAGTGTTGGCACGGGCATGGCCATGCCATGAATTTCGGAACTTTATCGCCTGGCATTATGACAGGCAAGCTCCGGACCTTCTCCTCCTTGTTCTCCTGCAAATCAACGAGACGCGTAATTGAGTGAGTGATGGAACACAAAGTTGATCTCGCTTAAGCAGAGCAGAACAGAACACAACAACAGCAACAGCGAAATCTAATGAGTATAAAAGACAACATGTCTCCACGTTTTTTGGCAGATTTTCAGTGTCATTCTCAGGTTGCTTTCGGGGTGCCCAAGCTACTGCTTTTAGATGGTGACTAGTTTGTGGCTAGTGCGCTCCAATGTTTCAATGGTGAAATCTACCTAGAAAGCTTTTAAGGAGAACAAATGCTCATCTTCTAATTCACAGTTTCACCAAATCTTCACCAGATAAAGTAAACTATGGATCGCTCTCAATTCTGTTTGAAGGTCAATTCGGCTCTGTTCTTCTGTTCTTTCATGTCTCCTCGACGTTAATATTAGCAAAGATGAAGAATTAACGTCGAAATCGACTTTAGAAAGCGAGATGCGTATACCTGAGGGTCGGGGGCGAGCTTGGACGTCGGAGATGGAGGCGACGGCTGAGTCCGGCCTTCCTCGAGAGCATCCAGAGGGGGTTCCTCCTGCTGGCGGCGGCGCCGGCTGGGCCGGCCGCTGAGGGAGCGGAGCTTCTCCCAGTGGTAGCAGCAAGCGAAGACGCCGCTGAGGCAAAAGATGACGACGACGAGCAGCGCGGTGCCGAGGGGGAACCCGATCGCCGGTCTCGAGTCATGGTGCAAGGTTGCTGCTGCTGGCGGCGCCGGCATGGTCGCACCCTCCATCTCTGCTGCTCCTCGCTCGGTTGCTTCTTTTGTAACCACACCTCCTCCTCCTCCTGCTGCTTCTTGGGCTACAGCGGCGTCGTCATCGTCGCCTGCAGCGCACGTAGAGAAGAGAAGGTGAGTGAAGTTCTGAGGCGTCGCTGAGGCGGTTTATTTATGGAGTGTGATCGGAGGCCAGCGAGGGGCCACCGAGCGCGTACGGTCGAATTAAAGCAGAGTACTGATGGAGGAGACGTTAGTGCGGCTCGTTCGGTAAAGATGCCGTGGAGTCGCCGTCAAGATTATCCTTTGATGCTTTTTCTGATTCCCGTAAAAAAAAAAAAAACAAAGATTTCAGTGCAGATGAACAAGAAAAAGAATTCGGCATATTTAGCGAGATCACAAAAAAGTGTCTGACTGCAAGATGACATTAATGACAGTTAGTTGCTTATTAAAAATCTATCTGTAGAAAAAGAACAATCATGACGAATTGACGATCGAGTGAGTGGGGGCAGGGTGGGTGGTGAACCGTCTTCTCTTCCTACAGAGAAAAAACGCATCTAATTCTCTCAATTTGAGAGTCATCGAACATCTTCCTCGTTCTCAGTCTCGTAAAGTGAAGTTGATCTTTGGCCTCGATCATCCGTATCATCTCGTGTTCTAAAAGAGTTTACTGTCGGTCTCAATTGGGATGCTAAAGTAGTGTTGGCAGAAGATTCGAAATGTTGCAATGAACGCTTTGAGTAGATGATTGAATCACCTCCCTCAACATTAAACATTGAGAAGATGGTTGACTCATCTCCCTCAATGTTTATTGTAATAAAGGTCATCAAAGCATCAATTACAAGTTGATGTTTTCTTCCTTTATAATCTGGCATCCAAGAACAATCTAGATGAGAGAATAAAAGAGCATGAGCAATCATCTGTGAAGAATTTTTAGGATAGAAGAGGATTTTGGTTCGTGAACTTATTTTATGGAACACTTTGAGATATCATTTTGTGATCGCTCTTTCGACATCAAGCGGTGACCAAGTTCAAATTAGAAGATCACTATGAGTTGTTTACCTACTCTATTTTATGTTCATGTTATTAGATTTACTAATGGTATTAGAGCGTTTAGTTCTAAAAACATGAAATTGGAGATGTGGAACTGAGAAAGAGAAATCGTGATGGTAGTTGCAATTTCTGCTGTCATCTATGAAATGTCTACGAGAGATCTATGCAAGAATTGACAATCTTGTCGGCATCCCGAAGTCACGATTTACACCTGATTACATGAAAATTATGTAGTCCTCGACGACACATAGTCATGGTATAAGAGCCCCGATGACCGTGTTTAAATACTGGCAAATGTCAACAGTGGGAGGCCTGGTGTTCGTCGCGATAAAGAGAAATCGAACTGTTTTATCAGTCAAATAATTTTATTAAATCAAATTTTAAAAAATGAAACGTTCTCTAGTTATTAGAAAAAAAAAAATCAAACAGTAGGTTTGCATGAAATTAAGTTTTTTAATTAAATGCATTTATTACGGTAATATTTTATTAATTAATAAATGTATATTTAATTAATTTAGAGTTCAATTAATTAAAAATTAAACTAGACCAACTTGATTAAATCAAATCCTAGTCTAGTTTACATCATTATTTGATTTAAGTAGACCAATTTGATTTAATAATATTTAGATCGTATTCAAATCATTTATTGGTTTAACCAAATCAGTTTATTATTGAATTAATTAGGATAGTTTGATTACATGAATTGGGCTAACCAAATCAGATCAGATTTATTTTAATGGCCAGATTTGATCAAATTACCTAATGGGTCAAGATTTGATAAAATGAGTTAGATATAACTAGAATAAACATAGAAAAGACATCCCTATCCAATTAGATTAGTTTTGATTGAAAAATAGATACAACACAGGTCAACAAAACCAATGTGTCAGTCACATGAGACTCCCCAAATAAATAAAATTTAATTTTCTTATTTACTTATATATTTTGTATATATTTGTTCTAGTGAGAATTGAATTTGACCGATTTTATTACTGGTTTGTCAGTTTTGTACTAACATCATTTTTCAATTCCAGATATCACGAACAATATACACGATGGTTAATCATTATGAACGATAACATGAGCTTTGGGAGAAGATCAAGGAGCTAGAATATGACCTGTAACAAAATGATTAGTTCATTTTATTTATGATTAGTTCATATGAAATGATTAGTTCATTTAATATTAGTTCATTAGATGAAATGTATATAATGGAATTGATCAGTGTTGATGAGATTGGATCATACAAATGATGAGTGGAAACGTAGTTATCACTTGATTTTGTAAAGCAACTCAATTATATTGAGTCAATTGCTAATTGTATATACATGAATCATGTTGAAATAATAAATAATATGTTTATTTAGTGCAGATTATAACAACTAAGAACATCATAGATGAACTAAATAAAAGAGAGAAATTATATAGGGATAACTACAAAATCTGACACATCAAAATACAATATGTTCTTGAGGAACAAGAAGTTCTAGAGATTGTAAATCAATTTATGGACAAATCGACTGATGATTCTACAGCACAGTACAGACGTGACTTTGATGCCTATAAGGCATGGAAAATGAAGGACTCCACTACTAAGGGAATATTGATTAGTTTCATGGTGGATGACATAATATTTGAGTATGAGTCATTACCATTGGCTCATGCTGTCTGGGCATCCCTTACAGAGAAGTATAGTGGTGTAAGTCTGTAACGCCCGCCCTCCCACTACTTGGCGGAGGACGGGGTCACTAGAACATACATACGTGCATTCATAAATATAAACTCATGGCAGTGGAAATATATGTAAGAAACTATCTACTAATCATGTTATCATAAAAGCATACTAATAAAACATGGCATGTGAGCTATAAAATCATGTAACATAATAAACGTGTCAACATGCTAGTGCGTATAACTTGATTCAATATTTACTACTTGCAACATTATCATCTTGCTAAAGCATAAAGTATGAAACATAAATTCACATCAAGTAATAACCATCCAAAATCATCTAGTAGGAAAAATAGTTCATAAGCAAAACTTAAAGAGTAAATAAGTCTTGAAACATAAAATAGATCTTTTTTTTTCCACCATGCCACTTCCACACACATTCTTGCCATTCCTGCTGCTCCCTTTAGTTTAGCCATTCTTTTCTTTTTTCTGCAATACAAGGGAAATTTAAACTATAAGCACATAGGCTTAGTAAGATCCCTTCCTACTCACAAAACCATACTCATGCATTAATCATAAAATGGTAACATGATCATTCAACTCATATCTAGGTATAAAAGAAAACTTACATAAACATAAAATTAGTAGCATGATCATAAGTAAATCATAACATAGCATGTGAGAGCATAAACATAAAGTAGTAGTATGATCATAAGTAAATCATAACATAGCATGTGAGAACATAAACATAAAATAGTAACATTATCATCTAAGCATCATAAACATACCTTCAATAGAATCTTACTAAAGCATAGGGGTACCATATATTATGAACATGTAGATGCAAGATGTTCTTTTGAAAACATGTATCATGAAATGAGTATATGCAAGATGTCCTTTTGAAAACATATCTTACATAAATACTTAAACATAATCTCATCATGAGGGTCCGACTTTGTACCACATACATACATAATTGCACGCATCCTAAATATATCCAAGGTAGCTAATCTTGAATCTACTAGGAACTAGGCCCGTTTCATAGACCATCGACCTAGGGGCAACTTAGGAGCCCATCCCTTTTACTAGACCAGTGTCATAGACCATCGACCTAGGGGCGCTTATGGAGCCCACCCTTGGTACAAGCCATACAAAAGTAAAATAGCATACATGTTTCTTATCATATCATAGCATATCATGTTCCTTGTCATATCATAGCATATCATATTTCTTGTTATAACATGAAGAGTGCTCTTAATCCCAGCTTAAGGGAAGCATCTCTTAAACTATCATGAAGAGTGCTCTTAATCCCATCTCAAGGGAAACATCTCTTAGGCTTTTCCTCATACATAAGCCTTGCATAAAACATAACATGATGGCACAAAGTGCCCATATCATATGACATATCATAGAGAACACATAACATGATGACATATATACACATAACATATAGCATGGCATAGCATGATGACACAAGTGCACATATCATTTAACATGGTGACATAAAATTCATATTGTATCATAAAGAGTCATTATCATGCATGGTTGGGTTTTTAAACTTCATGCAAACCCTAATCATAACTTGGCCGAAACATTTAGGTATGAAGCATAGGTTTTCAAGCAACATAAAATCATGAAATCCATAACCTAAGTTCTCATAATACTTAACATAACATGTGAGCCCCTTAGGAATCCTAGGTAGCTTCTTAACCCCATTTTCTTGTCTTGGTCGAACCTCATAATCATGAAACATAGGTTTTTCAAGCAACTTAAAACATGAAATTCATAACTTAAATTCTCCTAATACTTAACATAACATGTGAGACCCTTAGGAAGCATAAATGAGGTCCTAACCCTCAAGTTCCAACCATGGACGAAACTCTAAGAGGATGACATGAATCTCTAAGCAACATGAAGCATGGAAAATTTATACTAACATCATATAATATGGTCTACATATCATGAGGACTAATAAACAAACATAGTTGAGGTCTTAAGGTGTCTCTAATCCCTTATCTTCCTTTGGCCGAAACTTTAAGAACATGACATGAATTAGCATGAAAAATTTATACTAACATCATATAAGGGTCTACATATCATGAGGACTAATAATCAAGCATAGTTGAAGTCTTAAACTTCCTCTAATCCTCTTATCCTTCTTTGGCCGAAACCCTAAGAGTGTGACATAAAATTTCTAAGCAACATGAAGCATGAAAAATTTATACTAACATCATATAACGGTCTACATATCATGAGGACTAATAAACAAACATAGTTGAGGTCTTAATGTGTCTCTAATCCCTTATTTTTCTTTGGCCCAAACTTTAAGAACATGGCATGAATTTCTAAGCAACATGAAGCATGAAAAATTTATACTAACATCATGTAATGGTCTACATATCATAAGGACTAATAAACAACCATAGTTGAGGTCTTAAGGTGTCTCTAATCCCCTTATCTTTCTTTGGCTGAAACTTTAAGAACATGGCATAAAATTTCTAAGCAACATGAAGCATGAAAAATTCTACTAGCATCATATAATGGTCTACATGTCATGAGGACTCATAATCAAGTAATGTTAGGTTTTTAAACTTCTTCTAGACCTTTCTATCTTTACTTGTCCGAAACCTATAGAACATGGTTCTAACTTTTGAGTAACATAAGGCATGAAATACCTAAACTAACATCATATAGGAGATCATACATCATGAGGAGTCATATACAAGCATAGTTATGTTTCAAAATTTTTCTCTAAACCCTTTATCACTTCATGGCCGAAACTTATAGGAGGTGTGATTCTAAATTTTTAAACCACATGAAGCATGGAAACTTTTAGTAACAATAGATAGCCTCTTAACCTTACCTTGGCCGAAATTACAAGGCAAGATCCTAGGTTTTCAAGAACTTTTAAGCGTAGAAACGTACGAAAGCTACTTGTACTGCAGGTGAGGGGATTATTTACATCCTTTCGCTTGTTTTACTAATGAAAGTACCCTTGCTTTTGTGAGTTTTTCCTAGGAGAATTCCTTTGGCTTGGTTTCGGCAATGGTGATGGTGAGGGCTTGATTTCGGTGGAGAGGAGGAGGAAGGAGGAAGGAGGAAGGAGGAAGAGGGAAGCAAAATGAAGTTTTCTTTCCCATTTTCCTATTTATTCCTAATGAGGAGAAGAAGAGAAAATGATCTTTTCTTCCCTTAGTTCTCTTATTCCTATTCATGAAAGGAAGAAGACAAATGAAATTTTTCATTGGAGAAAGAAGAAGAAAACTTTAACTTTTCCTTCTAAGTGAAGGGATCCTTCACCTTTCCTACCTTTAACTATCATTTCCCTCCTCTTTCTAACAGCACACCCCTGCTGGGGCTACTGGTTAACATATGCATGCATCCAACAAGAGGTCCAAGGTTCAAACCTTGGTCATGCCTCTTTTTAGTTCTATTTCCTCTTATTTTTGGAAAAATTCACATAAGGTTCATTCTAATCATGCAACAATTCATATGAAATTATTAGAGATACTATGGGTGTTACAAAGTCTTAGTAAGCTACATCAGCAAACAATTAAGTTTGATAGCTGTAAAAACACTCAAATGTTATTATGGTCCAACATTTGAGGGAGATGGATAACATGATTCGAGAGCTAAGTCTACTGGTCATTCATTGACCAATGAACAACAGGTTTGGACAGTTATCCATTCCCTTCATGATTCTTGGGAAACGATGAAATAGAACCTTATACATAGTGAAAGTATCAAGACTTTCATTGATGTGTCACTCCATGTTGAACTTGATGCGAAGAGAATTGAATCTACAAGGATTTCTGATCAAGTTTTTGTAGCTGAAGGTTCTAGTTCTAAGAATAAGAAAAAATAGTTTAAGAAAGGAAAGGGAAAAGGAAAGGAGGCTAATGTTGTTGCAGTGAAAAGCCAAATCAAGAAAAAAGGAAAAAAATATGGACAAAGACCTAAGAGCAAATTGACTTGCTACAACTGTGGCAAGAAGAGTCATTTTGCTCAGGATTATACTGAGCCTAAAAAGGTAGATCCATCTTTATCTTCTTTTCATGAGCATTATGCTGTAAGTACAGTGTTGTTAGCTGATTATTATCCTTTGTGGATTGTAGATTCAGGAGCAACAAACCATGTAGCTCATGATCGAGCTACATATGTGGAGTACCATCGGGTACTAGTTGGCAACAAATGGATATATGTGGGAAACAATGCAAGAATTGAAGTCAAAGGAATTGACACTTGCAAGGTCAACCTACGTCGTGGATGAACCTTATTTCTACATAATGTTCTATATGCTCTTGAGATTCGAGGAAATTTAGTTTCCATCACTTGTCTTCTTGATTTAGGTTATTGTGTAAATTTTTATAGCCATTATGTGGAACTTTGAATTAACTTTGTGTTAATTGGGCATGGTTATGTAACAAATAGTTTTATGGTTCTTGATGTAGAACCAAATAATAATGATGGTTGTTTTTCAAACATTGCTCTTACTAGTAATGATGATGTTAATGATGAAATTTAGCATGCTAGACTAGGACATATAGGACAAGAACGAATGAATAGATGCTAAGAAGGGACTTTTAGGCACTCATACTAAGATTAACTTGTCTATGTGTGAGCATTGTCTTGCTAGAAAGGTAACTAGGAAACAATTTGGTAAGGTCATTAGGGTTGAATCACCATTGTAATTAATTCATTCGGATATTTATGGTCCAATGAATCTGAAGGCTATAAATGGGAGTTCTTATTTTATTACATTTATTGATGACTTCACATATTTTGGTCATGTGTATTTGATTTTTCAGAAATTTGAAGCATTAGATTACTTCATTCGTTACTTGAATAAAGTTGAGAATTAATTGGAACATAAGGTTAAAACCTTGCGCACTGACCGTGGAGGTGAATATTTGTCTGATCAGTTCAAGACAATATATAATGAGAAAGGGATTAGTAGACAACTAACTATCCTTGGAACTCTACATCAAAATGGGGTTGTTGTAAGAAGAAATATGACTCTTCTTAAAATGGTTAGGTTTATGATGATGTAAACTAAATTTTCAATCTTCTATTGGGGAGATGCATTATTAGCTATGGTCTATATACTTAACAAAGTACTTTCAAAGTCAGTTCCATCTACCCCACATGAACGTTGGACAAGCAGAAAGCCAGATTTGAGTAATCTAAAACCTTGGAGGTCAGGTGCCTACATTCATGATAAGACTCACAAACATGAAAAATTAGGACCCAGAGGTAAGAAGTGTATCTTTATAAGGTATTCTGAGACTTTTAAGGATTATGTCTTCATTGGTGAGTGGCAAGATGGAACCATCTCCGAAATAGAGTCAAGAGATGTTACTTTTCTTAGAACTAAATTTCCAACACGAGGTGAAGTTGATAAGACTATTCCTCTATATGAGATAGAGGAGGAGGATAATGTTCCTTTGTCAACAAATCATGAGATGTCTGAATCTATTCAACCTAGTGAGAGTAATTTACCACTGAATGAGTCAGTTTCTCAACAGTCTAACCTACGAAGAAGTAGTCGTTAGATTATTCCTCGAAGAAATTTTGACATTGAGAATGAGGCATTGATGATTCTCCTAGTTGATGATAAGGAACCTCAAACAATTGAGAAAGCTTTGAGATGCTCAGTTAGAAAAGAATGGAAAATTATAATGGATGAGGAAAAGGGGTCAATAAGAAAAAAAAATCAAGTTTGGGATTTAGTCGATGTTCCTCAGGGATAAAAGGCGATTGGGAATAAGTGGATTCTCAAAATAAAGAGGAAAGCAGATGGATAAATTAATTGATACAAAGCTCAATTTGTTACAAAAAGATATACCCAAATGGAAGTTATTGATTTTGAAGAGACATTCTTCCCAGTTATGAAGTTTGTATTAATACGTGTCATTCTAGCTATAATAGCACAATTTGACATGAAATTACATTAGATGGGTGTAAAAATAACATTCTTTAATGATAGTCTTGACGAAAAAAATCTATGGTACAGCCAGAAGGCTATGTTGTTGAAGACCAAGAGAAAAGAGTATGTATACTTAAGAAGTCTATATATGGTCTAAAGTAAGAGTCAAAACAATGGAATATAAGATTTAATGACGTCATTTTGTCTTATGGTTTCGAAATGATCAAAGAGGATCATTGTGTTGGACCAGGTGGACCGACAAGAGGGGGTGAATTGCCTGTTGAAAAAAAAATGAACCTTTCCTGACTTTTAACCCAGATTAGTAGCAACAGTATAACTATAATAAGTAAATTAAACAACTACAAAATAAAAGAAGAGGAAAAGAAATTTACTTGGTTACAACCTAGGTGGTTGTTAATCCAAGACAAATGAAAAACACTAAAAGTCTCCTTCGATGAAGGCAGAGAAGCCTCATACACTCATTGAATGCTCAGATAGTTGCTAAGAAATGAATACAAGAGTTGATGTCTAATTCCTAGTTTCAGGGGCCTTTTTATAGCCCCTAGAAAATCTCATCCGAAGTTGGAAGGCGCCTTCAATAAGGTGGAAGGCGCTCCAGTGTGGCAAATCCTATCCGTTCGAAGATAAAGTTTATCTTCACAACAATCACTATTTGAAGGCGCCTTCAAGGGGTTGAAGGCGCCTTCTATAGAGGCTTGAAGGCGCCTTCAAGGGCTGAAGGCGCCTTCCTCCCGAAAGGCACGAGGGCACCTTCAATACCATTGAAGGCACCTTTAGCAGCTGCTACCGAGCTCCAAACTTCTCCTATGGTTCTTCCGATGCTTCGCCCGCTCGGGTGATTTCATCCATCCGAAATAAGGCTCACTCGAACTCATTTTCTGGCCTTCTCCTCGAACAGGCTTCCTCCCTAGTTTCTCATCCCTCGAATGTCGTGCATGTTCTTCTCGTCCATTAGTGTACTCTTCCGCAGCACCTCTTCCCTCGGACGCATCGAGTCTGTCGGCTCTCTCCCATGTTGTTCTTCTCACTAGCTACGTCTTCCGCTCGACTTCTTGTATTTCTAAGCTCCTGCACACTTAGACATAAGGAGTAAATATACAGGACCTAACTTTAACTTGGTTGACCACGTCAAAACTATCACAGAGTACTAACAATCTCCCCTTTTTTGACGTGCATCAACCTAAGCTAATAGAATAATAACATGTTACAATTAGAATATATTCTTGCAATATAAAGAATTAACCAAGTTAACAAATTTGCAAAAATTTAAACAATGATAAAAATATTCGTATTGTAACAACCACCTTTCTTACTACTACTCTCTAAGGGCGACCGTTACCTAACTGCTACTCTACTTACTAGTGTCACTTATGCTATTATTAGCGACACTTAGATTTATCACGACCCAGAGGTATTCTTACCGAAAAATTTCGGCAGAGTCTCCCCTGTACCGGTGACCAAATCCATAATACAAACAATATATACGCAGCCACAGGCGGCTGGAACACATTTTATTCACAACCACGTAGTAATAAATCAACAGTAAAAGAAAGAAACTACTCTAGCAAAGCAACCAACTACATCACTCCACCAATAATACAAGTGAACTACTTACAAGTGCGGAATAAACTTAAATACAGTCTCAACTCAAAATAACACTTAAGGAAATCTAAAAGAATTAAACAGAAAGTCTTAACAGTTTTGTCAGCTAATTCTGGATCTCTCCATAGTTCAGACATCACACACCTTCATCACCACCACCATCCTGTCGCCTCCCTTTCATATCTTAGCTTTTCCTTTATCTGCAGTAGGAGGAAAGAAAACAAAACTATAAGTGAAAACGTTTAGTAAGTACTAATCTATCTCACAAAAACTTGAAGTGCATAAAAGTAATGCAATAATACTGAAACTGAAATGCTAAAACAAAGCTGCATGTACTCATGGTATACAGAAATAAAACTGAATACTAAACATGCTCACTAACTGACAGGAAAATAAGGAAACTACTACTGTAGGCTTAGAATTAAAGAACTAAATTTTTATTGATTCTAAGTATAAAACTTGTTTCATTTTCTTATATCCTTATACTAGAAATTAATCTTTTAATTTCTCTTTCACTTTCTTCTTCTTGTTCTTCTTACTTTTCTTATACTAGAAATTAATCTTTTAATTTCTCTTTCACTTTCTTCTTCTTGTTCTTCTTTTCTTTTCTTTTCTTTTCTTTCTTCTTTTTCTTTGGGCCCAGGCTTAGTACCATCTTTGTTTTGCGCGCTCTCTAATAGTGAATGAGGTAGCGAGCCTCTAGTCCTATGAGGTAAAGACATTGGAATTGGTCACCTGGATTTGTTTAATGATAACCTTGGAAGTCGGGTACTAGCCTCTTACTTTAGTTTACTTGTTATCTCTTTTTTTACTGGACCTTGGTCTTTTTCTTTTTACTCAGTTTTCTCATAATCCTTTATTAGAGTTTATTGGAATCCTTTAGATATACCTAACAAGTGTAGGATTACAATTAACTAAGCATGCTATATAAAAACAATACAAGGGAAACAAATCTAAACTCTCTCTAAGCATGTTATAAAACAAAGCAACAGAAAAGCAAATCTGAACTTTCTAAACATGCTGTAAAACAAAGGAAAAGAAAGCACATCTGAACTTACTAATCATGCTCTAGAATAGAGCAAAAGAGAGAGCTAGTTTGAACTTTTAAAACATGCTGTGATAAGAGCAAAGAAAGCTAATATAATCTTACTAATCATGCTATAAAATAGAGCAAAAGAAAGATAATTCAAACTTGCTAATCATGCTATAAAATAGAGCAAAAGAAAGTTAATTCAAACTTGCTAATCATGCTGTAAAATAGAGCAAAAGAGAGCTAATTTGGACTTTCTAAACATGCTGTAAAATAGAGCAAAAGAAAGCTAACTTGGACTTTCTAAACATGCTATAAAATAGAGCTAAGAAAGCAACTTTAAGCTTACTAATCATGCTATTCTGAAAATGTTAGTTAGGAAACTAAAGAGGTCTAAAATCTGGGACGCTAAAATGAAAGCTTTTATGTTCAGTGGGAAACTCTGCATGCTACGGTTTAACTAAACTTACATACAACTGAAACAGAGCTGTTCACAAAAATTTTAGCCTACATAAATCTGAACACTAGGTTTCAGCATTTATAAATCTGTCACTAGATTCAGGCGAGCATAAACATGTTCCCAAAGAAAATTCTAGTAATACTAAGTTGTGCTCATAACTTTAATCTAACACATCTGTACAGGAATGCAAGCCGAGCCTCCCTATAGAAGCAAGATCTGTACAGAAATTCTAAAGCTGACAGGGAATTGTGCCTGTTCTTGCTCATGGATATGTAAAGGAAATTTGAGCTGTTCTGTTCATGCTCGGAATTAACAAAATAATTTCAAACTGAAACACTAAACCACACCATAAAGAAACCGTTGCACATTTAAACTAGCCATTAAGAGGTCTAACTGAATACTTCACAACAAGGCTGTTCCTGTTCAGGTTTAACAGAAAAACCCTATAGCAGAAATGCTATAAACCACATGGTATAAGGAAACCAATAGCAGAAAACAACTATGTATCAAACCCCAAACAACTCCCCTCTTGTATCCTTAATGAAACTCACGGCAGGGACTTTTTAAAACCATTCATCTTCCCTGTTTTTATTAGACTCTTGGCAGCTTACTTCGGAACCCTATTTCTTACAGCATACTTCGAAATAAAATTAAGGAGAGAACAAGAATCTAAATCCTCAATTCACGGCAGAAAATTCCCAATAACAACCTTCACTACACGATTTGAAAACAAGGGAAAGCAAAATCCGAAAACCTCTCCTACCGCAGGTGAGTAGTACTTACCGCCGGTTCTTGGACTTACAACCGAAGGGTGGAAGAGATTCTAGGGTTCGGAGAAACCCGAGCTTGCGGTGCTTCCTTTGTGCTCGCGTGCTTCCCCTGACAAGGCCACCTTAAGGAGTTGAAGAGAGCCCCTCGGGAAGCTTTGGCCGGCCGCCGGAATCGCCTAGGTGTGCCTGCGGTTTTCGCCCGAGGAAGAGGAGGCGCCGTCGCGAGGGAGAAGGAGAGGGATTTTTGAGAGAAATTGTTTTGGTTTTTCGGAAATGAAAACCTAATTTCCTTTCTTATATTCGGGTTTAATCACAACTATGCTTTAATATCAATTTTCTCCATATTGGATTGACAAAGTCCGTGTAGCTCAGCTGGTTGGGCTGGATTTGGTTGGGTCAGTCTGACCCGAGGTCGTAGGTTCGAACCTCGCCTTCAACAGTTTTTGTCAAAATTTCTTTCTTTTTTGTAAACATACTAAACGACCTCCAAAAATTGCGTAAAAATACTCTAAAAATTTCTAAAAATCTCTAGAATATTTTAAAAGCATTTACAAATATTTTTATAGACTTTTAAAACTCGAAATAGGGAAAATTGGGTCATTACAATCCCCCATACCTTATAAAAAGTTCATCCTTGAACTAAGAATATCTCTGGATACTTCTGTCTCACACTGTTCTCCCGCTCCCAAGTGATTTACTCGTGCTTCTGGTTCTGCCAGATGATCTTCACTAGTGGTACTTCTTTGTTTCTCAATCTCTTGACTGCTCTGTCCACTATCTGTGTAGGTCTGCTCTCATAACTAAGATCCTCTTGGATCTGCACTGACTGAGGCTGAATCACTTGGCTCGGGTCATGGAGACACTTCTTTAGCATGGAGACATGAAATACATTGTGTATTGCTGACATGTCTTGTGGTAAGTCCAGCCTGTAAGCTACTTTCCCAATCCTCTCTATGATCAGGTAAGGTCCTACATAGCGGAGACTTAATTTGCCCTTCTTGCCAAATCTCATCACTCCCTTCATAGGAGCGACCTTGAGGAAAATTGAATCTCCTACTTGGAATTCCAATGGCCTACGGCGTGTGTCAACATAACTCTTCTGTCTGCTCTGGGCAGTCTCAATTCTCTGTTTGATTTTCTGGATCGCCTGAGTGGTCTCGTCTATCAGCTCTGTCTGAATGCCCAGCTCTACTTCCATTTCTTTTCTCTCTCCTGCTTCTTGCCAACATATGGGTGATTTGTATTTCCTGCCATATAGTGCCTCATAAGGTACCATCTTGATGGTGGCCTGATAGCTATTGTTGTAGGCGAATTCAGTTAAGCACAAATACTTGCACCAACTTCCTTTGAAATCTAGCGCACAAACTCTGAGCATATCTTCTAAAATCTGATTCACTCGCTCTGTCTGTCCATCAGTCTGTGGATGGAAAGCTGTGCTAAACTTGAGCTTGGTGCCTAGTGCATTCTGAACGCACTCCCAAAAGTGTGAAGTGAAGCGCCCATCTCTATTAGAAATGATAGATTTAGGAACTCCATGAAGTCTGACTACCTCTTTAACATATAGCTGGGCCAACTGCTCTATAGAGTGGGACACCTTGATGGCTAGGAAGTGAGCAGACTTGGTCAATCGGTCTACTATTATCCATATCACATCATATCCATTGATGGTTCTTGGAAGACCTGTTATGAAGTCCATGGATATATCTTCCCATTTCCATTCTGGTATTAGAAGAGGCTGAAGAACTCCTCCTGGTCTATGGTGTTCTGCTTTGACTCTCTGGCATGTCAGGCAGGTACTGACATATTTAGCAACGTCTCTTTTGAGTCCTGACCACCAAAACCTCTGTTTCACATCTTGGTATATCTTGGAAAAACCAGGATGCATGGAGTATGGTGTGCTGTGAGCTTCTTCTAAGATCTTCTTCCTTAGTTCTTCATCACGGGGCACGCGAATGCGACTCCCCTGATAAAGAATCCCGCTGTCTGTTACTCGAAACTCTGATTTATCTTCTTTCTGTAACCCTTGCTTGATTTTCTGGATGTCTGGATCTTCACTTTGCTTTCTCTGTATCTCCTCAAGCAATGTGGACTCTAAGGTCAATGCAGAGAGTTGCCCTTCAATAATTTCAAGTCCAAAATCCGACAACTCCTTCTGCAGTGACAGGGCTAATGATGACAAAGACATCAGGGATGCACTGGATTTTCTGCTGAGTGCATCTGCCACTTTGTTAGCTTTGCTTGGGTGGTAGAGGATTTCACAGTCATAATCTTTGATCAACTCCAGCCACCTGCGCTGTCTCATGTTTAAGTCCTTCTGAGTGAAGAAGTACTTAAGACTCTGATGATCTGTGAAGATTCTACACTGAACTCGATACAAATAATGTCGCCAGAGTTTAAGTGCAAAAACCACAGCTGCCAGCTCAAGATCATGAGTAGGGTAGTTCTTCTCATAATCTTTGAGTTGTCTGGAAGCATAAGCTATGACTTTTCCTTCTTGCATGAGTACAACTCCTAAGCCCATCTTGGAAGCATCACTGTAGATGTCGAAACTCTTGTCGCTCTGTGGAATAGTCAGAATGGGAGCACTGATCAATCTCTTCTTTAGCTCTTGGAAACTCTGCTCACATTTATCTGACCATTCGAATCTCTTGTTCTTTCTGGTGAGGGATGTTAGTGGAGAGGCTATCCTGGAAAAGTCCTCCACGAACTTCCTGTAGTACCCAGCAAAACCAAGGAAGCTTCTGATCTCTCTGACGTTCTTGGGTCTACTCCAGTTGTTGACCGCTTCCACTTTGGCTGGATCCACTTGAATACTTTCTTTAGAAATAATGTGACCTAAAAATGCCACCTGATTTAACCAGAACTCGCACTTTGAGAATTTAGCATAAAGCTGCTTTTGCTGAAGAGTCTGCAGTACCATCCTCAAGTGCGTGTCATGCTCCTCTGGGGTCCTTGAATAGACCAGAATGTCGTCGATGAATACGATGACAAATTTATCAAGATATTCTCTGAACACCCTGTTCATTAAGTCCATGAAGACCGCAGGTGCATTAGTCACTCCAAAAGGCATGACTACAAATTTGTAGTGTCCAGATCTGGTCCTGGGAACTGTTCTGGGTGTATCACTTTCTTTCACTTCCAACTGATGATACCCAGAGCGCAGGTCTATTTTAGAGAACACTATTGCCCCTCTTTAGCTGATCATATAGATCATCTATTCTGGAATGAGGGTACTTGTCCTTAACTGTTACTTTGCTCAGCGCTCTAAAATCTATGCACATCCGCATAGATCCGTCTTTCTCCTTAACGAACAACTCTGGAGCTCCCCGGGGTGAATGACTAGGGCGAATAAAGCCTTTGTCAAGTAACTCCTGTAGTTGTTCTTGTAACTCCTTCAGCTCTACTGGAGACATGCGATACGGAGCTTTTGAAATTGGACCGGTTCCAGGAACCAATTCAATCTCAAATCCACTCATTTATTAGGAGGTAGTCCAGGTAGATCTGTTGGGAATACCTCGGGATATTCACAGACCACCCGAACCCCCTCTTTCTTACCTTCTTTCTGTTCTTCTACACTTACTTGACTGGGGCTCCTGCTCCCTACTGTCTTGTCTTCTATCTTGGCTGGCTTGAACTCTATAAACTCCTTATAGTGCTTGTTGGTGATAGAACTCTTCATAGAACTCTAACTGAAAATCTGCCCAGCTCATCTGATCGGCTGCTCTCTTGGTCTTTATCCTCTCCCACCACATACGAGCATCTCCAGACAGGCAGAAAGAGGTGCACTTGACCTTCTCGACTTCTGGCCAGTCAAGAAGCTCCATAGTGCTCTCTAGTGTTTTAAACCAAGCCTGGGCATCCCAGGGCTCAGTCGTGCCTGAGAAGCTCTCTGGTTTCAACTTCAGCTACTGTATAAGACAAGCTTCTGGTCTCTGGGGTGCTGTGACGGCTCCCTGGGTAGCTGGTGGAGTCTCAATTACCACTGGAGCCTCTGCAGTGATAGCTGGAGGAGTGGGAGGAACTAGTTGCTGATTTGCCATCAGATTGGTAATCACTTGCTGCTGCTCTGCTACTTGTTTCTGGAGTTGAGCAACAACTTCAAAGAGATTGGGGCTCAGTTGCTCTGGGCACTTCATTCTCCTGAGCTGGTTCCTCAGTACGAACGGTACGAGGACATCCTTTTTCTTAACATCTAATTATGCAAAGAAAAAGACTTGGTATCCTCTCTCTAACCCTTCTAATCATACATAAATAAGAATAAAGAAAATGGAAACTAAATCTTCTATCTTACTTTAGTACTCAAAAAAAAAAAGTACTTTATACTTCAGTTAATAATAAGGAAAGCAGAATAAAGAAATGATTTAAATACTTTCTTACTTGGAGACGGCGAGGATGATGCTGATGTGTGTGTGATGCTGGAGAATGGAACACTGCTCTGATACCAACTGTAACAACCACCCTTCTTACTACTACTCTCTAAGGGCGACCGTTACCTAACTGCTACTCTACTTACTAGTGTCACTTATGCTATTATTAGTGACATTTAGATTTATCACGGCCCAAAGGAATTCTTATCGAAAAATTTCGGCAGAGTCTCCCCTGTACCGGTGACCAAATCCATAATACAAACAATATATACGCATCCACAGGCAGCTGGAACACATTTTATTCACAACCACGCAGTAATAAATCAACAGTAAAAGAAAGAAACTACTCTAGCAAAGCAACCAACTACATCACTCCACCAATAATACAAGTGAACTACTTACAAGTGCAGAATAAACTTAAATACAGTCTCAACTCAAAATAACACTTAAGGAAATCCAAAAGAATTAAACAGAAAGTCTTAACAGTTTTGTCAGCTAATTCTGGATCTCTCCACAGTCCAGACATCACACACCTTCATCACCACCACCATCCTGTCGCCTCCCTTTCATATCTTAGCTTTTCCTTTATCTGCAGTAGGAGGAAAGAAAACAAAACTATAAGCGAAAACGCTTAGTAAGTACTAATCTATCTCACAAAAACTCGAAGTGCATAAAAGTAATGCAATAATACTGAAACTGAAATGCTAAAGCAAAGCTGCATGTACTCATGGTATACAGAAATAAAACTGAATACTAAACATGCTCACTAACTGACAGGAAAATAAGGAAACTACTACTGTAGGCTTAGAATTAAAGAACTAAACTTTTATTGATTCTAAGCATAAAGTTTGTTTCATTTTCTTATATCCTTATACTAGAAATTAATCTTTTAATTTCTCTTTCACTTTCTTCTGCTTGTTCTTCTTACTTTTCTTATACTAGAAATTAATCTTTTAATTTCTCTTTCACATTCTTCTTCTTGTTCTTCTTTTCTTTTCTTTTCTTTCTTCTTTTTCTTTGGGCCTAGGCTTAGTACCATCTTTGTTTTGCACGCTCTCTAATAGTGACTGAGGTAGCGAGCCTCTAATCCTATGAGGTAAAGACCTTGGTCTTACCAGGGCCAAGACCTTGGAATTGGTCACCTGGATTTGTTTAACGACAACCTTGGAAGTCGGGTACTAGCCTCTTACTTTAGTTTACTTGTTATCTCTTTTTTTACTAGACCTTGGTCTTTTTCTTTTTACTCAGTTTTCTCATAATCCTTTATTAGAGTTTATTGGAATCCTTTAGATATACCTAACAAGTGTAGGATTACAATTAACTAAGCGTGCTATATAAAAACAATACAAGGGAAACAAATCTAAACTCTCTCTAAGCATGTTATAAAACAAAGCAACAGAAAAGCAAATCTGAACTTTCTAAACATGCTGTAAAACAAAGGAAAAGAAAGCACATCTGAACTTACTAATCATGCTCTAGAATAGAGCAAAAGAGAGCTAGTTTGAACTTTTAAAACATGCTGTGATAAGAGCAAAGAAAGCTAATCTAATCTTACTAACATTGCTATAAAATAGAGCAAAAGAAAGATAATTCAAACTTGCTAATCATGCTATAAAATAGAGCAAAAGAAAGCTAATTCAAACTTGCTAATCATGCTATAAAATAGAGCAAAAGAGAGCTAATTTGGACTTTCTAAACATGCTATAAAATAGAGCAAAAGAAAGCTAACTTGGACTTTCTAAACATGCTATAAAATAGAGCTAAGAAAGCAACTTTAAGCTTACTAATCATGTTATTCTGAAAATGTTAGTTAGGAAACTAAAGAGGTCTAAAATCTGGGACGCTAAAATGAAAGCTTTTATGTTCAGTGGGAAACTCTGCATGCTACGGTTTAACTAAACTTACATAAAACTGAAAAAGAGCTGTTCACAAAAATTTTAGCCTACATAAATCTGAACACTAGGTTTCAGCATTTACAAATCTGTCACTAGATTCAGGCGAGAATAAACATGTTCCCAAAGAAAATTCTAGTAATATTAAGTTGTGCTCATAACTTTAATCTAACACATCTGTACAGGAATGAAAGCCGAGCCTCCCTATAGAAGCAAGATCTGTACAGAAATTCTAAAGCTGACAGGGAATTGTGCCTGTTCTTGCTCATGGATATGTAAAGGAAATCTGAGCTATTCTGTTCATGCTCGAAATTAACAGAATAATTTCAAACTGAAACACTAAACCACACCATAAAGAAATCGCTGCACATTTAAACTAGCCATTAAGAGGTCTAACTGAATACTTCACAACAAGGCTGTTCCTGTTCAGGTTTAACAGAAAAACCCTATAGCAGAAATGCTATAAACCACACGGTATAAGGAAACCAATAGCAGAAAACAACTACGTATCAAACCCCAAACAACTCCCCTCTTGTATCCTTAATGAAACTCACGGCAGGGACTTTTTAAAACCATTCATCTTCCCTGTTTTTATTAGACTCTTGGCAGCTTACTTCGGAACCCTATTTCTTACAGCATACTTCGAAATAAAATTAAGGAGAGAACAAGAATCTAAATCCTCAATTCACGGCAGAAAATTCCCAATAACAACCTTCACTACACGATTTGAAAACAAGGGAAAGCAAAATCCGAAAACCTCTCCTACCGCAGGTGAGTAGTACTTACCGCCGGTTCTTGGACTTACAACCGAAGGGTGGAAGAGATTCTAGGGTTCGGAGAAACCCGAGTTCGCGGTGCTTTCTTTGTGCTCGCGTGCTTCCCCTGACAAGGCGACCTTAAGGAGTTGAAGAGAGCCCCTCGGGAAGCTTTGGCCGACCGCCGGAATCGCCTAGGTGTGCCTGCGGTTTTCGCCCGAGGAAGAGGAGGCACCGTCGCGAGGGAGAAGGAGATGGATTTTTGAGAGAAATTGTTTTGGTTTTTCGGAAATGAAAACCTAATTTCCTTTCTTATATTCGGGTTTAATCACAACTATGCTTTAATATCAATTTTCTCCATATTGGATTGACAAAGTTCGTGTAGCTCAGCTGGTTGGGCCGGATTTGGTTGGGTCAGTCCGACCCGAGGTCGTAGGTTCGAACCTCGCTTTCAACTGTTTTTGTCAAAATTTCTTTCTTTTTTGTAAACATACTAAACGACCTCCAAAAATTACGTAAAAATACTCTAAAAATTTTTAAAAATCCCTAGAATATTTTAAAAGTATTTCCAAATATTTTTATGGACTTTTAAAACTCGAAATAGGGAAAATTGGGTCATTACACATACTCCCCCTTAACTTATACCTTTGTCTCAAATTTGAACAATGATAAAAATATTCTTACTCCCCCCTTTAAATTACACCTATGTCTCCCCCTCTGATCACATAAAAAAAAATAGAGAAATAAAAAAAATGACCATCTATGGGTATACAACAATAATTATCAGTTAGCTAATTTTTTTAAGAATTTCTTTTTAGATTGGGAAAAAATAAAAAAATTTATAACAGTTAACCGTTTAACAGTTAGTCAATTAAACATTTTATTTCAATAATTGGCTTCTAGACTGTGGCAAGACACTAGACTTTCTTAGATATTAGAGCAACAACCACTTCTAGACAAATCCTTTTAAAGAAATTAAATATTCAATTTTCTTTCTGATATTTCTAGGTTTAACTTAAAAAAATTGAATTATTACAATTTAATCTATGCATGATCTTAGAACCAATATAAGTTCCTTCCTACTGGATTAATCAGAAAATTTTTCAGAATATATTTATGTGAGATTCTTCTAATTTGGCTCTAGTGATTTCTAATGTACCAGTTGATTCTACCATAATTTCTAAATTTTGGCTTTTTAAAATCGTTTGAGCATGCATGGTCATGTTTCAACTTTTCGATTTCTATTTTCAATTTTTTGTTTGCTACCTTTAACTTATCAAACATATCTAAGGGGCATGATCTTGCTAAGTTTAATTTTAACTTAGCATTATCTTTTTCCAGTTTTACTAAATCCTTAGAAAGTGATTTAATAAATTGAAATGACTTTTTAGGGAGTAAGGCACGTACCTCACATACTTCGTGTTCTGATGCTCCACCTTCATCGCAGCTTTCCTCTAATGATCCTCTCCTTCATCAATGCTCATCTTTGAGCTGCTTTCATCTTCCTTTTGATGGTCTGCTATTAGGGCTAGTCCGGCATAGACTTCAACTTTAGATTCTGATGACGATATTTTATCCCACATCGCCTTCAGGGTTTTGAGTTTAGATTTCATTGATCTTTTGCCTTTGTCCTTCTCTTTTTTCTTTAGTTCTGAGCAATCATCTTTGATGTGCCCTTTTTCTTGGCAGTTGTAATACCAGACTTTCCTTTTACTCCGAATTTGCTTTTTTGCATGTGACTTATTAAATTTATTAGATTTAATAAATTTATTGATTTTTCTTACCATTAGGGTTGCTTCGTCTTCATCGATTAATGCTTCAGAGTCTGGATCTTCCTTCTTGGCTTTCAAGGCAAGATTGTTGTTCGACTTTTCAATTCTTTAAGATCTGCACATCGATTTTCGTGAAGTTCAAAAGTAAAAACCAAATTCTCTAGTGTACTTACCTCGAAGTCCTTAGAGATGTAGCATGCATCTACTAAGGATGACCATTCTGGAGTTCTTGGGAAGGTGTTGAGCACGTACTGGATTGAATCTCGGTTCATTATCGATTCTCCAAGATTGTTGAGCTGAGTGATGGGTTCTTTGATCCATACTTGGAGTTGTGCTACCTTTTCTGCATGGTTCATCTGCAGGTTTGTTAGCTGGGTTCAGAGGATGTCTCGCCTTACTAACTTTGCTTCCAAAGCACCTTTGTAGAGTTCCAAGAATTTCTCCTAGAGCTCTTTGGTGTATTTGTAGTTGTCGATTTGATTAACCTCCTAAGGTGGAAGGACGCTCACCTTCGTGGAGTTCCTGGAATTTCTCTCAGAGCTCTTTGGCGGATTCGTAGCTGCCAATTTGATTGACCTCCTAAGGCGTAAGGACGCTCAGCAAATGGAACTCTACTTTACCATTCGTCATGAAGTCAACTTGTTCTTTCTTCGTCCATAAACACTCTTCCTTTCTAGCTCCATGTTGGTCCTTGGGGATACAAAACCATATTTCATAATTAACATGATCTCAAAGTCCATTTTAAAAAATACCTCTATCCGACATTTCCATTGCGCGAAGTCTCCCTCCGACTTCAGTGGATGAATGCTTGCACCGGCCATCGTTTCGTTGCTTCAGTGGCGTCTAGTCCTTTCTAAAGCGTCCTGGCTCTAATACCACTTGTTGGACCAGGTGGGCTGACAAGAGGAGGGTGAATTACCTGTTGAAAAAAAACCTTTCCCGACTTTTAACTCAGATTAATAGCAACAGTATAATTATAACAAGTAAATTAAACAACTACAAAATGAAAGAAGAGGCAAAGAAATTTACTTAGTCATAACCTAGGTGATTGTTAATCCAAGACAAATGAAAAGAACTAAAAGTCTCCTTTGATGAAGGTAGAGAAGCCTCTTACACTCGTTGAATGCTCAGATAGTTAGTAGGAAATGAATACAAGAGTTGATGTCTAATTCCTAACTCCAGGGTTCTTTTTATAGCCCTTAGAAAATCTTATCTGAAGTTGGAAGGAGCCTTCAATAGGGTGGAAGGCACCTCTAGCGTGGCAAATCCTATCCGTACGAAGATAAAGTTTATCTTCGCAATAGTCACTATTTAAAGGCACCTTCAAGGGTTGAAGGCGCCTTCCTCCCGAAAGGCGTGAGGGAGACTTCAATACCATTGAACGCCCCTTCAGCAGTTGCTACCGAGCTCCAAACTTCTCCTTTGGCTCTTCCACTGCTTCGCTCGCTTGGGTGATTTTGGCCATCTGGAATAGGGCTCACCTGACTCATTTTTTGACCTTCTCCTCGAGCAGGCTTTCTCCCCGGCTTCTTGTCCCTTGAATGTTGCACATGTTCTTCTCGTCCAACGGTGTACTCTTCCGCAACACCTCGTCCCTCGGACGCATCGAGCTTGTCAGCTCTCTCCCTGTCGTCCTTCTCTCTAGCTGCATCTTCCGCTTGACTTTTTGTGTTCCTAAGCTCTTACACACTTAGACACAAGGATCAAATACATAGGACCTAACTTTAACTTGGTTGACCACATCAAAACTAACATAGGGTACTAACAATGTGTTTACCTGAGAAAGGAAAAAAGGAAAGTTTATCATTTTCTCATTATATGTTGATGATATGCAAATAGTTGGAAGTGACATAAAGTGTATGATAGAAGTCAAATCGTGGCTTTCATCATAATTTGACATAATAGATATGGGAGAAGCAGAGCACATCTTAGGAGTGAAGATTATTAGAAATTGATCAAAAAGGCTTTTGGGTTTGTCTCAAGAAGTTTATATTACTAAGATGCTACAACACTTTAATATGTCAGATTGTAATATTAAACAGACACCTGTAGTGAGAGGCACTGTTTTAAGCAAAAGTATGTGTCCCAAGACTCTTAAAGAAATAGCTGAAATGAAGAAAAAATCATATGCTAATGCTATTGGTAGTTTAATGTACACTATGTTGTGTACTCGTCCTGATATAAGCTATGTTGTTAACTTAGTTAGTCGTTTTCAGTTAAACCTAGGATCGAGACACTGGAAAGTGGTGAAGAGGATATTCATATATCTCAAAGGGACTGCGGATTATTGCTTATGTTTCCAATGATCAGATATGAGCTTGAGTGACTACACAGATATAGATTGGGCGAGGGGTTGTAATGATAAAAAATCCACATCTAGCTATATCTTCTTACTAAATGGTGATGTCATCTCATGGAATAGCAAGAAGCAAGCTTGTGTAGCCCTTTCGGTAATACAAGCTAAATATGTGGCTTATAGAGCAGCTATGCAAGAGGCTGTTTGGTTAAGAAGGTTCTTGAAGTATCTGAAAATTGCTAAGGACGGTGGGAGTCTTGTTATAGTGTATTATGACAGTCAAGCTGCTATAGCTTTTTTCAAAGATCCCAAATATCACAGCAAAAGTAAACATATAGAAATTGAGTATAATTTTATAAGGGATATTATTGCCAAGAAAAAGATAGTTCTTGAATACATCCCTATACTGTAAGTACCCTGTGGTAGTTTTGATATGATCACCCAAGTAAAGTTAGGTCCTGTTGATATTTAACTTCTGTGTCTAAGCGTGTAGGAATTGAGGTCGACAAGAAGTCGAGCAAAAGACGCAGCTAGCGAGAAGAACGACATGGGAGAGAGCCAACGGGCTCGGTGCGTTCAAGGTATAGGTGCTGCGGAAGAGTACGCGGGAGGATGAGAAGGAGGCACACAACGTTTCCGAGGGATGAGAAGTTGAGCGGAAGTTTACTCGAAGGCCGAAAAATAGGTTTGGGTGAGCCCTATTCTGGATAGCCGAAATCACCCAAGAAAGCAGAGTCAGAGCGGAAGACTCGGATCCAAGCAAGCGGAGCCGGAGCTAGAACCCGGACCAAACAAGTTAACATAAGGTTAACTTTGGTCCAAGCGCCTGGACTTAGTCCAGGCTCTCGGAGCAGGTTTTTATCTAGAATGTGACGTGGCGTATTCCATTATGATGGGGATAAAAGTTTATCCCTCTTAGGCACCTGGAACCCTTCCAAGCGTCTCGACCAAGGCTATAAATACAACTATGGTCCCAGAAGCTTAGATAGAACACTTGTAATCATTTCTTTTTCAATTTAGCTTTGTAATTGGGTGCTTCAACTGCTGTAACAGGTTTCTCTGCCTACGCCTGAAGGAGAATTTGATTAGTGCTTCAGAGTCTTGGATTAATAACCTTCTTGGTTGTAACCAAATAAAAATCGCAGTCTCTTCCTTTCTTTAATTAGTCTCTTATTTTTTATGCAAGTGTTAGATTTACTAAAGCTGTAAAAGTCTGAGAAAGTTTTTTGTTTTGTTTTTATTGTGTAGGCTATTCACCCCCCTCTAGCTGGCCACTAAAAGTCTTACAAGTGGTATCAAAGCCCAACAACTTCAGGAGGACTAACTACCGAACGAAGCACACGAGATGGCCGAATCGAGCATCTACCCACCAAAGTTCGAGGGGGAATTCGCGAGCTGGAAGAAAAGGATGGAAGTATTCTTTAAAATAGATTTTGATTTACTTTTAATAATGAAATTTAGTTTTGTAGGACCTGAGGGTAAAGAAGAACACCAATGGAAGAAGGAGCAGGCTAACTTCGTGGCAAAGGGCAAAGTAGAGTTCCATTTGCTAAGCATCTTACCACCACAAGAAGTCAACCAGATCAGAGCCTACAAATCAGCAAAGGAGCTTTGGAGAAATTTCTGGAACTATGCGAAGGGACCTTAGAGGTGAAACTCACGAGACAAGATCTGCTCAGGAACCATATCAGCAACATCAAATTAGAAGAAGGAGAAACTGTTGGACATCTTCACTAAAGAATAAATGAACTCATCACCGGGCTCACGAATCTTGGAGAAAAGGTAAGCAATCGAGATTCGCTAAGGTACGCACTTAATGTATTTCCTAGGACTACTGAATGGGCATTATTAGGAGATACTTATTATATATCTAAGGATCTAGAATCAAGTACTTTAGAAGAATTATTTCCTATATTTAAAGTCCATGAAACAAGATGTGCTGGTCTGAAGAAGGAGCCAAAGCATAACATTGCCTTAAAGGCAAAAACTGACGAACGAGATTCTGAATCTTCTCTCGATGACGACAAAATGACACTGATGGTAAGATAATTTTAAATTTTATTTAAAACTAAGAAATTTAATTAAGTGCAGGGTACAAGAAGAAAAAGAAAAGTAATATGCTACCACTGTAATGAAGAAGGGCATGTAAAAGATAACTGTCTAAAATTGAAGCACAAGGACAAGGAGAAGAACAAGAAGCTAGCTCAGATCAAGTATAATCTGAAAGCGACGTCAGACGAAACATCGTCCGAATCAGAGATAGAAAGCCTCACCGAACTTGTACTAGTGGCAAGTCACCAAGAAAACGAAGACGAAGCAAGCTCGTCCGAAATGAGCATCGAGAGCATCGATGAAGGGGGAGCAACATCAGAAGAAAGTAGCACTTCATGGGGAGCTTCAGATTACGGGATCGACAGGGTAAATCAGGTATGGTCTTTTCCTCCTGACAAGTTATTTCAGTTTATAAAAATATTATCAAAAAATTACTATAAGTTAGAAAAAGAAAATAAGGAATTAAAATCAACCTTAGCTAGTTCTTATCGATTAGAAGACTTCGACAAAGTAAAAATAGAAAATGACAAGTTGAAAATAGAAATAAAATATTTAAAAAATCGTGCATGCTCAAATAATCAAAATATTAGGAGATATAATAGTTTAAACTGGTATTTTAAATACCATAAAGGTCAAATTAGAAAAATATCATAGAAATATGTTCCTAAAAAATTTCCGATTAATCTTGTTGAAATGAATCTATTTTGGGTTCCAAAATCATATTTAGATTATTTTTTTTTTGGATTTCAGACAAAAAGTTAAATATTTAATTTTTTTAAAAGGCTTTGTCTAGAAAGTGGTTGTTGTTCCAATATCCAAGAAGGCCTAGTACCTCGACATAGCCTGGAAGCTAATTATTAAAATAAGTATTTAACTAACTAACTGTTAAGCAATTAGTTGCTATAAAAATGCTTTCAAAAGTTTGTCAAAAATTTTGTTAGAAATTATTTAAAAGTTAATTTTTTTGAGAACTTTATCACTTAACTATAAGAGAATTTTCAAATGTTGAAATTTTCTAAATGTTAAACTTTTTAGAATTTTTTTAACGATACTTTCAACTTTATATGAAATTTTTTTTCTGCCTTAAATATGTTAAAAAAAATTTCGAAGCTTAATCTTTAATATATTTTTTAATTGTCTCTTAGGCTTTTTATTATTGTTAAGTAGAATTTTTTAAAGTATCCCATTTTTAATGAGATCAAAAGGGGGAGTAGTAAAAATTAAGTCTAGAGGGAGGGTAGTATAATTTTTAATTTTTGTTAATTTTTACTTACAAAAATCTTATTTTATAACTGTTATTTTTTTGTGGTTTTATCTTAACTTAGCTTGGGGTTTGCTCATATCAAAAAGGGAGAGATTGTAAGTACCCCGTGGTAGTTTTGATATGATTAACCAAGTAAAGTTAGGTTTTGTTGGTATTTAACCCTTGTGTCTAAGTGTGTAGGAATTTAGGAGCACAGGAAGTCGAGTAAAAGATGTAGCTAGCGAGAAGGACGACATGGGAGAGCCGACGGGCTTGGTGCGTCCTAGGTATGAGGTGTTGCGAAAGAGTACGTGGGAGGACGAGAAGGAGGCGTGCAGCATTTTCGACGGATGAGAAGCCGAACCGGAAGTTTGCTCGAAGACTAGATGTAAAATACCGGAAAAAAATGGCGAATAATAATAGGGGAATTTTTCAGAATTTTTGGAAATTTTTCAAAAAATTTTCGGAGCTCGTATAGACGAGTTTACGGGGATGAAAACAGGGTTTCGGGAAAGCCTGTTCAGGTACCCCATTTAAGCGAGGAAATGTTTATTTTCCTAATTCCTTTTCTTTTCTTTTTATTTTCTTATTTTCCACCACCGAATTCACGCCGTGCCCTAACCTCCGCCGACGGTTCCTTGCCTTCCCGAGAATACAAGAGCCCTACTCGATTTTTCCTCTTCCCCTTCTTCTCCCTTTGTGTTTCTGCTCGACACCGCCGAACTCTCCCCTCTCCCCATCTTGCGTCGATCGGCCAGCATCGACCAACGCCGAATGCCGGTAGCCGACTAACCCCTCTGCCTTTTTGCGAAGTCGCCTCCGCCGCACGGAGCAGCGCGATGCCCTACAGCCGACCTTCCCTTTTGCCCTAGCGTCGGCCACCCCTTTTTCAGGAGAGAGAGCCGAGCCCTAGTTTTGAGCAACCGTCATCGCCTCGGCATTCAGGAAGCAGCCACCGTCGACCCCTCTCCTAGCCTCCAGCCATTGTGCCCTAGTTCCAAATCCCTGTCAGCTCCTCTTCTTCCGATCGCCTTCAGTCGTCCTCTCGGATCGCCGCCCCTTGCGCCAGCGAGTTTGGACGGAAGAGGGAGTACCGAGCTCTCTACTGATCTTCCTACCCTAGCACTGTCTACGATTCTATGATCTCTTCTCTGGCTGACGGCGAGGAGCACAGATTCACCCTAGCAGCGATTTTGGAGGTAAGTACCATACCTAGTTGTGGATTTTGGACTTGAACTTGTTGGAGTGGTGTTGATTTGGGAGTTATGTGTCCAAAGGTAGAATATTTGCAAGATTCCAGCCACCACGATACTGTTCGCTGGAGTTTTCCTTCTCCGATCGTTCATCACCTCCGACTAGTGGAGAGAAAGAGGTAAGATGAATAGATTATTTATTGAATTAGGTTGTCTTGTTGATTCTGGATTTGCTTTTCTTGATTCTGGTCAGTGAAGTATCTAGTAAGGAGGTTGGGCTCTATGGAGGGTCTTGGTTCCGGTAGCTATTCCATCTAGCAGCCCATCTTGTTGTCAACAGCAACACTCCCTGCTGTGGATCAACAATCATGGCTATGAATTGAGGTAAGAAGTAGAGAAATTGGTTTCATTTGTTGTAGCGTACACAGGTTTGAAGCTAGGAAAGGTTATAGATGATTCAATCAGGGTGTATTGATTGGGATTGTGTGGATTAGGGTTTTCCCTAATTTAGTCTTGTGGATTTTTTTTAGCTATTAAAATTCTTATGATTTTAGCTAAATAAAAATATATATTGATTGATGCAGGACTTTGACGCGAGACGAGCATCTCGACATCGGATTTGGATTAGTTTGGACTTTTCGATTGGAGGCGGGTACTTTAACTTTATGTCATTCGATATGCATAATAATGTTTTTAACATATAGCAATGATTGTGTTTCTCATTTGCTTCGGTTGATCACTACCCGATCTATTACATGCTTGTTGGTTTATTTTTATGCACATCATGTTAGTATTTACCTGATCATACATGTGGCAAAAGGCGATTCGCTCGCCCCCAGCGCCCCCGCCAACCTGTCCCTAGGCCAACACGGAGGAGGTAAATCATGGGTGGCTACTAGCCATTAGTGCAAATGGCCAAGACATGGGGGAGGTTATGCTCGGTCACGCAGAGTTTCGACCCCAAGACCTCATGTGGCAATTTACCTGATCATACATGCTTATAGAGGTAGTGACACAACCATGTTATATATTATGTTCAGGACCTAGGGTTTATTTGATACCCTATCTGATCTGTGTACCTTTTATTTGATTCATTGTCCTGTGGTACACATTATATATATATATATATATATATATATATATATATATATATATGGTTATTGCTATGCTGTTCAGGATATTGCCATGTTTAGTGTCATGCATCATCTCGCATGATTGTATGCTGTGCGATAGTCTGCTCCATTATTGTCGAGCACATCGCCAGTTAAATGTATCTGTACACACCACCACTCATGGGTTAGTGGTATATCAGACAGGTGTGTGGCAGTTCTGCTGTTTGGCTCCGTTGATTTAGTGACTCAGCGTGGTAGCCAACAAACAGTTCTGCTCTGTTTGGCTCCGCTGGTTTAGTGTAGTAGCATGGTAGCCGGCAGGCGGTTGGACTCTGTTTGGCTCTGTTGGCCCGCTTATAGGTAGTGTGACGCAACGTGGTAGCCGGCAGAGATTCCTCCCCGTCATCGTGTACTGGGAGATGAGAGCATTGAGCTCCCCCATTTATGATTTGGGGTAGGAGGATAGGTGTACTCCGACAATATCCCGTCCACTCGGTCACTCATCAGGAGCAGTGATGGCAGAGTGCACGATTATCACAACCCTACCCACTCGGTCTCACCATTGTGTGTGAGATGGCTGACTGGCGTCAGGGGTGACCATGACATTTGCATCATATGCATGATGCATTTATTGCTTGTGTTTGTTGCATTTATATGGATGCATATGATTGACATGCATACAGGATTTATGACACTCTCGATCTGACGACCCTATTGTACTTATACCCTGGTCCTGGTTAGTACAGTTTTCTCCTGCTTATTTCAGTTGCATTTACCCTTTTCGTATCAGGAGACTGTACGCATGATTAGTGCTAGTTGTTATTTTCCTTATTATGCATATCAGTTGTTACCCGCTGAGTGTTGGACTCACCCCCCCGTGGACACTATTTTTAGGTACCAGGTTATTTACGGAGTCACTTGGAGCATCCTGTCTGCCGGTCCCTACATCACATCAGAAGACCTGTCTCAGTTTTTATTTGTTTACATTTTGGTATATGAAATTTCTGTATTTCGCTTAGTGTTCCAGTTATGTTTCTGGAGTGTTGTTTTGTTGTGTGGTGTAAGCCTAGCCGGCTAGCAGTCTTTTATTTTAGTTTGTATGTGTGTCCGTTGTATTTCCGCTGTGTTTGATTCTGGTACAGCGGAGTGGGCTGTTAGTTTTACATATAACTGCGTGGTGGCGATTTTTATTGTTTTAGCCGAGTAGGCTGCATATAAACTGCGTGGTTTTGTGTTTATTCCAGCCGTCTGTGGCTGAGGTATATTGTGCATGTAGAAATGATTCAGATTGTCAGCCGTACAGGGGAGGTGCTGTCGAAATTTCTTCGGACAGGGACTCCCCCGGGGCGTGACACTGGAAAATGGGTTCAAGTGAACCCTATTTTAGATGGCCAAAATCACCCAAGCAGGCAAGAGCCGGAGCAAAAGACACGAACCCAAGCGAGCGGAGCCAGAGCTAGAACCCTGACCAAACAAGTTAACATAAGGTTAACTTTGGTCCGGACACCCGGAGCAGGTTTTTATCTAGAATGCGACGTGGTGCATTCTGTTACAATGGGGATAAAAGTTTATCCCCCTCCCAGATGCCTAGAATCCTTCTAAGTGCCCTGACCAGGGTTATAAATATAGCCATGGTCCCAGAAGCTTAGATAGAACAATTATAATCATTTCTTTTTCGATTTAGCTTTGTAATTGAGTGCTTCAAGTACTGTAAGAGACTTCTATCCAATTCATAATTTTTGTGTGTTTGTGACTTTTTATATATACCTTTTACATTAGAACCTAATAAATAATGCAGTGAAGTTGTTGTTGGTTACCTTTTTACCTGATTACTCTATAATAGGTTGATATAGTCACATTGGACTTCTCCCAAAAGCTACCTTTTCGTTTGAAGATTCCAGCTATCAAGCTTGCTATTCAGGTGGTGTAAGTGCATCAGCATTACTTATCTGAGCTTGAAATGATTCAAAGTTTTGGCCAGATTCAATTTTGATAACTCTCATATTTTTTCATTTGCAGCGTGGACTATATTTTTTTCATTTTTAGATGCAAAGGTGTAGTAAATCTTCTTTGTTTCCTTGTTGGACAACTTATATTTTATTACATGCTAACATGACATTTTCCCATGTGTGTGTGCACATTGTATTTTTTTTTCTTTCATTCATCATACAGTAGATATAACCTTTTTTTCTGATGGATTGTTATTCTGATTGCATTCTATATTCTAAATTGTAGGTTTATCAATCATGTTTCTGAACTATTGGAGTTCTCACTCATCTTATGTGTTTGTTCTGCTTTGTTTGTAATTTTATGTTTGTTTTTATTGACAGGTCACTGCTAGCTAATGCCATTAGGAAGAAATAGTTCTATAAGGAAACTGTCAGGTTTGGAAGAGTCATACCGTCCAGTCTTAACGGATTATATTCTACAGGTATGAATCTTTGGAAAACTTAAAAAATACTTGATTGTTTAGATTAATATAGCAAGTTGTGCATTCAGGGATGGAGTGAGCGAGGGTCAATTCTATCAAGTTCTACTATATGAACTAGATGCGATCAGAAAAGTAAATTTTTCAATCATTTGTACTACGATTCTTGTTTCAGGTAACTGAATTTGACTTCTACTTGTGCAACCATGCAAGCATTCAAGTAACTCATCTCACAACTAATACCTTTTGTATGATGTACTTATTCAGGTAACTGTTGTAAAAATATATATGTGTTTATTATTCTTTCAGAACAAGTTTTTTCATACATATAATAGTGTATTTCTTTTGATATCAATAGGTTGTTGATCTCCTAGTGCCTTATCAAAAGGGTAGAAAGATTGAACTTTTATTTCTTGTTTTTATTTTTGGCATAAAGTAATAAAGGAAATAATGTCTTCTAGTTTTAAGTCTGAAATTTATTTCTTATTTTTATTTTTGATTTCTCTTGCATGGCATAATGTTTTCTGCTTGACTTTTCTGTTGGAGTAGCTCATGCTATCCGATGGTTTTGGAAGAAGAGAAACAAATACCAAAATGAAATCTTTCATTTTAAAACTTCATTCTTCTTGCATTTATAGTCTCCAGCTTTTCTTGATGTTTAGAACAAAAGTGAAAAACTAGTTTAGCAAGCCTATCATTGGATTAAGGTATTATTAATTTCCCCACTATTAAAAACTGTTAAAAGACAACGGATTTTATCCTTCCACAATTAGGATTTGTTCTCTAGTTGGCAATCAGAAACTGAGATTGAAGCAGCAGATATTGAATACTATTTTAGGTACCTTAATACCTGTAAGGTATTTTTTTTCAAACAGTTAATAATTTAAATTGTTTCTGCTGCAGCGTGGATAATCTCTGTAAGGACATTTTTCTTCGTGGCAAGATGGATGATCAAGGTTGGGTTCCCGTCTCATTGATTGCTACCTTTAACATGGTGAGTAATCCATGTGATTATGGATATGAGGAGTAATTCCATGTTCAAAAAATTTAACTGCCTCTACTTCCTAACACATCACAATATATGCAGGTCAAAAGGGTGACCACGAGCACAGCGGTGATATTGAATGCTCTAAGAGATTCGACAGAATTTGAAATACAGGTACTTCACCCCCATCTTTTCCCCTCTTGATTCTACTCTTATCAGCTATGTTTCTTAAATAATTCATCTTGGTATTTTTCTTCAAAACCTGTTCATGCAATCATCTACAAGCAAAGAAAATTAGAAGATGAGAGGATTGGATGAGATGGTTACTGCCCTCGATGGAAAATCCAAATGGTCATGGTTCCACGCCTCACTTGACATTGAACCATGATGATTCAGTCATTCACCCCATGCAAACTCTCGGATTAGAGGAATCTTCCAGCCAGGCCACCATGAGTTGTACTCAAAATGAGGTAGCACTCTTGATAGGGGATCAACATCCTGTAGTTGCAACAACCAGCAAGGTAGAGATCCAGCTCAACTAGAAGAACTTTGCCGCGGCAGTTCAGATCATGAAATAGGCAGTGACTGAATCATCATGAAATAGTCTTTTGGCTATTGTTCATTAGTTGTAAATAGAGTTTATTTATTTATTTGTATTGGTATAAATTTTATTTGAACATGAGATATGTTTCTTCTTTTGTGATTGTAATTCTTGTATAACTAACATTTTTAATGATATTGATGTGGGGAATATTCTTTCTTGATTATGATTCTTTATTGTATTTTAAATTGAAATATGATATATTGGTATTAAAAGATAATAATTTAAAAGACAACGGTTTAAAATCGTTATTGTTATCTATCACCCTCAAAGACAACAGTTAAAAACCATTATCGTAGCCCCAAAAACGGTTGTAACTGGTAGAAAAATGCTCTAAATAACAACGGTTTTAAACCGTTGTCTTTTCATTCAAAGACAATGGTTTAAAATCGTTGCAAAACTGTTGTCTTTTCATTCAAAGACAACGGTTTAAAACTGTTGTCGTAGCCCCCCACTTTTAACAATATTGCCAATTACAACGGTTTTAAAGGGCCTACGACAACAGTTTTTAACCGTTGTCTTTTAATATTTTTGTTGTAGTGCCTACTATTATCCGGCCTAAACTTATGTATGAGCAGTGCATAATTTAGCCAAAAACTAATCACACAGAACCAGAAATCTTGCTCTGATACCACTTGAAGGGCGCTGGAATTCCGTTCTGTTTCAATTTCCCTGTACAAAAAATTGTACAAGAACAGAACTTTTCCTAGCAACCCGCATGTTCGATCAAACATGTGTTTGATCAATCAAGCAAGTTCTTGAATGATCAAAGCACACCTTGATCGAAGTACAAGATCGTTGGCCTCTTGTGTTGGTATTCAAAATCGATATCCAAAATCGATACGAAGAGAACAAAACTAGATACGCAGCGGAATTAAAGAACTAGTTGTACCTTTCTTCGTAGCTAAAGACCTCTTGATCTTCTATCGTATTCCTCTCCTCTTCTTAAACATCGTGTGGGCGATGATCTACCAAGACAACACCACCCTCTTTCTCTTCTCGGTTTCCAAACCGTCGGCTACAAAAGGAGACTCTTGAATGGGGCACCTTCTAATCTTCTTCCTTCTCTTCTTCTTCCTCTTCTTTCTCTTCTTCCTCTTCTTGCTTTTCTTCCTCTTCTTCCCTTTCTTCAAGCCATCGCCCTCCAAGATGAAGAAGTGGCGCCGGCCACCAAGGAGGAGGAGGGGATAAGGGCACTAGCCCTAAGCAAGGAGGAGGAGGGTGAAAGGGGTGCCGACCCTAAGCTAGGAGAGGGAAAGGATGCCGACCACAAGGAGGAAGAGAGGGGGTTGTGCCACCGGCCCTAGGAGGAGGAGAGGGGGTGGCAACCACAAGGAGAGAAGGGAGTTATGGAATAATAAAAAGTTAGGTTTTAGGGGCCACATCCTACTCCTTTTTATAGACTTGTCGTCGGTTACAAGGAAAGAAAAATTAACAAAATTTTGTTTAGAAAAAATCTAAACAAACTATGTTAAAACAAACCAAGTTAAGTTAAACTAAACCAAGTTAAGTAAAACCAAATCAAGTTAAGTTAAACCACACCAAGTTAAGTTAAACCAACCCAAGTTAAGTTAAACCAAATCAAGTTAAGTTAAACCAAACCAAGTTAAACCAAACCCGGTTATGGAAAGGTGGATGCGCATCGAAGGGGCGGGAGGTATGATAACTCGAGCCGTCAGATCAAGAGGCTAGAGTTATCTAGGGTCGTGTACCAAAAAGCTCTGATCAATCACAGTAATGGGAGAAGTTCGTGGGGCACGTGTCATTCCCCGATGAAAGGTATTAATAATGGACGTGACAAGAAAATTATAGAAGGAGATTTGTGTACGACAACATTTCAGCGCAGGGAGACCATATGTCAAGTGGCAGGATGGTCATGCAGTTACCTCGGGAAAGGGAAAGAAAGACCATATGTCAGGTATCCAGATGGTCATGCGGTTACCTCGGGAAAGGGGAAGGAAGACAAAAGGGAGCATCAATTTAAATTTGGCACTCTCATTTTATTTTTCTACCTCGAAAGCAGAGTAAGATTTAAAGATGGCTTGTTTAATTAAAGCTTACATAAGGTGTTTTGAGATTGTAGGGGGCATCGCAAGTCACGCACAATTGGCTTGATCTCTAAATGCAACACTAAAGCAGGAGTTCCTGGACTAATACCTGGGCCAACCTTCAGAAGTCAATCAGATCTCTAGACCAACTCTAAGGGGATTTTTGAACGACCCCTAGGTCGGGTCCCAGACTCTCGCCCCAGTGTGAGTTATAAGTGAGCCTGCTCTCACGCCCAATGACCTCTCGATCGGGTCCCAGACTCTCTCCCTAGTGCGAGTTATAAGTGAGTCTACTCTCATGCCCAATGACCTCTCGGTCGGGATCCCAGACTCTCACCCCAGTATGAGTCATAAGTGAGCTTGCTCTCAAGCCCAACGACCTCTCGGTTGGGTCCCAGACTCTCGTCCCAGTGCGAGTTATAAGTGAACCTACTCTCACGCCCAACGACCTCTCGATCGGGTCTCAGACTCTCGCTCCAGTGCAAGTTATAAGTGAGCATGCTCTCATACCTCACTCTCATGCCCAACGACCTCTCAGTCGGGTTCTAAACTCTCGTCCCAGTGCGAGTTATAAGTGAGTCTACTCTCACACCTAACGACCTCTCGGTCGGGATTCCAGACTCTCGCCCCAGTGTGAGTTATAAGTGAGTTTGCTCTCACGCCCAACGACCCCTCAGTCAGGTCCCAGACTCTCGCCCTAGTGTGAGTTATAAGTGAGTCTGCCCTCACACCTAACGACCTCTCGGTCAGGATTCCAAACTCTTGCCCCAGTGCGAGTTATAAGTTACCCTGCTCTCACGCCCAATGACCTCTTGGTCGGGTCCCAGACTCTCGCCCCAGTGCGAGTTATAAGTGAGTCTGCTCTCACGCCTAACGACCTCTCGGTCGAGATTCCAGACTCTCGCCCCAGTGTGAATTATAAGTGAGTCTGCTCTCACGTCCAACGACCTCTCGGTCGGGTCCCAGACTCTCTCTCCAGTGCGAGTTATAAGTGAGCCTGCTTTCACACCCAACGACCTCTCGATTGGGATCCCAGACTCTCGCCCCAGTGTGAGTTATAAGTGATCCTGCTCTCACACCCAATGACCTCTTGGTCAGGTCCCAGACTCTCGCCCCAGTGCGAGTTATAACTGAGTCTGATCTCACACCCAACGACCTCTCTGTCGGGTCCCAGACTCTCACCCCAGTGCGAGTTATAAGTGAGCATGCTCTCACGCCTCCAGACTCTCGCCCCAGAGTGAGTTATAAGTAAGCCTGCTCTCACGCCCAACAACCTCTCGGTCGGGTCCCGGACTCTCGCCCCAATGCGAGTTATAAGTGAGTCTGCTCTCTCACCTAACAACCTCTAGGTCGGGATTCCAGACTCTCACCCCAGTGCAAGTTATAAGTGAGCCTGCTTTCACGCCCAACGACCTCTCAGTTGGATCCTAGACTCTCATCCCATTACGAGTTATAAATGGGCTTACTCTCACGCCTAACGACCGCTAGGTCAGGATTCCAAACTCTTGCCCCAGGGTGAGTTATAAGTGAGTCTACTCTCATGCCCAACGACCCCTCGGTCGGGTCCTAGACTCTCGCCCCAGTGCGAGTTATAAGTGAGTCTGCTCTCACGCCCAACGACCTCTCGGTCGGGTCCCAGACTCTCGCCCCATTGCGAGTTATAAATGAGTTTGCTCTCACGCCTAACGACCGCTAGGTCAGGATTCCAGACTTTCGCCCGAGGGTGAGTTATAAGTGAGTCTGCTCTTACGCCCAACGACCCCTCGGTCAGGTCCTAGACTCTTGCCCCAGTACGAGTTATAAGTGAGTCTGCTCTCACGCCCAACGACCTCTCAGTCGGGTCCTAGCCTCTCGCCCTAGTGCGAGTTATAAGTAAGCTTGTTCTCACAATACTCGATGTTCGGCCTGGATTCCAGACCCTCACCTTCACGCAAATTTTAATGATCCGAAAGGGTTACACCAAAAAAGAAATACCACGGAAGGAAGGAAAACACAAGAGAAAAAGCATGAGCAAAGGCTCACAACATAGTCTAATTAGCATTTATTTGATAAAGTTCCTAGGACATTCTTTGAAATACACACTATCATATTAGGGGTGCTAGCTATGCTGAACTCCCTTTCAGATGGCAGGATCGGATGGGATCTGATGGCTGGAGTTATATGCTTGGCCTGCTTACTCCAGTTGAGATTGTACCTGAATCAGTTCCGTCTTAATATGCTAAAGGGAGCGACGTTGTTGGGCGATAGTTCCATCTTTTATCTGATTTTCTTCTCGAAGAAATGTCAAAGAATCCTAATGTTTTATCTTCATATATGTAATAAAGTGGGTCTGACTCTCCAAATCTACATAAGCCTTATGCTTCAAAGTCGATTCAGCCCGGGTCCAGGACTTAGCAGCCAACCAGAGTTCTTCCATTTTTCGAAGAAGAGAAGACTGAAGGTTCCTACTCTGAGTCATCTCCAATAAAGCCTCATCTTTTAGGCAAGTAACTGAGTCAGATGGGTAAGTTGGTGATGTAAGGATGATATTTCGTCAAACCCCATTGAAGGTTCCATGGCATGTAAGAGCACAAGGAGAGCATAAGTGTAGGAAGGGGGTTAGCTCTTCTTAAAGAGACGAAAATAAAGCATTTCCCTTAGCACGTGCAACTGCCTCCGGGAAATGATGTCGCATTTAAGGAAACATTACACATTCCTCGATCTGGTGATGAGTGCAGTAGCCCAAACATCTGGGAAGTGGCACAACACCTGATAGCGTGATAAATTCCCAAGGACCAGGGAAAAAGGAGAAGTGGTTAGTATCTCGGTAAGAGGGTCAAGTGAAACCGGATTCTGGTCTAGTTAGTCGAACCTGAGCCTCCTTCGACTAGACTTGAGGGGGAGGCTTGTGATATGGTGTATAATGGTAGGGTCTGGTCAAAGGGACGTGGTAGTCAGAAGTCAAGGGGATATGGCAGTCAGAAGTCAAGGGGGCGTGGCAGTCGTAAGTCAAGGGGACATGGCAGTCAGAAGTCAAAGGGATGTGACAGTCAACGGTCGAGAAGACGTATCGCCCTACAAAGGGGATGTAATGTTAAAGGTCGTTACCCAGCTAACGCTCGGTCAGGATGTCCAGGTCGGGAATTCTGATGGGTTACTCGGGCAAGGGGCCCAGGTCAGGAGTTCAGAACGGATGCTCGGTCAAGATGACCAGGTCAAGAATGCAGACGGGTTACTCGAGCGAGGGGCCCAGGTCGGGAGTTCAGAATGGACGCTCGGATAGGATGCCCGGGTCGGGAGTTCTAATGGGTTACTCGGGCGAGGGGCCCAGGTCAGGAGTTCAGAACGGATGCTCAGTCAAGATGATTAGGTCAGGAATGCAAACAGGTTACACGGGTGAGAGGTCCAGGTAGGGAATTCGGACAGGTGAACCGGTGGGGATGCCCAGGTCAAGGCCGTTACCCAGCTAACGCTCGGTCAGGATGTCTAAGTCGGGAATTCTGATGGGTTATTCGGGCGAGGGGCCCAGATCAAGAGTTCAGAACGGATGCTCGGTCAAGATGCCCAGGTCGAGAATTCAGATGGGTTACTCGGGCGATTTAGCTCAGGTCGAGAGCTCAGAATGGACGCTCGGGCAAGATGCCCAAGTCGGGAATTCTAATGGGTTACTCGGGCGAGAGGCCCAGGTTAGGAGTTCAAAACGGATGCTCGGTCAAGATGATCGGGTCAGGAATGCAGACAGGTTACTCAGGTGAGAGATCTAGGTCGGGAATATGGACAGGTGAATCGGTCGGGATGCCCAGGTCAAGAAGTCAGATTAGTAACATCAGGAATAAGGAAGAAGGAGAAGGAACCATTTCTACCGGCCAGGCTTTCTCACAGCAGACTCATATACACTAACTTGATGCGCCTGGTCGGGATATGAAGGACTTCTCAGATGCACCCCGGTCAGGCTAGGTGATTGTTGGTTGTCGGGAGTTCTCTGGTTCCCGGTCAGGCTTGGTGATCACTGGTTGTCAGAAATTCTCTTGTTCACGCTCGATCAACGAAAACGATAACAAAGTCAGAGAATCGTAACCACCTGTCAGAGAATATTTGTTGTGTATCAGGGTATATTCTAACGGTTTGTGACCAGCTGATAGCAGAACCTTTCTCCGACCTATAGGAGGATGTCGAGTGTCACACACCGCCAGATAAAGTCTAACACCTGATATTCCCTGACACTTGGCAAAAGCCCTAAGTACACATCGTCATATAAAAAGGGGTGTCCTCTCCTAGGCACAGGTACGTTCACTCACCTTTTCGCATCTGTCTTCTACTTTCTGCATTTTTACTATTATTCTGAGGGAAAAGTACCTGACTTAAGCGTCGAAAGACCTGCTCCGGGAATTTCCCTGGTTCTTGGTCCCTAACGTGGGGGGTGTTTGTCTGAGTGTGCGCAGGGAACTCACGCTTCGTCATCCTAGTCACCGCCCCTCGTCAGTAGCCTGGGGAACCCACTCGTGAAGTACTGTACTTGAAGGAAGTCTCCATCGCCCTCCGTCAACGTCAGCGATAGCGCAGCCGACCTCCATCTGACTCAGATTCCGGACAAGATCACTTGGCATCCAAGAACAATCAAGATGAGAGAATAAGAGAGTAGGAGCGATCATCCGTGAAGAATTTTCGGGGAGAAGGGGGGTTTTGGTTCGTGAACTTTGCAGACAACTTTTCGATATCATTTCGTGATCGCTCTTCCGACGTCAAGCGGTGACCAAACTTGTTTCGGGATATCACTGTGAGTGATTTACATGTTTTATTCTGTGTTTCATGCTGTTAGATACAATAAGTAGAAATCTGTGGTCTCAGGAATTTCCTTCCGAAGCTCTAACGTTCGAGGCCACAATTCCACCTTGTCATTTCTGCCTGTTCCATGATACCAAGCTTCTTGCTTTTGAGGTTTCTTCTTGGTCATGGTTACAAAGGAATTTCTTAAGACTGACAAGATGGAATTCTTGGTCAAAACCATTCCTATGAAAATTAAAAAATTTGATCATGTTATTTGTTCTCAGAGTTCTGTATTCTCTCACCCCGGGCATCACCGAATTGACACAAGGATCAAATTCTAGATGAAAAAAAATTCCTCTAAAGAGACGTCACTCAATGATTTACCTTACTTCTTACTTTCCTTCTAAATGCTTTGGGGTGGACAGGAAGAGCGTCTGGATGAGTGTATCATCTTTTGCACTCGTCCTTTATTCCCCCGTATTAACACGTACATGATTTGCATAGAGAAAACTGGAGCCCTCGAATCATTTAACTTAGATCAAGCAACCGTTGACCTTTGGATAATTTCAATTCTTTGATTGAAGCATGAAGCTAGAATCTAATTATCTATTCAACTTGGTAAAAGTGAAAAACAATATCTTTCACACATACACAAGCTGCCGCGCGCATCAAGCAAGTTGACTAATCTTCTTCCTATTTGCCATTACTGCAACAACTCTCTCCTCTCCTTCCTTGCAATACTTGCATCCGCTTGTGAATGCAATGGCCGGCCACTGCAATCAAGGGAGTCATGACTTGAGAGAGAATCTGAGGGGCAAACCGTTCATGGGCAGCACAAAGGGCCCGAACTGTATCCCACTCTCTGGCCTCGCCGCTGACCATCTGATCATACAGAAAGAGAGGACGTCAACCGATGCATCGATCAAATTAGATGAATAGTAGTGCGAACTGCTTGATCGAGTCGAGTACCTGTATTTGGTGGTCAGGTGATGGAGGAGCACCAGCATCTCCAGCTTTGCGAGCTCATTCCCGGGGCAGGAGTGACTGCCGTTTCCAAAGGGCATGAAGGTGTTCGGCTTCGGGGGGACCTCAAATCTGGAAGGGTCGAACTTTTCTGGGTCGGTGAAGTTTTCTGGGCTGTGATGGATGTTCCTGAAGAGCGGCAGCACCTTCCATCCCTTGGGAATAAGGTACCCTGTTCATCATCGATCATGTCTTTGAATAAGGTGATCTTGTTTGCCGCGTTAATGGCGATTATATGTGTGTTAATTAATTACTGCTTGCCTTGGTACTCAACGTCTTCCACAGCTTCTCTAAAAGTGAAGGACAAGATGGAGGCCACCCTCATTGTCTCCTGGATCACCCTCGTGGTCAGAGGCATCTTCTTGGTGTCGGCCCAAGAAAGGCCCTTGTCCTCCTCTGGTTTGCTCTTCGTGATCTCCTCTTGTTCTTCCTGCCATGAGAGAGAGAGATGGATGCTGAGTGTGTGCTGATTTTGTCTGTGAATTGAAGTCTGTAGCTTACAGTGACTGCTTGCAGGATGCTGGGATTGTCTCCGAGGTACTTGATGATCCAAGTGAGGACGCTGGCGGTGGTGTCCCTGGCGGCGAAGATGACGCCGATGACGTTGTCGGCGATCTGGTCGTCGGAGAGGCCTTCTTTGGCTTCCATAAGAGAGCCGAGGAGGTCGTTTGGGGCTGTGTTCTTGCTCTGCAGCCTTCTGGAGGAGATGATGCCGGCGACGATGCGGGCGAGCTGGTTCCTGGCCTTCATGGCCTTGTGGAAGAGCGTCCCCGGTAGGTTGATGGGCATCGAGTTGTAGCCCTTCTCGAGCTTGCAGTAGCATTGCTTCAGATCCTCGGCGGCGGCGGCCACGTCGTTGCCAAAGATGGACAGGATTGCCACATTGAACGCGTACTGCTCCAGATCGAAGGGCAAATCTATTAATGAGTTTGGACTCGACTTGAATCGAAGAAATTAAATATTAGAGGATTTGCCTCACCGTCTTTAGTTCTTGGAAGGTGTTGACCAATTGGCCGTCCCAGGACAGGAGGGCGCGGAGGGCGACGGCCTCGATGCCGGCGACGGAGCGGCGGATGGAGTCGGGGAGGAAGGAACGAAGAAGAAGCCGGCGGAGGTGGGCGTGGCAGTCGCCCTGCTGGAAGAAGATCGCCCGGGGGCCGATCATGCGCTCCTTGCTCGCCGGGAACTTGGGCTTGAACCGGTGCGCCTGCGTCACCAGCACGAACTTGGCCGCCTCCGGGCTCGACACCATGACGCAGGGGCAGCCCAGGATGTGGGTCTTAAATACCGCCCCGTACTTCCTCTGCTTGAGCACGAAGAAGGCGTTGGGGTTGCTGTTGGAGTAGAGCTGGAACGTCTCCCCCACGAAAGGCCACCCCATGGAGCCCGGCGGCAGCGGGAGCTTTTTCCGGCGGCCGGCGAGGACTACTCCTTTCCAGAAGATGCAGTACAGAGCAAAAAAAAGGAGGAAGGCCAACATGAGGAAATGGAGATCGATGAAAGCCATTGAGGAGTGAGGGAGGAGCGCAGCACTATTTATAGAACAGAAGGAACAACGAAGCACTCACAGGATTGCATCCGTGTCGGCATCATCGTCCCATGTCCGTTCCACGAACAATTATGGAGATTGTCAAATTGGATGCGAAATCTGAGTTCCAGATTTGATCAGCACGTGGCGGACCAATTCGACATGGTTGACTTGGGATTCGTAACTGTCCTCGTCAGCGCGCCACAGGAGGAGGAGGAGGAGGAGGAGGAGAATTCAAAGGGGAAAAATGGGTTTTTTTTATTGATTTATTTGGATAGTCCGTAATTTTTTTTTTAAGGATAAGATTGATTTATTAAAAAATTAGATATCTAGATTATAAAAAAAATAGAATATCTTATTTCTAAGTATTTAACTATCTTTAATAACTATTACATATACTATAATAATTATAAAATCATAATTACTAATATATAAATATTAAATAATCAATTAAACTTATATTATAGTCACTGTTATAACATGAATTCCTATTAATATTGAATATATTAAGTATGTATTGTAATATATGTAGTAACCATAAAATAATAACTATAATATTGTACTCGATCGACTCCAGATTTAGATAAAAGAGGTAGACTAGAGATAATAACACCAAAAATATTATCTTCTAAACAGTATAGAGTTGGTGTTATTAAAAACAAATCAAAATGGGCAGTCTTTTACTAAACAAATGTTTTTTTACTTTTGCCTATTCAAAGTGGACAAAGTCAACAAAGGCCACGAACGGAACACTCGGCGGAAAAATCAGCTGCCCTTCAATGATAATAAAAAGTAAAATTTATCAACCTAGTGATTTTATATGGTCGAGCTCATGATGATCTTTTAAAAAAATAAATTTAAAAATTATAATTAATCAATATAAAATTTTAAATTCTTATCTTTTTATAATAATTCTATCCCGCATTAACCAATTCAATCCTATCTCAGAACATCAGCTGTCCCCGAATGAGCAGAGAGAGAAGAGGAGTTCCTGGCGTTGCTGGAGAGTACATGTGCCCAGCTCATTCAATGCCTAAGATACAGTTCGGATATTGAATTGCCATCTATGGTACTGATCAAAGGATGGATCAATCTGCAAGGCAAGCACGATACGATCACATTGAAGAACAACATCCAGGAGTTGACTGAAACTGTTTGAGCTGCGCAAGGACCAGTCAAATGCTCGACACGCGGACTGAGCATTAGTTCCTGATTCCTTCTTACTTCATCATATCTTTAACATATTCCAAAGGCAGCTGCTAGCTGCTGCATAGGCCGTAGCCATAAACCAGGGCTGCCAAACTGTGGATGGTTAAGCTCGAAACAGAGCCCTTCTTTTGGAGCGAGGGAGCCGGATGCTGATTCTCGTACGTTAAGACAAAGAAAGTAAGAAAGAGGAAATATAGTCAACTCGCCTACTCATTGCCATCTAAAAAGAGTTTGACCGTACGCCGACAGAGAAAGATTCGCTGATCAAATTTAAGGAACTCGGGTGTCCTCCAGCGATCTCCGTGGATTTCCGAGCCGCCAATTGGACGAGGACATGTGTCGAGACCTCGATGGTCTACGTGCCTGGGGCTGTGAACCGGATCGATATCTCTTTGTTTTTAAATTTCTTGCTCACTCACTCTTCGACATGTGTGCGTTTAATTTGTATCGAGCCCAACCTGATAGACAGAAGTGCAGTTTTGTTGGTGGGAAAAATGCCAACCAGATATTTCAGTACCGTAGAATTGTGATTAAGCATCGATCCTTTCTTAAGAAGATGAAACATCCTTTTCTCCACATCATCTATAACATCATCCACGGTGGTTGATATAGTGATTCGCTAGATAATAATGTCTCTTTAGCGTACGATTCGCAATTCATAATTTTGAAATCCAATATCTTGTTGGGATTCCAAACTGAAATTTGTGATAACTTGTGACTTCTGGCATCCTCTAATAATTTCTCAGTTTAATTAAATGACCACCTTCGTTTAATTGAATTGGTTGAAATATTTTCATATAAAATTGATTTTGACCTCGAATCGACTAATCCAGTCCGGTTTTAAATCAGCAATGCCACGGCACGCAGCAGTGCTGCTACTACGTAGCCACAGCTCATTCAGACCTGCCCGCTAAAGCATGCGGTTGACTTTAATTGTCAACGCCTGTGATTTCTTACTATTGGATATATGTCCTCTAGCCAATGGCCGACGCGCTTCCGCGTCAACGCGTGGTATTGGAGTATACGGGGATGAGCCGTATCTAGACAACTGCTCTAGATCGTTTCCTTTGGCATGCAGCATTTGTTGAAAACAGGATCAATTGATTAACATTCTTCTCATAAACTAACAAGGTCAACGCCTCCTATCTTCATCCATGCATCGCAACGATATGTAAACCTCACCGAGACGGGAAGAACTTTGTTAATTTATTGGGCAGTTCGCAGAAGATGGACGTTTACGGTCACATTCGCCCCGTTGACTTTGAATTGTAGCCCATCATAATTAATCTCCTCGCACAATTTTTCAACTGGGAGTCGATGTATTGAGCTCTCACGTCGACGTATGTAAATGGCAGGATTAGGAAATTATATATGGAACTTATTAACTAAAGACTTGTGTCACAGCTCATAAAATCAACAAGATGACTTTTGGAAAGTCAAAGAGGCCTTTAGTTTTGACCAGGGCTCGATGCTGGGTCACTGAGAGAAATCGTAAACTCTATTTGATGAACTGCAACACTTATAGGTTCTTGTACAAGCCACTTGAACGATTATATTATATTGCAGCAAACCATATGAACTCAATGAAAAACATCCACGGGATCTAATTGGGTGTGGATAAAGCATGAGTTTATGAACATGCCCACGGACCTCAAGCCATGCAATCCCACCTTCAGTGCAGTCAAAAAGTTCAACCTGTACTCTGCAATGTGAAGACAACACTCCTATCAGAAATATCAATCTTCATTCTTCTTGTTAAGGAGTTTCGATTTGTTCACCTTGCAAGACTTCGAGTTGAGTCGGAGAGCACTTCGTGATATCACTCTTGCAGTACGTCCAAGCTCCATTAGGATCAGCAATATCTGGTTCCAAAATCTTTCGAACCTGAAATTACAACACCTAATGGTCAATGATTTCTCAAAGCTGAAAAGAATGATCTGCATTCTGTCATATTTGTTGTTGATTTTGACGATATGGTTCATGCCTGCCAAAAATCATAAGCTGGATTCAGAATAAACAGGGGCGTCTTCACTTCATGGGCCATGTATTGTGGGAAAAAACACTGCACGTGAATCTCAAACTATTAGTGACAACATAACTAAATTTATAATTGATCCCGTCCAGAAGCTGAGTCGGATGAAGGCGGATCTCGATGTATTAAAAGTTGACGGAAAGTCGCCGAGACGTCGGATCTACCTGGCACCCTCTGGAAAGATTCGCACGGGTGGCTGACGAAGGGAAACGACCAGGGTGATGACAATATGGCTCTGCGCACACTCAAACGAACACCCGAGTCGTTAGAGACCAGAAACCAGGGAAAAAGTCCCCGGATCAGGTCCTCCGACGTTCAAGTCAGGTACTTTTTCCCCAGAAAATACAGAGAAATGACGAAAAGTAAAGACTAATGAAAAATGACGAGTGAGCGTACCTGCATAAGAGACAAAGCATCCCTTTTTATACTGCAACGGATGTTTCTGGAACCTGACGGATGTCAGGAAATGTTGGCTGTCAGACTTTGTCTGGCGGTGAATGACACATGGCTTCTCCCTGATAGGCTAGCGACAGAACTAAAGGGGGAATGAGCCCCGACTGTTAGCATATTCCCTGACACACTGATTATTCTCTTGCATTCTCTGATGAGCAGTTACGATTTTCCGGCTTGTTTGTCCTGTAGTGTTTGGATTCTAGGTCTGCATCCCGACCTGCTTCGATCCACTGCTATCCATGGCTTGTATATTCCGACCTGCACGACCAGTCTGTATCCTGACCTGCTTCTATCCGCTGTTATCCATGGCCTATGTGTTCCAACCTGCCCGACCGGTTCGTATCTCGACCTGCTTATGTCTGCTGTTATCCAATGCATGTACGTTTCGACATGCACGACCGGTCTGTTGCCCGACCTGTACCTGTTCGCTGTATCCATGGCTTGTGCGTTCCGACCTGCACGACCGGTTCGTATATCGACCTGCTTATGTCCGCTGTTATCCAAGGCTGGTACATCCCGACCTGTACGTTAGGTCTGTTTCCCGACCTGCATTTGTCTACTGTTATCCATGGTTGATACGTCCCGACCTGTACGCCAGGTCTGTTTCCCGACCTGCATTTGTCTACTGTTATCCATGGCTGGTACGCCCCGACCTATATGTCAGGTCTGTTTCCCGATCTGCATTTGTTTACTGTTATCCATGGTTGGTACGTCCCGACCTGTACGCCAGGTCTGCTTCCTGACCTGCATTTGTCTACTGTTATCCATGGCTGGTACGCTCCGACCTGTACGCCAGGTCTGTTTTCAGACCTGCATTCGTCTACTGTTATCCATGGCTGGTACGTCCCGACCTGTACGCCAGGTCTGTTTTCAGACCTGCATTCGTCTATTGTTATTCATGGCTGGTACGTCCCGACCTATACGCTAGGTCTGTTTCCTGACCTACATTTGTTTACTGTTATCCATGGCTGGTACGTCCCGACCTGTACGTCAGGTCTGTTTCCCGACCTACATTTATCTACTGTTATCCATGGCTGGTACGTCCCGACCTATACGCCAAGTCTGCTTCCTGACCTACTTCAGAGGCTTTCCTTGCCTAGCCTTTGCGTGGTTTGTGGGCTCAGCCCTCAGCTATCCCTGACCTGTGAGCTCAGTTCTTGATTGCTATCGAGGCTGATTTTTGTTCGACTTGTGATCTTCTCTCTTGACCACCCCGTCAGCTGAGACTATGACCCTGGCCACGTAAGCTTGACTTTTGACAAGCCACATAAGCTTGATTTTTGACCAGCCATGTAGGCTAGACTTCTAACCTCCACGTAAATTTGACTTTTGACCATCTTGTGATCTTGACTCCTAACCATATCATCTTACTGACCCCACAATCATGCACCGTATCATAATCTGACCCCTCAAGTATAGTCGAAGGAGGCTCTAGTCCGACTGAATAGACCCAAGTCCCTTCGTTATCTGACCCGATTCTTTCATTGTCTACCGACCTGCTTTTCATCCACTTTCAGAATTTCTTATATTCCTAGGAGATAAACTGGATGATTATACATGCATATTGATTCTTCAACTTCCGCACCTGTCTTCCTCCTATAAATGTTTCACTGTTTTCCAAGCGTCCATTCAAGTTTCGAGGAAGTCTCTTCACCCTCTCCTTCCTTATAAAAGGTCCGAGTGCACTCTTCTCCTCTCGGCCTTAAGCTATCCTCCATGGAACCGGCAACAGAACCTAGCGAACTTTCTTCTTTGCTTCAGCAGATTATCTATCTGAGGGAGTTATTGGCTCAGAAAGAAGAAGCCTTGCATCAGCAAATTGCTCATCTGACAGAGTTGCTGGTTCAAAAAGAAGAAGTCCTGCTGGAGATGACTGTGAGTAGAGATCTTCAAACGTCCCTTACTCATGAAATGGAAAGCCTTTGGCTGGCCGCCAAATCCAGAACCCGGGCTGAAGTTGCTCTCAAGATGAAAGCTCAATCCGACTTTCAGAGCCAAGTTCAATACATTGTCTATTTGAAGATGAAACATGAAAATGAGGTGGCTCTTCTGAAAGAGGAAAGACGGATCAGGGACGTGACTATTGGGCAACTGAAGCACGCCATTGATCTTATGAAGGAAGATCTAACTAGAGCTCAAGCTCTTCTGGCTAGAAAGGATCAAACCTTGGGATCTGGCAGCAATGTAAATGTTGCAGTGTATATTGAAAGCCTAAGCTTTGTAAACATTCATTTTGAATAAAAAATCACATTTGGTCAAATTGTCTACATTTAGTTGTAGTTGTTCAATTAATTTATACTGTAGATAACATAGTATGTGGTGACACATACAGAAGATAATGTTATCAGTACCTTATAAATTATAAACAGTAGCTCACGACCAAAATGGAAAGGAACAAACCATTAGAAGGTCGTAGTGTAATTAGGTATCAGTTTATCTTGACTGTATAATTACACTAGTACACTTAGAGTGTATTGAGTAGGACCATTTGAGGTCGTTTCTTTTATACTGACTTTATAAAGAAACAAAGACCTCGGTTATTATGGAAGTGTGTGCTCTTAATCCTGATATAATAACAAGCACATATATTTGATATTTATTTCTTTAATTTATCAATGGGTGAGATTTAGTTCGATGAATCAATAAGCCCGATAAGTTGGGAAATGGTATCACTTATAGTGTGTGTTGTTGATTATAGAAGGAAACTGTGTCCTAGAGATACTAGGTTGATAATGTCCTCAAGAGGAGCTCATAAAGATTGTCATGTTAAACCCTGCAAGTGGACTTAGTCCGACATGATAATAAGGTTGAGTGGTACTACTCTTGGACTTAGATATTAATTAAATGAGTTGTCAGTAACTCACTTAATTAGTGGACATTCGATATCTTAAACACAGGGAGACTAACACACTCATAATAAGAAGGAGCCCAAAAATGTAATTTGGGATTGGTGCGGTAGTTCAATGATAGTTCTCTAGTGGAATGAATTATCATTGATAAAATTAAGTTGTGTGTTCGGAGCGAACACGGGATGCTTAATTTTATCGGGAGACCAAAACCAATTCCTCCTCTCGGTCCCTATCGTAGCCTCTTATTTATAGAGTTCTATACCCACCTATACCCACCTTCTATACCCACCCAATAGGGGCCGGCCAAGCTAGCTTGGGAACCAAGCTAGGGCCGGCCTAGGTATAAAATTGGGTGGTCGGCCCTAGCTTGAACCCAAGCTAGTAGGGCCGGCCAAATTAAATTAAAAAAGAAATTTAATTTTAATTTTTATTATTATGTGGAAGATATAATTAAAAGAGAATTAAAATTAAAATATCTCTCTTGTAAAAGATCTACAAAAGATTAAAGAAAGAGATTAGATCTCTTTCCTTATTTGTAGATTGGAGAGACGTTTTATTTTCTCTTTAAAAATTATTCACATGTTGATAAAATTAAAATTATAGAAATTTCCTTTTATCAACCATGAAGAGATTTTAAAGAGAAATTTTATTTTTTAAAATTTCCGGAAACAAATTAGGAAGTTTTAATTGTTGATTAAAACTTGTCTAATTTTTTCCTTCATTGATGTGGCCGGCCATTGGTTTATTTGGGAAATTTTATTTTATTTTTCTCAAATTAAATCATGTCAAGGAAATTGAGGAAATTTTATTGTAATTAAATTTCCTAATTTGCCTAGGCCAAGGAATATAAAAGAAGGGGTGAGGGTACCTTCATGAGATACAACCTCTATTGTTTTCTCTCCCTCTTTTCCTTGGTGTTGTGGCCGGCCATCATCCTCTCCCTCTCTTCCTCTTGTGGTGGCCGAATACTTCATCCCTCTTGGAGTTCTTGTGGTGGCCGGATACTACTTAGAAGAAGAAGAAGAAGGAGAGAAAGCTAGCATCTCTTGGAGCTTGGTTAGTATTTTGGTTTTCTTCTTTGGTGAAGTTCTTCCTTTGTTGCCAAACCTTGCTTGGAGGAGAAGAAGGTGGTTGGTGGTTTCTCATCTCGGTAGATCGTTGCCCACACAACGTCCGAGGTTAGAAGAGGAATCGGTAGAAGATCAAGAGGTTTTTCTACAAGGTATAACTAGTAATTTTTATTTCCGCATCATGCTAGTTATTTATGGAAATAATACCAAATACAAGAGGCTTACGTTCTAGAATTTCGAATATGTTTTTTCGATGCTGTGTTCTTTTGTTTTTCTTTTCCTTGTGATTTGATTGTTCTCTTTGGTTAACCTAAAGTTATTTTAGGAAATTAAATATTAGCTTTCTATAAAAGGTTTTGTCTAGTCGGTGGTGGTTGCTCCCATATCCAAGAAGGCCATGTGCCTCGCCACGTCCAAGATCTTAATTTGAAATTAATATTTAATGGAATTAATAACTTAAGGAGACTTGGGTCGAACGTGTAAAGTTCCGCAGGAGATCCAAGTCAAAACCTAAAAGAACAAATAGATTAAGTTTTGGATCAAACGTGTTAAGTTCCGCAGGCGATCCAAAATTTAATTTAAAAGAACACATGGTAGCTAGGAAAAGGTTCAGACCTTTGTACAAAATTTTTGTACAGTGGAACCTATAGGTTTTCCGAGTAGCAACCAACAATTGGTATCAGAGCTAGGGTTTTGCCTCTGTGTATTTGGTATTTAGTTTAATTATGCACATGTCATACATAATTTAGGCAGGTTAATAGTAGGATGTGCTAACTTTGTGGATGTAGGATCCAACTATTATGACTTTTAGTTATTATGTGTGTGATTGGACCCTTGGACATGTCAAGGGCATTTAAATGTGTGTGCATGATTGTATTCAAATACAGCAGGAGCTGTATTTAGTTTTATTAGGATTTTATTTTTGATCTAGATACATGTACATTCCTTTTATGGAATATAGGATCAAAATATAAAATTCTATTTATGTCGCGGATCGAATCTTGCAAAGCGTGGAACCTTCTAAGGACCAGAGGCGCAGCGGAACAAGGAGCAAAATGGATGCGACAGCTAGACCCGGTGGCGGTGGCCAAATATGGCAGCAGCTTGGGATGACAACATACGGAGGACAACTAGAGATAAAAGCCATAATAGTTGAAAATTAGTTTCTCTATTGCTTTTATATTATGCTGTGTGTGCATGTTAGTTTACAAGTAAAGTAGGCTAGCATAGTTAAAATTCCTCATTTATATTTAACTAAGTGGGAGAGGGATTTTTTAAATAAATCCCATGGTCTCCATTACTGGTTTGTAAGTGTTGCAAACAAGCTTGCGCGTTGGCTCTGAGTGCCTTCCTCCATAACGGATGAGCTTGTTTGCGGATCACTAGAACAGACTTCCATTTTTGGATGACTATAGGAAGTTAATTAAGAGCGTGTGATCTTCCCCAACGGAAGGGGCATAATCTTATTAATGGACTTAGTGTCAAGTAATGGTATACACTTAGACACATCTAATAGTATCCTCCCCAACGGAGTCACTGCTATTATTTGTGTGACCAAATGATACCAACTATTAATTTTATTTATCAAAAAGTTAGGTTGACAAGATAATAAAATTAATGGGTTAAAACCCTCCTTTTACAAATGTTGAATTTATATACGTCCACACTAACGTGGCATACAAAATTCACGGTGTTATGAGGTGTTGGTTAATTTAAAATAGTATTGTTTGAGGAATCAATATTATTCTAAATTTAGAGTTCTGACCAAAAGTTATTTGTGATTCTTAGGATGTCTTTCAACCCACTGTCCATCATACTTCAACAGAATAGACTTACTGGACCAAACTACATAGATTGGAAAAGAAACCCGGACATTGTTCTTCTACTGAAAGCTATAAATATGTACTGACTGAGCAGTGCCCTGGTGAATCTACCCAAGAGGAGATTGAATATCATAGGAAATGGGTAAAAGCGGATGAGATGGCGCGGTGTTACATTTTGGCTTCAATGTCAAATGTATTGCAACATCGAGATCAAGATTTACCAACAGACTATGATATTATGAACAATCTCAAGGAACTCTTTGGTCATCGGGATAGGAATTCTAGGCAAGAAGCCATGAGAAAGATAATGACCCACCATGCAAGAGGGTACTCTGTAAGGGATCATATCCTAAAGATGATGGCTTATCCGAACGAGATCAGATCCTTGGAGGAGAAATTGATGGGAAACCCGGATCGATATGATCCTCCAAACGCTACCTAGAAGTTTTGAGCGGTTTTGCGAACTATAATATGAATAAGAGGGTTTATTCATTAGCGGAACTTTTGAGCAGCAGAAGGATTATTTCGTCACAATGCTCAAATTCACTATCGAAAATGGTTCTACTTCTAAACCGAAAGGAAAGAAGAAGAAACAAGTCGGTTCAAGAAAGAAAGTGAATAAATCTCAGTGTACGGGATTTAAAGTTGGAATGAAGAAGTCAAGGGCAAGTGCTTCATCTGTAGCTGGTAGGACATTGGAAGACTGTCCTCGTAGGAACCAAAACAAAGGTATATCTCATACTCTAGTTGTTGAAACATGTTTAGCGGTGTTATCTACCAGCACCTGGTGTGTAGATACGGGAGCCACTGATCATGTCTGCAATTCCTTGCAGGGGTTCCAGGAAACCCGGCGACTATCTGAAGGAGAAATTACCGTCTACATGGGCAATGCTACTAAGGTGGCAGCTGTTGCAGTGGGAGACGTCTACTTATCTTTTAGTAGAAATAGAAATTTGATTTTAAGAAATTGTCTTTATGTACCCAGTTTTAGAAAGAATTTAATTTCAGTTTCTAAACTGTTTTTAGATGGATATTCAGTTTCTTTCAGTAACGATGTAGTTATTAAAAGAAATAAAGTGATTATCTGTTCTGGTGCATTAGTTGGCAATTTGTATACTTTAAATCCAATTTCTTCCACAAAGCAAAATATGGAAATTTATAACTCATCTTCTAACTCTAATAAGAGAAAAGAACCTTCGAAAATGAACCAAGCATATCTTTGGCATCTAAGGCTTGGTCATATTAACTTAAGTAGGATTCAGAGGCTTATAGCCGATGGACTTTTGAGTTCATTTGAGTTGGAAAATTTTCCAACTTGTGAATCTTGCTTGGAAGGTAAAATGACCAAGAGGCCGTTCAAGGCCAAGGAGTATAGAGCCAAAGAAGTGTTAGAGTTGGTTCACTCTGATTTGTGTGGTCCTATGTCTGTCCAGGCAAGAGGGGGTTTTGAATATTTTGTCTCTTTCATAGACGATTATTCAAGATATGGATATATTTACCTAATGCGCCGCAAGTCCGAGTGCTTTGATAAGTTCAAAGAATACAAGGCTGATGTGGAGAAACGACTAGGTAAAGTATCAAGACACTACGTCCGATCGTGGTGGCGAATACCTCTTAGGAGAGTTTAGGAATTACTTATCGAGGCGGGATTCAATCCCAATTGTCTCCACCTGGTTGTGGTAGAACGAAGGAATAGGACTCTTATGGAGATGGTTAGATCAATGATGAGTTATTGAGAATTACCAAATCGTTTTGGGGATATGCTCTGGAAACAGCAGTATATGTTCCGAACTTAGTACCTTCTAAATCGTTTCTTCTACTCCCACAGACTGTGGAATGGCGAAGCCCACCTAAGACATATTCGGATTTAGTAGTCCACATGTGAAACCGATCTTGATAAGTTAGAATCCGTATGAAGTTCGGCGTGTTTGTAGAATATCCCAAAGGAACGAAGGTGGTTTATTTTATAGTCCTAAAGACCGAAGGTCATTGTTAGCACCAATGCCCGCTTTTAGAAGAAGACTATATAATGGATCACAAGCCCAAGAGCAAAGTTGTTTTAGAAGAACTTAGAGAGGACATGTCTACTTCAGCGATACAAGATGAAGTACCACAAGAGACGCAACACGTGTCACACATGATACACAACCACGGACAGTGCCTCGTCGTGGAGGGTTGTCAGCAACTGAAAGATTCATGTTTTGGGAGAGTCTTGGACTTGATCCGGGTAAACATGAACCTGATCCACGAACATACGACGAAGCACTCCAAGATATAGATGCAGCATCTTGGCAAAAGGCAATGAATTCTGAAATAGAGTCTATGTACTCTAATAAAGTCTGGGAGCTTGTAGAACCACCTGATGGTATAAAAGCCGTTGGATGCAAGTAGATCTACAAAAGGAAAAGAGGGACAGACGGGAAGGTAGAGACCTTCAAAGCTAGACTTGTTGCGAAAGGGTACACTCAGAAAGAGGGAATCGATTATGAGGAAACCTTTTCACTGGTAGCCATGCTTAAGTCTATCCGGATACTCTTATCCATTGCTGCTCATATGGATTATGAGATTTAGCAAATGGATGTCAAGACAGCTTTCCTTAATGGAAGTCTTGAAGAGAACATTCATATGAAGCAACCAGAAGGGTTCATTGAAAAAGGCAAAGAGCATCTAGTGTGCAAGCTCAATCGGTCCATTTATGGACTGAAGCAAGCTTCAAGGTCTTGGAACATCCGGTTTAATGAAGTAATCCAGTCGTATGGATTGATTCAGTGTCCGAATGAGTCTTGTGTATACAAGAAGTGTAACGGAAACGTGGTGGTATTTCTTGTACTATACGTAGATGATATTTTATTAATTGGCAACAATGTCAAGGTATTATCAGACGTAAGGGTATGGTTGTCCAAACAATTTGATATGAAGGACTTAGGAGAGTGTGCACACATTCTTGGGATCAAAGTGATAAGGGATCGCAAGAAAAGAATGTTGTGTCTGTCCCAAGCTTCATATATAGACACAATTCTTGCTCGTTTTAGTATGCAGGATTCCAAGAAAGGTTTCTTACCTTTTAGGCATGGAATAGCTCTATCTAAAGAGATGTCTCCGAAGACATCAAAGGAGATAGAAGACATGAAAGTAGTTCCTTATGCTTCGGCTGTAGGAAGCCTAATGTATGCAATGCTATGTACGAGACCTGATATCTGTTTTGCCGTGGGCATGGTCAGCAGATATCAGAGTAACCCTGGACAAGGACATTGGACTGCGGTAAAGCATATATTAAAGTACCGAGAAGGACAAGAGATTATATGCTAGTTTACCAAGCGACGATCTGCTCCCTGTGGGTTACACGGATTCGATTTCCAATCAGATAAATAGAAGTCTACATCCGGCTATGTGTTTACTTTAGGAGGTGGAGCCATTTCATGGAGGAGTGTTAAGCGAATGCGTTTGACTCTATGTAGCAGCCTCTGAGGAAGCTAAAGAAGCAGTATGGCTCAGGAACTTTCTAATGGACTTAGATGTGATTCCTGGTTTGCCCAAAATTATCACAATTTATTGTGATAATAGCGGTGCAGTTGCAAACTCGAAGGAACCACGAGCTCATAAGGCAAGTAAACATATAGAGCGCAAGTACCACCTGATACGAGATATCGTGAAGCGAGGAGAAGTTGTCATCGCCAAGATTGCATCAGCAGATAACCTGGCAGATCCTTTCACTAAGGCCCTTCCGGCGAAAGCTTTTGATCGGCATGTGGAGGGAATGAGAATCAGATGTATGGTAGAAGATATGGCAGCTTAGTCATTAGTATAAGTGGGAGATTGTTGGAGTGTATACTGAAAGCCTAAGCTTTGTAAACATTCATTTTGAATAAAGAATCACATTTGGTCAAATTGATACATTTAGTTGTAGTTGTTCAATTAATTTATACTGTAGATAACATAGTATGTGGTGACACATACAGAAGATAATGTTATCAGTACCTTATAAATTATAAACAGTAGCTCACGACCAAAATGGAAAGGAACAAACCATTAGAAGGTCGTAGTGTAATTAGGTATCAGTTTATCTTGACTGTATAATTACACTAGTACACTTAGAGTGTATTGAGTAGGACCATTTGATGTCGTTTTTTTATATCGACTTTATAAAGAAACAAAGACCTCGGTTATTATGGAAGTGTGTGCTCTTAATCCTGATATAATAACAAGCACATATATTTGATATTTATTTCTTTAATTTATCAATGGGTGAGATTTAGTTCGATGAATCAATAAGCCCGATAAGTTGGGAAATGGTATCACTTATAGTGTGTGTTGTTGATTATAGAAGGAAACTGTGTCCTAGAGATACTAGGTTGATAATGTCCCCAAGAAGAGCTCATAAAGATTGTCATGTTAAACCCTGCAGGTGGACTTAGTCCGACATGATAATAAGGTTGAGTGGTACTACTCTTGGACTTAGATATTAATTAAATGAGTTGTCAGTAACTCACTTAATTAGTGGACATTCGATATCTTAAACACAGGGAGACTAACACACTCATAATAAGAAGGAGCCCAAAAATGTAATTTGGGATTGGTGCGGTAGTTCAATGATAGTTCTCTAGTGGAATGAATTATCATTGATAAAATTAAGTTGTGTGTTCGGGGCGAACACGGGATGCTTAATTTTATCGGGAGACCAAAACCAATTCCTCCTCTTGGTCCCTATCGTAGCCTCTTAGTTATAGAGTTCTATACCCACCTATACCCACCTTCTATACCCACCCAATAGGGCCCGGCCAAGCTAGCTTGGGAAACAAGCTAGGGCCGGCCCTAGCTTGAACCCAAGCTAGTAGGGCTAGCCAAAATAAAGTTAAAAAGAATTTATAATTTTAATTTTTATTATGTGGAAGATATAATTAAAAGAGAATTAAAATTAAAATATCTCTCTTGTAAAAGATCTACAAAAGATTAAAGAAAGAGATTAAATCTCTTTCCTTATTTGTAGATTGGAGAGATATTTTATTTTCTCTTTAAAAATTATTCACATGTTGATAAAATTAAAATTATAGAAATTTCCTTTTATCAACCATGAAGAGATTTTAAAGAGAAATTTTATTTTTTAAAATTTCCGGAAACAAATTAGGAAGTTTTAATTGTTGATTAAAACTTGTCTAATTTTTTCCTTCATTGATGTGGCCGGCCATTGGTTTATTTGGGAAATTTTATTTTATTTTTCTCAAATTAAATCATGTCAAGGAAATTGAGGAAATTTTATTGTAATTAAATTTCCTAATTTGCCTAGGCCAAGGAATATAAAAGAAGGGGTGAGGGTGCCTTCATGAGATACAACCTCTATTGTTTTCTCTCCCTCTTTTGTTGTGGCCGGCCATCATCCTCTCCTCTCTTCCTCTTGTGGTGGCCGAATACTTCATCCCTCTTGGAGTTCTTGTGGTGGCCGGATACTACTTAGAAGAAGAAGAAGGAGAGAAAGCTAGCATCTCTTGGAGCTTGGTTAGTATTTTGGTTTTCTTCTTTGGTGAAGTTCTTCCTTTGTGGCCAAACCTTGCTTGGAGGAGAAGAAGGTGGTTGGTGGTTTCTCATCTCGGTAGATCGTTGCCCACACAACGTCCGAGGTTAGAAGAGGAATCGGTAGAAGATCAAGAGGTTTTTCTACAAGGTATAACTAGTAATTTTTATTTCCGCATCATGCTAGTTATTTATGGAAATAATACCAAATACAAGAGGCTTACGTTCTAGAATTTCGAATATGTTTTTTCGATGCTGTGTTCTTTTGTTTTTCTTTTCCTTGTGATTTGATTGTTCTCTTTGGTTAACCTAAAGTTATTTTAGGAAATTAAATATTAGCTTTCTATAAAAGGTTTTGTCTAGTCGGTGGTGGTTGCTCCCATATCCAAGAAGGCCATGTGCCTCGCCACGTCAGTACTGGGAACCAATTATGGAAATTAATATTTAATGGAATTAATAACTTAAGGAGACTTGGGTCGAACGTGTAAAGTTCCGCAGGAGATCCAAGTCAAAACCTAAAAGAACAAATAGATTAAGTTTTGGATCAAACGTGTTAAGTTCCGCAGGCGATCCAAAATTTAATTTAAAAGAATACATGGTAGCTAGGAAAAGGTTCAGACCTTTGTACAAAATTTTTGTACAGTGGAACCTATAGGTTTTCCGAGTAGCAACCAACAGTAAACCCTTAAAAGATGTACCCCTGATTAACGGAATAAAACTTGTTTTTTGGGTGCCCCTCATGATGCAGCTCCACACCCTATTGCTCGGGTATAATTACATTTCTATAGAACACTTGCATTTCTCTAATATTTCTAGCAAAAATAGCAAAAATAATAAGGATAACTTGCTTACCCCCTCTTCCTCTTACCTCATAACACATGAGCCCCCGGCCGGAGCAAATGAAATGCTTGAGAATATGTCTGCGACTTGAGAATGTGCCTGCGACATTTCATATTTTAACAAGAACCCTTGAAATATGGCTTACTAACCAGTCAGGCACGAGAACTTGGATTGCTGCATTTTGCTTCGGTGAAAATACAGAGTAATGCTTGAGAAAATCATTGCACCGACCGGGAAGGTCGTTGGGCATGAAAGCATGCTCATTTATAACTCGCACTGGGGCGAGAGTCTGGGACCCGACCTGGACGGTCGTTGGACGTGAGAGCATGCTCACTTATAACTCGCACAGGGGCGAGAGTCTGGAAACCGACCTGGACGGTCGTTGGACGTGAGAGCATGCTCACTTATAACTCGCACTGGGGCGAGAGTCTGGAACCCGACCTGGACGGTCATTGGACGTGAGAGCATGCTCACTTATAACTCACACTGGGGCGAGAGTCTGGGACCTGACCTGGATAGTCGTTGGGCGTGAGAGCATGCTCACTTATAACTCGCACTGGGGCGAGAGTCTGGAGGCGTGAGAGCATACTCACTTATAACTCGCGAGTGGGGGACTCGACCGAGATGGTCATTGGGCGTGAGAGCATGCTCACTTATAACTCACACTGGGCGAGAGTCTGCGACTCGACCGAGAGGTCGTTGGGCGTGAGAGCATGCTCACTTATAACTCGCACTGAGGCGAGAGTCTGGGACCCGACCTGGGCGTGAGAGCATGCTCACTTATAACTCACACTGGGGCGAGAGTCTGGGACCCGACCTGGACGGTCGTTGGGCGTGAGAGCATGCTCACTTATAACTCGCACTGGGGCGAGAGTCTGGGACCCGACCTGGATGGTCGTTGGGCGTGAGAGCATGCTCACTTATAACTCGCACTGGGGCGAGAGTCTGGGACCCGACCTGGATGGTCGTGGGCGTGAAAGCATGCTCACTTATAACTCGCACTGGGGCGAGAGTCTGGGACTCGACCTGGACGGTCGTTGGGCATGAGAGCATGCTCACTTATAACTCACACTGGGGAGAGAGTCTGGGACCCGATCGGGAATTATTATGAATAACCCATTCGGAAACAAATGTTACCGACCTGGGGGTGATTTCCCGACCAGGGTAGATGTTGCCGACCAGGGGATGATTTCCCGATCAGGGACTGTTTGAAGAGACCGCTTCTACTTTGTCTGCAGGAAAAAGTACACAATATCAGATGTATTGAGAAGATAGAAATATTAACATCTTACTCAGCCTGTGGAAAGGATGTCTTGTGGCCTCGCCACATTCAAATTTCTTTCCCGCCCATTTTCTTCGCCGCTTCCCAAGAAAATTGCGTGGTAGACGTTTCCGTACGCCTACTACATTTCATGATTTCCTTATCACATCCATCATTAATACACTTCCTAGGGGGTGACACCTGTCCCACGCCTTTATTGCTTACGCCGTATGACGCCGCCGACTCCACTCCTTTTTGTACACGGCCTCCCAAAAGAGCATGCCATTCATGTTGGTTGCTACTCGGAAAGCCTAGAGGTTCCACTGTACAAAAATTTTGTACAAAGGTCTGAACCTTTTCCTAGCTACCATGTGTTCTTTTAAATTAAATTTTGGATCGCCTGCGGAACTTAACACGTTTGATCCAAAACTTAATCTATTTGTTCTTTTAGGTTTTGACTTGGGTCTCCTGCGGAACTTAACACGTTCGACCCAAATCACCTTAAGTTATTAATTCCATTAAATATTAATTTCCATAATCGGTTCCCAGTACTGACGTGGCGAGGCACATGACCTTCTTGGATATGGGAGCAACCACCACCGACTAGACAAAACCTTTTATAGAAAGCTAATATTTAATTTCCTAAAATAACTTTAGGTTAACCAAAAAGAACAATCAAATCACAAGGAAAAGAAAAAAACAAAAGAACACAACATCGAAAAAACATATTCGAAATTCTAGAACGTAAGTCTCTTGTATTTGGTATTATTTCCATAAATAACTAGCATGATGCGGAAATAAAAATTACTAGTTATACCTTGTAGAAAAACCTCTTGATCTTCTACCGTATTCCTCTTCTAACCTCGGACGTTGTGTGGGCAACGATCTACCGAGATGAGAAACTACCAACCACCTTCTTCTCCTCCAAGCAAGGTTCGGCCACAAAGGAAAACTTCACCAAGGAGAAAAACCAAAATACTAACCAAGCTCCAAGAGATGCTAGCTTTCTCTCCTTCTTCTTCTTCTTCTCCAAGTAGTATCCGGCCACCACAAAAGCTCCAAGGGGAAGAGAGAGGTTCGGCCACCACAAGAGGAAGAGAGGGAGAGGATGGCCGGCCACACCAAGGAACAAAAGAGGGAGAGGAATAATAGATGTTATATCTCATGAAGGCATCCCTACCCCTTCTTTTATATTCCTTGGCCTAGGCAAATTAGGAAATTTAATTACAATAAAATTTCCTCAATTTCCTTGACATGATTTAATTGAGAAAAATAAAATAAAATTTCCCCAATTACAATCTCATGGCCGGCCACATCATTGGAGAACAAATTGGACAAGTTTTAATCAACAATTAAAACTTCCTAATTTGTTTCTGAAAATTTTAAAAAAATAAAATTTCTCTTTAAAATCTCTTCATGGTTGATAAAAGGAAATTTCTATAATTTTAATTTTATCAATATGTGAATAATTTTTAAAGAGAAAATAAAACATCTCTCCAATCTACAAATAAGGAAAGAGATCTAATCTCTTTCTTTAATCTTTTGTAGATCTTTTACAAGAGAGATATTTTAATTTTAATTCTCTTTAAATTATATCTTCCACATAATAATAAAAATTAAAATTAAATTTCTTTTTTAATTTAATTTGGCCGGCCCTACTAGCTTGGGTTCAAGCTAGGGCCGGCCACCCAATTTTATACCTAGGCCCAAGCTAGCTTGGTCGGCCCCTATTGATGGTGGGTATAGAAGGTGGGTATAGGTGGGTATAGAACTCTATAAATAAGAGGCTACGATAGGGACCGAGAGGAGGAATTGGTTTTGGTCTCCCGATAAAATTAAGCATCCCGTGTTCGCCCCGAACACACAACTTAATTTTATCAATGATAATTCATTCCACTAGAGAACTATCATTGAACTACCGCACCAATCCCAAATTACATTTTTGGGCTCCTTCTTATTATGAGTGTGTTAGTCTCCCTGTGTTTAAGATAACAAATGTCCACTAATTAAGTAAGTTACTGACAACTCACTTAATTAATATCTAGCTCCAAGAGTAGTACCACTCAACTTCATCGTCATGTCGGACTAAGTCCACCTGCAGGGTTTAACATGACAATCCTTATGAGCTCCTCTTGGGGACATTCTCAACCTAGTATCTCTAGGACATAGTTTCCTTCTATAATCAACAACACACACTATAAGTGATACCATTTCCCAACTTATCGGGCTTATTGATTCATCGAACTAAATCTCACCCATTGATAAATTAAAGAAATAAAAATCAAATATATGTGCTTGTTATTATATCAGGATTAAGAGCACACACTTCCATAATAACCGAGGTCTTTGTTTCTTTATAAAATCAGTATAAAAGAAATGACCTCAAATGGTCCTACTCAATACACTCTAAGTGTACTAGTGTAATTATACAATCAAGATAAACTGATACCTAATTACACTACGACCTTCTAATGGTTTGTTCCTTTCCATTTTGGTCGTGAGCTACTGTTTATAATTTATAAAGTACTGATAACATGATGCTATGTGTGTGACACCACACACCATGTTATCTACAATATAAATTAATTGAACAACTACATTTATCACAAATGTAGACATTTGACCAATGTGATTCTTATTTCTAGATAAATGTTTATACCAAAAGCTAGGCTTTTAGTATACACTCTAACATTCTCCCACTTATACTAAAAGACTAAGCTGCCATATCTGCTGCCATACATCTGATTCCCATCCCTTCAACATGCCCATCAAAAGCTCCTGCCTTAAGGACCTTAGTGAAAGGATCTATAGGTCATCACCTGATGCAATCTAGGCGGCAACAACTTCTCCTCGTTTATACGATTCCTCGTATTGGGTGGTACTTGCGCTCTATTGTGTTTACTTGCCTTATAGACTTATGGTTTCTTCGTGTTTGCTACTGCACCAACATTATTACAATAAATTGTAATAATTTTTGGACAAACCAGAAATTATATCTAAGTCTATCTTGAGGTTATTGAGTCATTCAGCTTTTATGGCTACCTCAGAGGCTTGCCATATACTAAGCTTCTATGGTGGAGTTCAGAAAACACCTATGCTTATCACTCTTCCATAGTTATGACTTTACCTCCTAAAGTAAACACAAAACCCCGAGGTTGACTTATTATTGTCCCTATCCGATTGGAAGTCAAAATCCATGCAACCCACAAGGACTAAATTAACTGCCTTGTAAGCTAGCATATAATCTCTAGTGCCTCTAAGGTACTATAATATATGCTTTACTACAGTCCACTATCCTTGTCCAGGGTTATTTTGATATCTGCTAACTATGCCCTTGGCAAAACAAATTTCTGATCTCGTGCATAGCATACATTAGGCTTCCAACAGCCGTAGCATAAAGAACTGCCTTTATTTCCTTTATCTCCTTTGATGTCTACAGAGACATATCTTTAGATAAAGTTATTCCATCCTGAAAAGGTAAGAAACCTTTCTTGGAGTTTTGTATGCTTAAAACGAGCAAGGATTTTTCCGATGTATGAAGCTTGTGATAAGTAAAATATTTTTTTCTTGCGATCCCTTATTACTTTGATCTCAAGAATATATACATTCTCCCAAGTCCTTTATATCGAATTGTTTGGACAACCATACCCTTACTTCTGACAACATTTTGATATTGTTTCCAACTACCAAAAATGTTATCTAAGTATAGTACAAGAAATACCACCACGTTTCCATCACATCTTTTGTATACACAAGACTTATCCGGTTACTAAATCCATAGATCTGGATTACTTTGATAAACCGGATGTTTCAAGACCTTGAAGCTTTGCCTCAATCCATAGACTGATTGAGCTTACACACAAGATGCTCTTAGCCCTTTGCAATGAACCCTTCTGGTTGCTTTATATGGATGTTTTCTTCAAGACTTCCATTAAGGAATGCTGTCTTGACATCCACTTGCCAAATAGATAAAAGAATCTGGATAGACTTAAGCATGGCTACCAGTGAAAAAGTTTCCTTTTTCATCTAGCCTTGCTTTGAAAGTTTCTACCTTCCTCTTTTCCTAATATAGACCTTTTACACCCAAAGGCTTTTATACCATTTGGTGGTTCTATAAGCTTCCAGATTTTATTAGAATACATATATTCTAATTCTGTTATTCATTACTCTTTGCCAAGATATTGCATCTTTATCTTGGAGTGCTTCGTCATATGTCCGGAGATCAGGTCCATGTCCTCCAGGGATCGAGTCCAAAAACTCTCCCAAAACATAAATCTTTTTAGGTTGCCTAACAACCCTCCCACTACGATGAGGCACTTTCTGCAATTGTGTATCATTTGTGATACGTGTTGCAGTTTCCTTGTGGTATCTCATCTTGTACAGTTGGTACTAGATTAGACATGTCTTTTATTATTTCCTTAAGAACAAATTTTCTTATGGGCATGAGGTTTATTACATAATCCTTTTCTAAAAATTGGTCATTGATGCTAACAATAACCTTCTGATTTTTAAGACTATAAACCTACTTTCATTTCTCTAGGATAACCCACAAACAAGTGAATTCCTGTCCAACTTATCATTGTCTCTCTTCAGCAAATGTGCTGGACTACCCGAATCTGAATATGCTTCAAAATAGGCTTACACCTATTCAGCAATTCTATATGAGTAGAGAGTTCTGACTTTGGAAGGTACTATGTTCACTTCCGTTTCCAGAGTATATCCTTAAAATGAATTTGGTAATTTTCTAAATAACTCATCTTCAATCTACTTATTTCCATAAGAGTCCTATACCTTCCTTTTTCTACATCATTCTGTTGGGATATACCTAGGTGTAGTTAGTTGGGATTGAATCTCTACTTCTGATAAATGACTCCTAAATTCTCCCAAGAGGTACTTGCCACTACGATCTCACCGTAGTGTCTTGATACTTTTACCTTGACATTTCTCCACATCAGCCTCATACTCTTTGAACTAATCAAAGCACTTAGACTTGTGGCACATCAAGTAAATGTATCCGTATATCAAATAGTTGTCTATAAAATAGACGAAATACTTGAAACAACCTCTTGCTTGGATAGTCATAGGATCACACAAATCAGAATGAACCAATTTCAACATATCTTTGACTCCATACCCCTTAGACTTGAAAGCTTCTTGGTTATTTTTCCTTCCAAGTAAGACTCGCAGGTTGGAAAGATTTCCACTACTAATGAACCCAAAAGTTCATCAGCTACCAATGAATCATACTCAAGTTAATATAACCTAGCCTTAGATGCCAAAGATATAATTGGTTCATTTTCGAAGGTTACTTTCTCTTAAAGTTAGAAGATGTGTTACTAATTTCCATTTGTTGCATCGTGAGAGTTATTGGATTTATAAATTGCCAACCAACGTACCAGAACAGATAACTTCCCTCTTTTTCTTAATAACAATTTTGTTATTAAAAGAGGCAGAATATCATGTTCTTTGAATAGTTTAGAAACTGAAAACTAGTTCTTTCTAAACTTGGTGCGTAAAGACAATTACTCAAAAATCCATGTTTTACTTTTATCAAAAGATAAACATCTCCCACTGCAACAGCTGCCACTTTTACAGTAGTGCCCATGTGGACGGTGTTTTTATTTTCATTTAGTTGTCGGGTTTCCTGGAACCCTGCAATGAATTGCGGACATGATTAATGGCATCTGTATCTACACTCCAGGTTTTGGTAGATAACACCACTAAACATGTTTCAACTAATGAATAAAATACACCTATATTGTTCTTAGTTCTAAGAGGACAATCTACCTTAATGTCCAAATCCTATTTCCAATCAATTATAATTGGGATCACTAAGTCTATCTTAAAGTATATCAGCTAGGGATTGACCATCATCCTAAGAATCACAAAAATATTTGGTTAAGACCAACTCCTTAAAAATCCCCATGAATTTTGTATGCCACGTTAGTGTGGACGTATACAAATTCAAAGAGGAAATTTTATCATTTAATTTTATTATCTCGTCAACCTTACTTTATGACGAATAAAATTAATAGTTGGTCTATCTTTAATCAAATATTTGGTCAAGACTTCTAAATTTAAAATAATATTGATTCCCCTAACAATACTATTTAAATTTACCAACACCTCAAAACACCGTGAATTTTGCATGCCACGTTAGTGTGGACGTATACAAAATCAACATTTGTAAGAGGAGGGTTTTACCCATTAACTATCTTGTCAACGTAACTTTATGACAAATAAAATTATCTCAAACACCGTTAATTTTGTATGCCACGTTAGTGTGGACGATACAAAATCAATCATTTGTAAGAGGGTTTTAACCCTTTAATTTTATTATCTTGTCAACCTAGTTTTATGACAAATTAATAGTTGGTTTCATTTGGTCACACAAATAATAAATGACTCCGATGGGAGGATACTATTAGATGTGTCTAAGTGTATACCATTACTTGACACTAAGTCCATTAATAAGATTATGCCTCTTCCGTTGGGGAAGATCACACGCTCTTAATTAACTTCCTATAGTCATCCAAAAATGGAAGTCTGTTCTAGTGATCTGCAAACTAGCTCATCCGTTATGGAGGAAGGCACTCAGAGCCAACGCGCATGCTTGTTTGCATCACTTACAAACTAGTAATGGAGACCATGGGATTTACTTAAAAATCCCTCTCCCACTTAGTTATTTATTAATGAGGAATTTTAACTATGCTAGCCTACTAAACTTGTAAACTAACATGCACACACAGCACAATATAAAAGCAATAAATAGAAAATCTAATTTTCAACTATTATGGCTTTTATCTCTAGTTATCCTCCGTGTGTTGTCATCCCAAGCTGCTGCCATATTTGGCTACCGCCACCGGGTCTAGCTGTCGCATCCATCTTGCTCCTTGTTCCGCTGCGCCTCTGGTCCTTAGAAGGTTCCACGCTTTACAAGATTCGATCCGCGACATAAATAGAATTTTACATTTTTGATCCTATATTCCATAAAAGGAATGTACATGTATCTAGATCAAAAATAAAATCCTAATAAAACTAAATACAGCTCCTGCTGTATTTTAATACAATCATGCACACACAAATAAATGCCCTTGACATGTCCAAGGGTCCAATCACACACATAATAACTAAAAGCCATAATAGTTGGATCCTACATCCACAAAGTTAGCACATCCTACTATTATCCTGCCTAAATTATGTATGACATGTGCATAATTAAACTAAATACCAAATACACAGAGGCAAAACCCTAGCTCTGATACCAATTGTTGGTTGCTACTCGGAAAGCCTAGAGGTTCCACTGTACAAAAATTTTGTACAAAGGTCTGAACCTTTTCCTAGCTACTATGTGTTCTTTTAAATTAAATTTTGGATCTGCAGAACTTAACACGCTTGATCCAAAACTTAATCTATTTGTTCTTTAGGTTTTGACTTGGGTCTCCTGCGAACTTAACACGTTCGACAAATCACCTTAGTTATTAATTCCATTAAATATTAATTTCCATAATCGGTTCCCAAGATCGACGTGGCGAGGCACATGGCCTTCTTGGATATGGGAGCAACCACCACCGACTAGACAAAACCTTTTATAGAAAGCTAATATTTAATTTCCTAAAATAACTTTAGGTTAACCAAAAAGAACAATCAAATCACAAGGAAAAGAAAAAAACAAAAGAACACAGCATCGAAAAAACATATTCGAAATTCTAGAACGTAAGTCTCTTGTATTTGGTATTATTTCCATAAATAACTAGCATGATGCGGAAATAAAAATTACTAGTTATACCTTGTAGAAAAACCTCTTGATCTTCTACCGTATTCCTCTTCTAACCTCGGACGTTGTGTGGGCAACGATCTACCGAGATGAGAAACTACCAACCACCTTCTTCTCCTCCAAGCAAGGTTCGGCCACAAAGGAAAACTTCACCAAGGAGAAAAACCAAAATACTAACCAAGCTCCAAGAGATGCTAGCTTTCTCTCCTTCTTCTTCTTCTTCTCCAAGTAGTATCCGGCCACCACAAAAGCTCCAAGGGGAAGAGAGAGGTTCGGCCATCACAAGAGGAAGAGAGGGAGAGGATGGCCGGCCACACCAAGGAACAAAAGAGAGAGAGGAATAATAGATGTTATATCTCATGAAGGCATCCCTACCCCTTCTTTTATATTCCTTGGTCTAGGCAAATTAGGAAATTTAATTACAATAAAATTTCCTCAATTTCCTTGACATGATTTAATTAAGAAAAATAAAATAAAATTTCCCAAATTACAATCTCATGGCCGGCCACATCATTGGAGAACAAATTGGACAAGTTTTAATCAACAATTAAAACTTCCTAATTTGTTTCCGGAAATTTTAAAAAATAAAATTTCTCTTTAAAATCTCTTCATGGTTGATAAAAGGAAATTTCTATAATTTTAATTTTATCAACATGTGAATAATTTTTAAAGAGAAAATAAAACATCTCTCCAATCTACAAATAAGGAAAGAGATCTAATCTCTTTCTTTAATCTTTTGTAGATCTTTTACAAGAGAGATATTTTAATTTTAATTCTCTTTAAATTATATCTTCCACATAATAATAAAAATTAAAATTAAATTTCTTTTTTAATTTAATTTGGCCGGCCCCACTAGCTTGGGTTCAAGCTAGGGCCGACCACCCAATTTTATACCTAGGCCGGCCCTAGCTTGGTTCCCAAGCTAGCTTGGCCGGCCCCTATTGGGTGGGTATAGAAGGTGGGTATAGATGGGTATAGAACTCTATAAATAAGAGACTACGATAGGGACCGAGAGGAGGAATTGGTTTTGGTCTCCCGATAAAATTAAGCATCTCGTATTCGCTCCGAACACACAACTTAATTTTATCAATGATAATTCATTCCACTAGAGAACTATCATTGAACTACCGCACCAATCCCAAATTATATTTTTGGGCTCCTTCTTATTATGAGTGTGTTAGTCTCCCTGTGTTTAAGATAACAAATGTCCACTAATTAAGTAAGTTACTGACAACTCACTTAATTAATATCTAGCTTCAAGAGTAGTACCACTCAACTTCATCGTCATGTCGGACTAAGTCCACCTGCAGGGTTTAACATGACAATCCTTATGAGCTCCTCTTGGGGACATTCTCAACCTAGTATCTCTAGGACACAGTTTCCTTCTATAATCAACAACACACACTATAAGTGATACTATTTCCCAACTTATCGGGCTTATTGATTCATCGAACTAAATCTCACCCATTGATAAATTAAAGAAATAAATATCAAATATATGTACTTGTTATTATATCAGGATTAAGAGCACACACTTCCATAATAACCGAGGTCTTTGTTTCTTTATAAAATCAGTATAAAAGAAACGACCTCAAATGGTCCTACTCAATACACTCTAAGTGTACTAGTGTAATTATACAGTCAAGATAAACTGATACCTAATTACACTACGACCTTCTAATGGTTTGTTCCTTTCCATTTTGGTCGTGAGCTACTGTTTATAATTTATAAAGTACTGATAACATGATCCTCTGTGTGTGACACCACACACCATGTTATCTACAATATAAATTAATTGAACAACTACATTTATCACAAATGTAGACATTTGACCAATGTGATTCTTATTTCTAGATAAATGTTTATACCAAAAGCTAGGCTTTTAGTATACACTCTAACAATTCCGTGATCGGACGGTTTTGGGCGCTTTACCCAAAAATATACTCGACACATCTTTTCGATATTCCCTAGGAAAACCCACTTTATAAGCCCTAAAGGTAGTCCGCCGTCGTTGCCTTGAGCGTTTCGACTGGCCTCGTCTTCTTGTTCCTTCGCTGTTCCTGGTGTCTCAGCCCTTCCCCTTCTCTACTCCTTACGCCTGGTGCCCTCCTTCCTTTCGACTGATCTCTTCTTTAACCTTCCTCACCTTGATAATGGCTGAAGGTAAGGCCACCTTTTGGTATTCATGTTTCATTTCTGACATAGATGACCACGACCTGTCTGTGATTCGGTCTGACTTGAAGCTTAGTGAGGCTTACGAGCTTCGAATTCCCACACCCAACAAACATCCATCATCCCCTCCCGAGGGTTTCATGACTGTTTTTAAGGATCAACTTCTAGGAGGCCTTTGTTTCCCCATACATCCCTTTATCTACTCCCTGAGCCACTACTTTGGTATCTGCCCCTCTCAATTTGCTCCCAACTTCTTTAGAGCTGTATGTGACACTGTCATTCTATGTCGCATATACCAAATTCCCTTGACCGTTCAACTATTCCATTATTTTTATTCTTTCAAACGTTTGGAACCGGGAGTATTCATGGTACAGGTTAGGCCTGATTATAAGTTCTTTTCTGACATGCCCTCTTCCAACAAGGGGTGAAAATCTCGTTTCTTGTTTGTTAGATCACCTGAACCCTTGGTCGAGCCGACCCAATGGCGTTCTGATCTCCATTCCAACCTCCCTGTACATCAGCATCAGTCTTCCTGCGACGCCGCTTCAGAAAAACTTCAAGGTGTCAGCGTTCGTTTGTCTATAATACTTTTGGAAGGCTTTTTGTATTCTTTCGGGCTCAGCCCAGTTCAGGCAGAGATAGGGGCTCCGCTAGGTAAGGCCCCGCTTTCCTCCTTACTATTCTTCGCTAACTGAGGTACCTTTCTTTCACTTTGCAGAGGCTGCCATGCTCCGGGCCTACTCCTCAGATATAAAACGCCAATCTTTCACCGTTTTGCAAGCTATAAGTGTGGAGCTTAAGCAGGGCTTAGCGGCTTCCTCCCGATCTGCCCCTTTCGCCCCACAGTCTGCCCCACCTGCGCCAGCCCAGGAGGAAGCTCCCTCGGCTCTTCCCCTGGATGTGGCTCCTATAGAAGACCCTGCCACATTGGGGCAGGTTGAGGAGGAGTGAGTTGCCTCTCCCCCTCCTGCCAAACGATTACGCCTTCAGCGCAAAAGGAAGAAAGTTACTCTTGCGACTCAGGAGTCTCCTCTGCCTCTTCCCTCAGGCCGGAGGTCATCCATGACCTCTCAATCTTCAACGGCCAAAGCCGTTACTCCCGACCGGGAGATTGATCTAGGACCAGAGGTTCCCACTCTATCACTCAGAATATCCACCCCGTCACTCGGTCGGGCTGTAACTCCCGAGCAGGCCTCTTTTCCCGCTCAGGCCTTCTCTCCCGGGCAGCTCCCTCTTCAGGTAACGAACCAACTCAGGAGTTCCCCCACTTTATCTGCCTCGCTTCCAGCAACCGTTCCGGCCTCTACTTCCCGATCTCGGGGGAAAATTCACAAGAAGTATGCCTTTATCGACTCTTGGCTCCTGCCCTCCTCCACCGAACCCGACGCCGTCGAAGAAACTGTTGAAGAGGCTCCTCCCCCTGTTGCCCTGGTTCAGCTGCAGGGCGATTTAGTCGCGTCCTAGCGATCGGGCAATCGAAAATTTTGGAACAATCCGCCGATGGAAGGGTTGGATCAAGCTTCTCGCCAAATAGTTTTTGTAAGTTTTCTTTTATCAAGGCTCCTCTGCTGGAATCTCTTATAATCCTTCTTCATATATCTAATGCAGGCCTGTTCCGCCAACCTGAGTGCCATTCAATACGCCTCCCGCTTGTAGAGGGAGAATGAAGTGTTAAAGGCTCGTCTTCAAGAGTTGGAGCTGCCGCTAACTCCCCGCGATCCCCTCAACCCGACCCCTGGGGACTTAGCGAGTTATCTCCGATTGATTGGGGAGCCCGCAGAGTCCGTCCGCAACATTTCCCATGCAGCTTTTGACAAAATAAAGACCTTGGAAGCAGCTCTGAAGACAAGCGAGTCCAAACTAGCTTCTACGGCGGAGAGGCGTCGCTCGCTGGTAGTTGAGCTGGATGCAAAGGACGCCCGGTTGACTACCCTATCCTCCGATTTAAAGAGTCTGCAAGAAACCCAGGAGACTCTTCAGAAGAATTTAACAGATGTTCAGGGTCAGCTGGCCTCCAGTGCCGACCGGGAGAAGACCCTCCAAAGTAGTTGGGAAGCTAGCCAAGCAACACTCAAATTAATGCAGGCCGATCTTTTAAAAGCTCAGGAGAGTGCTTCCCAAAGTCAACAAGATTTGACTTTGGCCCGAGCTGACGCGGAGAAGGCCCGGGCAGAGTTGACAGATTATCAGGCTGGAGAAGTTGGTCGTCTAAGAGCATACAGGCGAGCCTACGTCGCCTCTCCCTTCTTCTTGAGGAAGATTGGAGGTCTGATGAATCTCATGCTATGCTGTGGCGTGGCCGGCGGGGCTTGTCAAATGTTTGAGCAGGATCAGCTTCACTCTGCCCTTTCAGAAGATTTCTTAGATATTGCCCACCTGATGAATGAGCTTCCGGCCGGGTCACTTCCTTCCTTTAAAGATGACGATGACTTATTTCTCCTCCCTAAGCCTCCCGCTGATACTGACCCCTGATGTGGCACTATGTGTTGAATTTTAATGTAAAAATGAAGCTGCTAAACTTTTGCTCAAACTATTTGCCGTGTAATTTCGAATTTGCATTTGCCTTGAACTACTTAACTTTCTTATGACATGTTAACCTTCTCATGATATGTCATGACTGCTTATTTTCGATCTTTCCTTAGCTTGTCAGCTTCTTATCATTTGCCTTGTATGTTTCCTGACCGCTACAAGCCTTAGCAATATGGAGATGTACTTTGACCTTCTGGTTCAAGTTTTATCTAGCCCCGGTCGAGCTTCCCTTTTTTACCCCGACCTGTTTTCCCTACCTTTTTCTGCTGATCGTTCAACTTAGCTTAGCAAATCATCCCAGTCTGCTCTTTCCGCCATAATCCACTTTCTCCGCTGATCGCTTAACTTAGCTCAGCCAATCATCCCGGTCTGCTCTGTCCACCGTAATCCAGGTCAGGAAATAATTCCCGAGTGGGAAATCGAGGGTTAAGACCAAACCGGGAAAGCGAGGACACTTTTCCATAGGACAACTGTTGCGTTTTTTCCCGAAATCCATCTCCTCGTACTTTATGCCAACACTTTTCCAGATATACCCTTGGGCGTTATTTTCAAAGAAGATCCATCGTCCCTCTTTGTTCCTGCCAATTATTGTGCATCGGTGGATGATGCCTGAAGAAATTGCCTCTCTACCTAGTGGCTATAAATAATCTCCTCTTGCTTTTGCCTCCAGACTTTGCACGTCTTCTTCTTCCTTCCGCGTGAATCCATTATCACTCTTGAATATCTGCTTTTGCGTCGATAGCTTCCCGCTTGATTTCTCCTCCTTCTGTTTCTTTTCTCATGGCATCCCCCTCTTTTCTGTCTTCTCTGGCAGCGGTGTACTATCCAGGCTCATCCACTTTCGACGAACTAGATCGGGATGATCTATGATATACCTATGGAGTCGGGGATAACGCACATGTGATCATCCCCACTGGAATACACCAATTTTTTACTCCTCCCGAGGGATATTGCACCTTCTTCAAAGAACAATTCGTGGCTGGCCTTCGTCTTCCTCTTCACCCCTTCTTTTCTGACGTGTGCCGCCATTCCAAGATTCCTCTAGGACAACTGGCGCTGAATTCTATAAGGATCCTCTGTGGCTTCGTGATACTCTGTGACGTATGCGAGCTGTCCTGGTCCGCCCATTTGTTCCATTGCTTTTTTACCCTCCGGCAACAGGAAGAAGGCACATTCCGCTTCCAGCTTCATCTTCGGACTGCTTTTTTTCTCGCCCCTGTAACCTTCTGAACCGAGCTGGAGGAGCAAATTCTTCTTCATTCGATTTCTTCATGAGGTAGAATGACCCTTGCGATGGCACTCTTCACTTCCCTCGAGCCCGCCACTGGAGGATTTTCATCTTGATACATCCTATATAGAGGCTTCCACTCGCCTAGCGGGATGACAACTAAACTTAACAAGCTTATTGTCTGAGGAGTTGCTATTCTACTTCCGCCTGAGCTATCTTACTCCTGATACGCCTCATTCCCTAGGTAAGCTTCTGTTACCACTTCATAAGCATTCTGTTTTTCTTATTGTAGCTGACCTCCTATTTTATCTTGTACAGCTGAGCTCTTAAACTGTGCTTCAGAGGTTCAGCCTCTTCCTATAAGTGACATGGAGATAATGAGGCGCGGTCGAATTATCTTAGAAAGGAGATCGCTCCCCTACCCGACTTCAACCCGTGCCAGTATGGCCACTACTGCAAATCTTCGACCCCGTCCTCCTCGTAGAGGATCTTCTACTGTCCGACCTGCCTCCTTTACTCGCTCCACTCGTCCCCGGACTGCATGCCCATCCCGGCCGGCCGCCCCTGTTTGTCCCCGGGCCCCGCCTATTGCTCGGCACTTCACCCCGACGCCCCTTCAATCAATTGATCCCTCTCGACCAACTTATATCCCTGGTCGCGGCCTCGGTCGAAGATTAGCCAATGTCACCTATGCCAGCCCTGCCTTCAGAGAAGCTTCTCAAGTAGCTCGATAGGCCCGTTCTATGAATGATCGCGTGGATCAAGATGCCCCCTCTTCTTCTAGACGCAGGGTTCAGCTACCATCTGAGGATTCTGACTCAGATGATCAGCCTTTGGCTCAAAGACTTCGCCACCGAGCCCCCCATCCCCGCCAAGACTCGGGTCCTTCCGCTATTCCTTCTCCTTCATCTCCTGTTGCAACAGCCACTCCTCCTTCGCCTCCTATCGCAACCCCGACTCCTGTCCCGAGCCAGGCAGATGCTCCTCCTGATCCCTCCGCAGTTCCGGTCGAGCCTCCGCTAGCTCAACCTTCTACCTCGCAGCAGCATCAGAGCACCGAGGCCGGCCCATCGCATCTCCCAGAGTCTTCTCATGCGCCTCCTTCTGCTCCTTCTGGGTCAGCTGATGGGCCTTTTAGCTCAGCTGCTGGGCTTTCCCAACCACCACCACCTGTTCCTCTTTATTATCGTACCACTGCTCCTTCTGAGGCTGAGTTACAGTCACGTCAAGATGTTCCCACTAGCTCCCTGACAATGAAAGGTCGCTTGACCACCTTGTGGGAAGAAAGCATGCATCAGATGGAACTCTTGTCGCCCCTGCTCAGATGGATAGATTCTCCGAGCTATATATCAAGGTAAGCCTCCGCGATTGATTACCATAGTTATTATCCTTCCCATTCTTATTAGATGTCTCCTTTATGTCCCAGGCTTGTGCAGAGTCCCTGATGATAAACCAATCCTTCCATGCTGTTCATCACCAAAATAAGATGTTGAGGGACAAGGTAACTGAACTAGAGCTTCAATTAAATAATCCGGCGCAGGCTAGTCATGCCCTGAGAGCCGAAGTAAAGGATCTAACCAAAAAGAAGAACCATCTGGAAGTATCCTTGGTTCATACTAACCACAAGCTTAAGTCTCTTCAAGAAGAAAAAAGCCAGGTCGATGTCGTGCATCAGCAATGCATGGATCAACAAGTTTTGGAGCATCAGCGTGTTATTGATCAATTGACCCAGAAGCTACGCGCCGCTGAAACTTTAGCGCAGGAGTATGACAAGAAACTAAAATCCCAGGCGGCCCAATTAACATCTCAATCAGCAGAACTGTTGGCCGCCCAAACTGAACTGGCTTAGGCCCGGGCTACTGCAGAGGGAGTATCTACAACCCCGGCCATTTATAAACAAGGAGAGAATGACCGCTGTCAACAGAGCCGCACTTTGTACCTGCGTTCTCCAGAATTCTGTACACAAGCAGGGCAGCGTTTCTCCACGTCTGTCATCTATGGTACGGCCAGGGCTCTACGACAACTTTATTAATAGGGCTACTTGAAATCAGCTCCTCCTGCTGAGTTTTTAGATCATGACCGCATCCTTAAGGTAATTCCGGATGAGATTTTTGCTCCTTTCAAATGATCCTTCTTGGCTACTTGTGTATAATGACTTAACAATTTCCTGTGAATTACTTCACTATTTTTCCGCTTGAACTTTAAGGTTTATTTTTGCTAAAATTGCTTAGTTTGCCGAAAGAAATATTAGGATATACAATTTTCGCTTTCATATCCCCTCGCCGCTCTATCCGGTCTACTTTTTCCCCGGTCTGCTACCCTGGTCTGTCAAGTAGGTGATAGCTCGGCCTACAGCCCGACCTATTCTTCTTTATATGCTTCTTTAAACTCTGTAAGGTCGCAAGTAGTTGGCGCTCCATGGTCGATCTAACTTCCTGCCTTGGTCATCTTGTAAGTAATAAGCTCCGGATGATAATTTTTTGATGACTGTGTAAGGCCCATCCCACTGGGGTGATAATTTGGCCACGTCCCACATGGGTTTGACTCGCTTCCAGACCTGATCTCCTTCCCCAAAGAAATGAGGGACTACCTTTTTATCATAATTCTGTCGCATCCTTTGTCGATATGCAAATAGCTGAGCTACTGCTTATTCACGGGTTTTAGTGATGAGGTCCAGCTCTGTTAACCGCCGTTCAACGTTCTCTTCATCATACAGAATTCTCCTGGTTGAAGGCACCCCGATCTCCACAGGTACCACTGCTTTACTGCCATAGACCAGGTGGAATGGAGTAAGACCTGTGCTTTCTCGTGGCGTTGTGTGGTAGGTCCAAAGAACACTTTGTAGTGTTGGAGTGTATACTGAAAGCCTAAGTTTTTTGTAAACATTTGTTTTGAATAAAGAATCACATTTGGTCATATTATCTACATTTGTTTGTAGTTGTTTAATTAATTTATATTGTAGATAACATAGTATGCGGTGTCACATGCAGAAGATAATGTTATCAGTACCTTATAAATTATAAACAGTAGCTCACGACCAAAATGGAAAGGAACAAACCATTAGAAGGTCGTAGTGTAATTAGGTATTAGTTTATCTTGACTATATAATTACACTAGTACACTAAGAGTGTATTGAGTAGGACCATTTGAGGTCGTTTTTTTTATACTGACTTTATAAAGAAACAAAGACCTCAGTTATTATGGAAGTGTGTGCTCTTAATCCTAATATAATAACAAGCACATATATTTGATGTTTATTTCTTTAATTTATCAATGGGTGAGATTTAGTTCGATGAATCAATAAACCCGATAAGTTGGGAAATGATATCACTTATAGTGTGTGTTGTTGATTATAGAAGGAAACTGTGTCCTAGAGATACTAGGTTGATAATGTCCCCAAGAGGAGCTCATAAGGATTGTCATGTTAAACCCTGCAGGTGGACTTAGTCCGACATGACGATAAGGTTGAGTGGTACTACTCTTGGACTAAGATATTAATTAAATGAGTTGTCAGTAACTCACTTAATTAGTGGACATTCGATATCTTAAACACAGGGAGACTAACACACTCATAATAAGAAGGAGCCCAAAAATGTAATTTGGGATTGGTGCGGTAGTTCAATAATAGTTCTCTAGTGGAATGAATTATTATTGATAAAATTAAGTTGTGTGTTAACGGATGCTTAATTTTATCGGAGACCAAACCAATTCCTCCTCGGTCCCTATCGTAGGCTCTTATTTATAGAGTACTATACCCACCTATACCCACCTTCTATACCCACCTAAGGGGGCCGCCAAGCTAGCAAGCTAGGGCCGGCCTAAGCATGGTTTAGGGTGGCCGACCCTAGCTTGAACCCAAGTTAGAGGGGGCCGACCATAATTAAATTAAAAAGAATTTTAATTTTAATTTTAATTATGTGGAAGATATAATTTATTAAAGAGAATTAAAATTAAAATATCTCTCTTAAAAGGATCAACAAAAGATTAAAGAAAGAGATTAGATCTCTTTCCTTATTTGTAGATTGGAAAGATATTTTATTTTCTCTTTAAAAATTATTCACATGTTGAAAAATTAAAATTATAGAAATTTCTTTTTATCAACCATGAAGGGATATTTGAAAAGAAATTTTTATTTTTAAAATTTCCGGAAACAAATTAGGAAGTTTTAATTTGTTGATTGAAACTTGTCTAATTTGCCTCTATATGATGTGGCCGACCATTAAGAGTTTAATTGGGAAATTTTATTTTATTTTTCTCAATTAAATCATGTCAAGGAAATTAAGAAAATTTTATTGTAATTAAATTTCCTAATTTACCAAGGTTAAGGAATATAAAAGAAGGGGTGGGGGTGCCTTCATTGGGTACAACCTCTATTATTTTTCCTCCCTCTCCTATTCCTTGGTGTGGCCGGCCAACATCCTCTCCCTCTCTTCCTCTTTGTGGTTGCCGAAACATCCCTCTTGCTTGGAGCTCTTGTGGTGGTCGGATACTACTTGGAGAAGAAGAAGAAGAAGGAGAGAAAGCTTGCATCCCTTGGAGCTTGGTTGGTGTTTTTCTTCTTCCTGGGTGAAGCTCTTGTTGGAGTGTATACTGAAGGCCTAAGCTTTTGTAAACATTTATGTTAAATAAAGAATCACATTTGGTCAATTTATCTACATTTGTTTGTAGTTGTTCAATTAATTTATATTGTAGATAACATAGTATGTGGTGTCACATATAGAAGATGATGTTATCAGTACCTTATAAATTATAAACAGTAGCTCACGCCCAAAATGGAAAGGAACAAACCATTATAAGGTCGTAGTGTAATTAGGAATTAGTTTATCTTGACTATATAATTACACTAGTACACTTAGAGTGTATTGAGTAGGACCATTTGAGGTCGTTTCTTTTATACTGACTTTATAAAGGAACAAATACCTCGGTTATTATGGAAGTGTGTGCTCTTAATCCTAATATAATAACAAGCACATATATTTGATATTTATTTTTTTAATTTATCAATGGGTTCGATGAATCAATAAACCCGATAAGTTGGGAAATGAAATCACTTATAGTGTGTGTTGTTGATTATAGAAGGAAACTGTGTTCTAGAGATACTAGGTTGATAATGTCCCCAAGAGGAGCTCATAAGGATTGTCATGTTAAACCCTGCAGGTGGACTTAGTCCGACATGACGATAAGGTTGAGTGGTACTACTCTTGGACTAAAATATTAATTAAATGAGTTGTCAGTAACTCACTTAATTAGTGGGCATTTGATATTTTAAACACAGGGACACTAACACACTCATAATAAGAAGGAGCCCAAAAATATAATTTGGGATTGGTGCGGTAGTTCAATAATAGTTCTCTAGTGGAATGAATTATTATTGATAAAATTAAGTTGTGTGTTCGGGGCGAACACGGGATGCTTAATTTTATCGGGAGACCAAAACCAATTCCTCCTCTCGGTCCCTATCGTAGTCTCTTATTTATAGAGTACTATACCCACCTATACCCACCTTCTATACCCACCTAAAGGGAGCCGGCCAAGCTAGCTTGGAATCAAGCTAGGGCCGGCCTAAGCATGGTTTAGGGTGGCCGGCCCTAGCTTGAACCCAAGCTAGAGAGGGCCGGCCATAATTAAATTAAAAAGGATTTTTTAATTTTAATTTTTATTATGTGGAAGATATAATTTATTAAAGAGAATTAAAATTAAAATATCTCTCTTAAAAGGATCTACAAAAGATTAAATAAAGAGATTAGATATCTTTCCTTATTTGTAGATTGGAAAGATATTTTATTTTTTCTCTTTAAAAATTATTCACATGATTTAAAATTAAAATTATAGAAATTTCTTTTTATCAACCATGAAGGGATTTTAAAGGGAAATTTTATTTTTTTTAAATTTCCAAAGACAAATAAGGAAGTTTTAATTGTTGATTAAAAATTGGCTTATTTGTTCTCCATGAGGTGGCCGACCACAATTCAATTAATTAGGAAATTTTATTTATTTATTATTAATTAATTATTGTCAAATAAAGTTAAGGAAATTTTATTATAAATAAATTTCCTTATTTGACAAAGCCAAGGAATATAAAAGAAGGGGTAGGGGTGCCTTCATGAGGTACAACTTCTATTATTTCTCTCCCTCTCTTATTCCTTGGCGTGGCCAGCCATCCTCTCTTTTCCTCTTCCTCTTTGTGGTGGCCGAACCTCTCTCTCTTCCTTTGGAGCTTTTGTGGTGGCCGGATACTACTTGGAGAAGAAGAAGAAGAAGGAGAGAAAACTTGCATCCCTTGGAGCTTGGTTGGTGTTTTTCTTTCATCCTTGGTGAAGCTTTCTTTGTGTTGGCCGAACCTAGCTAGGAGGAGAAGAAGGTTCATTGGTGGTTTCTCATCTCGGAAGATCGTTGCCCACACAACGTCCGAGGTTAGAAGAGGAATACGGTAGAAGATCAAGGGGTTTTTCTAAAAGGTATAACTAGTAATTTTACTTTCCGCATCATACTAGTTATTTTTGGAAATAATACCAAATACAAGAGGCTTACGATTCTAGTATTTCGAATATGTTTTTCGATGTTGTGTTCTTTTGTTTTATTTATCCTTGTGATTTGATTGTTCTTTTTGGTTAACCTAAAGTTATTTTAGGAAATTAAATATTAGCTTTCCATAAAAGGTTTTGTCTAGTCGGTGGTGGTTGCTCCCATATCCAAGAAGGCCGTGTGCCTCGCCACGTCAGTACTGGGAACCAATTATGGAAATTAATATTTAATGGAATTAATAACTTAAGGTGATTTGGGTCGAACGTGTTAAGTTCCGCAGGAGACCCAAGTCAAAACCTAAAAGAACGAATAGATTAAGTTTTGGATCAAACGTGTTAAGTTCCGCAGGCGATCCAAAATTTAATTTAAAAGAACACATGGTAGATAGGAAAAGGTTCAGACCTTTTTACAAAATTTTTGTACAGTGGAACGTCTAGGTTTTTCGAGTAGCAACCAACAGCTCTCTTGTGTTGGCCGAACCTAGCTAGGAGGAGAAGAAGGTTCATTGGTGGTTTCTCATCTCGGAAGATCGTTGCCCACACAACGTCCGAGGTTAGAAGAGGAATATGGTAGAAGATCAAGAGGTCTTTCTAAAAGGTATAACTAGTAATTTTTCTTTCCGCATCATACTAGTTATTTTTGGAAATAATACCAAATACAAGAGGCTAACGATTCTAGTATTTCGAATATGTTTTTCGATGTTGTGTTCTTTTGTTTTATTTTTCCTTGTGATTTGATTGTTCCTTTCGGTTAACCTAAAGTTATTTTAGGAAATTAAATATTAGCTTTCCATAAAAAGTTTTGTCTAGTCGGTGGTGGTTGCTCCCATATCCAAGAAGGCCATGTGCCTCGCCACGTCAGTGCTGGGAACCAATTATGGAATTAATATTTAATGGAATTAATAACTTAAGATGATTTGGATCGAACGTGTTAAGTTCCGCAGGAGATCCAAGTCTAAACCTAAAAGAACAAATAGATTAAGTTTTGGATCAAACGTGTTAAGTTCCGCAGGCGATCCAAAATTTAATTTAAAAGAACACATGGTAGCTAGGAAAAGGTTCAGACCTTTGTACAAAATTTTTGTACAGTGGAACCTTTAGGTTTTCCGAGTAGCAACCAACATGTAGCTCGTTCACCTAATCTCCTCCAGCATGATCTAGTTTGACTTTAAGCCCTCGTACAATTTCTCGATTGATTACCTCGGTCTGCCCATTGCTTTGAGGATAAGCCACAGAGGTGAAGCCTGTATGATGCCAAACCCTGAACACCAGGCCTGGATCCTCCGACCCTGAAACTGCCTCCCATTATCGGATACCAACTTGTGGGGTATACCAAATCTACATAGAATGTTTCTCCATAAAAATTGAATAACTGCTCCTTTGGTAATCCTGGCCAGAGCTTCCGCTTCCATCCACTTAGAGAAGTAGTCTACAGCTACTAGCAGGAATCTCCTTTGGCCGGATACCATAGGGAAAGGTCCTACAATATCTATACCCCACTGATCAAAGGGGCAAGAAACCATAGACGTCTTTAACACCGAGGTAGGTGTATGTGTCAGATTTTGATGCTTTTGACAAGACAGGCAAGTGTTCACCAACTGGTGAGCATCTTTTTGCAGAGTAGGCCAGCAATACCCGGCCAGCAGCACTTTACGAGCAAGGGTTCGACCTCCTGCATAACTACCACAGCATCCTAAGTGCATCTCTCGCAAGACCTGATCAGCTTCTTCTATGCTTATACATTTGAGTAAAGGTCGAGAGAATGCCCGCTTGTATAGTTGATCCCCTATCATGATGTATGCATGGACCTTTTTCTTGATTAGCCATGCTTGTTCCAGATCTGTGGGTAAGGTACCCTGTTGAAGATAACTAATCATAGGTGCCCGACAGTCAATAATCTTGTCCATGTTGTTTTGCAGATCTATCTAGGCTATTAAGAAGGTCTGGGCTATTGACCTATCCAGCACCCACGTGGTCAAGGAGCTGGCCATCTTCGCTAACTCATCAGCCTTGCCGTTCTCAGATCTGGGGATCTTGCTTATAACGACCTCCTTGAATTCTGACTTCATTTTCTCATAAGCCTCCTGATATATTTGTAACCAGTCGTTGTTGATCCCAAAGTTGCCAGTTACTTGTTGAGTTACTAATTGGAAGTCTGAATAAATGATAACTCGGGCAACCCCTACATGCCGAGCTGCTTGCAGGCCTGCCAATAAAACTTCATATTCTACTTCATTATTAGTGGCTCTGAAGTTTAGCCACATGGCCAGCTGCAAAACATCTTCTTGAGGAGATATCAGAAGAACTCCCACACCGCTCCCATGACGGGTAGCTAATCCATCCACATATACTTTCGAGGTCTCCTCTGAGTCAGGCTGATTAATCTCAGTCAGGAAATCAGCCAAGGCCTGTGCTTTAATAGCGGTTCAAGGTTGGTATGCGGTGTTATATTCTCCCAATTCAGTTGCCCATTTGATGAGTCGGCCTGCAACCTCAACGTTGGTCAGAGCTTTGCCCATTGTACTGTTGGTTAGGACCGTAATAGGATGCGCTAAAAAGTAAGGCCGCAGATGTCAAGCCATAAGCACCAATCCATAAACTAATTTTTTCAGAGCTGTGTATCGAGATTCAGCCCCTTTTAGTAAATGACTGAAAAAATAAACCGGTCTCTGTACATTTGTTAGGATGTATATTAAAAGCCTAGCTTTTGATATATACATTTATTTAGAAATAAGAATCACATTGGTCAAATGTCTACATTTATGATAAATGTAGTTGCTCAATTAATTTATATTGTATATAACATGGTGTGTCGTGTCACACACAGAAGATCATGTTATCAGTTCCTTATAAATTATAAAGTAGCTCACGACCAAGATGGAAAGGAACAAACCATTAGAAGGTCGTAGTGTAATTAGTTAGTAGTTTATCTTAACTATATAATTACACTAGTACACTTAGAGTGTATTGAGTAGGACCATTAGAGGTCGTTTCTTTTATACTGATTTCATAAAGGAACAATGACCTCAGTTATTATGGAAGTGTGTGCTCTTAATCCTAATATAATAACAAGCACATATATTTGATATTTATTTCTTTAATTTATCAATGGGTGAGATTTAGTTCGATAAATTAATAAGCCCGATAAGTTGGGAAATGATATCACTTATAGTGTGTGTTGTTGATTATAGAAGGAAACTGTGTCCTAGTGATCTAGGTTGAGAATGTCCCCAAGAGGAGCTCATAAGGATTGTCATGTTAAACCCTGCAGGTGGACTTACTCCGACATGACGATGAAGTTGAGTGGTACTACTCTTGGAGCTAGATATTAATTAAGTGAGTTGTCAGTAACTTACTTAATTAGTGGACATTTGTTATCTTAAACACAGGGAGATTAACACACTCATAATAAGAAGGAACCTAAAAATGTAATTTGGGATTGGTGCGGTAGTTCAATAATAGTTCTCTAGTGGAATGAATTATTATTGATAAAATTAAGTTGTGTGTTCAGGGCGAACACGGGATGCTTAATTTTATCGGGAGACCAAAACCAATTCCTCCTCTCGGTCCCTATCGTAGCCTCTTAATTATAGAGTACTATACCCACCTATACCCACCTTCTTACCCATCCCATAGGGGCCGACCAAGCTAGCTTGGAGACCAAGCTAGGGCCGGCCAAAGTTTGGTTCATGGGTGCTTCAAGGTGGCCGGCCCTAGCTTGGGTTCAAGCTTGGTGTGGCCGGCCCAAATTAAAATAAAAGGATTTTTATTTTTAAAATTTTTCTTATGTGGATAACATGATTTAAAAGAGAGTTTGAAAATTTAAATCTGTCCTTTTATAAGATTCTACAAAAGATTAAGAGAAGAGCTAAATCTCTTTCCTTATTTGTAGATTAAAAGGTTGATTTTAATTTTGGTAAAAACTTTCCTTTTTAACCATGTTCATGATTTAAAAGAAAGTTTAAAAATTAATAATTCTCTTTTATTAGTTTCTATAAAATATTAAGAAAAGATTTGATATCTTTCCTTATTTGTAGATTGAAAGGAGATTTTAATTTTTAAAATAACTTTCCGGAAATTATCCACATGTTTAAAGAAAGATTTAATTTATAAAATTTTCTTTTATTAACCAATTATGAAGGGATAAAAATTATTGGAGAATTTTTAAAATTTTTCGGAAACAAATTAGGAAGGTTTTAATTCTTGATTGAATTAAATTTCCTTTGTTTAATTGGTGTGGCCGACCATTGTTATGGAGAAGAGAAAATTATTTTTAATTAAATAAATTTTCCTTTTCAATGGCAAAAGAATTAAGGAAGTTTTTATTAAATTTTCCTTAATTGCCAAGACCAAGGATTATAAAAGAGGGGGTAGAGGTGCCTTCATGAGGTGATCTCTATTCTATTTTCTCCCTCTTTTTCTTCCTTGGTGTGGCCGGCCATCCTCTCCTCCTCTCTTCTCTTTGATGGCCGAACCTCATCCTTCTTGTGGAGATTCATATGGTGGCCGGATCAAGTTTAGAGAAGAAGAAGAAGAAGGAGAGAAAGAAAGCTTTGTTTCTAGCATCCCTTGGAGCATGGTGGTGGTGGCCGAACCTCTTCATCCTAGGAGAAGTTTTGATGGCCGAAACTTGCAAGGAAGAAGAAGGTGCTTGGTGGTTCTCATCTCGGAAGATCGTTGCCCACACAACGTCCGAGGTTAGAAGAGGAATACGGTAGAAGATCAAGAGGTCTTTCTAGAAGGTATAACTAGTATCTTTCCTTTCCGCATCATACTAGTTATTTTTGGAAATAATACCAAATACAAGAGGCATACGATTTTAGTGTTTCGAATTTGTTTTCGATGTAGTGTTCTTTTGTTTTTCTTTTCCTTGTGATTTGATTGTTCTTTTCGGTTGACCTAAAGTTATTTTAGGAAATTAAATATTATTTTTCCTTAAAAGGTTTTGTCTAGTCGGTGGTGGTTGCTCCCATATCCAAGAAAGCCATGTGCCTCACCACGTCAGTACTGGGAACCAATTATGGAAATTAATATTTAATGGAATTAATAACTTAGGTGATTTGGATCGAACGTGTTAAGTTTCGCAAGAGATCCAAGTCAAAACCTAAAAGAACAAATAAATTAAACTTTGGATCAAACGTGTTAAGTTCCACAGGCGATCCAAGTTTAATTTAAAAGAACACATGGTAGCTAGGAAAGGTTCAGACCTTTGTACAAAATTTTTGTACAGTGGAACCATTAGGTTTTCCGAGTAGCAACCAACAATTGGTATCAGAGCTAGGGTTTTGCCTCTGTGTATTTGGTATTAGTTTAATTATGCACATGTCATACATAATTTAGGCAGGTTAATAGTAGGATGTGCTAACTTTGTGGATGCAGGATCCAACTATTATGGCTTATAGTTATTATGTGTGTGATTGGACCCTTGGACATGTCAAGGGCATTTTATTGTGTGTGCATGATTGTATTATAAAATACAGCAGGAGCTGTATTTAGTTTTATTAGGATTTTATTTTTGATCTAGTTACATGTACATTCCTTTTATGGAATATAGGATCGATGGATGTAAATTTTATTTTATGTTCGATCTAGTTTACATGTGCATTCTTTCGAGGAATATAGGATCGAAAAATGTAAAATTCTATTTATGTCGCGGATCGAATCTTGCAAGGCGTGGAACCTTTTGAGGACCAGAGGCGCAGCGGAACAAGGAGCAAGATGGATGTGACAACTAGACCCGGTGGCAGTGGCCAAAGATGACAGCAGCTAGGGTTGGTGACACACGATGGACATCAATAGATAAAAGCCATAATAGTTGAAAATTAGTTTTTCTATTTATTGTTTTTTATGCTGTGTTGTGTGTGCTTGTTAGTATGCATGTTAGGTAGACTAGCATAGGCAAAATTCCTCTCTTTAAATAACTAAGTGGGAGAGGGATTTATTTTAAATAAATTCCACGGTCTCCATTACTGGTTTATAAGTGATGCAACAAGCTTGCGCATTGGCTCTGAGTGCCTTCCTCCATATCGGATGAGCTTGTTTGCGGATCACTAGATTAAACTTTCATTTTGGATGACTATAGGAAGTTAATTAAGAGCGTGTGATCTTCCCCATCGGAAGGGGCATAATCTTATTAATGGACTTAGTGTCAAGTAATGGTATACACTTAGGCACGTCTAATAGTATCCTCCCCATCGGAGTCACTGCTATTATTTGTGTGACCGAAGAAAACCAACTATTAATTTGTCAAATAAATAGGTTGACAAGATAATAAAATTAAAAACCCCTCTTACAAATGATTGATTTTGTATACGTCCACACTATCGTGGCATACAAAATTCACGGTGTTTGAGGTAATTTTATTTGTCATAAAGATTTATTGACAAGATAATTAATGGGTAAAACCCTCTTACAAATGTTTAAATTTTGTATACGTCCACACTATCGTGGCATGCAAAATTCACAGTGTTTGAGGTGTTGGTGAATTCAAATAATATTTTTTGAGGAATCAATGTTATTTTAAATTCAAAAATTTTTGACCAAATATTTGATCAAAGACAGATCAATTATTAATTTTATTCGTCATAAAGTAAAGTTGACGAGATAATAAAATTAATGGATAAAATCTCCTCTTTGATTTTGTATACGTCCACACTATCGTGACATACAAAATTCATGGGGATTTTAAGGAATTGATCTTGACCAAATATTTTTGTGTTTCTTAGGATTTAAAATGTTTGTCAATTCCCTAATTGTTATACTATAGAAAAGACTTAGTAGTCCCAATTGTAATGATTAGAAATAGGACTTGGACATTAAGGTAAACTGTCTTCTTAGAACTAAGAACAATTTAGGTGTATTTAATTCATTAGTTGGAACATGTCTAGTGGTGTTATCTACCAGAACCTGGAGTGTAGATACAGATACTATTAATCATGTCTGCAATTCATTACAGGGTTCCAGGAAACCCGACAACTAAATGAAAATAAAAAACACCGTCCACATGGGCACTACTGCAAAAGTAGCAGTTGTTGCAGTGGGAGAGGTTTATTCTCTAATAGGAATAAAATTTGGATCATTAGAAATTATCTTTACATACTAAGTTTAGAAAGAACCTGATTTCAGTTTCTAAACTATTATAGAATAGATATTGTGTCTATTTTGATAACAAAGTTGTTATCAAGAAAAATAGGGAAGTTATCTATTCTGGTATGATGGTTGACAATTTATAATCCAATAACTCCCACGATGCAACAAATGGAAATTAGTAACACATGTTCTAATTTTAAGAGAAAGCAACATTCGGAAATGAACCATTAATATCTTTGACATCTAAGGCTAGGTTATATTAACTTGAGTAGGATTCATTGGTAGCTGATGAACTTTTGGGTTCATTGGTAGTGGAAATCTTTCCAACCTGTGAGTCTTACTTGGAAGGAAAAATAACCAAGAAGCTTTTAAGTCTAAGGGGTTTGGAGCCAAAGATATATAGGAATAGGTTCATTCTGATTTGTGAAGACTTTTGACTATCCAGGCAAGAGGTTGTTTCAAATATTTTGTCTATAGACAACTATTTGAGATACGAATACATTTACTTGATGTGCCACAAGTCTAAGTGCTTTGATTAGTTCAAAGAGTACTAGGCTGATGTGGAGAAACGACAAAGTAAAAGTATCAAGACACTATGGTGAGATCGTAGTGGCAAGTACCTCTTGGGAGAATTTAGGAGTCACTTATCAGAAGTAGGGATTTAATCCCAACTAACTGCACCTGGTACACCCCTACAGAATGGTGTAGTAGAAAGAAGGTATAAGACTCTTATAGAAATAAGTAGATTGATGATGAATTACCAAATTCGTTTTAAGGATATACACTAGAAACAGAAGTGAACATAATACCTTCCAAAGTCAGAACTCTCTACTCATATAGAATTGCTGAATAGGCGTAAGCCTATTTTGAAGCATATTCGGATTCGGGTAGTCCAGCACATATGCTGAAGAGAGACAATGATAAGTTGGACAAGAATTCACTTGTTTGTGAGTTATCCTAGAGAAATGAAAGTAGATTTATAGTCTTAAAAATCAGAAGGTCATTGTTAGTATCAATGACCGATTTTTAGAAAAAATAAACCAAGTGCCTATAAGTAAATTTGTTCTTAAAGAAATAATAAAAGACATGTTTAATCTAGTACCAACTGTACAAGATGAGATACCACAAGGAAACTGCAACACGTATCACAAATGATACACAATTGCAGAAAGTGCCTTGTCGTAGTGGGAGGGTTGTTAGGCAACCTAAAAAGATTCATGTTTTGGGAGAATTTTTGGACTCGATCCCTGGAGGACATGAACCTGATCTCCGGACATATGACGAAGCACTTCAAGATAAAGATGCAGCATCTTGGCAAAGAGTAATGAATAACAGAATTAGAATATATGTATTCTAATAAAATCTGGAAGATTGTAGAACCACCAAGTGGTGTAAAAGCTTTTGGGTGTAAAAGGTCTATAATAGGAAAAGAGGGATAGACAGGAAGGTAGAAACCTTCAAAGCAAGGCTTGATGAAAAAGGAAACTTTTTCACTGGTAGCCATGCTTAAGTCTATCCGGATTCTTTTATCTATTTGGCAAGTGGATGTCAAGACAACATTCCTTAATGGAAGTCTTGAAGAAAGCATCCATATAAAGCAACCAGAAGGGTTCATTGCAAAGGGCTAAGAGCATCTTGTGTGTAAGCTCAATCAGTCTCTGGACTGAGGCAAAGCTTCAAGGTCTTGGAACATCCGGTTTATCAAAGTAATCCAGACCTATGGATTTATTTAGTAACCAGATAAGTCTTGTGTATACAAAAGGTGTGATGGAAACGTGGTGGTATTTCTTGTACTATACGTAGATAACATTTTTGGTAGTTGGAAACAATATCAAAGTGTTGTCAAAAGTAAGGGTATGGTTGTCCAAACAATTCGATATGAAGGACTTGGGAGAATGTATATATTCTTGGGATCAAAGTAATAAGGGATCGCAAGAAAAGAATATTTTACTTATCCCAAGCTTCATATATCGAAAAAAAAAAATCCTTGCTCGTTTTAAGCATGCAAAACTCCAAGAAAGGTTTCTTACCTTTTTAGCATGGAGTAACTTTATCTAAAGAAATGTCTTCGTAGACATCAAAGGAGATAGAGGAAATGAAGGCTGTTCTTTATGCTTCGGCTGTCGGAAGCCTAAAGTATGCTATGCACGAGATCAGAAATCTGTTTTGCCAAGGGCATAGTTAGCAGATATCAAAGTAACCATGGACAAGGACAGTGGACTGCAGTAAAGCATATATAGAAGTACCTTAGAGGCACTAGAGATTATATGCTAGCTTACAAGGCAGTTAATTTGGTCCCTGTGGGTTGCACGGATTTTGACTTCCAGTCGGATATGGACAATAGTAAGTCAACCTCGGGGTTTTGTGTTTACTTTAGGAGGTAAAGTCATAACTATGGAAGAGTGATAAGCATAGGTGTTTTTCTGGACTCCACCATAGAAGCTTAGTATATGGCAAGCCTCTGAGGTAGTCATAAAAGCTGAATGACTCAATAACCTCAAGATAGACTTAGATATGATTTCTGGTTTGCCCAAAGATTATTACAATTTATTGTAATAATAGTGGTGCAGTAGCAAACTCGAAGAAACCATGAGTCTATTGTTGGTGCAATATCCCTCAGGTCAAGGTTGACCTGGGTAACCAAGCTGAGTCTTGGTTTGGGTTTAGATGTTTGACAATAAGATATTGATTGAAGAAGAGTCAAGTAGGTCAAGGTTGACTGGATACTTGACTGGGAAGTCCTAACTGGGATGTTAGGCAAAATGAAAGTCCTGGTGAGTGAAGCCAGGCAGAAGAAAAGTCCTGGTGAGTGAAGCCAGGCAGAAGGAAGTCCTAGTGAGTGAAGCTAGGCAGATGGAAATCCTGGTGAGTGAAGCCAGGTGAAAGTCCTAGTGAGTGAAGCTAGGCAGATGGAAATCCTGGTGAGTGAAGCCAGGTGAAAGTCCTAGTGAGTGAAGCTAGGCAGATGGAAATCCTGGTGAGTGAAGCCAGGTGAAAGTCCTAGTGAGTGAAGCTAGGCAGATGGAAAGTCCTAGTGAGTGAAGCTAGGCAGATGGAAATCCTGGTGAGTGAAGCCAGGTGAAAGTCCTAGTGAGTGAAGCCGGGCAAGGAAAATCCAGGTGATCAAGCTAGGATGACAGTCCTGGTGGTGGAAGTCCAAGTAGGTCAAAGGATTGATTGGATACTTGGCATGAAAGAAAAGTCCAAGTAGGTCAAAGGGATTGACCGGATACTTGGCATGAGAGAAAAGTCCAAGTGGGTCAAAGGGATTGACCGGACACTTGGTAAGGAGTCCTAGCAGGTCAAGGGTGACTAGATGCTATGCATGACATACCAACAGGTCAAGGTTGACCGAATGTTGGTTAGGGGATGTTTGGACTTGGTTTTGGACAAAACCAAGGAGCTGGATCGATCCGTGGATCGATCGGCTCATGAATCGATCGGTGGATCGATTGGGCGATCCGTGGATCAATCCATGTCCCAATCGATTGGGATGCGGCTGCTTCGCGCGATAAGCGCTGGATCGATCCGTGGATCGATCCAGGCGCGTTTCCAGAGCACAGAGGCACTCTGGATTGATCCGTGGATCGATCCAAAGCCTCCCCGATCGATTGGGAACATTCGAATCGATCGGGATCCGACCGTTGGCGTCGTTTATAGCTGCAGGCGTTCGATGGCTGCGGTAAGAACTTCACCGATTCACTCCAGATTACTCGCCAGCTCCTCCACAGCGCTCTCAAAGATCAGGTCGCCAGTTCTTGAAGAATCTTGGAAGCTTTCCAAGTCAAGAGGCGGATCAAAGGCAAGAAGAGAAGCTAGGGTTAGGGTTTATACTCATTGTAAGCTTGTATTTCTTGTATCCTTTCCCTCTCTTCTTGTACTGAGAGTCTTGTAGGGCTTCTCCGCCCTCGGTAGTTACCGAAAAGGAGTGTTTTCATAGTGGAGGGTGCGTGCGTGGTGTGGATCCTTGGACTAGTCACCTCTTGTGAGGTGGATACCAAGTAAACCAACCGTGTTAGCGTTGTTGCATTTGTTTCTGTATTTTCCGCTGCATATTCTTGAAGAAACAAGCAACGCCAAGCAACGCCGAGCACCGAGAGAACGCGACGAGCTATTCACCCCCCCTCTAGCTACTTTTGGTCCTAACAAGTGGTATCAGAGCAAGGCCGCTCTTCACCGGAATCATCGCCGGAAGGGTCAAGCATAACAAGAAAAGCTAGAGGGTGAAGAAGTTGAAGCAAATTCTTCAAGTTCAAGACTTTATCAAGCTCAACTTCAAGATGCAATTCCAAGATGGACTTGGATTTGACACAAGGGTGGCTCCACCATATTCATCTACAAGCTTCGATTCTTGGAAATCAAGAATCAAAAATTATCTTATGATGGAGATAGAGCAATGGTTTGCTCTCATGGAAGGTTTTGAAGCTCCAACAAACTCCAAGGGCAAGCTTCTAAAGAAAAGCAGATGGAGCTCAGAGCAAATTCAAAGGGGCGAGGCAAATGACAAAGTGACCAAGCTTCTGGTCAACTTATTGCCTAGCCACATCTTGGCTCGAGTTGGAGAATTCGAAGATGCCAAGGAGCTTTGGAGCAAATTGGCCAAGCTTCATGAAGAGATCCCCTCCACTGTACAAGATCATGAAGAATCCAAAGAGGGTGACTCTTTGGAGCAAGACCAAGAGGAGGACCCCGAGGTTGAGAGATACTCAACCTCCGAAGAAGAGGAAATCCAAGAAGCTTCATCCTCAAGGGAATGCACCGAAGGGAACAAGGAGGGAGCATACTCCTTGTTTCACATTCAAAATGATGAAGTCTCCACCTCTAGGATTGAGGGGGAGCAATTCTTGGTGACGCCGGATCAAGAAGAAGGAGAAGCTTCTACATCCGGGTCAAGTGAAGAAGAAGAAGATTGTGCCACCTCCGAAATTCAAGAAATATCAAATGGAGGAGCAAGTGCCATCCCTATACAAGAAGGTATAAATGTTTCAATTAATAATAAAAATCATATAATATGTTTTGAGTGTAGGAAACATGGGCACTACAAGAGCAAGTGCCCTAAATTGGCCAAGAAGAAGGGCCAAGTGGCACAAAAGGGCAAGGCGAAGCCCATGGAGATCATTCCCAACACAAAGAAGAGCAAGGAGCATATTATATGCTTCTCTTGCAATCAAAAGGGGCATTACCGAAGTCAATGCCCCAAGGGGAAGAAGGTGGTCAAGGCTCAAGGAGGCACTAGGCAAGGGGGAGCCTCCAAGGTAAAGAAGAAGGTAACATTTATTGAGCCTACCCCTTTACATTATGGTAAAAAGCATGATAGTTCTAACTTTTATCATTTTAATGCGATTTACCATAAGAATAGGAAGCATGAGGGCTTTAAGGAAAAGCATGTGGCCCTACATGCCAAAACTACTATCCCTAAGGCTAGGAATGTAGGTAAAAACCTAGGCGATAACTCTAAGGATGTAAGATACAAGCCTAGAAACAAAAATGCTCATGGATCAAATGAAAAACCAAAAACTAAGGACTTAGTGATAGAAAATCAAGTCTTGAGATCAAGGCTTGATAAAATTGAAAAGACCCTAAAAAGGATGGAAAATATCCTATTAGGGCAAAATGAGCATAACCTAGGTTTAGGGGTACAAAAGCCATCCAATGGCCATAGAGGTTTGGGATACAAACCAAAGGCTAAGAAGGATGTGCCCTCTTACCATAGAGTTCCATATAGTTATGGAACAAACCCTAGGTCTAGTGGTCAAGCCAAAAATACTAGGGAAGTCATCCCTAAGAGTATTTTTGCAATAAATGTGACTAAGACTTCTAAGAAGTCTAAGAAAGTCACAAACAAGGTCACAAGGGAGGTTATCCCTAGAGTTGACCTAGAAAATGTGACCAAGGCTTCTAAGAGGCCCAACAAGGTCACTAGGAAGGTATCTAGGGAAGTTATCCCTAGTGAGTACCTAGAGCATCCAAGGAGCACCAATAGGTGTTGGGTTCCTAGGAGCATCTTCTCTACTCCATAGATGGGTTAGAGAGTGTCAACTCCGATTAGAAGGGTAGTTAACCCAACTTTGAGGAAATTGACACTCAAGGAGCATTTTCAAGGTTTTTGTTAACCTTTGAAAATAAAATGGAATTATTGATTACTCCTTGAAAGAGTAAAATGTGCCTAATGGTGGAAGAATTGATTTTAATTTTAAATGGCACATATTGGAAAATTAATAAGAACTATCAAGTTGGGTTTTTGGTATGTTCTTAGGCAATTTAAGGCAATCCGGGCCTTAAATTTAAAAGTGCTACTCTTGAGGAAAAATGGAATATGCCAACATTTGAGGACATGTTTATTTTAATTGGCATAAATTAATCAAGGGAATAAGAAATGCAAACTTAGGCTTTGGCATTTTCTTGAAGCACTTTAGGGCAATCTAGGTTTAAGGTGTAAGTTTAGCTAAGACTTTAAGGATACTTAGATAGTTAATCTAGGTATATTTTATTTATGCTAAATCTTGCCATGATTGTTTGCCCATAATATGCCATGACATCATATTTTATCTTATTTGGATTTTGCATTCATGACTTATCATGAAAAATACAAAAATACCATGTCATGCCATACATACATCATGTAGTTATAGAAATCTCTCTTTTGAAAGCTATTTTATTTTGATGTATGCCATAACATAATCATGCATTAAGTTTAAGTCCTTGTAATTAAGGACGAATGGCATTTAACGACACTTATTGACAAGTGACATCCTAGGTGGATGTCTAACATTTCTAAAATGCCTAGATAGATATGCATGATCCCTAGAATAGGGCAAAACCAAATTTTACATCTCACAAAGACCTCTAAGGTGACTTGTATGTGTTTTAGTGCATATTATATACAAGTGAGATGTTAGGATGATGAACAAAGCTCAAGATGTTGATTTAGTGCATTCCTTTGAGTTTTAAATTCATCAAAACACATAGTTATGTGTTTTCCCATCATTGGGAAAGCTAATGTACAAGTCATGTGCATTATGCCCAAGGAACATGATGGGATATTGGTTTTGAAAATGTTTTTAAAATGTTTTTGGAAAACCTTGGTGAAGGCTATCTTTTGATAGTAATCACCATTGAATAGTTAGACACAAACTTGAAGAAAACACTAAAGTTTTTGTAAGTTTTCAAGTTTGTGTCAATCTTTGAAAATATGATGTATTTTCATAGAAAACTATTTTTCCATGATTAAGTATGCCCTAAATAATGTCTACACGAAATTTCATAATTTTTGGATTTTTGTAGAATTTTCTAGGGGTTTCTGAAGTTGACTGAAATGGAATTTCAGCAACTATCAGAGCTCCGATCGATCCATGGATCGATTGGAGTTCCATGAATCGATCCATGGATCGATTCAAACGGCAATTTCCGCGAGCAGAAGCTCGCTGGATCGATCAGCCGATCGATCCAGGGAGTCTGAATCGATCCGTGGATCGATTCAGAAAGGTTCAATCGATTGGAACCCAACTCCAATCGATCCAAGTTGCTGATTTTGGCTGGGAAGGCCTGATTTCAGCATCTTTGAACCTCTTTGAGTCTAGGTAACCATTCCAAACCCCTTAAATACATTTGTATACATACAAAGGGTGTTTTCATGTTGAAAACAAGGATGGATTGGTTAACGAAGACTAAGTAGAAGTTTAGGTTGAGGTTGTTTCAAATTTTGAATATTTGACCCTCAAAACTTCCAAATTTGGGTTTCCTAATGTTTTAGGGATACCAAGTCATTGTTGGTGCAATGACAGAAGTTACCACCATGTCTTTAGGGGGAGGGACTCTTTAAAGACATGAAAATTATTTTTCATGAACCTTGGAAGGTGGTTAACCTTCTATTGTGGACTTGCTCAAGGTTGAGCATTTAAACTTGAAATGGGAAAAATGGGGAGTGGATATCCTCATTATTTCAAGTGGACACTCGAGTGGTAGATAATGCTCAAGGTTGGGTAGTTGTCTACATTGAGGGAGAAGTTAAGGATAAATGAAGGGTATGAGACCTTCATTATCGTGTTGATCACAACGAGTGATGTTGTGAACAACGATGAGCAACTCTTCAGGGGGAGAGTCTTCAACAAATGGATTTGTTGAAGTGTGCCCAGAATTGGAGCATAGGTTGATGTGTGTCCAACGATGGGTTGATGTGTGCCAATAGGGGGAGAATGTATGGTTAAGCTTAGTCCTTCATTACCTATGGGAAGGTCATAGGGGGAGAATGAAAGGACTCATGAAAGGGAGTAAGTTAGGCTTTCATTACCTAGAGGGAGTTTGCCCTCTTAGGGGGAGAATGAAGAGCTTAATTTATGCTTTCATTACCTAGTGGCATGAAGAAGGAGGCTATGGGATTAGCCTAACTTACATATGGGATTGTAAGTGTTATTGTGGTATTGTCAAACATCAAAAGGGGGAGATTGTTGGTGCAATATCCTCAGGTCAAGGTTGACACAGGTAACCAAGCCGAGTCTTGGTTTGGGTTTAGATGTTTGACAATAAGATATTGATTGAAGAAGAGTCAAGTAGGTCAAGGTTGACTGGATACTTGATCGGAAGTCCTAACTGGGATGTTAGGCAAAATGAAAGTCCTGGTGAGTGAAGCCAGGTAAGAAAAGTCCCGGTGAGTGAAGCCGGTGAAGGAAGTCCTAGTGAGTGAAGCTAGGCGGATGGAAATCTGGTGAGTGAAGCCGGTGAAAGTCCTAGTGAGTGAAGCTAGGCGGATGGAAATCGGTGAGTGAAGCCGGTGAAAGTCCTAGTGAGTGAAGCTAGGCGGATGGAAAACCCCAGTGAGTGAAGCGGTGAAAGTCCTAGTGAGTGAAGCTAGGCGGATGAAAGTCCTAGTGGTGAAGCTAGGCGGATGAAAACTCTAGTGAGTGAAGCTAGGTGAAAGTCCCGTGAGTGAAGCCGGGCAGGAAAATCCGGATGGATCAAGGATGATCGGACATCCGGTGTGGAAGTCCAAGTAGGTCAAAGGATTGACTGGATACTTGGCATGAAAGAAAAGTCCAAGTAGGTCAAAGGGATTGACCGGATACTTGGCACAGAGAAAGTCCAAGTGGGTCAAAGGGATTGACCGGACACTTGGTAAGGGAGTCCTAGCAGGTCAAGGGAGTGACTAGATGCTAGGCATGACATACCAACAGTCAAGGTTGACCGAATGTTGGTTAGGGATGTTTGGGACTTGGTTTTGGACAAAATCCTCGGATCGATCCGTGGATCGATCTGTGGATCGATCGATGGATCGATCCGGCCATTCGCAGCTCGGATCGATCCGTGGATCGATTCAGATGTCCCAATCGATCGGTGGATCGATTGGGACGCTGTTGCAGTAGCGAGCTGGATCGATCCGTGGATCGATCCAGCGCGCTTCGAGCACGAGCACTCGGATCGATCCGTGGATCGATCAAAGCCTCCCCGATCGATTGGGAACATTCGAATCGATCGGGATCCGACCGTTGGCGTCGTTTATAGCTGCAGGCGTTCGATGGCTGCGGTAAGAACTTCACCAATTCACTCCAGATTACTCGCCAGCTCCTCCACAGCGCTCTCAAAGATCAGGTCGCCAGTTCTTGAAGAATCTTGGAAGCTTTCCAAGTCAAGAGGCGGATCAAAGGCAAGAAGAGAAGCTAGGGTTAGGGTTTATACTCATTGTAAGCTTGTATTTCTTGTATCCTTTCCCTCTCTTCTTGTACTGAGAGTCTTGTAGGGCTTCTCCGCCCTCGGTAGTTACCGAAAAGGAGTGTTTTCATAGTGGAGGGTGCGTGCGTGGTGTGGATCCTTGGACTAGTCACCTCTTGTGAGGTGGATACCAAGTAAACCAACCGTGTTAGCGTTGTTGCATTTGTTTCTGTATTTTCCGCTGCATATTCTTGAAGAAACAAGCAACGCCAAGCAACGCCGAGCACCGAGAGAATGCGACGAGCTATTCACCCCCCCTCTAGCTACTTTTGGTCCTAACATCTATAAGGCAAGTAAACATAATAGAGCGCAAGTACCACCCAATACGAGAAATCGTATAAACGAGGAGAAGTTGTTGCAGCCTAGATTGGATCAGATGATGACCTATAGATCTTTTCACTAAGTTCCTTAAGGCGAGAGCTTTTGATGGGCATGTTGAAGGGTTGGGAATCAGATGTATGGCAACAGATATGGCAGCTTAGTCTTTTAGTATAAGTGGGAGATTGTTAGGATGTATACTAAAAGCCTAGCTTTTGGTATAAACATTTATTTAGAAATAAGAATCACATTGGTCAAATGTCTACATTTATGATAAATGCAGTTGCTCAATTAATTTATATTGTAGATAACATGGTGTGTGGTGTCACACACAGAAGATCATGTTATCAGTTCCTTATAAATTATAAACAGTAGCTCACGATCAAGATGGAAAGGAACAAACCATTGGAAGGTCGTAGTGTAATTAGGTAGTAGTTTATCTTAACTATATAATTACACTAGTACACTTAGAGTGTATTGAGTAGGACCATTAGAGGTCGTTTCTTTTATACTGACTTCATAAAGGAACAATGACCTCAGTTATTATGGAAGTGTGTGCTCTTAATCCTAATATAATAACAAGCACATATATTTGATATTTATTTCTTTAATTTATCAATGGGTGAGATTTAGTTCGATAAATTAATAAGTCCGATAAGTTGGGAAATGATATCACTTATAGTGTGTGTTGTTGATTATAGAAGGAAACTGTGTCCTAGTGATCTAGGTTGAGAATGTCCCCAAGAGGAGCTCATAAGGATTGTCATGTTAAACCCTGCAGTTGGACTTAGTCCGACATGACGATGAAGTTGAGTGGTACTACTCTTGGAGCTAGATATTAATTAAGTGAGGTGTCAGTAACTTACTTAATTAGTGGACATTTGTTATCTTAAACACAGGGAGATTAACACACTCATAATAAGAAGGAGCCCAAAAATGTAATTTGGGATTGGTGCGGTAGTTCAATAATAGTTCTATAGTGGAATGAATTATTATTGATAAAATTAAGTTGTGTGTTCGGGGCGAACACGGGATGCTTAATTTTATCGGGAGACCAAAACCAATTCCTCCTCTCGGTCCCTATCGTAGCCTCTTAATTATAGAGTACTATACCCACCTATACCCACCTTCTTACCCATCGCATAGGGGCCGACCAAGCTAGCTTGGAGACCAAGCTAGGGCCGGCCAAAGTTTGGTTCATGGGTGCTTCAAGGTGGTCGGCCCTAGCTTGGGTTCAAGCTTGGTGTGGCCGGCCCAAATTAAAATAAAAGGATTTTTATTTTTAAAATTTTTCTTATGTGGATAACATGATTTAAAAGAGAGTTTGAAAATTTAAATCTTTCCTTTTATAAGATTCTACAAAAGATTAAGAGAAGAGCTAAATCTCTTTCCTTATTTGTAGATTAAAAGGTTGATTTTAATTTTGGTAAAAACTTTCCTTTTAACCATGTTCATGATTTAAAAGAAAGTTTAAAAATTAATAATTCTCTTTTATTAGTTTCTACAAAAGATTAAGAAAAGATTTGATATCTTTCATTATTTGTAGATTGAAAGGAGATTTTAATTTTTAAAATAACTTTCCAGAAATTATCCACATGTTTAAAGAAAGATTTAATTTATAAAATTTTCTTTTATTAACCAATCATGAAGGGATAAAAATTATTGGAGAATTTTTAAAATTTTTCGGAAACAAATTAGGAAGGTTTTAATTCTTGATTGAATTAAATTTCCTTTGTTTATTTGGTGTGGCCGGCCATTGTTATGGAGAAGAGAAAATTATTTTTAATTAAATAAATTTTCCTTTTTAATGGCAAAAGAATTAAGGAAGTTTTTATTAAATTTTCCTTAATTGCCAAGACCAAGGATTATAAAAGAGGGGGTAGAGGTGCCTTCATGAGGTGATCTCTATTCTATTTTCTCCCTCTTTTTCTTCCTTGGTGTGGCCGACCATCCTCTCCTCCTCTCTTCTCTTTGATGGCCGAACCTCATCCTTCTTGTGGAGATTCATATGGTGGCCGGATCAAGTTTAGAGAAGAAGAAGAAGAAGGAGAGAAAGAAAGCTTTGTTTCTAGCATCCCTTGGAGCATGGTGGTGGTGGCCGAACCTCTTCATCCTAGGAGAAGTTTTGATGGCCGAAACTTGCAAGGAAGAAGAAGGTGCTTGGTGGTTCTCATCTCGGAAGATCGTTGCCCACTCAACGTCTGAGGTTAGAAGAGGAATACGGTAGAAGATCAAGAGGTCTTTCTAGAAAGTATAACTAGTATTTTTCCTTTCCGCATCATACTAGTTATTTTTGGAAATAATACCAAATACAAGAGGCATACGATTTTAGTGTTTCGAATTTTTTTTCGATGTAGTGTTCTTTTGTTTTTCTTTACCTTGTGATTTGATTGTTCTTTTCGATTGACCTAAAGTTATTTTAGGAAATTAAATATTATTTTCCTTAAAAGGTTTTGTCTAGTCGGTGGTGGTTGCTCCCATATCCAAGAAGGCCATGTGCCTCGCCACGTCAGTACTGGAAACCAAATATGGAAATTAATATTTAATGGAATTAATAACTTAGGTGATTTGGATCGAACGTGTTAAGTTCCGCAGGAGATCCAAGTCAAAACCTTAAAGAACAAATAAATTAAAGTTTGGATCAAACGTGTTAAGTTCCGCAGGCGATCCAAGTTTAATTTAAAAGAACACATGGTAGCTAGGAAAAGGTTCAGACCTTTGTACAAAATTTTTGTACAGTGGAACCATTAGGTTTTCTGAGTAGCAAACAACAATTGCTCTGATACCAATTGTTGGTTGTTACTCGGAAAACCTAGAGGTTCCACTGTACAAAAATTTTAACAAGATCGCATGGCTTGATCCAAAACAATCTATTCGTTCTTTTAGGTTTTGACTTGAGTCTCCTGGAACTTAACACGTTCGATCGAAATCACCTGTCATTAATTCCACATTTCCATAATTGGTTCCCGACGCGCGTGGCGCACGACCTTCTTGAATACGGAGCACCATCGACCAGACAAAACCTTTTGGAAAGCTAATATTTAATTTCCTAAAATAACTTTGGTTAACCAAAAGAACAATCAAATCACAAGAAAATAAAACAAAGAACACAACATCAAAACATATTGAAATACAGAGTGGCCTCTGTATTTGTATTCAAAATGATGATCAAAATTACCCTTTGAAAACCTCTTGATCTTCATCATTCTCTCTGTGAGCACGATCTTCGAGACCAACCTTCTTCTCCTCAGGTTGGCCAGCACAAAGCTTCACCATGCAAGCCTCCTTCTTCTTCTTCTTCTCCAAGTAGTATCCAGCCACAACAAGAAGGAAGAGAAAGAGAGAGGATGGCCGGCCACACCAAGGAATAAGAGAGGGAGAGAAATAATAGAAGTTGTACCTCATGAAGGCACCCCTACCCCTTCTTTTATATTCCTTGACTTTGTCAAATAAGGAAATTTATTTATAATAAAATTTCCTTAACTTTATTTGACAATAATTAATTAATAAAAAATAAATAAAATTTCCTAATTAATTGAATTGTGGCCGGCCACCTCATGGAGAACAAATAAGCCAATTTTTAATCAACAATTAAAACTTCCTTATTTGTCTTTGGAAATTTTAAAAAAATAAAATTTCCCTTTAAAATCCCTTCATGGTTGATAAAAAGAAATTTCTATAATTTTAATTTTCAATCATGTGAATAATTTTTAAAGAGAAAAAATAAGGAAAAAATTTTATTCACATGATTCTATAATTTTAAAAATTATTCACATGATTGAAAATTAAAATTATAGAAATTTCTTTTTATCAACCATGAAGGGATTTTAAAGGAAAATTTTATTTTTTTAAAATTTCCAAGACAAATAAGGAAGTTTTAATTGTTGATTAAAAATTGGCTTATTTGTTCTCCATGAGGTGGCCGGCCACAATTCAATTAATTAGGAAATTTTATTTATTTTTTCTTAATTAATTATTGTCAAATAAAGTTAAGGAAATTTTATTATAAATAAATTTCCTTATTTGACAAAGCCAAGGAATATAAAAGAAGGGGTAGGGGTGCCTTCATGAGGTACAACTTCTATTATTTCTTTCCCTCTCTTATTCCTTGGTGTGGTCGGCCATCCTCTCTTTTCCTCTTCCTCTTTGTGGTGGCCGAACCTCTCTCTCTTCCTTTGGAGCTTTTGTGGTGGCCGGATACTACTTGGAGAAGAAGAAGAAGAAGGAGAGAAAGCTTGCATCCCTTGGAGCTTGGTTGGTATTTTTCTTTCATCCTTGGTGAAGCTTTCTTTGTGTTGGCCGAACCTAGCTAGGAGGAGAAGAAGGTTCATTGGTGGTTTCTCATCTCGGAAGATCGTTGCCCACACAACGTTCAAGGTTAAAAGAGGAATACGGTAGAAGATCAAGAGGTTTTTCTAAAAGGTATAACTAGTAATTTTACTTTCCGCATCATACTAGTTATTTTTGGAAATAATACCAAATACAAGAGGCTTACGATTCTAGTATTTCGAATATATTTTTCGATGTTGTGTTCTTTTGTTTTATTTTTCCTTGTGATTTGATTGTTCCTTTCGGTTAACCTAAAGTTATTTTAGGAAATTAAATATTAGCTTTCCATAAAAGGTTTTGTCTAGTCGGTGGTGGTTGCTCCCATATCCAAGAAGGCCATGTGCCTCGCCACGTCAGTACTGGGAACCAATTATGGAAATTAATATTTAATGGAATTAATAACTTAAGGTGATTTGGATCGAACGTGTTAAGTTCCGCAGGAGATCCAAGTCTAAACCTAAAAGAACAAATAGATTAAGTTTTGGATCAAACGTGTTAAGTTCCGCAGGCAATCCAAAATTTAATTTAAAAGAACACATGGTAGCTAGGAAAAGGTTCAGACCTTTGTACAAATTTTTTGTACAGTGGAACCTTTAGGTTTTCCGAGTAGCAACCAACATGTAGTTCGTTCACCTAATCTCCTCCAGCATGATCTAGTTTGACTTTAAGCCCTCGTACAATTTCTCGATTGATTACCTCGGTCTGCCCATTGCTTTGAGGATAAGCCACAGAGGTGAAGGCCTGTATGATGTCAAACCCTGAACACCAGGCCTGGATCCTCCGACCCTGAAACTGCCTCCCATTATCGGATACCAACTTGTGGGGTATACCAAATCTACATAGAATGTTTCTCCATAAAAATTGAATAACTGCTCCTTTGGTAATCCTGGCCAGAGCTTCCGCTTCCATCCACTTAGAGAAGTAGTCTACAGCTACTAGCAGGAATCTCCTTTGGCCGGATACCATAGGGAAAGGTCCTACAATATCTATACCCCACTGATCAAAGGGGCAAGAAACCATAGACGTCTTTAACACCGAGGTAGGTGTATGTGTCAGATTTTGATGCTTTTGACAAGATAGGCAAGTGTTCACCAACTGGTGAGCATCTTTTTGCAGAGTAGGCCAGAAATACCCGGCCAGCAGCACTTTACGAGCAAGGGTTCGACCTCCTGCATGACTACCACAGCATCCTAAGTGCATCTCTCACAAGACCTGATCAACTTCTTCTATGCTTATACATTTGAGTAAAGGTCGAGAGAATGCCTGCTTGTATAGTTGATCCCCTATCATGATGTATGCATGGACCTTTTTCTTGATTAGCCATGCTTGTTCCAGATCTGTGGGTAAGGTACCCTGTTGAAGATAACTAATCATAGGTGCCCGCCAGTCAATAATCTCGTCCATGTTATTTTGCAGATCTATCTGGGCTATTAAGAAGGTCTGGGCTGTTGACCTATCCAGCACCCACGTGGTCAAGGAGCTGCCATCTTCGCTAACTCATCAGCCTTGCCGTTCTCAGATCTGGGGATCTTGCTTATAACGACCTCCTTGAATTCTGACTTCATTTTCTTATAAGCCTCCTGATATATTTGTAACCTGTCGTTGTTGATCCCAAAGTTGCCAGCTACTTGTTGAGTTACTAATTGGAAGTCTGAATAAATGATAACTCGGGCAACCCCTACATGCCGAGCTGCTTGCAGGCCTGCCAATAAAACTTCATATTCTGCTTCATTATTAGTGACTCTGAAGTTTAGCCACACGGCCAGCTGCAAAACATCTTCTTGAGGAGATATCAGAAGAACTCCCACACCGCTCCCATGACGGGTAGGTAATCCATCCACATATACTTTCCAGGTCTCCTCTAAGTCGGGCTGATGAATCTCAGTCCGGAAATCAGCCAAGGCCTGTGCTTTAATAGCGGTTCAAGGTTGGTATGCGGTGTTATATTCTCCCAATTCAGTTGCCCATTTGATGAGTCGGCCTGCAACCTCAACGTTGGTTAGAGCTTTGCCCATTGTACTGTTGGTTAGGACCGTAATAGGATGCGCCAAAAAGTAAGGCCACAGATGTCAAGCCATAAGCACCAATCCATAAACTAATTTTTTCAGAGCTGTGTATCGAGACTCAGCCCCTTTTAGTAAATGACTGAAAAAATACACCGATCTTTGTACATTATCTTGCTCTTTTACCAGTACTGCCCCCACAACCTCGGGGGTAGATGATAAGTAAATCCAGAGTGGTTCCCCTGCGACAGGTTTAAACAGGGAAGGCAGTGTCTCCAGATAGGTTTTTAATTCTTCAAAGGCCCGTGTGCATTCCTCATCCCACTGGAACTTAGAAGCTTTTTAGAGGACTTTGAAGAAGGGTGTCGCTTTGTCCGCCACTCTCGAAATAAATCGAGACAATGCTGTTATCCTGCTAACCAGCTTCTGAGCTTCCTTTAAGTTCTGGGGAGCCTTCATATCTCGGAGCACTCGGACTTTGTCTGGATTGGCTTCAATTCCCCGCTCAGTGACAAGATAACCCAAGAACTTCCCTCCCTTAGCTCCAAAGAGGCACTTCAAAAGATTTAATTTCAATCCATACTGTCGCAAGGTGCCGCAGGTCTCCTCTGTTGGTGCAGTGAGCACCAGACGATCGAACCTGAGTTTTGATTATGGCAAAGGGCTCAAAGTTAAGCTGTGGTGTTATCTAACAAGGTTCATGGAGCTTGCAGAAAAGTCCTAAGTGATACTTAGGCAAAAGCCCTAACTGTGGTTAGGCAAGGTAAAAACCTTAGGGGGTGGTAACCCTAGTTCATAGGGGGTGGTAACCCTATGCGGAAAGTCTTGGTGGGTCAAGTGCTTTAGATAAAAGTCCTAGGGGGGTAACACTAAGTGGAAAGTCCTGGTGTTGCGAACCAGGTGAAAGACTGGATCAGCCGGGAAACGGAAGTCCAGCAGAAAGTCCGGAAGCATCGAGCACCGAGCAAAAGTCCAGTCGATCTGGAGGATCGCACTGGCAATAGGTAAATCTCCTGAGTGGAGTAGGTGAGGACGCGTTCTTCATAGAGGGAACAGTAGGCGTCGGGTCGACCTAGGGTTTCCGGTTGGAAATCCGAAGTCAGACCCGGACAGTCCGGAGACTGTCATAATATTCTGTTATCATATTTACTGTTGTTTTGTGCTAACTTTGTTTTGCAGGGTATGTGTTTGGGACTAACACTTTTGCAGGACCAAAGGAGCACAAGTTAACCTCGGACGAACAGTGTCCGAGGCGCCTTCATGGAGCTTGGAGGCGCCTCGAGTGCGAGCCAGGAAAAGCCAGCGCAGCAGACTAGAGGCGCCTTGAATGAAGCTCAAGGCGCCTTGGACCGAAGGTGGAAGGCGCCTTGAACCAGATAGAGTTCGAGCAGGTCTGTACTGATCCACGCGTGCGACTCGGCAGGCTGGAGGCGCCTTGAGAGGGTTTGAAGGCGCCTTGAACACAGTATAAATGAGAGTTTCGACCAGTAGCTCAGAACAACTAATTCCAAGTGATCCTCTTGCTGCGTGCTACTAAATCGACGACCCGGAAGTGCTGCAACTTGACACCGACGACCCGGAGCTTCGCCTTTTCATCCATTGTTGTCGGTATAAGTTTTCTGGTTTAAATTAAGCTATAAATTGTTATACTTGTAAACCTTATCGAGATTATAGTTGTTGCCCACGGAAAGCGATCAATGATCGCGGGCCTTCGAGTAAGAGTCGATCTAGGCTCCGAATGAAGTAAATTCCCCTGTGTCTCTGTGTTTGTTCTTTATTCTGCTGCGTGTTTTAACTCTGATAGTTTTACGAATCGAACGAAATAGCCACGAGCGCTATTCACCCCCCTCTAGCGCGTCTCGATCCAACATCCTCCACATCAGATATTAGATTTGTGGCCAGGGGGGATTTGATAAGTATGTCGTCTACATATACCTCCACGTTGCGCTCGGCCTGCTTGCAGAAGATCTTATCCATCATTCTTTGATATGTAGCTCCAGCATTCCTAAGCCCAAAAGGCATGACTGTGTAACAAAAATTACTATCTGCCGTGATGAAACTAACCTTTTCTTGATCTTCCACGGCTAAGTGGATTTGATGATACCCCTGATAAGCATCTAGCATACAGATTCTTTCACAACCTGCCGTCGAATCCACCAGTTGATCAATCCGGGGCAAGGGGTAGCAATCTTTATGGTTGGCTTTATTGAGATCTCTGAAGTCTATGCAGACCGTCCATTTGTTATTAGGTTTTGGTACCAAGACGACATTGGAAAGCCAAGATGGGAATTGCACTTCACGAACATGCCCTGCTTTCTTGAGCTGATCTACTTCAGCTCGGATAATTTTATTTTGGTCGGTCGAGAAATTCCTCTTCTTTTGCTTCACAGGTCGGGCGTCTGGTAGAAGATGCAACTTGTTCTCAGCTACTTCCGGCCTGACCCCAAGTAATTCCTCAGTGGACCAGGCGAAGACATCTCTATTACGAGTCAGACACCGAACCAGTTCTTCTTTGAGCTCTGGAGGTAAGTCGCTCGCCAAGCGAGTGAGGCTTTCTGGGCGTTCAGGGTAGATCTGAACTTCTTCCCAGGGGGTAGGCTCTTCGGCCAAAGGCAGAGGTTCTTCTTGGATAGCATGTACATCCCCATCATGAGTTCTCTGGGCTTTGGGGGCTTCTACCTTGACCATATCAATGTAACATTTCCTAGAGACTCGTTGTTCGCCCCTAACTTCTCCAACTTGATCACCAACCGGGAACTTGATCTTTTGATGAAATGTGGAGACGACCGCCCGGAATTCATGCAAGGCCGGTCAGCCCAAAATGACATTGTAAGAGGAAGGCGAGTCCACTACAAGGAAAATGCTCCTCCTGGTTTTGACCAATGGTTCGCTTCCCAAAGATATAGCTAATTTGATCTGGCCCATGGATCTTACTTCATTGCCAGTGAAACCATATAAGGAGGTAGCCATTGGCTGGAGCTCACTAGCGTCGATCTGCATTTCTTCGAAAGCCGTCCGGAATAAAACATTTACCGAGCTGCCCGTATCCACAAAGACTCTAGCCACCTGACTGCTAGCTATGATGGCTTTGATGATGAGAGCATCATCATGGGGCAGTTGCAGTCCTTCCAGGTCCTGCGGCCCAAAACTGATGATCGGGCCTGCAGCTTGCTCCCGGCTACACCCCACAGCATGAATATCTAACCGGCACTCATGGGATTTACGTGCCCGGTCTGAATCTCCATCAGTGGGACCTCCGGAAATCATGCCTATATCTCTTATTGTTGCGTTGCCCCGATTTTCCACCTCATGGGCTCCTTCTGTTTCTCCGATGCACCCTAGTGGTTGTATGCTTGGTCCTTCTTGCACAACTCGGGGTCGGCCAACTGACCCTGTAGTATTGCGTCACTTCTCCATCATTCGCTGAACTTGAGGGGCCAATTATGGTGGTGGTAGACCCCTCTCAGCAGCTAGCCGGGCATCCCGGGCGAATTAGTAGTAGTTATTGGTGGCGTGCGTGTGGGATCGGTGGTACGTGCAATAGCGTGGTCCCCAAGGACCAGGTCGAGGGACATGAACTGCAGCTACCCGTGGCACCGGCCGGGTATCCTGACCGGGGTGGAAAGTGGGTCGAGCATCCCGAGCACGAGGGAGAGGCTGAGCAGACAGCGGAGGTACTCTTCTCTCTGGCCGATTTGTTGCGGGAGGCAGTTTGTCTGCCTTCTTTCGCGCCACCTGTGCTTCTTCCACATTGATATAGCTGGCCGCTTTTTCCAACATCTCATCGAAATTCTGTACGGGATTCCTAATGAGACCCCTAAAGAACTCTCCTTCAGTTAACCCATGGGAGAAGATGCTCATTGGTATTTCGGATGTGGCTGAAGGAACATCTTGAGCCACCTGATTGAAGCGCTTAATATAGCTTCTCAATGGCTCCGCAGATCCCTGCTTGAGGGCAAACAAACAGTGATATGTCTCTTGATATTTCCTGCTGCTGGCGAAGTGACGCAGGAAGACACTCTTGAAGTCAGCAAAACAGGTGATGGACCAATGTGGCAGTCCATCAAACCATTTTTGGGCAGAACCCGATAAAGTATTCAGGAACACACGACATTTAACAGCGTCGCTATATTGATGTAACAGGGTTGCATTCCTGAATTTGCGAAGATGATCTTCAGGATCTTTACTGCCATCATATTCCCTTATAGCAGGGGGCGGTACCCTTTAGGCAGCTTTTCCTCCAAGATTTTAGAAGAAAAGGGGATTTTCTCTTCCAGCTCCGATCGGCGTTCCTCGTGGGGAATGATAGATTTCCCCTTCTTGGAGTCTTTAGGTAAAGAACTCTAGGCCACTGAGACTTGCGGCTGCTCTTTGTGGCTATAACATCCAGGGTCTGGCTGATAGTATCCCTGACCCGACTCTCTGTAGAAGGCAGGGGGGAATTCCAAGGGTTGCTTTCGCTTAGAACCCCGGTCTGAGGCGTGAGCAGGCACTTTAGAGACATCTAGTAGCTTTTTTGGTCGAGAAGCAGTTGTTTGTTGTTGCTTTTCTCAGGCAGCCCTCTTCTTTGCTTCCTTGAAGAGCTCATATTCTCCAGTAGTCATAGTGTAACACCCGAAAATTCTCAAACTTGCATTAGAATTATTCTATGATTTTTCAGGAATTTTTAGATATTTTTCCAGAATTTTCCGAGTAGCGGAAGTAGCAAAAGTAATTAGATAAGCAAAATGGTTTAAGCGGGAATCGAACTCGGGACCTCTCGGGTCCGCTAAACCTTTAGTTAGCCTTAGTAACCGGTGAACCCAGCAGGGCCGTGCTGAAAGAAAGAGGAACCGATTATATTTATATTAGAGTTGCGTTCAATAATCCACTTAATATAAATTAAGAACTTAAATTGGGTTTGGTTTAATTTGGTTCGGCAGCCCTCTCCTCACAAAACCTCACGCCACCTTCTTTCTCCAAACCCTCACGCCGAATACTTCTCTTCTCTTCCTCCTTCTCTCGGCGCCACACCAAGAAGACCTAGGGTTCTCTCCCTAGGGCCCCAAGGTCACTTTCCGGCGATGATTTCAGCACACGGACGTTCCCCTCCGCGAGTAGAACACGTGGACGCGAGCGAATCGTCGAGAAGTCGTCTCCACCGGAATTTCTAGCGATTAGATTTGTAAGAAATCTAGCACACAATGTAAGAAACCCCTCACCTGCAGAATAAGTAGCTTCCGTTTGGTTTCTATGCATTAGTTTAGTTATATGCAGATTTTTCGACATATAGGGTGTATTTAACCCTCCTCGCAGGTTTAGGGATTTAGTGAGTACCTTTAGATGGGCCGGACACGTCTTTTCCCCTTCAGTTGGAGGTTTAGATGCTGTTGGGTGCCTAAAGGTAGTCTCCCTAATAAAGAGGGGAGTTAAAGCACACTAAGTGTTCGATAAATTAGCTAGTTAAGTAAAAATACAAATTAGGCATTTTAACAGTTCAGTTGAATGCATTAGAAGCATCTAAATCAGTAAATCAGTTTATTCTAGCTTATATGGGACTACGGTCCCATGGGTGGGCTCCCACAGTTGCCTCTAGGTTCAGACAACCTAGTTCTATATTCAGATCACCTAGATTCAGCAAAATAGTATTAGCTATTTCAGTATTTTACTTTTCAGTGGCACTGTACTGGATTAGATATCCATTGGGTTGGGCTCCCATAGTCGTCCCTAGGTTTAGATAACCTAGTTAACCCTACTAAATTCGGGACTTGCAAACCCGGGTGTAGTTAGGGATGCGCGCACAGCAAGTACAGTTGCCGGGCCCAAACAGCATGTTTAGTATCTTCACTTACTATATGTATATGGTTTTCAACCTTTCACAAATTAGTTCGTGAATCCAGTACAGTCCTAGTAGTAGCTCAGTTTTAGTATCAGCTTAGTTTTCATTGATACCATGTGATTGATATCATGTTCAGCTTTGGATATGCCATGATTGTATGCTTATATGCCATGCCATGTTTAGTTTATTCAGTATACTTAGCACATCCTTTTAAACAGCATGATTTAAAAACATGTTTACATCGTTGCATGTTTTAGTGAGGTAGTTGGTTTCTTACTAAGCTTTAAGCTTACAGATACTATTTTCCCTTATACTGCAGATAAAGGTAAAGGGAAGATGGACTAGCAGAGGAAGCTGGAGTTCAATGCAAAGATGGTGTGCGTGGCAGGAACTGGAATAAAAGATCCTCAGGGGTTTTAGCAAGCTTAAATAGTTGGATTCTTAGTAATTCTTCTTTCATGCATTTTCAGACCTTAGAATGTTTAAACCATGGGAGATTTATTTAGTTTGTTAGTAATTATGTTAGAATGCTGGTTAATAGTTGCTAGAATACATTCCAATTGATTTTAGAATTTGTTGTGTGAGGTTTTGGCACGCCAGAGTGCTGAAATCAGAGTTTCAGTGCGAAATCAGAAACTCCGATCGATCCATGGATCGATCGGGGGTCCTCGATCGATCCATGGATCGATTGGGGGCTGATTCCGCGAACAGAAGGCTTCTGGATCGATCAGCCGATTGATCCAGACACATTCTGTCGCGAACAGAAGGCCTCTGGATCGATCGGTCGATCGATCCAAGCTATTCCTCGCGAACAGAAAGGTTTTTGATCGATCATTGGATCGATTGACTTATGTTGGATTGATCAGCCGATCGATCCAAATAAAGTCCCGTGCACAGAAGCATGCTGGATCGATCACTGGATCGATCAGTGAGCCTGGATCGATCAGCCGATCGGTCCAGATTATCACCCGAGCACAGTAGCGGTCTGGATCGATCCCTGGATCGATCCAACAGAGAGTAATCGATCCAGTTCAGTCTGGATCGATTGGAAAGTTCAGTTTCAACCAGGAAACTTAGCAGATCAGCTTCTAGTCCATAGGGAATGTAGAATATACCTGGTATCCTTTAGATTATACCCTTCAGCATATGTAGAACCAAGAATAGTTATTAGATAGCAACTAAAATTTAAATTAGATCAGTTTTCCGCACAGTTAGCACAGCATAACTGTAGCGATCGGCCTTACAGCTCAGCTAGTAGAAGGTGGGTCGTTACAGAGTGGTATCAGAGCCAAGTTCCATACTTCCTACACACACATCAGCATTGAACCTGCAGCTTCCAAGTAAGAATACCTCTACTTAATTTATGCTCCTTGTTTTGTTATTACAGTTCATGTTTATATGCCTACTGCTTGTTAGTATGTGATAGTTTTTAAACATGACATCAGTAGTTATATAACTGTGATTACATTAGTTATGTTATGTCCTCTATGTCTTTAGAAATGGCACGAGGACGCCCAGCTAGAAGGGCACTAGCTCAGCCCAAAGGCGGGCTTGGTGCCTCCTCGACCTTACATTAGTGGCTCGATTCTGGGTGAACAACAACAGAAATAGCCACCTTAAAGGCTAATCGGCAGAACACCCGAACCAAACCCGCGACTCCAGAGTCTTAGAGGTTCCACCAACCTAGCCTACAGCGCCAACACCAGCACCGGAGCAGCTGAGCCAAGAAAGGAAGCATATCGATCCGATGGCAGCGAGTCAAGCCGAGAACTTCTCGGGCACTAGTGAACCATGGGATGCACAAGCCTGGTTCAAAACGATGGAGCTTCTGGACTGGCCGGAACACGAGAAGGTGAAGTGTGCCTCATTCGCCACGAGAGGCACGCATGTGGTGGGAAAGAATCAGAACGAAGCGCCCAGTGAACCAGATGTTATGGGCTGACTTCGAGAAGGAATTCTTCGAGGAGTTCTTTCACATACGAGTTACAAACCGCCACTACGACGAGTTCACTGAGTTTCGTCAGGGCAACCTTTCAGTTGAGGAAGCCGTGAAGAAATTCAACAGGTTGGCTCGTCTATGCCCGGAGCTAGTCAGCACAGAGAAGGAACGAATCCGGTTGATGCTCAAGATGCTGAGGCCAGAGATAGCAGTGAACGTGGCTGGTGGCATACATAGGCCACAAACCACAGAGGAGTTAGTGAGCAGTGCCTTGACCACAGAGCATTACCAGAACAGCATAAAGCAGCAGAAGCAAGCCTCCTTAGAGTCCAAAGGCCAAGGAAACTCTCACACTCAAAAACAGCAAGGCCACAGCTCTAACTGGAAAGGGAACTCCAACAGCAAGCGCAAATCAGGAAGTGACCCAAAAGGAGGACCATCTAGCAAGCGACCCAGTTATCCAAAGTGTGCTACTTGTGGGAAATTCCACCCAGGGGTTTGTCGCAAGGGCACACGAGGATGCTTTGAATGTGGACAAGAAGGGCACATGGCCAAGCAGTGCCCGAACAAGACCGGTCTTCCTCAGCCACAGCAGATTCCGTATGCAGACCAGCCAGCTCAGTTATATCAGATGCAGGCCACTCTAGAAGGTCCACTTATCAGCCAGGGCAGATTAGAAGCCCCTCCAGCGATGGCGAATGCGAGGATCTACTCACTCACCAGGGAGGACGTAGCTAATGCCTCGACAGTTGTCACAGGTCAGATTAGAATTTTACAGTATAGTGCTACTATTCTATTTGATACTGGGGTAACCCATTCATATATAGCCAGGATGTTCGCCGAAAAATTAGAAATACCCTCAGAGGTACTCAGTGGACAGTTTTTGACGACACTACCTTCAGGAGAGATCATGGCATCCACGCACTGGCTCAGAGCAGTGCCGGTCATCATAGCAGGCAGAGAGCTCTTTTGTGATCTGATAGTGCTAGAAATGACCGACTATGACGTTATCTTTGGAATGGACTTTCTGATCAGATACAGTGCTACCATAGAGTGCCATAAATAGAAAGTCATCTTCCAACCTGAGGCGGCAGTGCAATTTGAATACAACGGAGAACCAAAGAGAAAGGCCAAGAAGTTTCTCTCAGCTATGAAAGCACAGAAGCTACTGGAATGGGATTCCTAGCACACGTAGTCAGCGCCAGACAGAACCAACAGCTAGCGGAGGTTCGAGTCGTATGTGACTACCAGAGTCTTCCCTGAAGAGTTACCGGGCTTAGCACAGAGAGATTGACTTTGAGATAGAGCTCATTCCCAGAATCCTATCTCCAGCGCCTTATCGCATGGCTCAAGCAGAACTGAAGGAACTTCAGAAGAGCTGCTCGACAAGGGTTTCATACTCTTAGTCACTCACCATGGGGAGCGCCTGTATTGTTCGTGAAGAAGAAAGATGGAAGCATGTGACTGTGCATAGACTACAGATCACTGAACCAAGTCACGATCAAGAATAGGTATCCCCTTCCCAGAATCGATGACCTGTTCGACCAGTTAAAGGGAGCAGCAGTGTTCTCTAAGATAGATTTCAGATCAGGTTATCATCAGGTGAAGGTTAAAGAAGGGGATATACCCAAGACAGCATTCAGAACCCGATACGGACACTACGAGTTCGTAGTCATGCCCTTTGGTGTGACCAATGCTCCAGCTACATTCATGGATCTCATGAACAGAGTATTCAGGGAGTATTTAGATAAGTTTGTTATTGTGTTTATCGATGACATTCTTATCTATTCAGGAACTCAGGAAGAACATTCAGAGCACCTGAAACTAGTGTTGCAGACCCTTCATCAGAACCAGCTATACGCCAAATTCACGAAATGTGAATTTTGGTTAGATCAGGTGTCCTTCCTGGGTCACATCATCTCAAAGGATGTTATCATGGTAGATCCCAGCAAGATAGAAGCAGTGAGTAACTGGAAGAGACCTAAGAACGCCAGCGAAATCAGGAGCTTTCTGGGATTAGCAGGATATTACAGAAAGTTTGTAGAGGACTTCTCCAGGATAGCCTCCCCACTGACAGCTCTTACCAGAAAGAACAGGAAATTTCAGTGGACAGAGGACTGTGAGAACAGCTTCAGCGAGCTAAAAAGGAGATTGACCAGTGCTCCCATTTTGGCTCTACCAGACAACACCAGCAGCTTTGACATCTATAGTGATGCCTCTAAGTTGGGACTAGGAGCAGTACTGATGCAAAACGGCAAGGTGATCGCCTATGTCTCCAGACAACTCAAGGATTATGAGAAGAATTATCCTACTCATGACCTTGAGCTTGCAGCAGTAGTGTTCGCTCTCAAAATTTGGAGACATTACTTATATGGAGCTCAGTGCAGAGTGTATACAGATCATCAGAGTCTGAAGTACTTCTTCACTCAGAAGGATCTGAACATGCGACAGCGCAGATGGCTTGAGCTGGTCAAAGACTACGATATAGACATCCTCTACCATCCAGGGAAAGCCAATAAGGTAGCCGACACACTTAGCAGAAAATCCAGTGCTACCTTATTATCTCTTACCGCCATGTCACCGCCCCTACAGAAGGAGATCGTAGATTTTGGTCTCGAGCTCATCGTTGGACAACTCTCTACTATGACCTTAGAGTCTACCTTGCTTGGTGATATTCAGTCAGCTCAGGAGCAGGACCCTGAAATTCAGAAATCAAGCAAGGGCTAGCAGAATCAGAAAGTAGAGAATTCAGAGTGTCCGATAGGGGGGTGTTGTATTTTGGTGACAGACTCTGTGTTCCAGATCAGGAGGAGCTACGGAGATAGATTTTAGATGAGGCTCACAAGACTCCCTATGCGATGCATCCAGGTTCCACCAAAATGTATCAAGACCTGAAGAACCGTTTTTGGTGGCCCGGGATGAAGCGAGACATCGCCAGATATGTTAGCATCTGCCTCACCTGTCAGAGGGTCAAGGCAGAACATCAGCGACCAGGAGGAGTTCTGCAGCCTATACAGATTCCAGAATGGAAGTGGGAGGATATCTCTATGGACTTCATAGTGGGACTACCCAGAACCACGAATGGTTTGGATGCCATCTGGGTAATAGTCGACAGGTTGACTAAATCAGCCCACTTTTTAGCTATCAAGATATCCTACTCCATGGAGAAGCTAGCTCAGTTGTATCTCCAGGAGATCGTCGAACGCATGGAGTCCCACGTACCATTATTTCAGACAGAGACAGCAGATTTACATCACACTAGTGTGTGATCGACATTAGGCACGGTTAAAGTTCCTGACATTCCATCCGTGAGCGGATGGTCAGACAGAGCGAGTAAATCAGGTACTCGAAGATATGCTCCGAGCGTGTGCCCTAGACTTCAAGGGAAGTTGGTGCAAATATCTGAGCTTAGCAGAATTTGCATACAACAACAGCTATCAGGCCACTATCGGCATGGCACCTTATGAGGCTCTCTATGGGCGGAGGTGTAGATCTCCAATCTGCTGGTATGAGAGTGGTGAACAGAAAGAACTAGAGCTTCAGACAGATCTAGTAGCAGATACCACAGCAGCTATACAGCAGACAGCTCAGAGCCGCCAGAAGAGCTATGCTGATACACGGCGCATACCCTTAGAGTTTTCAGTTGGGGATTCAGTGTTCCTCAGAGTAGCTCCCATGAAGGGAGTAATGTGTTTTGGGAAGAAGGGCAAGCTAAGTCCCAGATACGTGGGACTATACCTTATCACTAGAAGAGTGGGCAAGGTAGCATATGAGCTAGAGCTACCTCAGGAAATGACAGCTGTCCACAATGTATTTCACGTCTCTATGATGAAGAAGCATATCCCAGATGCCACCCAGGTGATTGAGCCCCAGTCGGTACAAGTCCGCGAAGATCTCAGCTATGACAGTCGGCCTATTCAGATAATAGACCGAGCAGTTAAGACATTACGGAACAAGGAAGTACCGTTAGTAAAAGTCATTTTGCAAAGTCACACAACAGAGGCAACTTGGGAGACAGAAGCCAGCATGAGACAGAAGTACCCAGAATTGTTCTAAGTTCGAGGATGAACTTTTTATAAGGTATGGGGGATTATAACGCCCGAAAATTCTCAAACTTGCATTAGAATTATTCTATGAATTTTCTGGAATTTTTAGATATTTTTCCGGAATTTTTCGAGTAGCGGAAGTAGCAAAAGTAATTAGATAAGCAAAATGGTTTAAGCGGGAATCGAACCCGGGACCTCTCGGGTCCGCTAAACCTTTAGTTAGCCTTAGTAACCGGTGAACCCAGCAGGGCCGTGCTGAAAGAAAGAGGAACCGATTATATTTATATTAGAGTTGGGTTCAATAATCCACTTAATATAAATTAAGAACTTAAGTTGGGTTTGGTTTAATTTGGTTCGGCAGCCCTCTCCTCACAAAACCTCACGCCACCTTCTTTCTCCAAACCCTCACGCCGAATACTTCTCTTCTCTTCCTCCTTCTCTTGGCGCCACACCAAGAAGACCTAGGGTTCTCTCCCTAGGGCCCCAAGGTCACTTTCCGGCGACGATTTCAACACACGGACGTTCCCCTCCGCGAGTAGAACACGTGGACGCGAGCGAATCGTCGAGAAGTCATCTCCACCGGAATTTCTAGCGATTAGATTTGTAAGAAATCTAGCACACAATGTAAGAAACCCCTCACCTGCAGTATAAGTAGCTTCCGTTTGGTTTTCTATGCATTAGTTTAGTTATATGCATATTTTTCAACATATAGGGTGTATTTAACCCTCCTCGCAGGTTTAGGGATTTAGTGAGTACCTTTAGATGGGTCGGACACGTCTTTTCCCCTTCAGTTGGAGGTTTAGATGCTGTTGGGTGCCTAAAGGTAGTCTTCCTAATAGAGAGGGGAGTTAAAGTACACTAAGTGTTCGATAAATTAGCTAGTTAAGTAAAAATGCAAATTAGGCATTTTAACAGTTCAATTGAATGTATTAGAAGCATCTAAATCAGTAAATCAGTTTATTCTAGCTTATATGGGACTACGGTCCCATGGGTGGGCTCCCACAGTCGCCTCTAGGTTCAGACAACCTAGTTCTAGGTTCAGAGAGTCTAGTTAGGGATGCGCGCACAGCAAGTACAGTTGCCGGGCCCAAACAGCATGTTTAGTATCTTCACTTACTATATGTATATGGTTTTCAACCTTTCACAAATTAGTTCGTGAATCCAGTACAGTCCTAGTAGTAGCTCAGTTTTAGTATCAGCTTAGTTTTCATTGATACCATGTGATTGATATCATGTTCAGCTTTGGATATGCCATGATTGTATGCTTATATGCCATGCCATGTTTAGTTTATTCAGTATACTTAGCACATCCTTTTAAACAGCATGATTTAAAAACATGTTTACATCGTTGCATGTTTTAGTGAGGTAGTTGGTTTCTTACTAAGCTTTAAGCTTACAGATACTATTTTCCCTTATACTGCAGATAAAGGTAAAGGGAAGATGGACTAGCAGAGGAAGCTGGAGTTCAATGCAAAGATGGTGTGCGTGGCAGGAACTGGAATAAAAGATCCTCAGGGGTTTTAGCAAGCTTAAATAGTTGGATTCTTAGTAATTCTTCTTTCATGCATTTTCAGACCTTAGAATGTTTAAACCATGGGAGATTTATTTAGTTTGTTAGTAATTATGTTAGAATGCTGGTTAATAGTTGCTAGAATACATTCCAATTGATTTTAGAATTTGTTGTGTGAGGTTTTGGCACACCAGAGTGCTGAAATCAGAGTTTCAGTGCGAAATCAGAAACTCCGATCGATCCATGGATCGATCGGGGGTCCTCGATCGATCCATGGATCGATTGGGGGCTGATTCCGTGAACAGAAGGCTTCTGGATCGATCAACCGATTGATCCAGACACATTCTGTCGCGAACAGAAGGCCTCTGGATCGATCGGTCGATCGATCCAAGCTATTCCTCGCGAACAGAAAGGTTTTTGATCGATCATTGGATCGATTGACTTATGTTGGATTGATCAGCCGATCGATCCAAATAAAGTCCCGTGCACAGAAGCACGCTGGATCGATCACTGGATCGATCAGTGAGCCTGGATCGATCAGCCGATCGATCCAGATTATCACTCGAGCACAGTAGCGGTCTAGATCGATCCCTGGATCGATCCAACAGAGAGCAATCGATCCAGTTCAGTCTGGATCGATTGGGAAGTTCAGTTTCGACCAGGAAACTTAGCAGATCAGCTTCTAGTCCATAGGGAATGTAGGATATACCTGGTATCCTTTAGATTATACCCTTCAGCATATGTAGAACCAAGAATAGTTATTAGATAGCAACTAAAATTTAAATTAGATCAGTTTTCTGCACAGTTAGCACAGCATAACTGTAGCGATCGGCCTTACAGCTCAGCTAGTAGAAGGCGGGTCGTTACACATAGTCACGTTGATGCGTCCCGAGTCCTCCATCGTCACGTTTCGGAATAGGCTGTAGTGTTCCCACAGACGGCGCCAAATTTGATCCCGTCCGGAAGCTGAGTCGGATGAAGGCGGGCCTCGATGTACTGGAAGTTGACGGAAAGTCGCCGAGACGTCGGATCTACCTGGCACCCTCTGGAAAGGTTCGCACGGGTGGCTGACGAAGGGAAATGACCAGGGTGATGACAATACGGCTCTGCGCACACTCAAACGAGCACCCGAGTTGTTAGTGTTGGAGTGTATACTGAAAGCCTAAGCTTTGTAAACATTCATTATGAATAAAGAATCACATTTGGTCAAATTGTCTACATTTAGTTGTAGTTGTTCAATTAATTTATACTGTAGATAACATAGTATGTGGTGCCATATGCAGAAGATGATGTTATCAGTACCTTATAAATTATAAACAGTAGCTCACGACCAAAATGGAAAGGAACAAATCATTAGAAGGTCGTAGTATAATTAGGTATCAGTTTATCTTGACTGTATAATTACACTAGTACACTTAGAGTGTAATGAGTAGGACCATTTGAGGTCGTTTCTTTTATACTGACTTTATAAAGAAACAAAGATCTCGGTTATTATGGAAGTGTGTGCTCTTAATCCTAATATAATAACACACACATATATTTGATATTTATTTCTTTAATTTATCAATGAGTGAGATTTAGTTCGATGAATCAATAAGCCCGATAAGTTGGGAAATAGTATCACTTATAGTGTGTGTTGTTGATTATAGAAGCAAACTGTGTCCTAGAGATACTAGGTTGATAATGTCTGTCACGCCCCGAGGGAGTCCCTGTCCGAAGAAATTTCGGCAGCACCTCCCCTGTACGGGTGACAATCTGAAGCAATTCTACATACAAAATATACATCAACCACAAGCGGCTGGAATATACACACAACCACGCAGTTTATATCATCAGCCCACTCGGCTGGAACAAAATAAACAACCACGCAGTTATATATATATTTAACAGCCTACACGGCTGTACTAAAACCAAAAAACACAGCGGAAAAAGACAACACATACAACCCAAAACGAAAACTGCTAGCCGGCTAGGCTTACACAATAAACAAAGCAACATTTCCATAAACAAAACCGGAACACAGAACCAAAAAACTCACATATCATATACCATGATAAAACAACAAAAAGACAGCGACATGTCTTCTAATGTGACGTGGGGACCAGCAAACAGGATGCTCCAAGCGACACCATAAATAACCTGGTACCTGAAAAAAAAATAGTGTCCACGGGGGTGAGTTCAACAACCCAGCGTATACCAATAGACATGCATAGTAAGATATATCTAACAGCAATAAACATGGAATACAGCTTCCGAATAATATATAGGAAATATACAAAACTGAAAAGTAACCAAGGAAGCTGTACTCACCAGGAACTCCTATCCTGAACTAAAGGGTCATCATACCGATACGCAGTATGTCTCCTGTATGCATGTCAAACAAATGCATCCACCAAAATGCAGCATATAAGTGCAGCAAACACAAGCAAATAAATACAATCAATGCATGTGATGACCGTGCACTCTAACATCACTGCTCCTGAACAGTGACCGAGTGGACAGAATGCTGTCGGAGTACTCCTGTCCTCTGACCCCAAATCATAAATAGGGGAGCTCAATGCTCTCATCTCCCGGTACACGATGACGGGGAGGTATCTCTGCCGGCTATCACGCTGAGTCATCTGACCAACGGAGCCAAACAGAGTCCACCATCTGCCGGCTACCACGCTGCTACACTAAATGCCAACAGAGCCAAACAGAGCGGAACTAACTGCCGGCTACCACGCTGAGTCACCTGACCAACGGAGCCAAACAGCAGAACCGCCACACACCTGCCTGATAAATCACTAATCCATGAGTGGTGGTGTGTGCAGTACATGTAACTGGCGATGGGCTCAACCATAGTGGAGTCGACAATCGCACAGCATGCAATCATGATGCATGACACTAAGCATAGCAAAACTGATCAACATAACCATATCCATATATATAAAATGAGTACTGTAAAATCGATGGTCACATACCAAGATCTAGAGTACACAGGTCAGATAGAATATCAAAAACCTATGTCCTGAACATAATAAGTATGAAATATCCTGATCAACATAGAAAAATCCATATATACATAATATGAGTACCACAGTATCAGTAGGTCAAATCCATGGATCTAGGGTATACAGGTCCTCTATGGTATAACAACCTAGATCCTAAACATATCCCCCTTCCATAGCATATGTACCGACAATATGCACAGATCAAAGCCACAAGGTCTAGGTACACGAACCATATATGATATACCAATAGAAATACACAATCCAGGCAAGGCATAAAAACCTAAGTATCAGATAATTTGGATACACATGCCAGAAACAAAAATCCAGAGCCTAATCCTAACCTCAGTAAAGCATGGTATGTCACTCTAGAAACTAAGATACTCATGGTAATAAGATACTCATGGCAACAAATCACGAGATATAAGTATGGATACATCACAGGCGACAAACCTAACATGCTATGGATATCAAACAGTGACCTACCAAAGGCAAACATGTTCATTGCTTGTAGTTATAAAATACTATGCATATCCAAATGACAATATCATAAAAGATAAGTCAAGAGGTACCCGCCTTCAATGGGAAGGTCCAATCTAGTCCAGTCCAACGTTGAGATGCTCGTCTCGTATCAAAGTCCTGTAGTATATGGTATCCAGATTTAGCTAATTTCATATAAATTAATTAGCTAGATCAAATACTCGAGAAGCTAACAAAAGTCCAGATCCAATTATAAATCCTAATTGGATCATTTAACTCCTCAATCGACTTTAACTAATCCATAGGAATTAAAACTTGTAAAAAGCATAATCCATCACAACAACTTAATCTAAACAAATTCATAAGAACTCACCCAAATCCAAGATGGCCGCTGATGGCTCACGGTCAAAGGGTTTCCCTGCCCAAAACAGAATGACCGGTGCTGTGGATCGCCAGTGAACAATGCTGGCCAAGCTACAAAGGCTTAGAATATAGCCGAAATAGAAAGCTTACAGCCTTATAAACCTCCACCGATAGCTACCAAGAATCACCTATACATCCATAAAGTATACTCGGATCAGTCCAAGTCTTACCATTAAGCATCAAATTAAATTAAGCTAACCTGTACCAATTCTAATAATCCATTCAACTACTACTAAGGTGCATCAACAAACTAAGCATCCACCATCTATAAATTTCTCAATACTAAATACCCTCACCTCTTCCTCTTCAGCAGCTAGCAAGTGCCATGGATCAGGTAGGGTCAGCAACAAGCCACTGGCGCCGTGGTAATCAGAACCAACTAGTTCACTGTCTTCTAATCAACAATCCAGAATCAACTCTACGAATGCATTAACTGCCCAAATCTAATACAAGATTTAGATCACTTACCTTCATCTTGTGTCCACAACCTCCTCTCTACCATCAACAGCAAGCACTAGAAACGAAGTAATAACTGATAGTGGGGAAGATCGGGTGATTGGCAACGACTAATCGGAATTAGGGCACAGCTTGGGAGGCTTCGGGTGGCTGGTGGCTAAAGCACAGGGAACTGTGATGCTGCTCGGAATGGATGAGGAGGAAAAATCAGGGAGAAGGGCTCGGCGGACCTGGTGGCCGGCGCTCGAAGAAGAGGAGGAGTCGGTGTCTGCGTCGACCATGGAAAGGCTTGTATGTGTCGGGTTAAAGAAACCGCTGCGGGCGGCAGCTGTTAGGGCAGAGGAGTTCGGCAGGGAAAGAAGAGGGTGCCGGAAAGGGGCGCTGGCGCCGGCTGTCGTCGCTAGGGCAGAGGATGCTAGGGCGGCGCTCAAGTGCCGACGAGGAGAAAACATCTACGGCACAGGAGGAGAAGGGATCAGGCGGCTCTTGCTCAAACGCTGGCGAGGAGGAAGAGAGGGGAAGAAGAAGCTTGGTCGGCGTTCGATCGAAGAGGAAGAGGTAACCGCCGGCGCAAGGAGGTTAGGGCACGGGTGAATTCGGCGGAGGAGAAGAAGAATGGCACGCGGTGAAATTTTTTAAAAATGAGGGAGAAAAAAATAAGAAAGGAAAAGTAAATAAATAAAAATCAACTTTTCCTCACTTAAATGGGTAGCCTAAACAGGCTTTCCCGGGCCCCGTTTTTATCCCCGTAAACTCGTCCATACGAGCTTCGAAAAATTCCCAGAAAATTTCTAAAAATTCTGAAAAATTCCCTTATCATTATTCGCCATTTTTTTTTCAGTATTTTACGATGTCCTCAAGAGGAGCTCATAAGGATTGTCATGTTAAACCCTGCAGGTGGATTTAGTCCGACATGATGATAAGGTTGAGTGGTACTACTCTTGGACTAAGATATTAATTAAATGAGTTGTCAGTAACTCACTTAATTAGTGGACATTCGATATCTTAAATACAGGGAGACTAACACACTCATAATAAGAAGGAGCCCAAAAATGTAATTTGGGATTGGTGCGGTAGTTCAATAATAGTTCTCTAGTGGAATGAATTATTATTGATAAAATTAAGTTGTGTGTTCGGGGCGAACACGGGATTCTTAATTTTATCGGGAGACCAAAATCAATTCCTCCTCTCGGTCCCTATCGTAACCTCTTATTTATAGAGTTCTATACTCACTTTCTATACCCACCTAATAGGGGTCGGCCAAGCTAGCTTAGGAACCAAGCTAGGGCCGGCCTAAGCATAAATTGGTGTGGCCGACCCTAACTTGAACCCAAGCTAGAGGGGCCGGCCATATTAAATTAAAAAGGATTTTAATTTTAATTTTTATTATGTGGAAAATATAATTTATTAAAGAGAATTAAAATTAAAATATCTCTCTTGTAAAAGATCTACAAAAGATTAAAGAAAGAGATTAGATCTCTTTCCTTATTTGTAGATTGGTGAGATATTTTATTTTCTCTTTAAAAATTATTCATATGTTGTTAAATTAAAATTATAGAAATTTCTTTTTATCAACCATAAAGAGATTTTTGAAGAGAAAATTTATTTTTAAAATTTCCGGAAACAAATTAGGAAGTTTTAATTTGTTGATTAAAACTTGTCTAATTTATTTCTTTTGATGTGGCCGGCCAATATTGTTTTAATTGGAAATTTTATTTTATTTTTCTCAATTAAATCATGTCAAGGAAATTAAGGAAATTTTATTGTAATTAAATTTCCTAATTTGCCTAGGCCAAGGAATATAAAAGAAGGGGTGGGGGTGCCTTCATGAGATACGACCTCTATTATTTCTCTCCCTCTTTTGTTCCTTGGTGTGGCCGGCCATCATCATCCTCTCCCTCTCTTCCTCTTGTGGTGGCCGAACCTCTCTCTCCCCTTCGAGCTCTTGTGGTGGCCGGATACTACTTGGAGAAGAAGAAGAAGAAGGAGAGAAAGCTAGCATCTCTTGGAGCTTGGTTGGTGTTTTGATCTTCTTTCTTGGTGAAGCTTCCTTGTTGTGGCCGAATCTAGCGAGGAGGAGAAGAAGGTGGTTGGTGGTTTCTCATCTCGGAAGATTGTTGCCCACACAACGTCCGAGGTTAGAAGAGGAATACGGTAGAAGATCAAGAGGTCTTTCTAGAAGGTATAACTAGTAGTTTTTCCTTTTCCGCATCATACTAGTTATTTATGGAAATAATACCAAATACAAGAGGCTCACGTTCTAGTATTTCGAATATATTTTTCGAAGTTGTGTTCTTTTGTTTTATTTTTCCTTGTGATTTGATTGTTCTTTTAGGTTAACCTAAAGTTATTTTAGGAAATTAAATATTAGATTTTTATAAAAAGTTTTGTCTAGTCGGTGGTGGTTGCTCCCATATCCAAGAAGTGTTGGAGTGTATACTGAAAGCCTAAGATTTGTAAACATTCATTATGAATAAAGAATCACATTTGGTCAAATTGTCTACATTTAGTTGTAGTTGTTCAATTAATTTATATTGTAGTTAACATAGTATGTGGTGTCACATGCAGAAGATAATGTTATCAGTACCTTATAAATTATAAACAGTAGCTCACGACCAAAATGGAAAGGAACAAACCATTAGAAGGTCGTAGTGTAATTAGGTATTAGTTTATCTTGACTATATAATTACACTAGTACACTCAGAGTGTATTGAGTAGGACCATTTGAGGTCGTTTCTTTTATACTGACTTTATAAAGGAACAAAGACCTCAGTTATTATGGAAGTGTGTGCTCTTAATCCTAATATAATAACAAGCACATATATTTGATATTTATTTCTTTAATTTATCAATGGGTGAGATTTAGTTCGATGAATCAATAAACCCGATAAGTTGGGAAATGATATCACTTATAGTGTGTGTTGTTGATTATAGAAGGAAACTGTGTCCTAGAGATACTAGGTTGATAATGTCCTCAAGAGGAGCTCATAAGGATTGTCATGTTAAACCTTGCCGACATGATGATAAGGTTGAGTGGTACTACTCTTGGACTAAGATATTAATTAAATGAGTTGTCAGTAACTCACTTAATTAGTGGACATTCGATATCTTAAACACAGGGAGACTAACACACTCATAATAAGAAGGAGCCCAAAAATGTAATTTGGGATTAGTGCGGTAGTTCAATAATAGTTCTCTAGTGGAATGAATTATTATTGATAAAATTAAGTTGTGTGTTCGGGGCGAACACGGGATGCTTAATTTTATCGGGAGACCAAAACCAATTCCTCCTCTCGGTCCCTATCGTAGCCTCTTATTTATAGAGTACTATACACATCTATACCCACCTTCTATACCCACCAATAAGGGGCCGGCCAAGCTAGCTTGGGAACCAAGCTAGGGCCGGCTAAGATAGATTGGTGGCCCTAGCTTGAACCCAAGCTAGTGGGGGCCGGCCAAATTAAATTAAAAAATAAATTTAATTTTAATTTTTATTATGTGGAAGATATAATTTATTAAAGAGAATTAAAATTAAAATATCTCTCTTGTAAAAGATCTACAAAAGATTAAAGAAAGATATTAAATCTCTTTCCTTATTTGTAGATTGGTGAGATATTTTATTTTCTCTTTAAAAATTATTCACATGTTGTAAAATTAAAATTATAGAAATTTCCTTTTTATCAACCATGACGAGATTTGAAGAGAAATTTTATTTTTTTAAAATTTCCGGAAACAAATTAGGAAGTTTTAATTGTTGATTGAAACTTGTCCAATTTTGTTTTCATTGATGTGGCCAGCCACTTGAATTTAATTGGGGAAATTTTATTTTATTTTTCTCAATTAAATCATGTCAAGGAAATTAAGAAAATTTTATTGTAATTAAATTTCCTAATTTGCCTAGGCCAAGGAATATAAAAGAAGGGGTGAGGGTGCCTTCAAGAGATACAACCTCTATTATTTTCTCTCCCTCTTTTCCTTGGTGTTGTGGCCGGCCATCATCTCTTCTCCTCTTCCTCTTTGTGGTGGCCGAAACTCTCTATTGCTTGGAGCTCTTGTGAAGGCCGGATACTACTTGGAGAAGAAGAAGAAGAAGGAGAGAAAGCTTGCATCTCTTGGAGCTTGGTTAGTGTTTTGATTTTCTTCCTTGGTGAAGCTTCTTTCTTTGTGGCCGAGACTAGCTAGGAGAAGAAGGTGGTTGGTGGTTTCTCATCTCGGAAGATCGTTGCCCACACAACGTCCGAGGTTAGAAGAGGAATACGATAGAAGATCAAGAGGTCTTTCTAGAAGGTATAACTAGTAGTTTTTCCTTTTCCGCATCATACTAGTTATTTATGGAAATAATACCAAATACAAGAGGCTTACGTTCTAGTATTTCGAATATGTTTTTCGATGTTGTGTTCTTTTGTTTTATTTATCCTTGTGATTTGATTGTTCTTTTCGGTTAACATAAAGTTATTTTAGGAAATTAAATATTAGATTTCTATAAAAGGTTTTGTCTAGTCGGTGGTGGTTGCTCCCATATCCAAGAAGGTCATGTGCCTCGCCACGTCAGTACTGGGAACCGATTATGGAAATTAATATTTAATGGAATTAATAACTTAAGGCGATTTGGGTCGAACGTGTTAAGTTCCGCAGGAGTCCCAAGTCAAAACCTAAGAGAACGAATAGATTAAGTTTTGGATCAAACGTGTTAAGTTCCGCAGGCGATCCAAAATTTAATTTAAAAGAACACATGGTAGATAGGAAAAGGTTCAGACCTTTGTACAAAATTTTTGTACAGTGGAACCTCTAGGTTTTCCGAGTAGCAACCAACAAGAAGGCCATGTGCCTCGCCACGTCAGTACTGGGAACCAATTATGGAAATTAATATTTAATGGAATTAATAACTTAAGGTGATTTGGGTCGAACGTGTTAAGTTCCGCAGGAGATCCAAGTCAAAACCTAAAAGAACAAATAGATTAAGTTTTGGATTAAACGTGTTAAGTTCCGCAGGCGATCCAAAATTTAATTTAAAAGAACACATGGTAGCTAGGAAAAGGTTCAGACCTTTGTACAAAATTTTTTTGCAGTGGAACCTCTAGGCTTTCCGAGTAGCAACCAACAGTTAGAGACCAGAAACCAGGGAAAAAGTCCTCGGGTCAGGCCCTCCGATGCTCAAGTCAGGTACTTTTTCCCTAGAAAACACAGAGAAAGGACGAAAAGTAAAGATTAGTGAAAAATGACGAGTGAGCGTACCTGCATAAGGGACAAAGCATCCCTTTTTATACTATAACGGATGTTTCTGGAACCTGGCGGGTGTCGGGGAATGTTGGCTGTCAGGCTTTGTCTGGCGGTGAATGACACATGGCTTCTCCTGATAGGCTGGCGACAGAACCAAAGGGGGAATGAGCCCCGACTGTTAGCATATTCCCTGCCATACTGATTATTCTCTGACATTCTCTGGTGAGCAGTTACGATTCTTCGGCTTGTTTGTCCTGTAGTGTCTGGATTCCAGGTTTGCATCCCGACCTGCTTCTATCCACTGCTATCCATGGCTTGTACATTCCAACCTGCACGACCAGTTTGTATCCTGACCTACTTCTATTCGCTGTTATCCATGGCCTGTGCATTCCAACCTGCCCGACCGGTTCTTATCTCGACCTGCTTATGTCTGTTGTTATTCAACGCATGTAAGTTCCGACATGCACGATTGGTCTGTTACCCGACCTGCACCTGTCTGCTGTTATCCATGGCTTGTGTGTTCCAACCTGCACGACCGGTTCGTATCTCTACCTGCTTATGTCCGCTGTTATCCAAGGCTGGTACGTCCCGACCTGTACGTTAGGTCTGTTTCCCGACCTGCATTTGTCTACTGTTATCCATGGCTGATACGTCCCGACCTGTACACCAGGTCTGTTTCCCGACCTACATTTGTCTACTGTTATCCATGGCTGGTACGTCCCGACCTGTATGTCAGGTCTGTTTCCCGACCTGCATTTGTCTACTGTTATCCATGGTTTGTACGTCCCGACCTGTACGCCAGGTCTACTTCCTGACCTGCATTTGTCTACTGTTATCCATGGCTGGTACGTCCCGACCTGTACGCCAGGTCTATTTTCAGACCTGCATTCGTCTACTGTTATCCATGGCTGGTACGTCCCGACTTGTATGCCAGGTCTTTTTTCATATCTGCATTCGTCTATTGTTATTCATGGCTGGTACGTCCTGACCTATACGCCAGGTCTGTTTCCCGACCTGCATTTGTCTACTGTTATCCATGGCTGGTACATCCCGACCTGTACGCCAGGTCTGTTTCCCGACCTGCATTTATCTACTGTTATCCATGGCTGGTACGTCCTGACTTATACACCAAGTCTGCTTCCTGACCTACTTCAGAGGCCTTCCTTGCCTAGCCTTTGCGTGGTTTGTGGGCTCAGCCCTCAGCTATGCCTGACCTGTGAGCCCAGTTCTTGATTGCTATCGAGGCTGATTTTTGTTCGACTTGTGATCTTCTCCCTTGACCGCCCCGTCAGCTGAGACTATGACCCTGGTCACGTAAGCTTGACTTCTGACCTCCACGTAAGCTTGACTTTTGACCAGCCACATAAGCTTGACTTTTGACCATCCACGTAGGCTAGACTTTTGACCAGCCACGTAGGCTAGACTTCTGACCTCCACGTAAGCTTGACTTTTGACCATCTTGTGGTCTTGACTCCTAACCATATCATCTTACTGACCCCATAATCATGCACCGTATCAATAATGAACATTGACTTCAAAACTACTTGCCATTGCTGGCTCCATTGTTGAGTTGCAGCCAGGCAAATTCTTTGCAGATCCCTGAAAACCATGAATGAGCATTTTTTTGGTCATACTAGATCATCGATCTTTCACATAACATAAAGTGCCATGAGATCTTACCGTTGAATATAATTATCTCTATTAGATGTGACTTATTTGTAAATTACATATGTGAATGTGATCCAAATCTTTTAAAATGATTTAATCTATGTTTAGTGGGTTTCGAGTTATTAGATGCAAGTTGAATATGTAGAACCCTTTAGTCCGATTCGTTATCATCTATGACTTGATAACAGATTGATTGCTTATAAAAGGGGAGGTCCCAAGATCTTAGGGAATCATCTTGACATAATTCTTTATTCCCCATTGACAAAAAGTTTTACGACACCTTCATCCTCTAAGCTCCTTGAAAGATTTCTTTGTTTTGCTTCCGCTTTTTCTTCCTCAGAGATTATTTCTAGACGACGTTAAAGACGAAGACAATGTCTTTTCAATCAAGTTTCTTGTCATATTTTATTTAATATGTATGTTATTATGTCATGATTAATTAAAGAAACTAGATCCATGCTTATGTTCTTGTATTTCCTATGTACAAGGTACAAGTTCTTATTTCAGATTTCTTTGAATTCATGCGTCTTAGATTTTACAAGTCATAATAATTGGTATCAAAGTCAAGTTTCTGTTTCGTCGTTTTCATTGACAATAAAGTTTAAGTTTTTCGTCGATATGTTATTTGCATGTTAGATTAAGTTTTTCTATTATAATACAATTTTTTATCATCGAAAATCATGGAAGGGAAAACTAGGATATGCTTATTTTTCAAATTTTTCATGTTTCTGTTTAATATAATTTTAAGTAAAATTGTGATGATTCATTCTACTATTTTAGACAAATAATCGATTGTCGAGTCTAAAATTTTAAATAGAAATAATTGAAATTTAATTAATTAACCATCTTAAACTCATGACTATGTCAATTATCAATTGATTAGATTTATTTTTAATCAATTAAAATTGTTTCATGTTTTGATTAATTTTTTTTAGTTAATAGCTTCCTGAAACCGTTTGTGTTTCGGGATAATCATAAAATAAAATAAAATAAAAAATAAAATTGTAAACAGTTTGTCATATTAAAAAAAAAGTGAAACAGTGTGACTGTTTCACCTAAACCGTCCAAGAAAAAAACAAACTTAATGCATTCTTGTTTCCTCTTTGACACTTTCACGTTGAGCAAGTATTAAACATTTTTTTTAACAGTGCTCACTGTTTATATAAAATACAAAATTACATTAAATAAATCTAGGGATTAAATAGAATTAAATAATATTATATAATCATAGAACTTAGCTCCTTAAGGGAGGGTATGAACCTATAGTCGTATATAATAAGTTTTGAGATCGATTGAGATAATTGATTGGATCATACAAATTAATTATTATAAGGTATCAATCAATTAAAAGGGTAGTCTGATGCATGAAGCTCCCATTATATAGGGTCCCGAGGAAGGATTCATTGTACACAGCCTTACACTATTTTTTACAAGAGACTATTTTCAGGATTCGAACCCGTGATCTTTTGGTCACATGGCAACAACTTTACCGTTGCGCTAAGGATCCCCTTCAAGGTATTAATCAATTAATATGCTTAATTTTGGATTGTTAAGGCCGATTAAGTAATTTTTGTTTGAATTAAGTTCTTAGGATTTTCTTGAGTCTATCTACACAACATGCTATCAAGTTGAACTAATATATTGGCTCAAAGGAAGACACATTGGATGATGTACAAAAGTCTGCCTCATGTTTTGCTATTGGTTTACTCTTAGAAGTTGGGGATCTTTTCAAGCTCACATGAATTTGTAGGCCTAATAAGTTGTAGATTCTATAGGTTTGGTTTTAATCACTATTTTTAAGAGTTATTCATCATGATGTTGCCCTTAATTGCTTCATGTTCTTCTGTTTTGTTTACCCATAGAAACTAGAGGACTATGTATGCTCAAATTATGTTATAGATCTTGCAAGGTTCGGGTATGATAGGAGTAGTTTAAATTCTGCTTTAAAAGTTTATTTATCATGAGATTTCTCTACAATGGTTTCATGTTCTTTTACTTGGTTTCCATTAGAAACTAGTGAACTATGCATGCTCAAATTGTGTTATAGACCTTGCAAGTTTCGCATATGATGGAAGTAGTTTTAAATTCTTTTGTAAGGGTTTGTTTATCTTGACGCTACTCTACAATTGCTTCTGTTTTTCTCATATCATGTTTTATTTTAGTTCCTCATGTTCATGTATGTTTAGGTACCCTAAATGAGTTTCGATTTTTTGGTTTGTAAGTATATGTTAAGAAAATGATATCATGTTAGCTCCTAGAACTTCTAAGTTTTGGAATTTGCTTAGTATGCTTGTGCTTACCATTGCTTCACATCATGATAGTTTAGTAGACTATAGGTATAATATGAATTTGCATGCTTGCGTTTAGATTTACGAGTATGCCATGCCTACGTTACTATGCTTGCTCATCTATGTTGATATGCAAGTCTATGCTTAAGCTTATGTTATGAATTCACACATAAGTTTATGTTCATGCTCTTTGCATGTATGATTATAATACCTTAAAGTGATAATGATAATGATAAAGATTGAATGAGGATATCATGAGGGAAAAGACCCCAGAGGGATTTCGTTTAAGGGACAAGGCCCTAGAGGGAGCCCAATATCAAGTAAGTTGGCTATGATGAAACGATTATGATAATGATTTATGGAAATACTTGTTGGTGCAACCTTAGGTCAAGGTTGACCTGGTTGACCCGACTCGAGTTGACCTGACTCGAGTTGTATTTTGATGTTTGACGAGAACAGAAGAGAGTTGTACTTTGATGGGAGATTGTTGGTGCAACATTAGGTCAAGGTTGACCTAGTTGACCTGACTCAAGTTGTATCTTGATGTTTGACAAGAACAGAAACTTGGGAGGTTGTGGGTGCAACCCTTAGTCAAGGTTGACCTGGTTGACCCGACTTGAGTTGATCTATTTCGAGAAGTCCAAGCAGGGAGCTTGGCATGGGAAAAGTCCAAGTATGGAGACTTGGCACGGAAAGGTCCAAGCAGGGAGCTTGGCACGGGAAAAGTCCAAGTATGGAGACTTGGCACGGAGAAGTCCAAGTATGGGAGCTTGGCATGTGGAAGTCGGAGAGGGCTCGGCAGCTCGTTCTCCGGACTAGGTCAGAGAGGGCTCGGTAGCTCGTTCTCTGAACCGGATGTGGAAGTCGGAGAGGGCTCGGTAGCTCATTCTCCGGACTAGGTCAGAGAGGGCTCGGTATCTCGTTCTCTGGACCGGACGAAGTCGGAGAGGGCTCGGTAGCTCGTTCTCCGGACTAGGTCAGAGAGGGCTCGGTAGCTCGTTCTCTGGACCTGACGAAGTCGGAGAGGGCACGGTAGCTCGTTCTCTAGACCAGGAAGGCAGATAGAAAATCCTAGTGAGTGAAGCTAGGTGAAAGTGAAAGACCTGGTGAGTGAAGCCAGACAGGGGAAAGACCTAGTGAGTGAAGCTAGGCAGTTTGGAAGTCCTGGTGAGTGAAGTGCAGATAAACACCAGTGAGTGAAGCGGTAAAAGTCCTAGTGAGTGAAGCTAGGTGAAAGTCCCGGTGAGTGAAGTCGGGCAGGAAAAATCCAGATGGATCGAGGATGATCGGACATCGGTGTTGGAAAGACCAAGTGGGTCAAAGGATTGACCGGACACTTGGTAGGGAGTCTTAGTCAAGGTGACCGGATGCTAAGCATGAGATACCAATAGGTCAAGTTTGACCGGATATTGGTTGGAAGGCTTGGGACTTGGTTTGGGCAAAACCAAGCTCTGGATCGATCGATGGATAGATCCAACGAGATCTGGATCGATCGGTGACCGATCAAGAAGCAAGCCTCGGTGTTATCGATCGGTCTGCGGACCGATCGGAAACAACGATCGAAGGCAAGAAGCTCGGAGAGAAGGAAGGGATCGGTCCTGGACCGATCGAGAGAAAGATCTGATCGGTCCCGGGACCGACAGGATGGCCGGACCGATCGAGCATGCCCGATCGGTCCGGACCTTAAGTCCGGAGGGCTTAGCCGATCGGTCCCATGACCGATCGGGAGCTCTGTGGACCGATCGGGATGGGCCGATCGGTCCACATCTAGCCGTTAGTAGCAACGCTAGTTTCTTCTGTCTTTTCGCAGGTTATAAAGGGATTGAGGAGCTCCTGTTCTAATCTCTTCTTCCTCTTCTTTCTCTTGTTGCTCTTCGTGTGCTGAGCTTCTTCTGTTTGAAGCTTCGTGTGAGCTTCATTCCCGACTGTTGTAGGGGTCTCGTGAAGTTGCTGCTTCAACCAGTCGACAAGAAGGCAAGCTAGGGTTATTACATTTGTGTATTGTACTTAGTTTCTTGTTGTATTCTTGTACTCCTGTTCATCTTGCTGTTGCAAGATATTGTGGCGAGGTTTCTCCACCCAGAAGGAGTGATTATTAGCCGGGTTTCCGGGGACTCATCCACCGACGGATTGATAGGCTTCACCCACCTTACGGACACGCCGAGGAGTAGGAGTTTCATCTCCGAACCTCGTTACGTCAACGCGTATTGAGGTTTGATTTCTTGTCTTTGTTTCGTTGTTTTTTATTTCCGCTGCGCTAACCCTAGTTTGTAGAAAGAAACGCAATTTTGGGGTCGGCTATTCACACCCCCCTCTCTAGCCGTGACCATCGATCCTAACAATACTGTGAGGGAGAATGCCCCAGAGGGACCTCGTTTACGGGCCAAGGCCCCAAGGGAGCCCAACACTAGATTTTCATAGGCCACGATCCAGTGACAAAAGGGTTACTAGAGACTCCGCCAATTATAGTCCAAGACACAGTAACGGAAAAATGATTGCTGATGTCCCACCGCCTAGTACCATGGTTTTACAGTTGAGATTGATCAATCGACCATATGATGATAGCTAGTCACTTTCAACGATCCTTACCTTAAAAAAATTTTATGAAAAAATATGCCTATGTTTATGATTATGTTATGCTTATGGACATTGATCCGGCGGATAGAACAGGGGGTCCCCATTCTGAGGGGTCAATGCCACGCTGGAGTCAAAAGGTCGATTGGCCGACCGGAGAGGGAGGGGCCGACCTCCCGACCGGCCTAGGCAGACCGACCGGTGAATAGCCGAGGCAATAGGGCCCCCACTGAAGTCGTAGTTCTGACGCTCAATGGAACAGTAGCAGGGGGCCGAGCGGAAGTCATGCTTGGCCGAAGATATAAAGTAACATAGCGCTAACAGTCCTTGCCTAGCACCCTACCGAAATCTCCCTAGCGTATCGATACCAACGGCAGGTCGGACGTGCCGTCCGGCCGGCGCGTAAGATGAGGGCCGTCCGGACAGCACTCCCTGTCCAGCCTGCTGGACGAACCCACCGGCCTGTGGCAGGTAGAGAAAGACAAGAATATCTTATGACAGCTGTCAAGCCCTAGGGCTAGGCCATACTCCTAGTCTGACAGCTAGGTGTTCTCCTGTCCCATCGAAGACGTGCTTGGACTATAGCAGTATGGCGTCAGGTAAGCTTTCTGACAGACACATACCGAGGTATGGGCTGCGGACACGAAGGCGCCTCGGTGGGCGTGCAGGAGCTCTTTCACCTCTCTATATAAAGAGCCGCATACTTCGCCGGAGGTACGCGTGCAAGACCTTTGGAGCTACTTTTTCCACCACCTGCTTACCTGACTTGAGCGTTGGAGGGTCGTCGCCGGGAACCCCTTCCCGGCACGACTTCTGTGCAGGTTCGCCGGAGCTTCGTGCCACCAGTCGAAGATCCACGTTAGCAGTCGGAGAGCGCCCCGTGCCCAGCGTCCGCTGATTCAGCGTTCGGATAGGATCAATTTGGCGCCGTCTGTGGGAACGCTCCTGCATCCGAACGGAAACAATGGACGAGGATGGACGACAACACACGGTGACGCTTTCCACGGAGGAACTCGACGCTCTGATCGAGTGGAGGGCCGCCACGCTTGTGGAGCAAAAATAGAAAGCAACAACCAAGCGGCCGGAGAAGCAAGCAACGTCAGCGTCTGGTGGTCGAGCGGAAACACCACCGGCTACCGTTCTATTCCGTCGGGCCCTATTGCGGATGCCTCCTGATGCTGTAGCAGTGAATCGCAATCGGGGATCTTCGTCAAATGAAATACCAATACGGGACAACAGAAAAGGCAAGGCCCTCCGAGCGGACGCTTCTCCCGAGCGGAAGCACCGACTGCCACAGTCCCATTTCCCTCAAAAGCAGATACTTCATCTCCCGAATTCAACTTATAGCAAGCCCCTCCTTCTGGAACCTCAAGAGCGGGAGTTTGATGTCAGGCGATGAATCGACCGCATACGAGGGAGTTGGGTGGACGAGCTGCCGAGCGGATGAAGATGGATTGACACTTGGATCCACCATGAAGCGCAAATTATCTCCAGCCTGTCCGGGGCAGGGTGAAAGGTGCACCAATAGAATATGTGCTGTATATTTTCCGTTTGGTTGTATATTTGAAATGAAGAAGGTAAAATGTTATAATGTGCGCAATTGGCGTTATCGGTCGAGCGGCCTATCTTCATGGTGTATAAGATCCGAGCCAAGCGCTCGAGGCCGAAGGCCCCGAGCCATTCGGCCGGAGGTATAATATCTGAGCCAAGCGCTCGATGAAGAAGGCCTCGAGCCGTTCGGCTGGAGGTATAGTATCCGAGCCAAGCGCTCGATGAAGAAGGCTCGTGGAGCAACGGGAGCAGAAGGCTCAAGTAAAAGGATAACGCAGCAGGCCGCCTCCACCTCTGGTGGGCCGAGCGGCCATGGAGGACCGACCACGGAGTTTCTCCATCCTCCTGGCCTTGATAAATTTCGACGAGTACATTGTATCCACCTCACTCCACGGGTATTCGGGAGTTGAGAAATTGAGTCAGATCTTATGTTGATCGGCAGGCTAGTCTTTCAGATATAGTTTCTTTCGGGCATAGAATTCATCGTAATTTTCGGAACGAAGGCCCGTGCCGTTCGGCTGGGCGTATATCATCGGAGCCAAGCGCTCGATAATGAAGGCCCCGAGCCGTTCAGCCGGAGGTACAGTATCCGAGCCAAGCGCTCGATGCCGAAGGCCCCGAGCCGTTCGGCCAGAGGTATAATATTCGAGCCAAACGCTTGACGAGGAAGACCCCGCATCGTTCGGCCTGGAGTACGTTATCCGAGCTGGGTGAAAGGTGTGCTAAATGTAAATTTATATACATTTCGGTCGCCTATGTCCTTGTAATGCAGGAAGCAAAATTAATTCAAAGGATGGCCAATGGGTTTGCCGAGCAGCGGTACTAAAGTTAGCCTTAAGAAGACCGTCGAGCTCCGACGTTAAATATCGAGAGACGAGCCGGCGTCTATAAATGTCCGAGCGGAAGACCGTCGAGATCCGACGTTAAATATCGAGAGACGAGCCGGCGTCTATAAACGTCCGAGCGGAAGACCGTCGAGATCCGACGTTAAATATCGAGGCGAGCCGTCTATAAACGTCCGGCGGAAGACCGCCGAGCTCCGGCGTTAAATATCGAGAGACGAGGGGGCATCGTCAGCCGAAGCGGAAGACCGTCGAGCTCCGACGTTAAATATCGAGAGACGAGCGGCGTCTATAAACGTCCCCGGGCGGAAGACCGCCGAGCTCCGACGTTAAATATCGAGAGACGAGCGGCGTCTATAAACGCTCCGGCGGAAGACCGTCGAGCTCCGACGTTAAATATCGAGAGACAAGCCGGCGTCTATAAACGTCCGAGCGGAAGACCGTCGAGCTCCGACGTTAAATATCGAGAGACGAGCCGGCGTCTATAAACGTCCGAGCGGAAGACCGTCGAGCTCCGACATTAAATATCGAGAGACGAGCCGGCGTCTATAAACGTCCGAGCGGAAGACCGTCGAGCTCCGACGTTAAATATCGAGAGACGAGCCGACGTCTATAAACGTCCGAGCGGAAGACCGTCGAGCTCCGACGTTAAATATCGAGAGACGAGCAGGCGTCTATAAACGCCCGAGCGGAAGACCGTCGAGCTCGAACGTTAAATATCGAGAGACGAGCCGGCGTCTATAAACGTCCGAGCGGAAGGCCATCGAGCTCCGACGTTAAATATCGAGAGACGAGCCGGCGTCTATAAACGTCCTAGCGGAAGACCGTCGAGCTCCGACGTTAAATATCGAGAGACAAGCCGGCATCTATAAACGTTCGAGCGGAAGACCGTCGAGCTCCGACGTTAAAGATCGAGAGAGGAGCCGGTGTCTATAAACCCTCCGGTCGGAAGACCGTCGAGAGACGACTCAGCGTTTATAAACCCACCGATCGGACAGTAGTCAAGTTCCGACGGTAAAATTCGACGGGCGACCGAAGCCTATAGGGCCGCCCGTTGGATGGTTTTCTGCGTAGCCCTCGGTCGGACCCGACGTAATAGCGTAAGGCCGAGCTGTAATGACCCAATTTTTCTCATTTCAAGTTCTAAAGGGCCATAAAAGTATTTGGAAATGCCTTTAAAATATTCTAGATATTTTTAGGAATTTTTAGAGTATTTTTACGTAATTTTTGGAGGTCGTTTAGTATTTTTACAAAACCAAAGAAGTTTAAGCAAAAAGCGTTGGAGAAGGGGTTCGAACCCGCGACCTCGGGTCGGACCAAACCAAGCCAAACCGGCTTGACCAGCTGGGATAAGAGATTTATGTTAATCTCAAATAGAGTTAAATAAGGTTATAGTATAGTTGAGTTATATCCGATTACTTATAAAAGGGAAATAAGTTTTGGGATTTTAGAAAACCTAAACATTTTCTCTCCTCCCTCGCGACGGCGTCTCCTCTCCTCGGGCGAAAATCGCAGCTCAAACCTAGGCGATTCCGGCGACCGGCGAGCTCTCTCCTCCACGGATTCTTCACGAAGCTGAACTTCTCTCGTCAAGGGGAGCGCGCGGGCACAAGAAGAAGTCAAAAGTTTCAAGCTTTGGAACCCTAGACCTTCCTCTCCTTCGGTTGTAAGTCCAAGAACCGGCTGTAAGTACTACTCACCTGCGGTAGGAGTTGCTCCGGGCTTCGATTTGATTTCTTTGCTTCCGGTTTTCATGGTGCCGAGTAGAACTTTATGCTAGGGTTTTCCTTCCTTGCTCTGTTTGTCAAGCCGAACGGTTATACCTAATTGCAGTAGAGTTTTGAGTTTTGGGAATGGACATGCTCCAATTGCAGCAGACCGAACATCCCTTGTTTGAGGTCTTGGTTCTCCTTGTGTTTGAATCTGCCGTGAGTTCTATGTGGAAAGAATTGGGGGACTTTGGCTTTCTTTTGGGTATTCTGCCGTGAGCTTCACAGGGAAATCAAGGTTTCGTTTAGGTTAGTTGAGCATGTAGTATGATTCTAGTGCCAAGTAGAATTGTATGCATTCTATCCTTAATTATTGCTAGGGATTTTGGCCGTGCACAGTGGAGTTTCGGTTGATTCCTTGCTGCCCTGTTTAGGATCATACCGAACAGATCATTATAGTTATCCCATGTCGCTGCCATGAGTTCGCTTAAGGATGCATTGTCTTGGCTTGCTGTTGAATGCTTTGAGTTGTATGTTGTACATGAATTTCCTTGCTTTAAGGTCATGTTGTACATAGTTAAAGTAGCATGTTACCTTATTTTGTATAGCATGTTTAAAGGCCTTAAAGGTAGCATCCTTTGTCTATTTTACAGCATGCTTGAGAAGCCCTAAAGTAGTATTCTTTGTCTATGCTTTATAACATGATTAGAATCCCTAAAGTAGCATTTTTGCCCTATTTTACAGCATGTTTAGGAAGTCCAAAATTAGCTTCCTTTTTGCTCTATTTTGTAGCATGATTAGCAAGTTTGAATTAGCTTTCTTTTGCTTTATTTATAGCATGATTAGAATCATTCCATGCTTGATTTTACAGCATGTTTAGAAGTACTAAAACAGCATCCTTTGCCATGTTTTCACCGTATGATTCAAAGGCTTTAAATTGCTTTCTTTAGTTAGCTTGTAGCATGATCAGTAAGCTTTAAGTTATTTGTTTTATTCTGTTATATAGCATGGTTAGTTGAGTATACACCTATACTTATTAAGTATATCTAAAGGACTCCCACAATCTTTAATAAAAGATAATAAGGAAGATAAAAGAATAAGAAAGATAACAAGTAAGTCAAGCAAGAGGCTAGTACCCGACATCCAAGAGCTTGTCGTTAAACAAATCCAGGTGACCATTTCCGAGGTCTTGGCCCTGGTAGACCGAGGTCTGCTCTTTTAGGATTGGTGGCTCGCAACCCCAACCTATTAGGGAACGTGCATGAGTTGGTACTAGGCCTGGGCCCCAGAAAAGAAAACCAAAGAAGTTTAAGCAAAAAGCATTGGAGAAGGGGTTCGAACCCGCGACCTCGGGTCGGACCAAACCAAGCCAAACCGGCTTGACCAGCTGGGATAAGAGATTTATGTTAATCTCAAATAGAGTTAAATAAGGTTATAGTATAGTTGAGTTATATCCGATTACTTATAAAAGGGAAATAAGTTTTGGGATTTTAGAAAACCTAAACATTTTCTCTCCTCCCTCGCGACGGCGTCTCCTCTCCTCGGGCGAAAATCGCAGCTCAAACCTAGGCGATTCCGGCGACCGGCGAGCTCTCTCCTCCACGGATTCTTCACGAAGCCGAACTTCTCTCGTCAAGGGGAGCGCGCGGGCACAAGAAGAAGTCAAAAGTTTCAAGCTTTGGAACCCTAGACCTTCCTCTCCTTCGGTTGTAAGTCCAAGAACCGGCTATAAAGGAAAAGCTAAGATATGAAGGGAGGCGACAGGGTGGTGGTGATGATGGATGTGTGTGGTGACTGAACTATGGAGAGATCCAGAGTTCGCTAGCAAATTTTCAGGACCTACCTGTTTAGAGTTTCAGTTTATGTTTTTAGTTTTCTTCTTAAATGCTATTATGAAGTTGAGATTGTAATGAAGTTTAATTCGTATTTGTAGCTTGATATGTCCTACTGTTGGAGTTATGCTTGGTTACTATTGCTAGAATAGCTTTCTTTTAGTTATAGTGTGTATTATTGCTGCGTGGTTGTGAAAATATATGTTCCAGCCGCCTGTGGCTGAGTATAGATTGTTTGTATTATGGATTTGGTCACCGGTACAGGGGAGACTCTGCCGAAATTTTTCGGTAGGAATTCCTCTGAACCGTGATAAATCTAACTGACTCTAATAATAGCGTCAGTGACACTAGTAAGTAGAGTATAGATAGGTAATGGTCGCCCTTAGAGAGTAGTAGTAGGAAGGGTGGTCGTTACACGAGCGGCCCCTTTATAAAATGTACTTGGGGCACAAAAAGCTCAAGACCAAGGCGAAAAACAAAAATCGGACGCAGGAAGAATGGGCAAATAACAAGACACAGTTCATTCACGCCGACCGGCGGATAGACAAAATTCCTAAAGTTTGCCCCGACCGGCATGGATACATAAAAATTACAAAATAGCCTCACAGACAGATTCTTAGTCATCAAAATTAAAAAGATGGTCAGGGATGGAGCCCATCATGGTCGCCAGGTCTTCGGCAGGGACGGATAGATCGGCAGGAGCATGGCCTTTGTTCTTCATGTATTCCACCGCCACTTTGATTGCCTCCTCAAAAGTCAAGGAGAGATTGTCGGTAAATTTCTCACCAAACTCGTCCGAGCGGACGAAGGATTTGCGTACCTCCGCCGATCGACCGGGCTCTCCATCTTAGTAATCCTTGAGAGCGGTCTGGGAAGCATCCAGGGCAGCCTGAAGATCTTGCAAGGCTCCTTCTGCTTTGGTCCGATCGGCTGAGCGACCCTCCCGCTCGGCAGTTAGTGAGGCGTCTAGCTCCTTCACCCGTTGTTCCAGCCCCCGGTTCTCCACCTTCATCAAGTCCATATCATCAATGGCCTTGAGCTTCCAAGCGGTCGCGGTCTTTACTTCTTTATCCCGCTGCTTGACTAAGGCTTCGAGGCGGGCAACCTCGCTTGTCAAGCCGGAAGTCTTACCCCGCTCAGCTTCCAACAACCTTTTGGCCTTCTCCAGAGCGGCCGTCGATTGTCTGCTATCCCCCGCAGCCTTGAGCTTCTTCAGTTCGTCCTCCAGTTCGGCCAGGCGATTGCTGATGGCAATCTGCTCCACCCAGTTCTGCGAACGAATATGAGCAGGTTAGAAGCTCGATCCGAAATAACCAACAAAGCAAGACAACATACCCCAGTCGCCTGTTGTAGATTGCTGTCGCCGAGCTGACCAGAAGTCATCATGGTAATCCGACGACGAGCATCCTCCCAAGCTTTTGTGAGGGGACCCGTGAGTGTGATTTGCTACTCGGGGACGATAGGCCGATCAGCGGCTGCCATGTATTCTTCAGACGGGAGGCGCAGGATGGTCTTTATCAATTTCGGACCGCTCGGATCACCTTTAGAAGCAGTAGCCTTGTCGGACGGCTCACCGGCGGAGGAGGAAGGACGGTCGCCCAATCGCTTAATACGTCGCAGCGTTCTTGGAGGACTAGAGGGCGGCACCTCAGAGGTTGCCCTTGGAGAGCCGAGCGGCGTCGGGGTACTCTCAATAGAAACCGTCCCGGACAACACTGGAGCTTCGTCGCCCCGCTCGAATTGCGGTTCGTCGGAAGGAATCGGTTGAGAGGTTGCCTCCGGCTGTTTGCACTTCCGAGTTGCCAGAGGAACGTCGTCGGCCGAACGGCCCTCTACCTCGATTTGAGCGGAGGGTTCTATGTCGCCCGCAGCCTCGTCGTGAGAGGCAGGGGCGGCTAAGGCTTCGGGAACATCCTGAGTCCCCTCACCTTCTTCACCAGCCGGATCCGCTGGAGAAAGGCCCTGCTCGGTGATCTCCTTGTTCTTGGCTGCTTCGATCTCGGTGGCTCGCAGTTTCAGCCGCTCGGTAGCCTTAGCGCGCCACATGACTTCAGCTGCAGAAACAAAGATTAAATCAGTTAGAACAAAAGAAAAAGAGGGATGAGAATCACTTACTCATGCTGCAGGGCAGATCGGCTGGGGTAGAAGACAAGCTGAATATGTGCATTACTCCCGGAAGAAGCAGCTTGTCAATATGATAGCGCTGACCAACCAGCCGTTCGGCTGCATGGAGGTAAGCCGCGTCGCCTCTAAATTTGCCGAGCTCCGGTTGCGCTAGCATCGCCGTCTGCCACTTGGTACGGAAGGTTGGCGGCTCGGGAAAATGTATATAGAAAAAATGCTCCTTCCAATGTTTGTTGGAGCTCGGCATGTTATCGAAGAGGACGAAACCTATCCTAGACTGGAAAACAAAGGTGCCCCACTCGGCTTGTTTGGGATAAAAAAAGTAGTGGAAAATCTTAGGGTCGAGGGGGATGTCGTTCAGTTTAAAGAGAACTATCACCCCGCTCAGCAGCCTAATGGAGTTGGGAACTATCTGGCCAAGCGGGATGCGGAAGTAATTGCAAACTTGCAAGATAAACTTATGGGGTGGGAAGCGTAGCCCGGCCAAAAATTGGTCTCGGAAGAAAAGAACAGTGTCGGGCGGCGGTTCATGAGGCCGATCGGAAGGAGTGGCTACAACTATTTCGTGGTCGGCCGGAATTTCGTATGTTCGAATAAGACGCAGTGCGTCTTCTTCATCGAATCGGCTCTCCATAGTCGTATACTAGAGACCAGGAGCGCCGACGGTAGGCGTAGAAGTACTCGCCATGGTCGAAACAGAAACGATAATCGACAGAAAAACTAAAAGAAAATGCCAATAGAATGCAAAAGGAAGCAATACAAGAGGCGGGTAGCTGGAAAGGAAGGCTTACGGGTACAAGGAAGATCGAGGAAAGGGAGAAGATGGCGAGCGCAATAAACAGGCAGTGAGTAAGGATCGTCGGAGCAGAAAGAGCAGCGTGAAGACGAAGGAGGATGAAGCAACAGTGCGGCGGAAAATGAGTCGCGAGCTTTATATTGCCGCCCGGGAGCCACCTCCACCGTCCGATCCAGGTCGTGAAAAATGAGGCCATCATCTAGCCGTTTATTTCAAACGGCGGCTGCCCCATCGGAAGTGACGCCACCGCCATACGCTGATAAACGCACGATCGCCACGTGTCAGTTGGATACTGGTCACATTTAATGGGCGCCCCTTACCATGCGCAGCACACGTGACGGGCAGTAGAGAAGAAGGTTCGGCGTAAATTCCAGGCAATACAAGGCACGGGCAAGGTGCGGCCGAACGGATGAGCATCCCTAAGCCTGGCCGAGCGGATTAGTGTAGCGGTCGTTACTTAGTCAGATCGGCAGTCCAGTCAGTCGGACTTCGCCTCCTTCGACTAGACTTGAAGGGTAGGCAAGTGATCCGGCGGATAGAACAGGGGGTCCCCATTCTGAGGGGTCAATGCCATGCTGGAGTCAAAAGGCCGATTGGCCGACCGGAGAGGGAGGGGCCGACCTCCCGACCGGCCCAGGCAGACCGACCGGTGAATAGCCGAGACAATAGGGCCCCCACTGAAGTCATAGTTCCGACGCTCAATGGAATAGTAGCAGGGGGCCAAGCGGAAGTCATGCTTGGCCGAAGATATAAAGTAACATAGTGCTAACAGTCCTTGCCTAGCACCCTACCGAAATCTCCCCAGCGTATCGATACCAACGGCAGGTCGGACGTGTCGTCCGGCCGACGCGTAAGATGAGGGCCGTCCGGACAGCACTCCCCGTCCATCTTGCTGGACGGACCCACCGGCCTGTGGCAGGTAGAGAAAGACAAGAATATCTTATGACAGCTGTCAAGCCCTAGGGCTAGGCCATACTCCTAGTTTGACAGCTAGGTGTTCTCCTGTCCCATCGAAGACGTGCTTGGACTGTAGCAGTATGGCGTCAGGTAAGCTTTCTGACAGACACATACCGAGGTATGGGCTGCGGACACGAAGGCGCCTCGGTGGACGTGCAGAAGCTCTTTCACCGCTCTATATAAAGAGCCACATACTTCGCCGGAGGTACGCGTGCAAGACCTTTGGAGCTACTTTTTCCACCACCTGCTTACCTGACTTGAGCGTCGGAGGGTCGCCGCCGGGAACCCCTTCCCGGCCCGACTTCTGTGCAGGTTCGCCGGAGCTTCGTGCCACCAGTCGAAAATCCACATCAGCAGTCGGAGAGCGCCCCGTGCCCAGCGTCCGCTGATTCAGCGTTCGGACAGGATCAGACATGATTATGATTATGATTATGTTTATGCTTATGTTTATGTTTATGTTATGCTTATATACATGCTCATGATTATGTTTGTTTATATTCTTATGTGTATGCTTATGTTATGCTTATGTACAGACTCATGATTATGTTTGCTCATATGCTTAGGTTTATGCTTATGTTATGTTTATGTACATGCTCATGATTATGTTTGTTCATATGCTTATGTTTATGCTTATGTACAAACTCATGATTATGTTTGTTCGTATGCTTATGTTTATACTTATGTTTATGCTTATGTTATGCTTATATACATGCTCATGATTATATTTGTTTGTATGTTTATATTTATGCCCTCATGCTTATATCAATGTCTATGTGTACGTTCGTGGTATGTTAGTAGGAAGGTCCCTAATTACCTAGAACGTAGTTTCCCTTAGTACACTAGATAATAGGCGCTAACTATTGCATGCCACCGTTTTGAATATGCTGAGTCTCTCGACTAATAGACTTTAACCTTTGTTTTTTAGACAATGGAACAAATGAGACATGAGACATTGACTAGTGAACCTATTCGAAATAATGGCATTACAACTCGAAAATCTTCCAGTTTAATTTTTACATTTAGCTATGTTATTTTTTAAACCATCTATGTAATTTTATTTGAACTAAGAAACCACTATAGAACTATGAGCAAGTGACGTCCGCAGTTACATTTATGAATTGTAAAAAAAAACTAGGGACATTATAGTTATAGTTCTGGAAATCTGAGTGAAATATCGCCCTATCCTTAGGGGCGCTCGAACATCTATTATGGTTCTGGGTAAAACCATAGAAATGGGTCCCTTGAGTTCGAATAGTTTTATGGTTGTCCTACCGTATACAAGGTAACTCATCTTTTAGAGAATGGGAAACTAAGTCCCAAGGGACCAAACTAACCTTTTGGTTGGGTGTCCTCACAACTGGGGGCTGGTTCTTATTTACTAAGTAATATCTCGAGTTATTCAGATTCACTCGGGTTATTGAGACCTACCTGACTACACCTAGGATTGGGATGCTTGTTCCTTAGGTAGGACCGACCCTTAGGTCGGTCGTCTTTGAATTGGGGGCCTTAGTACTAGATGAGAGGCTAAGCTCTGCCCATGGGTGACCCTTTGACCGCCACCTTTCATTGACTTGGATCTCCACCTCACCATGACTTCGCCTTCTATGTCAGCCCGAGGTTCTCATTTAACACCCCGTATCACTAGCCTCCACTTCAAGTCTAGTCGAAGGAGGCTAATAGCCGACTAACTAGACCCGAGTGTCCTTTTGGCCCAAATGGAGGCATTCTCACCCGTCCTTAAGTGTCATGATTAAATATTCTTAAAATAAATATATGTCAAGAGCTTGGCGTTTAATAATATGCTATTGATACGCGAGAAAGTATTTTTCAGTGCAATAATTCATCTGTCTCTTCCATCATAAATGTCCCTTCATGGGCGAGTGTTACATGTCCCACTAGCACATTCTTTGCAGCGACGATTGACGCATGTCTTTTTCGTATGGACCAACGACACTACTTCCTTTGCTAATTATTCATCAACTGCCAACAAGGGGTAGACTATTTAAATCGAATGGGCGTGATAGGGCTAGACCTTGAAGCTCATATTAAAAAAACCCTAAGTGGTGCAAAAGTGCATCACTCTATGCTTCATCTTCTTCGCTCTCCTCTCTGACGATTTCCTTCAACCAGTTTGTCTTCGTTTCGATTTTCAACCAATAATCTTTCTTTTAAATCTTTCATTACCTTTCTTGTATTTTCATGGCCCAGGAATCCGATTCTCCCTAATGCACTGTTACTCGTTTAGATTTTGATAATACTGACCAATATGCTCTTTGCGTGCAATATGAGATCCCTGAGAGCTATCCTATTTGCCTCCCTTCTTCTCAAGATCACCCCCATCATCCTCCCTCAGGATTTGCTACCTTCTTCAAGGACCAAATGAGAGCTTATTTGCATTTTCCAATCCCTAGCTTTCTTTGTGACGTAAGCCAATATTTTAACATTCCCCTCTCACATTCCCCTCTCCCAACTTGCCCCAAATGCATTATGCAGTATATGCGGTATGTTCATGTTGTTTCGTCTATATAATACTCCACCTACCCCTCATAATTTTCACCTATTTTTGTACCCTAAAAAATCGAAGCCAGGGGTCTTTTTGTTTCAATCTCGCCAAAAGGTTGTGTCTTTTAAAGACCTGTCCTCTTCCAACAAAAAGTGGAAGGACTGTTTTTTCTTCGTTGGGATGTCTGAGCAGACTTCCTGGCCTAGTGCTTTGACCTTCCCCTGCTTCCTAATCTTGGGAACTTTAACCTAGGCCTTATCTTTATCTCCTTCTTGAATAAAGTAGGCGGAGTGCAATTTCAGACTCCCAAGTTGTTACAAGGACTGTTGTATTTATTCAGACTTAGTCCTATTCGAGTAAAGCTTTGCATCTCCTTTGATAAGGTTTACAATCTGGTTCATTATATTATCTCTAACTAAGGTTTTCTTTGTTTTGTGCAGTGGACGTTTTTTTGAGAATATAGCTTCTGTGCCCATCCAACTATAAGAAGATGCAATTATGCAAAAGGAGCAGACGTTGCTAACTGAGCGAGCTCAACAACCGGCCGGTCCTTCTGGCTTGGAGACTAGTAGCCACGTAATCGACCCTCGTGAGACAGCCACTCTAGAGGCCACGCCATCTGTGCGTCTCCTGATGTCTAAGGGTTCTTCCGAGAAAGAGCCATTAAGGAAGAGACGTAGGCTTGTCCTCCCCACTTAAGCTCTGAAGAAACCTTCATCTCTCGTTCACGTGTCTTCGCCCCACGTTATCCCTACCCCAAAAAGACCCAGACGTCGTCCTTTGAAAGGACCCTATCTACTCGTCTTTCTACCTCTACTCTCCCCCTAGTAGTCTCATTCAAGAGGCTACCTCTCAACCAACCGAATCTACGGTCGATACCACTTTACCGCCCCCCCCCCCCCCCTCCATTCTCCCTATCACTCCCCCGAAGGGAGCTATGGCTCCCCCCTCCGGTATAGAGCCTAAGAGGCTTTACAAATTCTCTACCATATATAATCTTCCATCAGCCCCTGCCCCAATATCCTTATCCTCAATTCCTTTGTCCAAAGGTTGTGTACTATTGATGAGCCCTCTGATGAAAGCTTGGGAGGCCGTCACAAATAGGTTGAACGAGCTTACGCTGGCAGGGGTGATGGATGAATATTCTTTTGATCTAACTATGCTATTCTCTTAACTCTTTAATTATTTTTCATTACACATGTCTCTTGATAATCTTTGTTTTGCAACAATGGGCGTTAGGGTTGGACATACTGCAACAGTTTGTAGCTTTGGCCCAAGAAAATGAGGATATGAAAAAAATGTTTATCTGAGGTGGACACATTTGGTACTTCTTCCTGCCCGATCCAAGCAAGTCAGGTTCAATTAGAATGGTTGAGCCAAGTAGAAAAAGAACTTCAAGAGGTTCGGGCGAAGAATCGAATTGACGTTGAGAGGGCGCAGAAAGATGAAACTGCCCTAAAGACTTAAGAAGATAGGCTTCGCTCAGAGACTGCTCGCCAAGCGAATATACTGGCTAAGGTAGATGAGAAGATTGTCGAAATCTAGAGCCTTGCCGCCCAACTAGAAGATTCAAAGGCTGCCTATGTTGCGGAGCTCGCGGCCCAAGCCCAATTGATGGCCGAACGACAACAAAAGGTGGACGCCCAAGAAACCGAGTTAGAGACACTCTAAGGAAACTTAGAGGCTGAATGGGCTACTATAACTGTTAGTAAATTCAAAGTGCAAGTCTCTCGACCGAGCTGATAGCCGTCTAGGTGTAGCTGACTTCTTATCAAGAAAGGGAGGATGACCGGTTTGAAGTGAGGAAAAAGACCCTCTTGGTATCAGAAGATTTCAACATGTCAATCATCAATTCCATAGTCAACACTCTTAGTTTTGGAGCTGACTGTGCAATTAAGCAGCTACAAGAAAAAGGCTACTTGACTTTGACTCCCCCGCAAATTTCTTGGATCGTCAAAGACTCATTAAAGAGCGCCCGCCTGGTTTTTTTTTTCTATTTTAAAGTAATCTTCCTAAACTTCCTGATGAATAGCATAACTCTTGTAGTTTATTATGTGATGGGGACCATCACCCTTAATATTTTAAAATTATGTTTGACTATTTTATTTGTTTATTTGAGACTATGCTTATCTTCTTGCATCTTATTATTTTTAAAAGAGAACTTAAAGTGTCCACCTGTCTCTCACCCGGCGAACACTTTTTTCCTATCGGGTGTGCAATAAAACTCTCAAGTAATGACAATTTCTCAACCGTATAGGATTAAGACTGACCAATTTTTAAGACTCAGACGAATTTTTAGGTCGACCAATTCCTTAGCACCTAAAAAAGGTGGAGTGGTAAGAGACCCGCCTCAGCTTTAAAGCCGACTGAACATCAAGGGATCTTTAGTGTGAACGACTTAGCGACAGGGGCAAATCTGCCTTGATATAAGCACCGACTTTTCTCGCTAATGATGTACTTGTTCCATCCATTATAATTGTGTGCTTCCTATTAGTGACACATATCTGTCAACCTTACTTTTTTAACATAACAACCGGCATACAATTTTGTAGGATCATGTCATCTCATTTTCTGATCTAGCGACCATGATCATTAGCTTACTTTTTCGTTTTCCCAATCCGACAATCCGCGTTAAAAGGGGTATTTAAAGGGTTTTCTTAGAGAACCCTTTAAAACCCTAATCCCTTTGTCTTTGTCATCTTCTTCCTCATAGAACTCTCGACTTACGATTTCCAGCAATCTTGTCTCTTCTCCATCCTCATCTTCTTCACCTTACTATATGAATCCTTTTCTTAGCCCTCCTAATGGCTACTTTTGCTCTGATCTATACCCTCTTGGTCTCCCAATTCCTTGACATAGACCTCGATAATATCCGATATAACTATAATATTCCCTCTTCTCTATACATCATGATACCAACTGTATAGGCTCGCCCCCACTATCCCCCTCCATATTACATAACGTTCTTCAAGGAGAAAATGCAGGCGGGTCTGCGATTTCCTCTATATTCTTTTCTCATGGAGGTGAGTTAGTACTTTCGTATTCCTCTTCAACAACTAACCCCCAATTCTATTCATATAATGTGCGGAGCGTCAATCATTTTCACCTATTCGGGACTCCCCTCTCCCCCCGTTTGTTTCACTATTTCTTTTATTCTCAACAAATGATCGAGGGTATTTTTCTTTTTGTTTCATGACTGAAACTCAATCTTATGGTGAAATTCCCAGCGCAAGGTAGCGATTGGAAGAGCAAATATTTTGTCATCTGCCTTCCGACTCCAGTGTCTTGGCTACACACTTAGCAACAGAGTCTTCCGCCTGTGTCCACTTTGGGTGACTTCAATAGAGAGTCATCCCTTAGCAGGGTCGTATCGAAATTGATTGGACTAAAGCTTGATATTTTGGTACTACTTTAAGAGGAGCTGTTATACATGTTTGACTAAGTCTAGCTAGGTTGAACCGACCTCCTCCTTCGGTAAGACTCACATTCTTTCCTTTTACTTGGCCTTGAATAATACTTTCCTCCAATTGTATCTAATATGTATCATGAATGCAACGGATACCATCTCGAGAGCCTTCATTTTCGGTGGAGCTCGGGTATATAAAGACACCTTAAATTGACTAGGCGAGGAAATTTGGCAAAAGCATGAAGCTGAGCTGGCGACCTCGTCTCCAAACCTTCCTTTGATAGTGATGGCCCCCCGCTGAGTCTAGTGACTTAAATGTCCCATTTACCAAAAGGTACCGCCTGAGCGCACTAACTTTGTACGAACGACCAACCCACGGGCGGCCCACTGCTAAGCTTCCAAGTTCTTTCGCCAGAGGGAAGGAACTGTTGGTTAAAAAGGCTAGAATCGGAAACTTAGACAAATAATCTTTTAACTCTAAAAAGGATTTGTCACATTTATCATCCCACTAGAACCGTGTGGCTATTCTGAGAATCTTAAAGAAAGAAAGACTTTTGTCTGCTGATCAGGAAATAAAATGAGATAGAGTTGTAAATCGCCTGACTAATCTTTGTATCTCACGTAATTTCTGTGGAGGCTGCATTTATTGAATGACTTCAATCTTTCTAGATTAGTCTCCACACCTCACTCGGTCACCATATAATAGAGAAATCATCCTTTCTTTACCACAAATGTGTAATTTCTATGTTGAGCTTCATTTGATACTTCTGCAAAGTTGCATAAGTCTCTTCTAGGTTGGGAACCAAATCCTCCGCCAACAATGATTTAACGAGGATGTCATCAACAAATATTTAAACCTTTTGTCCCAACTGTTTGATAATGACTTGATCCATGAGTCTTCAGTATATGACTCCGATATTTTTCAACCCCAATGTCATAAAAACATAATAGAAAGTGTCATCTGTCGTAATGAAACTAACTTTATTTTGATCATCCTTAGCCAAGAGAATTTGGTGATATCTTTGTTAGACATCTATCATGGATATAAAATGATGACCACAGTAGAATCTGTTGGAACCCCAAGGTTGTTTTGGTGTGGTCAACAAGTTAAGTTAGGTCCTGTGTGTATTTAACCTTGTGTCTAAGTGTGCAGGAGCTTAGGAACACAGGTAGTCGAGCAGAAGACGCAGCTAGCGAGAAGGACGACAGTCCGAGGGACGAGGTGCTGCGAAAGAGTACACCGGCGGACGAGAAGGAAGCGTGCGGCGATTCCGAGGGACGAAAGTCGGAGCGGAAGATTGCTCGGGGAGCACGAGACGCAGCTAGCGAGAAGGACAGCACGCGGTGCGTTCGAGGGACGAAGACTGCGGATGAGTACGCCGGCGGACGAGAAGGAAACACGCAGCGATTCCGAGGGACGAGAAGCCGGAGGGAAGCTCGCTCGAGAAGACCGGAACTTGGGTTCGGGTGAGCCCTTTTTCGGATGGGAGAGATCACCCAAGCAAGCGGATCTGGAGTAGAAGACCCAGACCGAGCCGAACCAAACCGGAGCAGTGGTCCCCGGATGAAAAAGTCAACGTTGGTTGACTTTGGGCTCCGGGGCGCCCGAAACAGTCCGGGGTGCCCGGAGCAGCCCGGGGCGCCCGGAACCCTTCCGGGCGCCCAGGCCAGTATTTTGACCAGATCGAGTCAAAACTCGATCTGAACGTTGGGGGATAAAATTTATCCCCCCAGGGCGCCTGGAACCCTTCCAGGCGCCCCGACCAAGGCTATAAATATAGCCTTGGTCCAGAAGCTTTGAATCAACTCAGAAATTTACATTCCAAACACTTGTGCGCTTCTGTTCTTGTTTAGCTTCTGTCTTTTGTACTTTCACTGCTGTAAGAGGCTTCTCCGTATGAAGGTTGAAAGTTCGAGACACCGTCTTCTTTCTTCTTTTTATTTACTGCTAATTTACTTTATGCAAGTGTTCTGTTGAAAGTTCGAGAATGACCTTTTCTGTTTATTTTTTTTCAGGCTATTCAACCCCCCTTCTAGCCGGCCCAACGGTCCTACAAGTGGTATCAGAGCCGAGACGCTTCAGGAGGACTAACCGCCGAACGAAGCAACGAGATGGCCGGATCTAACATCCACCCACCAAAATTCGAGGGGTACTTTGCAAGCTGGAAGAAGCACATGGAGGTATTTTTCGGCACCGATTTTGATTTATTACTAATAATGGAACTCGGTTTTGAAGCTTCCGAGGGCAAAGCGAAAAATCAATGGACAAAGAAAGAGCAGGCCGAGTACGTGGCAAACAAGAAAGCAGAATTTCATTTGCTAACCGTACTTCCGCCACAAGAAGTCAACCGTGTCGGCACCTACAACTCGGCAAAGGAGCTTTGGGAGAAGTTCCTTGAATTACACGAAGGAACATCCGAAGCCAAGCTTGCGAGACGAGACTTACTTCGCAACCAGCTCACCAACCTCTGTCTTGATGAAGGTGAAACAATTGCACATCTACACTCAAGGATACAGGAGCTCATCACCGGACTTTCGAATCTCGGAGAAGAGGTAAGTAACCGAGATTCGCTCAGGTACGCTTTAAATTCCTTCCCTAGAAATTCAAAATGGGCATCACTAGTAGATGTTTTTTACATTTCGAAGGACTTAGAAAAAATTTCATTAGAAGAATTTTTTTCAACATTTGAAGTGCATGAGTCAAGATGTGCAGGAATGAGAGAGCCAAAGAACAATGTCGCCCTCAAAGCTTCGAGAGACGAACCTGAATCCGAATCTTTTCTCGACGACGAAGAAATGGTAATGATGGAAAGACGATTTAAGAAGTTATACAATTCTAGAAAAACTAACCTTCCACAGGGTAGAAAGAAAAGAACGATCCGCTGCTACCATTGCGACGATGAAGGGCATGTCAAGGACAACTGCCCCAAGCTGAAGAACAAAGAAAAGGAAAAGGGTAAGAAGCCTATCCAAAAACGAAAGGCCCTGAAGGCGACGTGGGACGATACCTCGTCCGAATCGGAAGTCGAAGCATTCTCCGGACTCGCACTGATGGTGAGTCATCAAGACGACGACTGCGATTCAAGCTCTTCCGAAATGAGCATCGAGAGCATCGATGAAGGGGGAGACACGTCGGAAGAAAGCAGCAGCTCAGGGGGAGAAACAGACAACGAGATCGACAAGGTAAGTCAAGTACGATCTCTTCCTCCCGATAAAATGTTTAAGTTCGTTAAACTTTTAACAAAAGATTGCTGCAAATTAGAAAGTGAAAATAAAAATTTAAAAGTAATTCTAGCTAAGTCTTGTCCCTTAGAAGAATTAGATAAATTAAAAATAGCAAATGAAAAATTGAAACTTGAAAATGATGATTTGAAAATTCAAGTAGATAACTTGAAAAACTATGCATGTTCATCTAAAACAAATTTTAGAAGATTTAATAACTTAAATTGGTACTTTAAATATCACCCGGGACAAATTAGGAACATTTCAAGAAAATATGTCCCTAAAAGCTTTTTAATTAATCCAGTAGGGTGAAACCTATATTGGGTTCCTAAAACATGCCTAAACTAAATTATAAAATTAGCGCTTTAAGTGAGAAAATTAAACAAAGAATTTCCTTATGAGGCTTTGTCAAGGAAGTGGTTGTTGCTCCAATAACCAAGAAGGCCTAGTGCCTCGCCACGACCTGGAAGCCAAAATATTGAAATAAATGTTTAATTAACTTACTAATAAAGCATTAATACAAGAATTAATTAGTGCTTTAAAAAGGTTATTCAAAACATTTTATTTTAAAAATTTACTTAGAATTTTTTTTCCCTAAGTCATTTTTTTTGCACTTAAAAATTCTCAAAAATTTAAGTTAGGATTTTTTTTCTTACTTAGAAAAATTCTCAAAAATCATTTCTTCCTATGTTAAAAAAAAAACTTTTTCCTGAAACTAGAAATCTCGGCTTAAATTACTTAGAAAATTTTTATAAATTTCTTAAAAACCTAGAATTTTTTTTTAAAATATTCTTTCTAAGTTTTTAAACCCTTAGATTGTTTTTTTCTTGGAACCCCATTTTTTTTATGATCAAAGGGGGAGAAGGGAAAATATAAGTCTAGGGGGAGGTAGATAGATTTAATTTTTTTTTTATCTTTTCTATCTTTTTGCACTTAAATTGCAAATTAAGTTAATTTACTTAATTCTATTTTAACCCTAGCTTAACTTGGATTGATCACACTAAAAAGGGGGAGATTGTTGTAACCCCAATGTTGTTTTGGTGTGATCAACAAGTTAAGTTAGGTCCTGTGTGTATTTAACCTTGTGTCTAAGTGTGCAGGAGCTTAGGAACACAGGTAGTCGAGCGGAAGACGCAGCTAGCGAGAAGGACGACAGTCCGAGGGACGAGGTGCTGCGGAAGAGTACACCGGCGGACGAGAAGGAAGCGTGCGGCGATTCCAAGGGATGAAAGCCGGAACGAAAGATTGCTCGGGGAGCAAGAGACGCAACTAGCGAGAAGGACAGCACGCGGTGCGTCCGAGGGACGAAGACTACGGATGAGTACGCCGGTGGACGAGAAGGAAACACACAGCGATTCCGAGGGACGAGAAGCCGGATGGAAGCTCGCTCGAGAAGACCGAAACTTGGGTTCAGGTGAGCCCTTTTCCGGATGGCAGAGATCACCCAAGCAAGCGGATTCGGACTAGAAGACCCGGACCGAGCCAAACCAAACCGGAGCAGTGGTCCCCGGATGAAAATGTCAACGTTGGTTGACTTTGGGCTCCGGGGCGCCCGGAACAGTCCGGGGTGCCCGGAGCAGCCCGGGGCGCCCGAACCAGTATTTTGACCAGATCGAGTCAAAACTCGATCTGAACGTTGGGGGATAAAATTTATCCCCCCCAGGGCGCTCAGAACCCTTCCAGGCGCCCCGACTAAGGCTATAAATATAGCCTTGGTCTAGAAGCTTTGAATCAACTCAGAAATTTACATTCCAAACACTTGTGCGCTTCTGTTCTAGTTTAGCTTCTGTCTTTGGTGCTTTCACTGCTGTAAGAGGCTTCTCCGCCTGAAGGAGATATTTTAATGAACGTTCATTCCTTGGATTAACAACGTCCTTGGTTGTAACCAAGTCAAGTTGTGAGCGTCTTCTTTCTTCTTTTTATTTACTGCTAATTTACTTTATGCAAGTGTTTTGTTGAAAGTTCGAGAAGGGTCTTTTCTGTTTATTTTTTTTCAGGCTATTCAACCCCCCTTCTAGCCGGCCCAACAGTCCTACAAGTGGTATCAGAGCCGAGACGCTTCAGGAGGACTAACCGCCGAACGAAGCAACTAGATGGCCGGATCTAACATCCACCCACCAAAATTCAAGGGGGACTTTGCAAGCTGAAAGAAGCACATGGAGGTATTTTTCGGCACCGATTTTGATTTATTACTAATAATGGAACTCGGTTTTGAAGCTCCCGAGGGCAAAGCGATAAATCAATGGACAAAGAAAGAGCAGGCCGAGTACGTGGCAAACAAGAAAGCAGAATTCCATTTGCTAACCGTACTTCCGCCACAAGAAGTCAACCGTGTCGGCACCTACAACTCGGCAAAGGAGCTTTGGGAGAAGTTCCTTGAATTACACGAAGGAACATTCGAAGCCAAGCTTGCAAGACGAGACTTACTTCGCAACCAGCTCACCAACCTCCGTCTTGAAGAAGGTGAAACAATTGCACATCTACACCCAAGGATACAGGAGCTCATCACCGAACTTTCGAATCTCGGAGAAGAGGTAAGTAACCGAGATTCGCTCAGGTACGCTTTAAATTCCTTCCCTAGAAATTCAAAATGGGCATCACTAGTAGATGCTTTTTACATTTCGAAGGACTTAGAAAAAATTTCATTAGAAGAATTTTTTTCAACATTTGAAGTGCATGAGTCAAGATGTGCAGGAATGAGGGAGCCAAAGAACAACGTCGCCCTCAAAGCTTCGAGAGACGAACCTGAATCGGAATCTTCTCTCGACGATGAAGAAATGGTAATGATGGTAAAACGATTTAAGAAGTTATACAATTCTAGAAAAACTAACCATCCACAGGGTAGAAAGAAAAGAACGATCCGTTGCTACCATTGTGACGAAGAAGGGCATGTCAAGGACAACTGCCCCAAGCTGAAGAACAAAGACAAGGAAAAGGGTAAGAAGCCTATCCAAAAACGAAAGGCCCTGAAGGCGACGTGGGACGATACCTCGTCCGAATCGGAAGTCGAAGCATTCTCCGGACTCGCACTGATGGTGAGTCATCAAGACGACGACTGCGATTCAAGCTCTTCCGAAACGAGAATTGAGAGCATCGATGAAGGGGGAGACACGTTGGAAGAAAGCAACAGCTCAGGGGGAGAAACAGACAACGAGATCGACAAGGTAAGTCAGGTACGATCTCTTCCTCCCGATAAAATGTTTAAGTTTGTTAAACTTTTAACAAAAGATTGCTGCAAATTAGAAAGTGAAAATAAAAATTTAAAAGTAATTCTAGCTAAGTCTTGTCCCTTAGAAGAATTAGATAAATTAAAAATAGCAAATGAAAAATTGAAACTTGAAAATGATGATTTGAAAATTCAAGTAGATAACTTGAAAAACTATGCATGTTCATCTAAAACCAATTTTAGAAGATTTAATAACTTAAATTGGTACTTTAAATATCACCCGAGACAAATTAGGAACATTTCAAGAAAATATGTCCCTAAAGCTTTTTAATTAATCCAGTAAGGTGGAACCTATATTGGGTTCCTAAAACATGCCTAAACTAAATTATAAAATTAGCGCTTTAAGTGAGAAAACTAAACAAAGAATTTCCTTATGAGGCTTTGTCAAGGAAGTGGTTGTTGCTCCAATAACCAAGAAGGCCTAGTGCCTCGCCACGACCTGGAAGCCAAAATATTGAAATAAATGTTTAATTAACTTACTAATAAAGCATTAATACAAGAATTAATTAGTGCTTTAAAAAGGTTATTCAAAACATTTTATTTTAAAAATTTACTTAGAATTTTTTTTCCCTAAGTCATTTTTTTTGCACTTAAAAATTCTCAAAAATTTAAGTTAGGATTTTTTTTCTTATTAGAAAAATTCTCAAAAATCATTTCTTCCTAAGTTATAAAAAAAAAAAATCTTTTTCCTGAAACTAGAAATCTCAGCTTAAATTACTTAGAAAAATTTTCTAAATTTCTTAAAAACCTAGAATTTTTTTTTTAAAATATTCTTTCTAAGTTTTTAAACCCTTAGATTGTTTTTTTCTTGGAACCCCACTTTTTTTGTGATCAAAGGGGGAGAAGGGAAAGTATAAGTCTAGGGGGAGGTAGATAGATTTATTTATTTTTTATCTTTTCTATCTTTTTGTACTTAAATTACAAATTAAGTTAATTTACTTAATTCTATTTTAACACTAGCTTAACTTGGGTTGATCACACCAAAAATGAGGAGATTATTGGAACCCCAAGGTTGTTTTGGTGTGATCAACAAGTTAAGTTAGGTCCTGTGTGTATTTAACCTTGTGTCTAAGTGTGCAAGAGCTTAGGAACACAGGTAGTCGAGTAGAAGACGCAGCTAGCGAGAAGGACGGCAGTCCGAGGGATGAGGTGCTGCGGAAGAGTACACCGGCGGGCGAGAAGGATGCGTGCGGCGATTCCGAGGGACGAAAGCCTGAGCGGAAGATTGATCGGGGAGCAAGAGACGCAGCTAGCGAGAAGGACAGCACGCGGTGCGTCCGAGGGACGAAGACTGCGGATGAGTACGCAAGCGGACGAGAAGGAAACACGCAGCGATTCCGAGAGACGAGAAGCCGGAGTGAAGCTCGCTCGAGAAGACCGGAATTTAGGTTCGGGTGAGCCCTTTTCCGGATGGCAGAGATCACCCAAGCAAGCGGATCCGGAGTAGAAGACCCGGACCGAGCCGAACCAAACCGGAGCAGTGGTCCCCGGATGAAAAAGTCAACGTTGGTTGACTTTGGGCTCCGGGGCGCTCGGAACAGTCCGGGGCGCCCGGAGCAGCCCGGGGCGCCCGGAACCCTTCCGGGCGCCCAGACCAGTATTTTGACCCAATCGAGTCAAAACTCGATCTGAACGTTGGGGGATAAAATTTATCCCCCCCAGGGCGCCCGGAACCCTTCCAGGCGCCCTGACCAAAGCTATAAATATAGCTTTGGTCCAGAAGCTTTGAATCAACTCAGAAATTTACATTTCAAACACTTGTGCGCTTCTGTTCTAGTTTAGCTTCTGTCTTTTGTGCTTTCACTGCTATAAGAGGCTTCTCCGCCTGAAGGAGATATTTTAGTGCACGTTCATTCCTTGGATTAACAACCTCCTTGGTTGTAACCAAGTCAAGTTGTGAGCATCTTCTTTTTGCTTTTTATTTACTGCTAATTTACTTTATGCAAGTGTTCTGTTGAAAGTTCGAGAAGGGTCTTTTCTATTTATTTTTTTTTCAGGCTATTCAACCCCCCTTCTAGCCGGCCCAACGGTCCTACAGAATCTACTAGTTGGTCGATACATAGTCAGGGATAATAATTCTTAGGGTAAGCTTTATTTAGGTCCTGAAAGATGATGTACATGCGCCATTTCCTGGATGACTTAGGCACTAGCACCACATTTGATAATAGGGTTAGATATTGTACCTCTCGCACATGTCCAACATCCAGAAGTTTTTGGACTTCTTCACGTATGACTTTATCATTTTCTAAGCCAAAGTGGCATCTTTTCTGCTTAACTGGGTGAACATCTGACTTGACATACAGATGATATACCATTATCTCTGATAGAACTCTTGTCAGATCTTTCAGAGACAACACAATGATATCTTGATTCCTAACCATACAACTAATTAAGGTTTCTCTCTGCTCTGGAGAGTGATTTTTATCAATGTGAGTGGTCTATTGAGGGAAAGAAGGCACCAATCTAATGACTTCAATTTGTTGGCCTACCACAAAGGCAAATTCACCTTCGTGCACTGGAAATATTTCCCTAGCATGCTGCCTCAGTAAACTTAACCTTGTCGTAGATTCCTTGGAATGATGTTCCATCATTGTTCTCTTAGTATTTCCTAACATAACTTTTTGTATCTCTTCTCATAGACGATGTCAATTTGATTAGATTCCTTTTCACTCGCTCGGGTTACTCCTTTCCTTCCTTCTATGGTACGATGATTGAGGTGGGTCCTCTAGTGCACTTTCTATCTGTATCCTATGAGTTGAACCTCATCAGTCAAGGGTCGGCTTTGCCGATGTGGCCCCTCCAATGGTCAAATCAATGAAGGGGCAAGAAGGGTCATGTGAACGAGAGAGCATAAAAAATGTGAAAGAGAAAGACGGATAGAATTAGCCTTCGTGTGTGAGAAGAAAACCCTACCTTCACTTACCTTTGCGGAGGATTATATAGCTATGGAGGGGGAAGGTCCACGTAGACTTCCATGTAAGCCCTAAGCGAGTTACGTCGATGACCACACAAGTGAGATGCCATCCATCAGCAGACTACACGACTAGCCTTAGCGCCAAAGGCGACAGTCATTGGTTCGTACCACTTAGGGTTGTACATTAACTGAATGTTTATGAACAAGCTTGGTGTTTAGTTTGGTAAAAACTTATTTATGTTCGTTCAATACACATAAGATTAATTAAATAAATAAGCTTGAATAATTCATTAAACTAAATAAACAAGGTTGAACACATATATGTTCAACTCATTAATAATAGTGTTCGTGAACAATACTCATGAACAATATTCATGAACAACATTCGTGAATAATATTTGTAAACCATGTTCATCATTAAAACTCTTATCAATGTGCTAAATAAACAAAGTCAAGCTTGAACCAAGCTCAAGCTCATAAAAGGAATCAAAATAGGTTTGAATAATCATTTCAACAACTTGGTTCATTTTAAACTTGGCTTGGCTTGGCTTGGTTACCGTATCAAAACGCTTGAAAACCCCAAAACTTGACTCATCTTGGCTTGTTTACAAGCACTGGTTGAACACCCACTACAAAAAATCACCTGTATAGGAGCGATTATTTTGACATTCAAGAGCAATTTTCAAGCACTTCTACACTTTTACCACCGGTTATAAAATCACTTCTCTTGTTGTAGTCCCTATATCTTATAGAAGCGGTTTTCATAACCGTTGGTAAAAGTTGAAAATCATACATATTATTCTTTGTAGGTACAGTTTGAAATCAATCTTATACGTTGTGTATTTAACAACAGTTTCAAACCGCTTTTGTAACTATAAATTCAGAAGCAATTTAAACCGCTCTCAAATCCTTTAGGTGTAAGAACAATTTTAAATTGCTCCTAAATCTCATGGATATAGTAATAGGAGCACTTCAAAACATTATTAAAGCTAGAAATTTAGGTGCGATTTCAACCACTTTAGAACCCATTGTGTGTAAGAATAATTTTCAACTGCACTTATTGGTCGTGGATATTCAAGTTATATTTAGTTCGTATTTTTGATTCATTTACTAGCCAAAATACATTTTTGTTGTTAAATTTAAGAAAAAAATATCGAATCATTTTTTTTTATAAATTTATGAATTGTTTCTATAAAATAATAATCGATAAATTTCAAAAAAACTAATTAAATAACAAAAAAAAAGATGAAATTTACCGTATTAGTAAATTATCCAAAAAATGATAAAAGAAGGTAAATATAAGTAACTAATAAAAACATGCTACAAAAAAAATATTTAAGCAGGGTATCAAGTATTTAGATGATCTTCTTTTTCGACTAGACTGTTCGAGTAATCCATTAGCTTGGTGTCATATGAGGAGTTGTTATAATATTTTTCATGTCTTGACTTGTCAAACCTTCAAATCAAATATTCACACCCTCTTGTGTAAGAATTGCCTCTCGCATACCATCCATCTTTTTGCATAGCATATATAATCCAAAGAGTTTGATCATGGCAACAACATGATATGAATTACAAAAATCTTAATGACGATTCTAAGAAAATTGGAATTACACAACACTTAAAAAGTTAACTTTTTTTTTAGAGGTATTGTTTTATTTTACAACGTTTTTAGTAAAAAATGTTATTTATGCTTTTTTTTATTTCTTATTAAAGATAATATTTTTTTCAAATAATTATTATCTATTGGTATTTTTTTGGGTCAAAAGACAAAAAAAAACATTGTCTATGAGGATATTTTTAATGTGTTAGCTGTGTCTACGATATAAACTTCTCTATCAAAATCTCCCCTTCATAAAACTCAATGGGACGGACCTCCCTCCTAGGGAGGTCCGTCCCTCAAATGACGGAGCGGCTCGGTGTTTGCAGAGCCGCTTTGTCGTTAATATTTTTTTAATTATTTTTTTTAATATTTCTTTATTTATATATATATAATGAAGAGAATATATAAGGAAATAATATTTTCAGAGTCACATTTGCGGTGTGAGCAATTTATGAATTTAAATTTTATAAAAATTAATTTTATAAAAATTTAATTATATATAAGTGGAAGATGAAAGAGAGAAAAAATATATATAATAAAAATTATGAAAGTTATGTAAAATTATTAAAAGATTTTTTTTTATAATGGAAAGATATATAGGATTTTTACTTCTACGTTGTATTGAAGGAGCTAGTGTGGATGCTCTAAAAACCCATCTCCCCCAAAACATTCCTCGGACGCAAAATCCATCTCTGCCAATGGCGACAGAAACAACGGTTTCTTCCCCAACAGCCTTCTCTCTCCAATCCTTCTCCAGGAACGGCCCTTCCCGAGCTCCTCACGTCCCTCTCATCCGTTCCCCTCACTTTCCCGTTTCTTCCAGGTACTCTCAAGCTTCCTTTTACTCATCTCTGTCCGTCTCCAGTTGTGTAGGTCGAGGTCTTTAAAATTTCTATTTTTTTTCCCTTTACAGGAAGCACAGGGAAGTTTCTTGTGGTTGGAGTTCTCCCAAGGCTGGCTCCTGCGCTCCTAGAAAAGGGATTGAAAGATTTTTTTCTCTTCTGATGTTGATCTGAAGTTGATTGACAGGGATGATCTGGTAGAGAATTTATGCACCAATCAATTTTCTCTTGGATTCTTTATCATTGACCTTTGGAACTTTACTCTTTAATGGGAGGCCAAAGGGTTTGCATTTTTTTCTCTTAATCTATAAGAGAGATTGCCATGACTAACGCATAGCACGTTAGACATTATAATACCTAATCATCTTGAAATGGTCAACACTCTACAGTTTCAACTTCCTTGCAAAATGTCATGTATATATGTAAGTATTTGGGCATTCTTTAAAATTGAAAAAGTGATACATAGTTTATGTAGGATGCATGTCCATGAATTGCATTATTATATTTGTGAATATTTGTGTATATTTTATTTATATATAAAAAAGACTTGTTATTGCCAAAACTTGTGAATAGTTAGAAACATTTCACTTGTTGCAGTTACAATATACTTCAAAGAAAAAATCAGTCGAATGACTGGCTACGTAAGCTATCGGAAATAGTTAAGCGCTTGGAGGAATTAAGGTGTGTTTAGAGACACTGCAACAAAGGTATTATTTATACTTTACTAAGATAATAATTTTTCCGCTTTCTCTCTATTGTAGTGTAACAAGGAGGAATATCTTGCCCATCAATTGCTCGATGGAATGTTCACAACAATGCACATTAGCATGAAGAAAAAAGCTTTAGATGCCCACGAAAAGCTCAAACCTTTATGTTGTTTAAATTTTCCTAAATTTGCTACAACTTATTTATGATAATTGGTATTGGAAAGGGATCAAAATAAATTAGCATAATTGGTATTGGAAACGAGTGTTGGGATTGAAAGGTACATATGATATTAAGCAGATTGATCTTTATTTCAATGGACTCTACTCATTATTTGTTTAGTATTTGCTTACTGAGATACTACTTATTCAATTCTGGGAGCAACCGTTTGGAAATTCTGTAATATTCTTAATAGTCACTATTGTTTTGCAGGAATCTATCATCAAGTGGATTGACCGAAGAAATAACCAAATTTGTTACTAGTCATAGTGCACTGCAATACTTGTATGACTACTCATTGCTTGCAATTTGTTTTCCATTTTCCTTTCAGTATTCATTGAATATGGAAAACAATCACACTACAGGAAAAACTATTTTTAACGACAAAATATTAACGACCGTATCAAATACCGTTGTTATTGGTGGTTCAACTGTCGTTATTGATCCATCTCGTTTTAATTTCAATTCTATGTTAGACCTAGAAGATGTCCGTGTCTTTCAAATCATCTGTATGTTACCCACAATTCTAAACAGTGTTAGAGGATATCTTTGACACCATGCAAATGCATCCTTGATTTATGTACTCGATGCATACTAGTCTGATTATTTTGCAAGTAAGCTCCTGCTTTTGTGCCCCATCCTATTCATCTTGCAGGTAAGACAATATTAAAAAAAAAATTTACAATTCTTTTCATGCTACATATCTTTTCATTCCAATGAAAGGAAAAGATGCAAAATGGGATTTTAAAGTTAAATTTATACATCTAAATTAGGCGTTAGATGGAAGAACATTTCATTTTTAACATCAAATTCACACACTTGTACTGTTATGTCTAGTGAAAATTTTAGCAAATGTGGGTTATGAAGATTCATGAAACACGACTTAATAAATTTGGAAATGACAAATCACTTAGTTAGAAACTCTTGAATATCTAATGTTGCCCTATCATTAACTTCTTTTCTCTAGGGATTTGAAGCATTTGTTGGCTTGTTACTACTACGTACAGCTATTGTTGGTGTGACCCGGGAGTGGCAGGCAAGAGCTCTCTGCAAACTTGTTTCTTTGATAAATGCATCTTATAATTGTTGTATTCGCCGATATCCTTTTCCAGGTCATCATTTGTGGAATATTGCTTGTTTTGATGGCGATTGATAATTTTGCAAACACATTGCAAATGCTTATGACTAAATCCATATTCAAAGCAAAGATGAAAAGAACTTGTAATCATTCTCCGAGAAGATGCAATATTACTAGATTCAAAGCAAAGAGCAAGCAAGACTTGTGATCATTCTCCGAGAAGATATAATATTACCAGAAAGATTCAATCCAAAAAGAATTTTTTTTGCACATTTCTGATTCAATAATAAGAACATTGATAACTTTTATGATATTTTAATTGATATTATTTATAAGCATTTAATTAAGTAATTTATGGTGTAAATATAATAGATAATGATTTAAATATATTTATCATTTGCTAAAAAGTTGTATTTTAAAAAAGACAATACTTTTTAAACATTGTAAAAGTGTCATCTTGGTAAAAAATCATGATAACATTTTTTTTTTTAAAAATAAAGATTTGTTACATTAACGACCTCTAGTGTCGGTTCCACGGATATGGAGGGAGGTAAATATATGTACATAGGTATTAAGTGCATGGTAGGATAAATCTCAAATCGTCAGTTCTTGAAAATCAACTCCTGGTCATTATGTCGGAGATGTCATGTGCCCACCGTCTGCTCTACGTCCAAGGGCAACGACAACGTTTTCTACCATTTGTGCTATGCCCAAGGACAACGACAACATTTTTAAGTATTGTCTTTGAACAGATTTTTAACAACAACATTTTTAATACATCTTTTTAATCATATAAAAGACAATGTATAAAAAATATTGTCTTTCAACTTTTTTATTGTAGTAGACTATCAAACACAACCATAAAACTATGATGTATCACCTTCTAATGCAAAGCTAGCACAATTGCTCGTCTCCTAATACGCCAAGATCTCACCATCAGCTAGGATCAAATCCGTTACCATCACAAACTCCAAAATTTCAATCAGTATATTCTGCACTCACCACAACTATGATGCACAACCAATACTCTAAATAAAATGAACAAGTAAATTATTCTAAGCACGAAGGTACCTTGGACTAAGCCTTATCACTGTCCTTTAATATTTGTTTGGCGATTTGTGGATGGAAACCATCAGAAAGGACTGGTGGCCAATGAAACTTCAGTGTAAAGTAGGCAAAATTGCTATCCATATTTAACATTCAAATCGAAATTGACATCTAAGCTGTTACCTTGGGACCAAAGGTGAGAAAGAATAAGCCTCCATATGAGAGGAAGAGGTGGTAGAGAGGGATGAGGGGCTGGCCGGTAATGACATTGATTGATTGTTTTATAAGTATTTCATAGTAGTTTTAGTGTGATCAACTAAGTCAAGTTAGGTTCTGTTGTATTTGATCATTGTGTTTAAGTGTACAAGAATTTAGGCGTACAAGAAGTCGAGCGAAAGATGCAGTTAGCTAGAAGGATGACACGGGAAAGAGTATACTGGCGGACCAGAAGGAAGTGGGTGGCGTTTTCTAGGGACGAGAAGTAGGAGCAAAAGATCGCTCGAGGAGAAGACTGGAAGATGAGTTCGGGTGAGCCTAATTCCGAATGACCAAAATCATCCAAGCGACCAAAGAAGACGCTAGACCAGTCAGCACTAGACTGACTGGTTGGGGCGCCAGGACCATCAGGATGTCTGAAGGGTGCCTCGTCATTACAGATCAACTTTTGGGTCCACGCCAGCAATGGTCCGAGTGCCTGAACTAGCTCCGGGCGCCCGGAGATGCATAAAACTTTATCACTTGGCCATTGCATAGTCGTTGTGTGGAGATAGAGTTTTGCTATACTGGGGCCAGAGAGGGTATCGTGTCACGTCAGCAAATGGTTAGATTCGACTAGTAGACAATAAATAGAGTCCTGGTCGCAGTGGTTTCAAATAACACACTTCTGTACTTCGAAATATATTCTATTTTTCATTTTTGAGCTTTATTTTCATGTAAGAGCCTTCTCCGCCTCCGACATTTTGTTCAAGAAGGAGATATTCATAGTGAGTCTATTTTTTTTGGAGTAGTAATCTTCTGATTGCAAACTAAGTAAAATTATTTATCTCGTACTCTTTTTAATTTCATTATCTTTTTGTTAAATGTGTAATTGTTTAAGTCTAATGATTTGAGAAAACACCGACCAATGAGACCTACATATTTCACTTAGGGATCTCAAGGTGCCATCCTTCACTACCTCCGGTGGGCCATCTAGACAACAAGCCTTCAAGAAACTCCCCCAGCAGCCCCAGCTTAGAGAACTCATTTCTCAACGCAAGCACCCAACTTTTCTTGAAAACAGAGGTCCAAATTCAATACCTCTCAATGGCATAAAGAAAATTCACTTTTAAGGGGTGTTGAGAATTCTTGACAAGTGGATTTATGTACTGCAAAAGAGAAAGAAAAAAGTCAACTAATAGCAAGTATTAGCAACCTGAATACCAGGATAAAATGGGTACTTGTTCAAAGATAAAGCCATCCAACCTGTACAAATTAAATCATCCACTTAATAATTTGACGCATCACCCAACCCTTTCTAATGGACATGGTACGAGGATAGCTTTGCTGCACAATATGATAATCATGTAAAACATTAACATAAAAATTATTTCAACAAAAAGATTCCACTGGATGAAGGAGCACAAGTAAATGAAACTACGCATTAAGTAAAGAGAAAATCATAAGTAGTAGAATCCATGAAAAAAGGCGCAAAGAAATCCTTTTAAGTTGCAGGCATTGAAGAATCAACCAAAGCAGACCGCGACTCTAAACTATATGCTGAAACTAATTAATTTTGCAGGTATTGAACTCATCATTAGGAAGTAAAGCAGAAAGTTATCATACTGCATGATATCAGCATTTGCTCTCAAGATGAAAACTTGTTTAATTATCTAAAATTTGAGAGGCGGCAAATGCAACACACTTGAAATTTGCAAGGCAAAAGAATTTATTTTTGTACTTCCCATAACCAGAAAAGGGAAGCAGAGAATGAGAAGTACCCGAATTGAATATACGTGCAAAACGGTCACGACAGGGCTGCACGAGGGGGACGTGACGGCGGAGATTATATATATATTTTAAATGATATAATATAGCCTTAAATTTCATTTATAATCCATATTTATTTTTATTTAAAAAAATTATAAAATTTTGTCTAAATTTATTGTAAATTCCGTATTAATTATTATTAATTATATATTTTATTAAAATTAAACTGATTAATAATGTTAAAAAATTCATCTCTGTTATATAAATGTAAAATGAATTTGATTTTTTTTTTCAAAAATATTAATTACTAATAAAAAAATAACTCGAGGGATTTGTACTAAGTTAATGATTAAGATTCCTTAAAAAGAGAAAGACTGATAGAGTGCCTAATAGTAATAGCATATATAAATATTCCAAACAATTCTTAAATAAAATAAAATCAAATTAGTTGACAATTTATCGATAAACAAATGGATTATCAAAGATAAGAGTAGTCATGCTGGACCAGGTCATATCTATTGGATTAGTGTTGTTTTTTAATTTTTACAAGTAATTCAGAGTTAAAAATCCAAAAATTATGTATTCTCACGCCGATATTAATCATCTTCCTCCCTTTTTAGTCTATCCCGAGGCTCACAAGAATAAGGGCACTTGCACGAGATCTATGAGCATCCTTTACGGAAAATCGAGTTTGTTGATGATAATGCACCACATTGTTAATTTCTTCTATGAGTCCGAGGAAAATTTCGCGTGGAATGACCCTACATACTCTAAATAATTTGGTTGACTAATAAATATTTTAAATTAATTAAATAAAGTAAAATTTGACAGGTACAAAATAAATTTAAATTAAGTAAATGATACACTTTATTAAAAAAATTATTGAGCAATTTTAATTTCGATAAGTTTATCAACTAAATTTATTTAGAACAATGTTTGAAGTAAATATTTAAAAAGTAAATACTAATAGTGAATAGAAATAGTAAATACTAATAGTAAATAAAATACTAATAGTGAATAATAACAGTAAATAGTAATAATAAATAAAAGTAAGTAGTAGAGAAGTGCGGAATTATAATAAATGATAACAGTAATGTACCGATGTAGTGAAATTATAAGATATTACTATTTTTACTCTTTTTTTTTATTCTGCTTTCTGTTCTTGTTTGTTTTCTAGGGAGCCTCACCTGCTCAGGATCTCACCATATAATCAATGCCCCGACTTTTGCGTAAGATTTAGGGTTAAGGGTACCTTTCTTACTTAACCCACACATGTCTTATATGATCTTGGTTATTCCTGATGCAGTTACCGTTTACCGATTGGTTACTAGGATAAGGACTGAGGAAAAGAACCAAGAAAAGATAGGCAAAATATCTTATTTTTACTAAACTCAGTTTATCATTATAAAAACAAGCATAGATCTTATTTAGTAAGAACTTTACAGGGAATTACAACCATAAACTAAAAGAGTTACATATTTTTATATAAAGACTTACAAAAGCAAACTTACAAACACACTTGAGAACACTTGAAGAACACTGGGGAATTTTGACAGTTACGATGGCAGTGAGGGAGAGGGAAGTGGATGCCTTGAAAGGAGAGGTTTGGGGGTCTTGTATAGGCAGAGGAGGAGGTACTTGCTTAGAGTAGAAGGAAAGAGGGGAGAGAAGGGAAGAGAGGGGGCCGTGAACGAGAAGGCTTGGTGGAGGACAGGTGGAAAGCAAAAGTAGGTTTAGTGAGGGACAGGTTGAGTGGACATACTGTTGGAGGAGTGGAAAAAAACGTCATGGATGATGTTTTTAGATGTTGCTGTTTGTGAATGGAAGGAGATGTCATGGATGACGTTTTTTTTTTTTTGTTTACAAAGTTGTCCTTTAAGTCTCCATTAGGTTGTCCAGGTTGTTGTCTCCTGTCAGGTCCAGAGAGGAAGTTTGTGAGCTTCCTGCTAAATCTGGCTGCATACTTCTGTGGAGTGCTGCTCTGTATGCTTAAGTTTAAATTAAGTTTAAGTTTAGTTAAATTTTAATTTAGGTTAAGTTCAGTTTAATTTTAATTTAATTAAAGTTTAGTTTAATTTAGTTTAATTTTAATTTAGATTAGATTTAATTTTAATTTAGGTTAGGTTTAATTTTAATTTTAAGTTAGTTTTTAGTTTAAGTTAATTTAATTTAGGTTAGGTTAGGTTTAATTTAAATTTTAAGTTAGTTTTAGTTTAGTTTAATTTTAATTTAGTTTAAGTTTAGTTTAATTTTAATGTAGCTTAAATTTAGTTTAATTTTAATGTAGGTTAGGTTTAATTTTAATTTTAAGTTAGTTTTAGTTTAAGTTTAAGTTAATTTAATTTTAATTTAATTTGAGTTTAATTTCGTTTAATTTTAATTTAGCTTTACTAATTGAAACCTAGATCCTTCTCACCATTTTTCTAAATTATCACTCAAGGAACCTTATATAATTTTGTTAGATGGTTAATGTTATTTTCAATTTAGATTACAATCTAAGGATTGATTTATAATTAAATTAGACTAAGATTTTACAGTTAGTTAATTAAATATTCATTTCAATGATTGGTTTCCAAGCTGTGACGAGGTACTAGGCCTTTTTGGGTATGGAATTATCCACCACTTCTAGACAAAGCCTTTTAAAGAAATTGGATATTTAATTTCCTTTCTAAAACTCCTCGGTCTAACTAGTTAAGTGTGAATTAAGCCTAGGTCTTTATCTACCCTAGTCTAAGCATATATAGTGAAAGCAGTAAAGCAAGCATCAAACAAATCTATCTATTGATAAAAATGATCTTTCTATCGGCTTCCCCTAGATCATAGCCTCGATAGGATCTATCAAGGTAGTGGATTTGATCATTGGGGACCCAATATTGACCAAGTCTAATTTGATTAATCAAGTCTCCTCCAAATCTATCTACCAGTCAAAGGATTTAGGTTAGTCCTTAAGGATTGTTACCTCATTTTGGAGTGACTTGACTCGGAGGTTGGATTTGGCTAACTTACACATGAGATAGTTAACTAAGTTATGCAATTTATCTATCTGAGAAGTTCTTACAGTGGGGTTCGGTCCTTCGGAAATGGATACAGATCTATGGCTTCTCTCAGATTTTGTTTCCAACTCGCTCTCGATTTCAGATTTGTCGACTTGTTCTCTGTCCATAAGCGCGAGGAAGCTCGTCTGTTCGAGCTCTTCGTAAGAATCTTCTGAAGAACACTCATCCCATGTCGCCTGTAGTGCTTTCTTCTTCCTTTGCTTCTTTGTTTCCTTTAAGTTTGAACAGTTGGCTTTGAAGTATCCCTTTTTGTTGCAGCCGTAGCAGGTTACTTCGGACTTTACTTTTGGACTTGATTGCACCGTCTTGGACTGAATCACTTTCTTAATGTCTTTCTTGGTGAATCCTTTCTTCTTTTTGTAGAGTTTTTGTACAAGGTTGACGAGTTCGGTTGTAATCTTGTCGTCGTCATCTTCTGAGTCTGGTTCATCTTTGGCCTCGGGTTCAGTTCTGCACTTTGCTTTTGATTCCCGTGTTCTGCTCGTTCTTGCAATCAAAATAGTACCTTTCTCGACCCGAGTAGTATTAGTTTGTTCGTGAAGTTTGAATTCAGAAAATAATTCATCTAATTTTATTAAGGAGAGGTCCTTGGATACTTTGTAAGCATCTACCATAGATTCCCACAAAGTGTTCCTTGGAAATGCATTGAGTGCATACCTGATTATATCACGACTTTCCACCTTCTAACTTATTGTATGAAGGTCGTTCAGCAGGTCCTGAATCTGTGCGTGAAGTTGGCTTGTCGACTCACCTTCTTGCAATTTTATGTTATACAGTTTACTTAAAATTAAATCACGTTTGCTTACCTTCGTGTCGAAAGTTTCCTCAGGCAGCTCGATCAACTTTTTCCATAATTCTTTCATGCTTGAGAACGGGCCGACTTGGAATAGTTCTTCTTTTGTCAGCCCGCATTGTAGAGTCTGGGTAGCCTTTTGTGTCGACCTCAATCCTTTATCTCGTTGGTGCATCCCATTTGTCGCACGGGATGAGAACTCCATCTTTGGTGGGATAAGCAAATACCGTTTGGATGATTATCCACATCTCAACTTGTATTTTGAGGTGGTATTCCATTCGGCTCTTCCAGTAACCAAAGTCTTCGCCAGTGAAGAGGGGAGGGAGTGCAGTGCTATGTCCCTCTTGGTAGGACATTTAAAAATCTAGCACAACAAAAAAAAAGAGAAAACTAGTTCCAAGACTTGGTCTTGGAGTAGTAGTGCGGGATAATAATTTTAAATAAGTGAATGAATTTTCAATTGTGATAAAATGATCAGAATAACGCAATTATACCAACTCCGATTAAATAAAACAAAAGAATTAATACCACGAAAAAAAATTACTTGAATGGTGGTTTCACCGATTCGAAGCGACCTCGATCTGATATCAATTGTAGGATCGAAAAGCACTAGAGAGGGGTGAATAGCGCTCATGGATAATTCGTTCATTTTAAAAGAATAGAGTAAATTGCAGTTGAATAAGAACAATTAATAGAAAACAATGACACAAGTTAGTTTTACTTGGTTCGGAGCCTGTGACGACTCCTACTCCAAGGCCCACACTCGTTGAGTGTTTACTTTAGGTAATTCAATATCAATCCAAAATATTACAAATTAAAGTACAATTAATTAAGTGTAGTAAAAATATGCCAACTACTAAGAAATATGGAATTGGAGTTTTAGGTTGTCGGAACAGTGTTATGACTTTACCGAAATGTCTTTTGAGCAGCACACAGAAGAAGACTTGCAAATTTCTCTCTCTTTTTTTTTTTTTTGCCTCTACTCGAACTAGGCTTAAGTAAGCCATTGAGGGCACCTCCAACCTCCATCGGAGGCGCCTTCAGCGGGGATACTTATCTCGATTTCGTAGTGTCGATAAGCTCTGCGGCGTCCGCTACTTATCCATCAGAAGGCACCTCCAAGCTCCATGAAGGGCACCCTCCATCCATTGTTCAAGGCACCTTCCATCTCCTTGAAAGGTGCCTTCACAGCTTGCTGCACAAGGCTTTCGACCAAGGCACCCGAGGCGCCTCCAAGTTCCATGGAGCGAGCCTCAAGAACTGTTCATCTGAGACTTTTAAGTCCTTTTCTCTCCCTGCAAGATGCGTTAGTCCAAAATACAAAACATATCCTGCAAAATAAAGTTAGCACAATAAAATATGAAATAATAAGTTATTTTGACAGTGTCCAGACTGCCCGGTTTTGACTTCGGATTTCGACTTCGGAAACCCTAGGTCGAACCGACACCTACTGTTCCCTCACAGGGGAACGCATCCTCACCTACTCCTCTTAGGAGAGTTTACCTATTTCCAGACTCGTCCTCCAGACCGACTGGGCTTTTGCTATGCGTCTGAGTCTTCAGGATTTTTCCGTTGGACGTCTGATTCCCGACCTGTCCAGTTTTCCACCTGGTTCGCGACCACCGAGATTTTCACCTAGAGTCTCCGACTCTAGAATTTCATCCAAATATTCTCGACCCGTCAAGACTGTTGGATCGAGACGTGCTAGAGGGGGGCGAATAGCGCTCGCGGCTATTTCGTTCGATTCGTAAAACTATCGGAGTTAAAACACGCAGCGGAATAAAGAAACAAACACAGAGACATAGGAGAATTTACTTTGTTCGGAGCCTAGATCGACTCCTACTCGAAGGCCCACGATCCTTGATCGCTTTCCGTGGGTAACAACTATATTTTGAAAATGTGTTACAAACTAATTACAATAAAAGCTGTTAAATTTACCAACAACAAGAGAAATAGTAGATACAGAGCTCCGGGTTGTCGGTGTCAAGTCGTAGCACTTTGGGATCGTCTCGTAGGCAGCTTGTATCAGAAGGATTGCTTAGAATTCGATGTTCTGAGCTGCTGGTCGAAACCCTCTTATAAAGGGTGTTCAAGGCACCTCCATCAGGCTCCAAGGTGCCTTGAATCCCTAAGTATTATCCCGGAAATAATTCTGCGATGAAGCTTTGACCGCTGCCTCTTATCCATCTTAAGGCACCTTCATCACTGTCCAAGGCGCCTCCAACCCTTCTGGACAGCTGGCTTCGGCTCTCACCCGAGGCACCTCCAAGCTCCATGGAGGCGCCTCGGTTACTGTTCATCCGAGGCTATTCTTTGCACTTTGGTCCCTGCAAGATACATTAATCCCAAATATACCCTATAGCACAAAGTTAGCACATAAAACATAATAGATATGATAATGACAGTCTCCGGATTGTCCGGGTCTGACTTCAGGTTTCCAACCGGAAACCCTAGGTCGACCCGACGCCTACTGTTCCCTCTACGGGGAACACGTCCTCACCTACTCCACTCAGGAGATTTACCTGATGCCAGTGCGATCCTCCAGATCGACTGAACTTTTGCTTGGTGCTCGATGCTTCCAGACTTTCTACTGGACTTCCTCTTCCCGGCTGGTCCATTCTTTCACCTGGTTCGCGACACCAGGACTTTCCACCTAGGGTTACCCCCTAGGACTTTTGCCTGAAGCACTCAACCCACCAAGACTTTCCGCATAGGGTTACCACCCCTATGACCTAGGGTTACCACCCCCTAGGGTTTTTACCTTGCCTAACCGCAACTAGGGCTTTTGCCTAAGTACACTTAGGACTTTCCTGCAATCTCATTCATACCGTTAGATCAACACACATCTTAACTTTGAATCCTTTGTCATTATCAAAACTTAGGTTCGATCGTCGGATGCTTCTCGCACCAACAATCTCCCCCTTTTTGATTATGACAACCCAAATTCAAAGTTAAGTAAAACAAATGCATGAATATATTAAAAGGTTTTAAGTGAGCAAGCTTAAGTATATAAATTCAAATAAAAGCATAACTTAAGCTAACACTTAAACTTTGTGACGCTCCCCCTTAATACAGGGCTTCCCTTTTGAATATTTACATTTGAATTTCCTACTCTCCCCCTTTGCCATTTATCAAAAATAAGCCAGTTTTAAGTAATTTTTAATTTTTCTTATTGAAAAACAGATTAGGCTTGAAAGACTGGATAAAAGCTAAATTGACTTTGGAAAAATTTTCACCTAAGTTTAAAAGGCTAATATATAGTAGCCTGTGATGGACAATTTTAACCACTTTTGAAACTTAGTTGTTTTTAAAATATACTTAGCTAAATTTTGAAAATATTAGAGAAAATTGAAGTCTCTTAGCCAAAAATTTTTTGAAAGCAATGATTTTTAATACTTTTAGGGAAGTAAAAATAGCTTAGCAAGAATTTATAAAAAGTTAGATTTGAAGGTTTGCTAAGTTTGAAAAAGTTTGAAGGTTTCTATATGAGCTTAGTCTTTTGCAAACATTGAATTTTGAAAATAGAGCTTAAGTTAAAAAAGCACTTAGCTTAATTTGAATAAAACAATATTTATTGTTGAAAACATGGGAGTAATAGCTTTTAATTTTTAGGAAGAAGAGGGAGAAACTAAATATTTAATTTAATCAAATTGGTTGGTCCTTAATTCCAAGCATGAGTCAAAATTTGTTTTAATCAGGTATCAGAGCCCTAAAGTACAAGCATGCTTAATCTTAATATTTCCTTCACCAACTGTCTAACCTTTAGTTACTTGCTGATAGCCTAGAGGGCAGCAACTTTCACTTGGTTAGTCGAGTTAAGTCATTTAGTCCAGTTAGATTTGACTAGAGCTGGAAGACTTGACTTGATTACTGTTAATAAAGTATTTAACGCCCAGACTCATATTGATGCACAGAAATAAGCATTCTTGAGTCCAGGCTGTACCCTATGCATCTCACACCATTCTATGTTTTTCAAACACAAGCAAGGTATACCTAGGTGTTTATAAGATGCTCTGGTTTAAATCTAGGGGAACATGATATCTAGGGTAGAGCCTAAGCTAAGTCCAATTTTTTGAAAATTCTAAGAAAATGGGATTTTAAAATCATTATTTTTCCTAGATTTTGAAAAAAAAAAAAAAAAGATAATGAGTTTTGAAGTAAGACAATGAGTTTTGAAAATTAATATCTATTCTACCCAACACATCCCTATTTGTCTTCTAAGTGCACTGAACTCAAGTTCAGGTAAGGGTTTTGTGAAAATGTTAGCTAGGTTTGATTTGGACTCAACATAGTTGAGTGCAAGTTCACCTTTAGCTACATGATCCCTTACAAAGTGGTGTTTTACCTCTATGTGTTTAGTCCTAGAGTGGTGAATTGGATTTTTAGTTAGATTAATTGAGCTTATATTGTCAATTAAGATTTTTGTATTTTTGTATTCTAATTCATAGTCTTTTAAGGTATGCATCATCCACAAAAGTTGAGAGGCACACTCTCCTAGGGCTATGTATTCAGCTTCAGTGGTGGATAGAGCAACACAATGTTACTTTCTACTTGACCAACTTACTAGGCACTGACCTAGGATTTGACAGCTACCACTTGTACTTTTTCTATCTAATTTGCACCCGACATAGTCTGAGTCAGAATAGCCAAACAGGTCAAAGGTGCTAGTTCTAGGGTACCAAAGTCCTATATTGAGGGTGCCTTTTATATATCTAAGTATTCTTTTAACATATGTTAAATGTGATTCTTTTGCACAAGATTGGTATCTTGCGCACATACCAACTACAAATATTATATCTGGTCGACTTGCAGTTAGGTAGAGTAGGCTTCCTATTATACTTCTATAGTACTTTGGGTCTACTGATTTTCCTTCTGGGTCCGAGTCAATGTTGATGTTAGTGGCCATTGGGGTATTTATGATTTTTGAGTTTTCCATGCCAAAATTTTTAATTAGTTCTTTAGCATATTTAGTTTCGTAAATGTAGATTCCATCTTTTGTTTGTTTAATTTGTAAACCTAAGAAGAAATTTAGTTCTCCAATCATACTCATTTCAAACTCATTTTCCATTAATTTAACGAATTCTTTTAGAAATTTAGAGTTGGTTAAGTCGAAAATTATATCATCAACATAGATTTAGGCTATGAAGATGTCTTTTTCTATAGTTTTTACAAATAGAGTTGGATCTATGTGACCTTGGTTAAAGCCTTTGGATATTAGGTAATTAGATAGCCTTTCATACCATGCTCTAGGAGCTTGTTTAAGTCTATATAAGGCCTTTTTCAATTTAAATACATGATTAGGATAATCTAGGTCCTCAAATCCTGGGGGTTGGTTTACATAGACCTCTTCCTTAATGAATCCATTTAGGAATGCGGATTTTACATCCATTTGGTATAACTTAAACCCTTTATATGCTGCATAGGCTAGTAGCATCCTAATGGATTCGAGTCTAGCTACTGGTGCATAGGTTTCGTCATAATCTAAACCTTCAACCTGACTGAATTCTTTGGCTACTAGTCTGGCCTTGTTTCTAACTATTTCACCCTGATCATCCAATTTGTTCCTAAATACTCATTTGGTGTCAATTATGGACTTATCTATGGGTTTAGGTACGAGTTCCCAGACTTGGTTTCGTTCAAATTGTGCTAGCTCTTCCTGCATAGCAATGATCCAGTCTGGGTCGAGTAGGGATTCTTCTATAGTCTTAGGCTCAATCTTTGAAATAAGGGCAATCTGACTCAGGTTCCTATACGAGGATCTGGTTCTGACTCCTAGGTTTGGATCACCCAAAATTTGGTCAGGTGGGTGAGAAGTCCTTAGTCTAGTTGGTCTTATGTTTGGGTCAGAAATTGGTTCCTCTGGTTTACTAGTGTTAGATTTTTAAAATGATTTTTCAAATGCTTTTGAAATTAAGTTTTTAAAAAGATTTTTTAAATAATTTTGAAATAAAGTTTTTAAAAGATTTTTAAAATAATTTTGAAGTTAAGTTTTTAAAAGATTTTAAAATAATTTTTTAAAAGATTTTTCAAATAATTTTGAAATTAAGTTTTAAAATATTTTTAAAATGATTTTGAAATATTTTGAAAAGATTTTTAAAGGAGTTTTGAAATTAAGTTTTAAAAGTTTTTTAAAATGTTTTGAAATTGATTTTTAAAATGATTTTTTAAAAAGATTTTTCAAATAATTAAGTTTTAAAAGTTTTTTAAAATGTTTTGAAATTGATTTTTAAAATGATTTTTCAAATATTTTTAAAATAAATTTTAAAAGATTTTTCAAATAATTAAGTTTTAAAAGATTTTTAAAATGTTTTGAAATTAATTTTTAAAAGATTTTTAAAAGAATTTTGAAATTGTTTTTTTTTAAAAGATTTTTAAAAGAATTTTAAAAACATTTTTAAAAGAATTTTGAAATTGTTTCTTAAAAGATTTTTAAATGAATTTTGAAATTGAATTTTAAAAGATTTTTAAAGTATTTTGAATTTTTTTAAAAAAAGATTTTTTAAAAGAATTTGAATTTTAAATTCCTTAGTCATCTCACCCGATCTAAATTTTTAATCAGGGACTCCTATAATTTTTGTGAGATGAATTGAGGTTCAATTTTAGGATTATGTTTAACTTTGTGTTAGATTCAGGTTTAGCTTTGGGTTCAACAAGTAAGCATTCTTTGGATAAACTTCTGGGCTATGGTGAATCACAAGGAACTCATTAAAGTAACTATGCCTTCGAGGTTTCCCAAATTGTAACGACCCGCCTCCTACTGACTAGGCTGCGAGGCCGATCGTTACGTAATGCTGTGCTAAATTACTATTGCGGAAATCTGGATCTATTAAAATTTTACTAAACTGATTACTGTAAACTCTGATCTTAATATTCTAGGTGTACCTAGGAGTTGTACACATGCTAGGGAAGACGATCTATGCCTCTCGGATGTCCTACTAGCTATAATCAGGCACTTCAATCGATCCGTGGATCGATTGGGGCTGTCGGATCGATCTAGTGATCGATCCAGCTTGATACTGGCACGGAGGGAAACTCTGGATCGGTCGGCTGACCGATCCATAGGCTACAACGCTTCTGTATGCGGCTGGATCGGTCTACCGACCGATCCAGGAGCACCCTGATCGGTCGGCTTGACCGATCCAGTGGCTCACTGATCGGTCGGCTGACCGATCAGTGAGCTTCTGTGCTCGCTGTTTGCATATGGATCGGTCAGCTGACCGATCCATAACAGAGGCCAACTCTCTGTTCACGAATGGATCGACCAGCTGACCGATCCAGTGACACAACCCATCTCTGATCGGTCTGTAGACCGATCTGGGTTTCTGATTTCGAATCAGAACCCCTGATTTCAGCACTTGTGCGTGCCAAAACCTCACACAACAATTCTAAAATCAATTGGAATATATTCTAACAACTATTAACCAGCATTCTAACATAATTACTAACAAACTAAATAAATCTCCCATGGTTTAAACATTCTAAGATCTAAAAATGCATGAAAGAAGAAATACTAAGAATTCAACTATTTAAGCTTGCTAAAACCCCTGAGGATCTTTTATTCCAGTTCCTGCCACACACACCATCTTTGCATTGAACTCCAGCTTCCTCTGCTAGTCCATTTTCCCTTTACCTTTATCTGCAGTATAAGGAAAATAGAATCTGTAAGCTTAAAGCTTAGTAAGAAACCATCTACCTCACTAAAACATGCATACGATGCAAATATGATTTTAAATCATGTTGTTTGAAAGGATATGCTAAGTATACTGAATAATCTAAACATGGCATGGCATATAAGCATACAATCATGGCATATCTAAAGCTGAACATTATATCAATCACATGGTATCAATGAAGAACTAAGCTGATACTAAAAACTGAGCTACTGCTAGGACTGTACTGAATTCACGAACTAATTTGTGAAAGGTTGAAAACCATATACATATAGTAAGTAAAAATACTAAACATGCTGCTGTTAGGCCCTGACAACTGTACTTGCTGTGCGCGCATCCCTAACTAGACCCGGTATTGCAAGTTCCGAATCTAGTAGGGTTTACTAGGTTAGCTAAACCTAGGGACGACTATGGGAGCCCAACCCAATGGATATCTAATTCAGTACAGTGCCACTGAAAAGTAAAATACTGAAATAACTAATACTATTTTGCTGAATCTAGGTTATCTGAACCTAGAACTAGGTTGTCTGAACCTAGAGGCGACTGTGGGAGCCCACCCATTTGGACATCTAGTCTCATAAAAGCTGAAATAAAAACTGATCATGCTAATTAACATGTTCTATGGCATTTAACTAAATGGCCACTGTATCATAAGGCTGTGCTAGGCATTTTGTCGAGCATTTGGCGCTCTCTAACTCTCCTCTCGATCAGGGAGACCACCTCTAGGCACCCAGCAGCCTCTAAACCCCTATCTACAGAGGATACACGTGCTCGGCCCATCTAGAGATGCTCACTAATCCCTAAATCTGTGAGAAGAGTTAAAATACACACTATATGCTGACAAAATTCAATAAAACTAATCTAGTGCATAAAAGAAAACACGCGAGAGCTACTTATACTGCAGGTGAGGGGTTTCTTACCTTGTGTGCTAGATTTCTTACAAATCTAATCGCTAGAAATTCCGGTGGAGACGACTTCTCGACGATTCGCTCGCGTCCACGTGCTCTACTCGCGGAGGGGAACACCCTTGTGCTGAAATCGTCGCCGGAAAGTGACCTTGGGACCCTAGGGATGGAACCCTAGTTCTTCCCTTGTTGTGGCGCCGAGAGAAAGAGAGGGAAGAGGGTTGGCGTCGGCGTGAGGGTTTTGGAGAGGAGTTGCCGAACCAAGTTCTAAAAATAAACCAAACCCCAACTTACTTTCCTATTTATACTAAGTAATTAATTCGGCCAAACCAATTATATATATAATTGATTCCCTTTCCTTTCAGCACGGCCCTGCTGGGTTCACCGGTTACTAAGGCTAACTAAAGGTTTAGCGGACCCGAGAGGTCCCGGGTTCGATTCCCGCTTAAGCCATTTTACTTTTCTAATAATTTTTGCTACTTCCGCTACTCGGAAAATTCCGAAAAAATATCTAATAATTCCAGAAAAATCATAGAATATTCCTACAATAGTCTTGAGAATTTTCAGGCATTACAATCCCCCATACCTTATAAAAAGTTCGTCCTTGAACTTAGAATAATTCTGGGTACTTCTGTCTCATGCTAGCTTCTGTCTTCCAAGTTGCCTCTTCTGCTGTGTGACTGTGCCAAATGACTTTGACTAATGGTACTTCCTTGTTCCACAATTTCTTAACTGCTCAGTTTATTATCTGAATAGGCCGACTATCATAGCTGAGGTCTTCGCGGATCTGTACCGACTGGGTCTCAATCACCTGGGTGGCATCTGGGGTATGCTTCTTCAGCATAGAGACATGAAATACGTTGTGGACAGCTGACATTTCCTGGGGTAGCTCTAGCTCATATGCTACCTTGCCCACTCTTCTGCTGATAAGGTATGGTCCCACATATCTGGGACTAAGCTTGCCCTTCTTCCCAAAATGCATCACTCCCTTCATGGGAGCTACTCTGAGGAACACTGTATCCCCGACTGAAAACTCTAAGGGTCTGCGCCGTGTATCAGCATAGCTTTTCTGGCGGCTCTGAGCTGTCTCTATCCTCTGGTGGATCTGCTATATAGCTGCTGTGGTATCTGTCACTAGATCTGTCTGAAGTTCTAGCTCTTTCTGTTCACCACTCTCATACCAGCAGATTGGAGATCTACACCTCCGCCCATAGAGAGCCTCATAAGGTGCCATACCGATAGTGGCCTGATAGCTGTTGTTGTATGTAAATTCTGCTAAGCTCAGATATTTGCACCAACTTCCCTTGAAGTCTAGGGCACATGCTCGGAGCATATCTTCGAGTACCTGATTTATTCGCTCCGTCTGACCATCTGTCTGAGGATGGAATGCTGTGCTAAACTTTAACTTAGTGCCCAACGCTGACTGTACACACTCCCAGAAGTGTGATGTGAATCTGCTGTCTCTGTCTGAAATGATGGTTCGTGGGACTCCATGTAGTCTGACGATCTCCTGGAGATACAACTGAGCTAGCTTCTCCATGGAGTAGGATATCTTGATAGCTAAGAAGTGGGCTGATTTAGTCAACCTGTCGACTATTACCCAGATGACGTCAAAACCATTCGTGGTTCTGGGCAGTCCCACTATGAAATCCATAGAGATATCCTCTCACTTCCATTCTAGAATCTGTATAGGCTACAGAACTCCTCCTGGTCTCTGATGTTCTGCCTTGACCCTCTGACAGGTGAGGCAGATGCTAACATATCTGGCGATGTCTCGCTTCATCCCGGGCCACCAAAAATGGTTCTTCAGGTCCTGATATATTTTGGTGGAACCTGGATGCATCGCATAGGGAGTCTTGTGAGTCTCATCTAAAATCTGTCTCTGTAGCTCATCCTGATCTGGAACACAGAGTCTGTCACCAAAATACAACACCCCGCTATCGGACACTCTGAATTCTCTACTTTCTGATTCTGCTAGCCCTTGCTTGATTTTCTGAATTTTAGGGTCCTGCTCCTGAGCGGACTAAACATCACCAAGCAAGGTAGACTCTAAGGTCATAGTAGAGAGTTGTCCAACGATGAGTTCAAGGCCGAAATCTACGATCTCCTTCTGTAGGGACGGTGACATGGCTATAAGAGATAATAAGGTAGTACTGGATTTTCTGCTAAGTGCGTCGGCCACCTTATTGGCTTTCCCTGGATGGTAGAGGATATCTATTTCGTAGTCTTTGACCAGCTCAAGCCATCTGCGCTGTCGCATGTTCAGATCCTTCTGAGTGAAGAAGTACTTCAGACTTTGATGATCTGTATACACTCTGCACTGAGCTCCATATAAGTAATGTCTCTAAATTTTGAGAGCGAACACTACTACTGCAAGCTCAAGGTCATGAGTAGGGTAATTCTTCTCATAATCCTTGAGTTGTCTGGAGGCATAGGCTATCACCTTGCCATTTTGCATCAGTACTGCTCCTAATCCCAATTTCGAGGCATCACTATATATATCAAAGCTGTCTGTATTTTCTGGTAGAGTCAGGATAGGTGCACTGGTCAATCTCCTTTTCAGCTCGCTGAAACTGTTCTCGCAGTCCTCTGTCCACTGAAATTTTCTGTTCTTTCTGGTAAGAGCTGTCAGTGGGGAGGCTATCCTGGAGAAGTCCTCTACAAATTTTCTGTAATAGCCTGCTAATCCCATAAAACTTCTGATCTCACTGGCGTTCTTGGGTCTTTTCCAGTTGCTCACAGCTTCTATCTTACTGGGGTCTACCATGATACCATCCTTTGAGATGATGTGACCCAGGAAGAACACCTGATCTAGCCAAAATTCACATTTCGTGAACTTGGCGTACAGCTGATTCTGCTGAAGGGTCTGCAATACTGTCCTCAGGTGCTCTGCGTGTTCTTTCTGAGTTCTGGAATAGATAAGGATGTCGTCGATGAATACGATAACAAACTTATCTAAATATTCCCTGAATACCCTGTTCATGAGGTCCATGAACGTAGCTGGAGCATTTGTCACGCCAAAGGGCATGACTACAAACTCGTAGTGTCCGTATCTGGTTCTGAAGGCTGTCTTGGATATATCCCCTTCTTTAACCTTCACCTGATGATAACCTGATCTGAAATCTATCTTAGAGAACACTGCTGCTCCCTTCAGCTAGTCGAACAGGTCATCGATTCTGGGAAGGGGATACCTGTTCTTGATCGTGACTTGGTTCAGTGATCTGTAGTTTATGCACAGTCGCATGCTTCCATCCTTCTTCTTCACGAACAATACAGGCGCTCCCCATGGTGAGTGACTCGGGCGTATGAAACCCTTGTCAAGCAGCTCCTGTAGTTGCTCCTGAAGTTCCTTCAGTTCTGCTGGAGCCATGCGATAAGGCGCTTAGGAGATAGGATTTGTACCGGGAATAAGCTCTATCTCAAAGTCAATCTCCCTGTCTGGTGCTAAGCCTGGTAACTCTTCAGGGAAGACTGCTGGGTAGTCACATACGACTCGAACCTTTGCTAGCTGTTGGTTCTTGTCCTGACTGGTACTGACTACGTGTGCTAAAAATCCCATACACCCTGAATCCATTAATCTCTGTGCCTTCATAGCTGAGAGAAACCTCTTGGCCTTTCTCTTCGGTTCTCCGACGAACTCGAACTGTGCTTCTGCTTCAGGTTGGAATACGACTTTCTATTTACGACACTCTATAGAAGCGCCGTATCTGATCAGAAAGTCCATTCCAAAGATAACGTCATAGTCGGTTATCTCGAGCACTATCAGATCACAAAAGAGCTCTCTGTCTGCTATAATGACCGACACTGCTCTGAGCCAGTGCGTGGATGCCATGATCTCTCCTGAAGGTAGTGCCGTCAAAAACTGACCACTGAGTACCTCTGAGGGTATTTCTAATTTTTCGGAGAACATCCTGGCTATATATGAATGGGTTGCCCCAGTATCAAATAGAACAGTAGCACTATACTGTAAAATGCTAATTTGACCTGTGACAACTGTCGAGGCATTGGCTACGTCCTCTCTGGTGAGTGAGTAGATCCTCGCATTCGCCATAGCTGGAGGGGATTCTAATCTGCCCTGGCTGATAAGTGGACCTTCTAGAGCGGCCTGCATCTGATATAATTGAGCTGGCTGGCCTGCATACTGAATCTGTTATGGCTGAGGAAGACCGGTCTTGTTCGGGCACTGCTTGGCCATGTGCCCTTCTTGTCCACATTCAAAGCATCCTCGTGTGCCCTTGCGACAAACCCCTGGGTGGAATTTCCCACAAGTAGCACACTTTGGATAACTGGGTCGCTTGCTAGATGGTCCTCATTTTGGGTCACTCCCTGATTTGCGCTTGCTGTTGGAGTTCCCTTTCCAGTTAGAGCTGTGGCCTTGCTGTTTTTGAGTGTGAGGGTTTCCTTGGCCTTTGGACTCTGAGGAGACTTGCTTCTGCTGCTTTATGTTGTTCTGGTAATGCTATGTGGTCAAGGCACTGCTCACTAACTCCTCTGTGGTTTGTGGCCTATGTATGCCACCAGCCACGTTCACTGCTATCTCTGGCCTCAGCATCTTGAGCATCAACCGGATTCGTTCCTTCTCTGTGCTGACTAGCTCTGGGCATAGACGAGCCAACCTGTTGAATTTCTTCACGGCTTCCTCAACTGAAAGGTTGCCCTGACGAAACTCAGTGAACTCGTCGTAGTGGCGGTTTGTAACCCGCATGTGAAAGAACTCCTCAAAGAATTCTTTCTCGAAGTCTGCCCATGTCATCTGATTTACTGGGCGCTTCGCTCTGATTCTCTCCCACCACATACGTGCATCTCCTGTCAGACAGAAGGAGGTGCACTTCACCTTCTCATGTTCTGGCCAGTCCAGAAGCTCCATCGTACTCTCTAGTGTTTTGAACCATGCTTGAGCATCCCATGGTTCACTGGTGCCTGAGAAGTTCTCGGGCTTGACTCTCTGCCACTGGATCAAATAGGCTTCTCTCTTTGCCTCTACTGCTGCTGGGGCTACTGGTGCCGTAGGCTGGACTGGTGGAACCTCTAAGACCACTGGAGTCGTCAGATTTGGTTCCGGGGTGACTGTGGGGGTATTCTGCTGATTAGCCCTGAGGGTGGCTATCTCCTGTTGCTGTTCAGCTAGCTGCTGCTGTGTAAGGTCTGGGGGAGGCACTGAACTGCCTGCCTCATGCTGGGGCTCAGTAGCTGGTGTCCTTCTAGCTGGGCGTCCTCGTGCCATTTCTAAAGACATGGAGGACAGGACATGCATAACTAATACAATTATAATTGTATAACTATTGCTATCATGTTATATACTATTACATATTAACATGCATCAGATATCTATAAACATGAGCTATAACAAGAAAGCAAGATACATAAATAAAGTAGAGGTATTCTTACTTGGAAGCTGCAGGTTCAATGCTGATGTGTGTGTAGGAAGTATGGAACACTGCTCTGATACCACTCTGTAACGACCCGCCTCCTACTGACTAAGCTGCGAGGCCGATCGTTACGTAATGCTGTGCTAAATTACTATTGCGGAAATCTGGATCTATTAAAATTTTACTAAACTGATTACTGTAAACTCTGATCTTAATATTCTAGGTGTACCTAGGAGTTGTACACATGCTAGGGAAGACGATCTATGCCTCTCGGATGTCCTACTAGCTATAATCAGGCACTTCAATCGATCCGTGGATCGATTGGGGCTGTCGGATCGATCCAGTGATCGATCCAGCTTGATACTGGCACGGAGGGAAACTCTGGATCGGTCGGCTGACCGATCCATAGGCTACAACGCTTCTGTATGCGGCTGGATCGGTCTACCGACCGATCCAGGAGCACCCTGATCGGTCGGCTGACTGATCAGTGAGCTTCTGTGCTCGCTGTTCGCATATGGATCGGTCGGCTGACCGATCCATAACAGAGGCTAACTCTCTGTTCGCGACTGGATCGATCAGCTGACCGATCCAGTGACACAGCCCATCTCTGATCGGTCTGTAGACCGATCTGGGTTTCTGATTTCGAATCAGAACCCCTGATTTCAGCACTTGTGCGTGCCAAAACCTCACACAACAATTCTAAAATCAATTGGAATATATTCTAACAACTATTAACCAGCATTCTAACATAATTACTAACAAACTAAATAAATCTCCCATAGTTTAAACATTCTAAGATCTAAAAATGCATGAAAGAAGAAATACTAAGAATTTAACTATTTAAGCTTGCTAAAACCCCTGAGGATCTTTTATTCCAGTTCCTGCCACACACACCATCTTTGCATTGAACTCCAGCTTCCTCTGCTAGTCCATTTTCCCTTTACCTTTATCTGCAGTATAAGGAAAATAGAATCTGTAAGCTTAAAGCTTAGTAAGAAACCATCTACCTCACTAAAACATGCATACGATGCAAATATGATTTTAAATCATGCTGTTTGAAAGGATATGCTAAGTATACTGAATAAACTAAACATGGCATGACATATAAGCATACAATCATGGCATATCTAAAGCTGAACATGATATCAATCACATGGTATCAATGAAGAACTAAGCTGATACTAAAAACTGAGCTACTGCTAGGACTGTACTGAATTCACGAACTAATTTGTGAAAGGTTGAAAACCATATACATATAGTAAGTAAAAATACTAAACATGCTGCTGTTGGGCTCTGACAACTGTACTTGCTGTGCGCGCATCCCTAACTAGACCCGAGATTGCAAGTTCCGAATCTAGTAGGGTTTACTAGGTTAGCTAAACCTAGGGATGACTATGGGAGCCCAACCCAATGGATATCTAATTCAGTACAGTGCCATTGAAAAGTAAAATACTGAAATAGCTAATACTATTTTGCTGAATCTAGGTTATCTGAACCTAGAACTAGGTTGTCTGAACCTAGAGGCGACTGTGGGAGCCCACCCATTTGGACATCTAGTCTCATAAAAGCTGAAATAAAAACTGATCATGCTAATTAACATGTTCTATGGCATTTAACTAAATGGCCACTGTATCATAAGGCTGTGCTAGGCATTTTGTCGAGAATTTGGCGCTCTCTAACTCTCCTCTCGATCAGGGAGACCACCTCTAGGCACCCAGCAACGTCTAAACCCCTATCTACAGAGGATACACGTGCTCGGCCCATCTAGAGATGCTCACTAATCCCTAAATCTGTGAAGGAGGTTAAATACACACTATATGCCGAAAAATTCAATAAAACTAATCTATAAGCATAGAAAACACGCGAGAGCTACTTATACTGCAGGTGAGGGGTTTCTTACCTTGTGTGCTAGATTTCTTACAAATCTAATCGCTAGAAATTCCGGTGGAGACGACTTCTCGACGATTCGCTCGCGTCCACGTGCTCTACTCGCGGAGGGGAATGCCCTTGTGCTGAAATCGTCGTCGGAAAGTGACCTTGGGACCCTAGGGATGGAACCCTAGTTCTTCCCTTGTTGTGGCGCCGAGAGAAAGAGAGGGAAGAGGGTTGGCGTCGGCGTGAGGGTTTTGGAGAGGAGTTGCCGAACCAAGTTCTAAAAATAAACCAAACCCCAACTTACTTTTCTATTTATACTAAGTAATTAATTCGGCCAAACCAATTATAAATATAATTGATTACCTTTCCTTTCAGCACGGCCCTGCTGGGTTCACCGGTTACTAAGGCTAACTAAAGGTTTAGCGGACCCGAGAGGTCCCGGGTTCGATTCCCGCTTAAGCCATTTTACTTTTATAATAATTTTTGCTACTTCCGCTACTCGGAAAATTCCGGAAAAATATCTAATAATTCCAGAAAAATCATAGAATATTCCTACAATAGTCTTGAGAATTTTCGGGCGTTACACAAATAGTCCTACCCATTGAACTTAATACTAAACCTTGGTCTAACTAGTTAGGATCCATTTAAGGGTATCTTCGGTCAGTTCCACTTGGCCAAATGCACCAGGTCGAAGCCATATCTTCCTAGACATGCGATGCCCAAGCTTCCCTAACGTACTATCATCCAAAAACTTCACCAGTACCATGGGTCAAGTTAAACCTACCCCATTTTTTCTAACCTTAATTACCCTGCCGGGTAGTCTACTCTTGTTTACCCATTTCGGGTAGATTAAGTTCGGTTACCCAATCAGGTAGTTTAGTTGGGGGTGCCAGCTATTCTGGATCCTCCTTCTATTTTTTTTAATTAAATTTTAAATTTTAAATTTTAAATTTATTTTCGAATTTTGAATTTTGAATTTATTTTTTGAATTTTAATTTAATTTCGAATTTTTAATTTCCAAATTTTGAATTTTGAATTTAATTTTGAATTTTGAATTTATTTTAAAATTTTAATTTAATTTCAAATTTTAAATTTATTTTCAAATTTTAATTTAATTTCAAATTTTTAATTGAATTTTGAATTTAATTTTAAATTTTTAATTTTCGAATTTTGAATTTAATTTTGAAATTTTAATTGAATTTTGAATTTTAATTAAATTTTGAATTTTTTAATTGAATTTTGAATTTATGTTTGTTTTATTAATATTATTTTTCTTTTTGCTCCCCCTGGATCATAGCCTCGATATGGTCTATCGAGATAGTGTATTTGATCATTCGGGATCCAATATTGACCAAGTCCAACTTGATTAATCAATTTGGACTTGGGGACCCATGCTTGGACTATTTTTCTATTTATTCTTTCTACAAGAGATAAGTAGGATTTATATTTTCTTTTTGGTTTAAATCCTAGACCAGTTCTATTATAAACGGCTCTTTGTGTCCCAAGAATCAGGTCAAGATTCTTGGAACCTAAAGAAAACTGTTCTAGTGTTTTCTCCAGATCCTTGACTTGAGTTTTCAGATTGGAGTTCTCTTCTTCAAGTTTGAGAACTTGAGTTGAGTTTCCAGTCTGAACTGGTTTAGTCAAAGATTTGGAGTCAGTCACTTCTTTAAGGACAGCTACTTCTTTTAGAAGTGACTTAATTTTAAGATTCGACTTAGCTAATTTTCGTAATAAATAATTGACTAAGTTATTTAGTCGAGGGATACTTACAGGGGGATCGGGCCCTTCAGAAACGGATACGGATCTGTGGCTTCGCTCGGACTCGGCCTCCGACTCAATCTCGCTCTCGGATTCGTCGATCTGATCCCGAGCTATTAGCGTAAGTAAACTCGTCTGATCGAGTTCGTCGTCATTGTCTTCTGAGGAAGATTTGTCCTATGTTGCCTTTAAAGCCTTCTTCTTTCTTTGCTTCTTTGCATCCTTTTGATTAGGGCAATTGGCCTTGATGTGCCCCTTCTGGTTGCACCCGTAGCAGATCACTTCGAGTTTTACCTTAGAACTTGGTTGGGCCTCCTTGGATTGGACTGCCTTCTTTAGGTCATTCTTGTTGAAGCCTTTCTTCTTCTTGTAGAGTCTCTTCACAAGGTTCATGACCTCCGTTGTTAGTTCTTCATCTTCATCATCTGAGTCGGGTTCTTCTTCTGACTCTGGTTCAGTTCTTCGTTGTGATCTCGGTTCGCGCGTTTGACTGGTACCTGCAACCAAAGCAACCCCCTTCTCGGTTGGCTGTGCATTAGTCTGCTCATGTAATTCAAACTCACAGAATAATTCATCTAACTTTATTGAAGATAAATCCTTGGAGACTTTGTAGGCATCTACCATTGATTCCCATAATGTGATCCTCGGAAACGAATTTAGTGCGTACCTTATGACGTCCTGATTCACTACCTTTTGCCCTATTCCGTGGAGAGAGTTGAGGATGTCTTGAATTCTTGCGTGTAGAGAACTTGCCGTCTCACCTTCCTGCATTTTCAGATTATATAGTTTATTAAGTAAAAGATCTTTTTTACTTACCTTGGTGTCGGAGGTGCCCTCGTGGAGTTCTATCAGTTTCTCCCACAACTCCTTTGCGGTTGAAAATGGACCGACTCTGTTGAGCTCCTCCTTGGTAAGACCACACTGGAGGGTACAGGTAGCTTTGGCGTCGGCTTCCACCTTCTTGATTAGGGATGACTCCCAGTTCTCGCAGGGTGTAGGCTTGCCATCATTGTCGGTAGGTAGTTGTATCCCAGTCTTGATTATCATCCAGGTTTCGAATTGGATTTTCAGGTAGGTTTTCATTCGTCCCTTCCAGTACTCGAAATCTTCTCCGGAGAAGAGGGGGGGATGAACGGTGCTGAAACCCTCTTGTTGGGCCATTGAGAGAATATGCAAAAGAAATAAGAAAACAATATATCCCAAGACTAAGTCTTGGATTAGTAGTGCGGGAGTAAATAATTGAAAAAGAACTAACTCGAGTGGTGTTGCACCAACCTCGAGCGAGATCGATACGAACGAAAAAAAACTGGAATATAGTAATAATACTAATTTCAGTTGACTCCGAAAAATTTAAAACACCGCGAAAAAAATTACGTGATTGGTGGTTGCACCAGATCAACGCGACCCCACTCTGATACCAATTGTTGGATCGAGACGTGCTACGGGGGGTGAATAGCGCTCGCAGCTATTTTGTTCGATTCGTAAAACTATCAGAGTTAAAACACGCAGCGGAATAAAGAAACAAACATAGAGACACATGAGAATTTACTTCGTTCGGAGCCTAGATCGACTCCTACTCGAAGGCCCGCGATCCTTGATCACTTTCCGTGGGCAACAACTATATTTCGGAAATGTGTTACAAACTAATTACAATAAAAGCTGTTAAATTTACCAACAACAAGAGAAATAGTAGATGCAGAGCTCCGGGTTGTCGGTGTCAAGTCGCAGCACTTCGGGATCGTCTCGTAGGCAGCTTGTATCAGAAGGATTGCTTGGAATTCGATGTTCTGAGCTGATGGTCGAAACCCTCTTACAAAGGGTGTTCAAGGCGCCTCCATCAGGCTCCAAGGAGCCTTGAATCCCTAAGTATTATCCCGGAAATAATTCTGCGATGAAGCTTTGACCGCTGCCTCTTATCCATCTTAAGGCGCCTTCATCACTGTCCAAGGCGCCTCAAGCCACCTGTTCAAGGCGCCTTGAGCTTCCTTTAAGGCGCCTCCAACCCTTCTAGACAGCTGGCTTCGGCTCTCACCCGAGGCGCATCCAAGCTCCATGGAGGCGTCTCGGTTACTGTTCATCCGAGGCTATTCTTTGCACTTTGGTCCCTGCAAGATACATTAATCCCAAATATATCCTGCAACACAAAGTTAGCACATAAAACATAATAGATATGATAATGACAGTCTCCGGACTGTCCGGGTCTGACTTCGGGTTTCCAACCGGAAACCCTAGGTCGACCCGACGCCTACTGTTCCCTCTACGGGGAACGCGTCCTCACCTACTCCACTCAGGAGATTTACCTGATGTCAGTGCGATCCTCCAGATCGATTGGACTTTTGCTCGGTGCTCGATGCTTCCAGACTTTCTGCTGGACTTCCGCTTCCCGGCTGGTCCAGTCTTTCACCTGGTTCGCGACACCAGGACTTTCCACCTAGGGTTACCCCCTAGGACTTTTGCCTGAAGCACTCGACCCACCAAAACTTTCCGCATAGGGTTACCACCCCCTATGACCTAGGGTTACCACCCCCTAGGGTTTTCACCTTTCCTAACCGCAGCTAGGGCTTTTGCCTAAGTACACTTAGAACTTTCCTACAATCTCATTCATACCGTTAGATCACCACACATCTTAACTTTGAATCCTTTGCCATTATCAAAACTTAGGTTCGATCGTCGGATGCTTCCCGCACCAACAAAGACTTTCCGCCTTGCGTTACCACCCCCTGGGACCTAGGGTTATCATCCCCTGGGGTTTTTACCTGCCTAACTACAATTAGAGCGTTTGTCTAACGACACTTAGGACTTTTCCTGCAATCTCAATCAAACTTGTTAGACCACAAATAACCTTAACTTTGAATCTTTTGTCATTATCAAATCCAGTTCGATCATCTGATGCTTCTCGCACCAACAACTTACTGACTTTATCTTGTATACAACTAATTTTAACTTTATACCTTTGTTTTTCTTAATGTGGCTTGCCAACTTCATCTTACATACAACTAATTTTAGCTTCATCGTATCTTTGTTTTCTTCAATCAGATGGCTCACTTGATCCAGTATACAGCTAATTCCAACTAATTTCTTTTCCTTGGCAAGCAATTTGGCTTCATTATCTTGAAAGGTTCTTGCAATCGACTGGATCATACCCATTTCTAGGAACTTGAAAGGTTCTATCATAGTGGAGGTGGAGGTCACTAATAACAAAATATAGCCAAGATTTGTAGTAATTAAAGATGGGCTTGTTTTAGGAGTTGGCAGCGGATTTAAAAAATAGTAAGTTTAAATTTTAAATATTTTAGAAATTTATTGTTTAGAATATTTAAAAATAAGTAATATCAAAGTATTGATTTTTAAAAATAATGAAATATGTTTTAAAAAACTTTGAAAAAACTATGAGTTTTTTCGTTCAAAAACTGTAATAAAAATTTCAGTATAAAAAAAATTAATACTAATATCATACTAAATTTTTGACATATAGAATTTTTAGTATAATATAAATTTAATACCGTTTATATTAAAATTTTAGTTAAATACTAAATCTCATATGGAAAAAGTATGTACTTATCAAAATTTTCGGTATACAAATAATATCGGTATGATTTAGTATATTTCGGTAGGATATATTATAGTATATCAAATTTTTGATATTTTCCCCTAGTTTTGAGGTTGAAATGTAATTTTGAAAATGACCTTTTAATTTAAAATCCTAAAACTTATAAAAATTCTAGAGTAAACTCAAAAGTATCAAAACTCAAAAATACCATTTTATAAAACTTCAAGTTGATTTTAAAATGGTTTATTACAGAAATCTCAAAAGTAAAAAAATGTTAAAATAAAAAAAACTAAAGACATAAAACATTCTAAAAATTCCCAAATAAAAAATGTTAAACCCCAAGAATTTTCCTCCTAAAATTTTAAAATAATTTTAATTATTTCAAAATAAAAAAAATAAAACTCTTAAAAATATCCTAAATATCTAACAAAATTACAATAAATAAATAAATTAAACCAGTTTGGTAAAAATAGTTCATTAATTTTAATAAGGAAAAATAAAAGATATATTATTGGAACATTTATACTTTTAAAATATATTTAACTTTTTTTTTTAAAAAACATACCTATCTCAATTAATTTGGTGAAGTCCAAAATGAAATTATATTAATGTCCTTTTTCTTTTTACACAAAAAATAATTTTAAGACTTATTAATAATTTTAACTTCTTATCAATCTCAAATCACAGACGCATAATTTAGGGGGTGCTTGGTATTTATTTGGTAATGGGAATGATAATGAGTTTTGATTGAAGGGTTAATGACAATGGGAATGATTACTGGATTAATGGTGCTTGGTATAAATACTGGAATGGATATTATTCTCATTAATGTTGCTTAGTTTGTCTTAAATTATGGAATGGAAATCAACTAAAATTCTCATTTTACCCTTATAAGTAAAATACAAAAACAATCACATAGAGTCATGGATAGAACCATTTTATTAAAAAAAAACGCAATATGGTGGCAACAACTCTGTCAATGGTCTTGCATAATCAAAACATCTACCACAATATCAAAAATGATAGAAGCAAAAAGTATTAATCAAATCCGACGACATCACAAACATATTATTCCAAGCAACTGAGTATAAAATCATCAACTTCAGAGGAATCCAAACTGAACAATAACTCAACCTTCATAGGATCTTCACATATTACTTGAGCAGCCTTGTACTTGTTCTTACCAACAAAACCATACTTATCCAACATCTCAAGAACTTGTGGCATTTTTTAGGATTTACCTTGAACCTAAGATGACAATGACTCAAAGTGTGACCTAACAGTTTGCATAAATCCCTCAACCTGAGCACTGAGTAACTTGAAGTCAGAATCGACATTTTGCACAGCTGAAGTCTTTGCCCTCTTCAAAACTTTTTGAACTTTGTCAATAGATGATTTCTTTTTCTTCTTAGAGTGAGATGCTCTTGATGTAACAGAAGGTTGTTGATTTGGTATCGAATCAACTTCAACTCCTTTTTCAGAAAGTGAATTGTCATCCAATATGGTCAACCCAGCATCCACATCAGTGATGTTTTGTGCAACCATTATAGGATCTTTCGCAATAAGGCTTGTTGCTCTGTCTTTGCCATTTACCATCTCTAACTCCAAAAAATAAGAAAATGATACATTATAGAGACTTTTGGCGTCATTGTGATTCTGTCCAAAAAAACAAAACATAACAATCAATTTAACAAAGTTTGATAGCATGTAATTTGAAAAAAAAAACAAATAATGACTAATACACATACCTTAATCCATTCAAGATACCTTGTTGCTTCACAAACTATCTTCTTTTCAACATCATTTCAAGTACAACCACTTTGCCTGCACATTTCATTGATAGCATGGAATTTCCTCTTTAAGATTTTGATCCTAAATTCAATGTGACTGACAGATTTTGTGAAATTGGCAGCTTTTAGATCATAATCTTTCTTATTTTGACCATGTAGTTGTTCTTGAACCCTCCGTCTGTTTTCCAAAGAGGATTGATTGCCATATCTTGCAAACATCTTATTAATGTCCAACTCTCCTCTTCCTTCCAGAAAACTTTGTTTTTACTTCTTCCTCGTGCTACATTCTTTCCCACAGATTTCTCAAGATTACTCTCCATCCTACTATCTAGTTCATATCAGAGTCACATAAAATATAATATGAAGGGGAAAGAATGTTACATAATATAACATATAATATAACAATGAAACATTGATTCATCGTCGTAGATTACTAGAAGCAAGAGTATGTTATCTAATGCTTTCTCAAATAGATCCATAGATGGATCTTTCAATCCTAATTCTTTATTCAAATTATCAGTATTTATCAAATTTCTTTTTTATATAACTGAACATTATTAGATCAAATGGAAAAGGTAGTTTGAGGTAGCCTATTTGTATGAATTGTGAACATACCAGACAATGAAAGCACTTACAATTAAAAAAAAAGAAAGAAGCAACTATTTTTTATTAGTGAGCAACTATTTTTGAAGGATAGGCAATTCCACTCTAATAACCAAATAATGCATCTATCAATAAGAGCAACTTTAGAATATTCAGTTAAAAATATTTTTGTAGTAAACGCATAAGCAATGAAGAAAATTAACTAATTGCTAAATATGACACAGAGAAAAGAAACCTGCCACAACTTACAAGGGGTGGCCGAGAGGAAGAGGCGTGGGCTTCTGAGCAGGGAGGAAGAAGAGAAGAGGGGGTCAGCCAAGAAGAAGGGGGAGAAGAAAGGGGGTGGCCGAGTGGAAGAGGCGTGGGCGGCCGGGGAAGAAGAAGCACAGGCTAGCAGTTAGCCGGGGAAGCAAGGTCGCGGGTGGGGTCGGGGAAGAAGAATTGTCAACGATCGGGGAAAAAGAAGCGCGGGCGAGCGGATGGGCAGCCGGGGAAACAGAGCCACGGGTGGGGTCAGGGAAGAAGAAGCACCGACGATCAGACGGGCAGCCGGGGAAGCAGAGTCGACGGTGGGCCGGCGAGTGAGGAAGCAAAGACGTGGCGGCGAGCGAGGAAGAAAGACACTGAGATGAAACGCGAAAAGCAAAAGAGAAGAAAAGAAAAGAAAAAAAAGGTTCGGAGGAGGGGGGCTAGGCCGTCCAAAAAAAACCACACAAATAGGGAGGAATGAGTTTAACGATAACCTAGGGGGTGGGTTATGAAATTAGGGGTATCAAATCCATATTTTGATTCCGATTCTCATCTATAAAACATCATGAATGGGAATGAAACAGATTTCATTCCCATTCCAGCATCCTAAACCCGCCTACCAAGTACCTCATTAATTTCTACTATCTGCATCGCTTTTTCTCGCTGCCTCAATCCTCATCATTTTTTCATCATTCTCTCCTCCCCTCTCCCCCTCCAATTTTTGCTATAGCTATTTCTTTCTTATCCTTTTTATATCACAATGGATTAATCCATCTATTTTGACTCTTTTACATATCGATACAGTCGCATTAATCCATCTGTATCTCATCGATTCTTTGGGAAAAATCATAGCCACATCTATCCATCTCCGTATATCATCGGTTATCTCATCGGTTCTTCAAGTTATTGATAAACCTGATTTTATCATGAAATGGGTATCAAATAAAATACTAAAACTCCTCTCTACACAAATGTAGCATAGGGAATGACCCGAATCGTATCTCACAAGGAATATAAAAGGTGATAAAAAATCTTAGAATTGAATTGTTATTTATTTGAGATTTTAGATTTTTAAGCGGTAAATGGGAATTCTAAATAATGAAAGACAACATATTTAATCTAAACTACGATTGCAACGAATTGAAGAAGTGCAAGCAATTAATGAAACTTAAGCATCTAATATGACTTAGCCTAATCTAATCTACTTGCAACAAATAGGAAATAGAGAAACTATAGTATGAATGCATCAACCAATGGAATTTAGAAGCAATTAATCTAACCTAGCCTACTTAACTAAATGAAACTAAAAACCACAACATATCAAACAATTAACTAAATCAACTATTCAAGAACCAATTCAAATTCAAGGGATCAAACCAAACATCCTATCAACAACTCAATCACATGAAAATGATCTACACATCATAACAAGAGAAGATATGGATCAAGAAGGTACTCACAAACCAAACTAGGGCATCTCCTATCTTGTCTTGATTTGCATCTGCTACAAGGATGAAGAAGAAGTTGTTGAATGAGTGGTCAACCATGATCTGGTGAAGAGGGATGATGTTGTTGTCCAATTCAGGGAAGAAGGATGGAATTAGGATTTCACCCAAGTAGGGAAAAACTCCAAAACATCAGTATCCCTAGCGTTGAGGACTAGCAATGGTTGGCATTGGGATGAATGTAGAGATGGATAGACTTCGATTGGCGTCTTGGAGGTGGAATCTGAGAAGTAAGGAAAAACCCTTGACCCTCTTGGTGGTAGATCATAGTGGAATCAGATCCCAAGATGGTGTCAGCGGCTAGTTTGTGTTGAAAATAGTGGCAACAAAGTGGAAGTTGGGTTGGAAAGGATTGATATTTGCCGAAGCTTCCATGGAGGTGGCGATTGTTGATGCGGTTAGCACTAATGGTCTAACTCAGTTTTGATGAATGACAAAGTAGGTTAAGTTAGTTTCATATTGATCTAACACTTTTACGAAGTGTCCAAGAGAAGCCCAGATGGGTCGACGGGCTGACCTGACATCTAGCATGAAGTCCAGCTAGGTCGACGGGCCGACCGGATAGCTGACATGAAGTCCAGATGAGTTGACGGGCTGACCAGACGTTTGACACGAAGTCCAGCTAGGTCAAAGGACCGACCGGATAGCTGGCACGAAGTCTAGACGGGTCGAAGGGCTGACCTGATGTTTGGCAGGTAAGTTGAGGTAAGTCACTGGAGGGGAGTGACTGTGAGGGCGCGTTCTCGGGAAGGGAACTTAGGTACTGATCCAACTTAGAATCATTTCAGAACTCTAAGTTGAGATCTTGACTAGATTCCGGTCTCGGTGAGACGGAATCTAATTACTATTCTATTTAATTATAAAATATGCTAACACTCTGTTTTATAGGATATATCATTTACATTTACCTCCGGACTAATGTTTTCTTGCAGGAAGGAGATTGCTGGAAAACAAGGGTTCGGGCGCCCGGAGGTAAATTTTATCCTCAAACACACGTCGACACGTTAAGCTTCATGGTTGGCTGGGTTATGTCACATTTCAGGCGCTCGGAAGGGATCAGGGCGCCCATAGCCTCCTATATAAGGAGGGCGAGGCCTGGAGCAAAGAACAACGAGCAACAAGATCTTCCAACGATTGCTCTGCCATGCTACGCTCCTGCGATGCTGCGAAGCTCCTCTGACAACGCGCCTCTTTCTTTTTTTATTCCTTATTGTTATCGGTAAATATTTTTTAGCAATTGCACTTTCATCTGTAATATTTCGAGTTGCCAGTGGATTGCACAAAAAAAGCACTCAACGAGTGTGGGCCTTGGAGTAGGAGTCAACCAAGGCTCCGAACCAAGTAAATTACTTTTGTGTTAGCATTGTTGTTTTCGTGTTTATTCCGCTGCGTACTCTCGATAAATTTTTTTAATCGCTATTCACCCCCCCCTCCCCCCCTCTAGCAAATTCACGATCCAATAGCGATGAGTGAGAGTGAGAAAGGAAAAGCCCTTGACCTCAGTTGTGAAAAAGAAGGTGGAGAGCTCCGGTGATTATGATCGGAGAAGGAGCTCCTCTGTTCTACGTGCTCTCCCTGTTTTGATAAAGCTCTTGTAGAATTTGATGGACCATTTATGTTACTATAGCTTCTCAATTTAAATCTCACATATCTGAATCAATGGCCTAAAATTCTCTAAATCTTGATCAACAGCTGGATTAATTTAGATCTAAATCAAAAGTTTTAGATCTAGATCAGTGGTCCTGATCTACTCTATTTTTGACTTGGCTGAGCCAAATCATGAAAGATGGCTTAGATCTCCTCAAATATTGAATGAATGATCCAAATTAAACTGGATTGAATCTCTTTCTTTAGCCTTAGATTTGAGCCCAAATTTGGTCCGATCTGACTCGAGTCCAGGCTCCTTGATCACCTATGAAGATCGCATTCAAATAGTTAGCCAAAATACCACAAGTAGGATATAATTTACACCAAAATCTAAAATGAATCCAAACTCTCAATATGTGATATAAATGCGGATTTAAATACCCAATCAACTCAAAAACACAAGTAGGATCCTAAATAATGTGATGAAATAATAGCTATCAGTGATATAAGGCATTTTGGCTACATAACTTAAGATATGATTAATAACATAATTTCTACATTATTTTCAGATTAAGATTTTATAAAATAAATCATACTAGAATTGAATAATGTTATTTAATTATTTAATAATAAATATTTATTTATATAATTTATGCATATTTATACATTATATTACATATGCAATGTGTGTGCATGATGACTACTATATATTAAAAATATAAGGTAAAGTTACCGTGCACATTAACTCTTTAATGATCATCTTGACTTTCCTAATCAAGTTTGTCTCCTCCACCACATTTGCAAAATCACGATCCAGATCATAGGATCGTATGTTCCTATGATCCAAAAGAATTAAATCGATTTAGATTGATCTGGGATTGGGTTTTGTAGTGAAATCCAAAAAAAATTGTGGGAATCATACAATATCAGTGAGATTGGCATGATCTTATGATATAGATGATTCAACTCTAAACTTTGACCAATAGCTTCCTCATCTGTAGAACTATAGAAAACATCCTAGTCGGCTGACAGCAGCAGTAGAAGAGGTGACGTCGATGACTTGAGGGGCGTGCGAACTTGGGTGTGCGTGAGTAGAAAACCCTATTTAACTTAGGCATGCGTGAACTTGGGTGTATGCCATTTGTTGGGGGGGGGGGGAGGTTTCTAGGACATGAAAATTTATGATTGTAGCCTATTGTTTGGTACAATTCATTAAACCTATGATTGTCAAATTTCCCTCCATGATCACTTCTAATTCTTTTAATTTTAGTTTTTTTCATTTTCTATTAATTTACAAAAAGATATAAAGATTTTGAAAGTCTCATCTTTGGTTTTTAGAAATTTTGCCTAAGTAAATCTTGAGTAATCATCAATTATAACTAAGCAATATTGATTTTTGCTTAATAACTTGGCTCCATGTGAATCAAATAGGTCTAAGTGTAGGAGCTCAAGTATTAAGTTAGTTCTATTTAAGTTGGTTAACTTGTGGGTTCACTTAGTTTATTTATCCTATTAGCAAGCATTACAAATTGTATTTTTAAAATTTTTAAATATGGGTAAACCTCTAACTAGGCTATTTTGACTCATTTTTGAAATGAGTTTGATATAAGTGTGACCCAGTCTTCTGTACCACAACTTAGTTTCCTCTTATTATGTCAATAGACACTTGAGTGAGGAAGTTGTCAAATTAATTATCTAGATGTTCTTTTTCCTAATTCCTTTAAGTGTAATTTCAGGATTTTTGACATTTTTGATTAAACACTCTGATTTTGAAAACGTTACAAAGTACCCAGAGTCACACAGTTGGCTAATGCTAAGAAAGTTAAAATTCAATTTATTGATTAATAGAACTTTTCGAATAAAAAATTCAGAACTCAGTTTGATATTACCTGTTCTAATTACTTTAAGTGCTTCGTCATTGTTGAATGCAACAGATCCTAGATTTTTTAATTTTAAGTTGGTGAACTTCAATCGATCTCCAGTCATATGCCTGGAGCATCCACTATCCAACATCCATTGGTCTAAATTGTTATGTTCCTACACATAAAGCATTTGATTTGGATCCAACTTTGAGGGATTATAAGATAGATTGATTGGGTTCATCCCCTTATTTTCCATCTCACCCAATATATGTGTCAATCATGTTATACCTATGGGTGATTATGAGATGGTTAATTAAATTAGATTAAGTTTAAATTAAGTTTAAGTTTAGTTAAATTCTAATTTAGGTTAAGTTTAGTTTAATTTTAATTTAATTTAAGTTTAGTTTAATTTTAATTTAGATTAGATTTAATTTTAATTTAGGTTAGGTTTAATTTTAATTTTAAGTTAGTTTTTAGTTTAAGTTAATTTAATTTAGGTTAGGTTATGTTTAATTTAAATTTTAAGTTAGTTTTAGTTTAGTTTAATTTTAATTTAGTTTAAGTTTAGTTTAATTTTAATGTAGTTTAATTTTAATGTGGGTTAGGTTTAATTTTAAATTTAAGTTAGTTTTAGTTTAAGTTAATTTAATTTTAATTTAATTTTAGTTTAATTTAGTTTAATTTTAATTTGGCTTTACTAATTGAAACCTAGATCCATCCCACAATTTTTTTAAATTATCACTCAGGGAATCTTATAGGATTTTGTGAGATAGTTAATTTTATCTTCAATTTAGATTACAATCTAAGGATTGATTTACAATTATGTTAGACTAAGGTTTTACAGTTAGTCAATTAAATATTCATTTCAATGATTGGCTTCCAACCTGTGGCGAGGCACTAGGCCTTCTTGGGTATGGGATCATCCACCACTTCTAGACAAAACTTTTCAAAGAAATTAGATATTTAATTAATATTTTGAAACTCTTCAGTCTAACTAGTCAAGTATGAATCAAGTCTAGGTTCTTATCTACCTAGTCAAAGCATATATAGTGAAAGAAGTAAAGCAAGCATCAAACAAATCTATCTATCAAAAAAATGATCTTTCTATCGGCTCTCCCTGGATCATAGCCTTGATAGGGTCTATCAAGGTAGTGAATTTGATCCTTGGGGACCCAATATTGACCAAGTCCAAGTTAATTAATCAAGTTTGACTTGGGGACCCATGCTTGGACTAATTTTCTATTTGTTCTATTAACAAGTGATAAGTGAGATCTGTATTTTTGTTTAGCCTTAAATCCAAGTTCGGATCGGTTGTAAATGGCTTTTTGTTTTCCAAGAATCAGATCAAGATTCTTCGAACCCAAGGTGAACTGTTCCAACGTTTCCTTAAGTCCTTTAACTTGAGTTTTCAAATTGGAATTTTCTTCCTCAAGTTGTTGAACTTGGGTTGAACTTCCATTTTGAACTGGCTTAGTTAAAGGACTTAGGTTAGTCTCCTCCTTAAGGATTTTTACCTCCTTTTGGAGTGACTTGACTCGGAGGTTGGATTTGGCTAACTTACACATGAGATAGTTAACTAAGTTATACAATTTATCTATCTGAGAAGTTCTTACAATGGGGTTAGGCCCTTCAAAAATGGATATGGATCCATGGCTTCTCTTGGATTCTGTTTCCAACTCGCTCTCGGTTTCATATTTTTCGACTTGTTCCCTGGCCGTAAGTGTTGGGACTTTCGAGCCGCAAAAACTGTATTTTGTGTTGCGGAAACCTCGAAGTCTTGCCACGGATCCGTTCGAAGATATATAAAAATAAATCATGTACAAGTTTCTAACCTAGATCTACCTTAGATCTACATGAATAAGAAGCGTTACCCTTGTTGCGAAGCTCTTCGCTTATCCCGCTCGTCCAAAAGGTTATCGGATCTCAAGAGTGTCAAGCGTACACTCCTCTATACATATCCACACGAACAATAGGTGGAGAAGAACCACTTAGAGTGTGCTAGCACTCTTGGGTGGCTCGACAATGGAGGAAAGGGAGAGAGAGCTAGAAGAGAGGAAGAATAATGATGATCCGTTCATCATGAAAATAGGAGTAAAAATGGCTTAAGTATTTTCATCTAATGAAAATGCTTAATGCTCATTAACTCCATTAATGAGCCTCATTAATGAGTCTTAATGAGTATTTAATGAATATTCATTCTTCATTAAATGACCATTTTGAAACTCCTCTTCTCTTCATAATTTGAATCAAAATTTGAATCTAATATTCAAATTAAATTTATAATTCAATGAATGTCACCATTTATCATTGAATTCAAAATTCAATGAATATGATCATTAAGTCTCACTTGAGTCTAACTCAAGTCTAGCCTCACTTGAGTCTAACTCAAGTCTAACTTAATTGAGTCTTACTCAATTAATCTAATTTGGATTACACTTAATCCAATTTGGTTCATCATATGAACCTAATCCTCTTGGTTCATCATATGAACCTAATCTCCATCTAATTGCCCTTTGTGTGTGACCTTATAGGTGTTGGGGTTGCAAGGTTGCAAACATAGTCCCACATTGAAAATACATGGAAAAGATCATGGGTTTATAAGAGAAAGATATCTCCATTGGCATGAGGCCTTTTGGGGAGAGCCCAAGAGCAAAACCATGAGGGCTTAGGCCCAAAGTGGACAATATCATGCAATTGTGGAGATATCTAAATTCTTTTCGATCCTACAATTGGTATCAGAGCCCGGACTACCAGAAGGTTTAACCGCCGACTGTGCACAAGAGCTATGGTCTGATTGAACCATGTGAGTACAATATTGACCTCGAACAAAGAAAGTGGGAGCTCCTATGTTCGGATCAAGAGGACCAGACACCAGGCAAGAAGTCCTAGTAGGTCGGGTGGACCGAGGGGCAGAAAGTCCTAGTTGCGGCTAGGCAAGGAAGTCCTAGTAGGTCGGGTAGACCGAGGGGCAGGAAGTCCTAGTAGGTCAGGTAGACCGAGGGGCAGGAAGACCTGGTGGGTCGAGGATCGGACGTGGGAAGCCCATGATCCTTTGTTTGAGGGGGGGATTGTTGGGGTTGCAAGGTTGCAAACATAGTCCCACATTGAAAACACATGGAAAAGATCATGGGTTTATAAGAGAAAGATATCTCCATTGGCATGAGGCCTTTTGGGGAGAGCCCAAGAGCAAAACCATGAGGGCTTAGGCCCAAAGTGGACAATATCATGCAATTGTGGAGATATCTAAATTCTTTTCGATCCTACAATAGGTTCTTGTAATGTTGGCAATGCTCAAAACCCATTTAGAAATATAAGTAATGAGCGGTATCTAGCAACACATCATTACTACCCAAGTTACAAGAATATTGAGATCCAACATCACCATTGTGACTACTAATTGTGACTCTCACAATATGTGACAATGCCCTTCTATCCTTGACATCTAAATTGATCAATTGAGACATAGACCGTGTCATCCTCTAATCAATCTATGTCTTGAACCCCAAGTAGACTCACTCTAATCAATTGAGCTCAATATCTCATATTGACTCATTTGGGCATGGTCATGCACTTAGTGGTCTCACTCTATCAAAAATCATGATATCACTCCCGTCATATAGGAGGGATAGATCTCATCTACATCACTCACATCCCTCCGCATAATTTGTTACATACTCAGTAATCGCCTTTATAGTCCACCCAGTTACGGGTGACATTTGACGAAGCCAAAGTATGCAACTCCTTATGTAGGGAACTATGGTGACTTCAGCTCCAAGGACTGATAGTCATACTAATAGTCATATGAGAAAGTATATGACACTCATATAACAATCCATGATACTTTCTCATGGCGGGTCATTCAGTATACATTCTCCAATGCATATCAATGTGTCAACTTGATATCTCTATATCCATGACTTGTGAGATCAAGTCATCGAGTTGACCTACATGTTAGTCTCATCGCATTAACATTGCCCCTGAATGTTAATACTTGACTAGGAATGATTAAGAATGATGTTCTCTATGTCATCTCACTATCAATTCAACCAATTGATTGATATAGATAGAAACCTTCTACTCAAGGACGCTATTATACTTAGTTATTTGACACAAATACAAGTAACTATAATAACCATAAAGAAATACCTTTATTAATATATATGAATATGATACATCGAGTCCATACAACAATCATCATATGATTGGCTCTAGGGCTCTAACTAACAATCTCCCACTAGCACTAGTGCCAATCAGTGTAGGCTCTAAGGCCCAATGACCTAGTGTGACCATCATGCTTTCTCTGTGCCAAAGCCTTGGTCAAGGGATCAACGACGTTAGCCTCTGTGAGTTCTCTGCAAATCTTCACATCTCCTCTATCGATGATCTCTCGAATGAGATGGAAGCGTCGTAGTATGTGTTTGGTCCGCTGGTGTGAGCGAGGTTCCTTAGCCTGTGCAATTGCTCCATTGTTGTCACAATAGAGATCTATAGGATCGGCTATGCTAGGAACCACCCCAAGCTCAGTAATGAACTTGCGGTTCCAAACTGCCTCCTTTGCTGCTTCTGATGCAGCAATATACTCGGTCTCTATTGTAGAATTAGCAACTGTGTCCTGCTTCGAGCTCTTCCAGCTCACAGCACCACCATTCAAGAAAAACACGAACCCAGACTGCGATCTATAATCATCCTGGTCAGTTTAGAAGCTGGCATCACTGTAACCCTTTACAGCTAGCTCGTCATCACCTCCAAATATCAAGAAATATTCTTTAGTTCTTGTTAAGTACTTAAGAATATTTTTAACTGCTATCCAGTGACGCTTACCTGGATCTGACTGGTATCTGCTCGTCATGCTCAAAGCATACGAAACATCAGGACGAGTATATAGCATGACGTACATGATAGATCCTATGGCTGAAGTATAAGGGTTCTTATCCATGCGGTCTCTCTCCTCTCTAGAAGAGGGACTTTGAGTCTTCAAAAGACTCACACCATGTGACATCGGCAGAAATCCTTTCTTGGAATTCTGCATGGCAAACTGTAGTAATACCTTGTCAATATATGTACTTTGACTTAGGTTAAACAATCTCTATAGATCTTTATGCCTAGAATACAGGCTGCTTCACCTAAGTCCTTCATTGAGAAATAATTCTCAAGCCAAGTCTTTACAGACTGCAGCAAAGGGATGTCATTGCCAATGAGTAGTATGTCATCCACATACAATACAAGGAAGACAACTGTGTTCCCAACAACCTTCTTGTAGACACAGGGTTCATCTTTATTCTTGATAAAACCAAACTGTTTGATCGCCTCATCGAATCGAAGATTCCAGCTCCGAGAAGCTTGCTTTAGTCCATAAATGGACTTATGCAGCTTGCATACTCTGCCAGTATGCAATGGATCTACAAAATCCTCAGGTTGTGTCATGTATACATCCTCGAGCAAGTTTCCATTCAGAAATGCGGTTTTGACATCCATCTGTCAGATCTCATAATCGTGGTATGCTGCAATAGCAAGCATGATCCAAATGGACTTAAACATCGCTACTGGAGAAAAAGTTTCATCATAGTCAATACCATGAATTTGCTTGAAACCTTTAGCAACCAAGCGACCCTTATAGGTAATAAGTCTATCTATGTTAGTTTTTCTCTTAAAGAGCCACTTACACCCAATGGGGTTGACGCCTTCAAGTGGATCAACCAAAGTCCATACTTGGTTGGTGTACATGGATTTCATCTCAGATCTCATGGCCTCTAGCCATGACTCAGAATCTGGTCTCATCACAGCTTCCTGATAGGAGGTAGGCTCATTCTCAACGAGCATAATATCATCATGGTCAGACAAGAGAAATGAGTATCTCTCAGGCTGACGATGTACCCTATCAGACCTACGAAGATGTAGGTCTACTTGAACTGGTTGTTGTTCCTCAACTCCTTGTGGAGCAATCTCATCATCCACAATAATTTATGGTTCCAGTTCAACTTCCATCAAGGCTTCAGTGCTATGGTCCATATCTTGAACTTCTTCAAGATCGAATGTACTCCTACTAGTTTTTCTAGAAACAAAGTCCCTTTCTAGAAATACCCCAGTCTTAGCCACAAACACTTTGTGTTGTCTGGGAATATAGAAGTAATTTCCCTTCGTTTCCTTGGGATATCCTATAACATAATACTTATCGGATTTGGGTCCCAGTTTGTCCGAGACTTGACGTCGAACGTAAGCCTCACAACCCCAAATCCTCATAAAAGGCACTTGGGCATCTCTCCCAGTCCATATCCTATATGGTGTCTTTATCACAGCCTTGGATGGAATACGGTTAAGTGTGAAGGCTGCTGTGTCTAGAGCATATCTCCAAAAGGATATAGGAATCTGTGTGACTCATCATAGATCGTACCATATCTAACTGGGTACGATTCCTCCTTTCGGATACACCATTCCACTGTGGTGTTCCAGGAGGAGTGAGTTGGGATAGGATCCCACACTCAGCTAGATAGTCACGAAACTCATGGCTAAGGTATTCACCACCTCGATCTGATCGAAGTATTTTAATACACTTGCCTAGCTGGTTTTGTACTTCATTCTTGAATTCTTTGAACTTTTCAAAGGATTTTGATTTATGTGTTATCAGATACACATAACCATATCTACTGAAATCATCAGTAAATGTGATGAAGTACCTATAATCACCTCTGGCAGCGACATTGAAAGGGTCACATACATCACTATGTATAAGTCCTAACAAGCCAGTCGCTCTTTCGTTGTGTCCACTAAAGGGAGTGTTGGTGATCTTGCCTAGTAGGCATGACTCGCATGTCTCATATGATTCAAAATCAAATGAGTCCAGCAAACCATCTTTATGGAGCTGAGACAAGCGATTCTCATTTATATGACCTAAGCGACATTGTCAGAGATAGGTTTGGTTCATTTCATTGACTTGAACCTTTTGGTACTTATGTTATAGATGAGGTTGATCCGGGCGCCCGGAATGCAAATTATATCCAGCCGAGTCGTCGCCACGTGGAGCATCACGGTTTGTGCAGCTACGTCACATTCCAGGCGCCCGGAAGGAATCCAGGTGCCCGGAACAGCATATAAAAGAAGCCCCAGACAGGAGCTTCAGAATCAATCAATCAAGCTGAGAATTCTTCTGCTGCTGGTCTTGCTGCTCAACATTTAGTACGACGCCAACAAAGCTCCGACACTACGCTCCATTCTTTTCCCTTCTTGTCGGTATTTTGTTTTTTAAACTGTTTAGATTTTGAATTTGATTTAGGTTTGTATTTTAGATTTTGGTTTGGTTTATTTATATAATGTATTTTTTCTTTAGGTATATAATATTGATTAAGTCCTACTTGCGTGGTTAGACACGCTTTCGGAACCCAAGCTAGATTGGTTGACTTGTATTGGGTTATTAATGATTTGAAGGTTTTATTTGAATTCGACTTATATCCTAGTCCGGTTTTATTATAACATGCTTTTTGATTATTTAGGATTAAGTCTAAATTTTTTGATCTTGTTGTGAATTTTTCCAACATCTCCTTTAAATTGTTTATTTCATTTTTTAATGATAAATTCTCCTCCTCAAGTGTTAGATCTTGAGTTAGATTTGAATTTTTTAATTGTTCCTTGAGGTTTTGATTTTCCTCAAGAAGTAATTTGTTTTCATTTTCTACTTTGGTTAGTTTACTATTTAAACAAGAAATGATTCTAAAGAACTTTTTATTTAAATTAAGATATACCTCATTCGAGCCTTTGGAAATGAGTACGGACTCGTGGCTTGTTTCGGGTTCAGACCCGTCTTCATCTTCCGACTCATTTTCAGTTTCGGCTTCGCGAGGTGGCTCTGATGTTTCTGCTCTTCTTCCTCTGATTCGTCCGAGGAGTCGTCCCACGTAGCTTTGAGTGCCTTCTTTTTGGTTGGTTTTGGTTTGTCGAACTTTAGTTTTGGACATTCGTTCTTGTAATGTCCCTTTTTGTTGCAGCCGTAGCAAGTCACGTTCTTTTGTTCTGAGGGAGAGCTGATCTTTTGAAGATCCTTTTTGCTGAAGCTCCTCTTTCTCCTGGTGAACATTTTTCTTACCAAGTTCACCAGGTGTTCTTCGTCTTCAGAATCTTGATCGGAGTCTTCTTCAAGTTCAGGCTTGCTTTTCTTTGAGGAACCTGCAACTAAGGCTACACCTTTCTCAGCTCCAGCATTAGTTTGTTCGTGCAATTCTAATTCACAGAAAAGCTCATCCAATTTTAATTTAGAAAGATTCTTAGAAATGTTGTAGGCATCCACTATTGATGCCCACAAACTATTACGTGGAAAGGCGTTTAATGCGTACCTTATCAAGTCTCTGTTCTCCATCTGGTGGCCTATCGCATGGAGCCCGTTGAGGATGTCCTTGATCCTCACGTGGAGTTGATTCGCTGTTTCTCCTTCCTGCATTTTTATATTAAAAATTTTATTTAAAAGCAGGTCTCGTTTTGTTACCTTAGCGTCGCTCGTTCCCTCGTGCAGTTCGATCAGCTTGTCCCATAGCTCTTTAGCATTTTTGTGTGGACCGACTCTGTTCAGTTCTTCTCTTGTCAATCTGCACTGTAGAGTGTTGATTGCTTTATTTTCTGTTGACGCTTTTTTCTTGAGATCTGCTGTCCAGTCTTCAGGATCCACTAGATTCCCGGTGTTGTCCACTGGAATTTTGTAAGGTTTCGTAATGCTCATCCACTGATCGAAGTCTGTTTTGAGGTAGACCTCCATGCGCTTCTTCCAGTAAGGGAAGTCGTCCCCGTTGAAGAGTGGAGGTCGCACTGTGCTGAATCCTTCTTGTTGGGACATTCTGTGCACAGGTAAATAACCAAAAAAAATATCCCAAGACTTGGTCTTGGATTAGTAGTGCGGGAAGAGAAAAATAGAAAAAAAATCTAGATTCGTGTTGCACTAATTTAAATTGATTAGTGAAATATTAACTTAACGAAACACCAGTTTTAAAATTAATAAATAAAAAAAACAAAAACAATTCACCTCCTGTCTGATTGGTGGTTGCACCAAATCAGAGCGGTACCTGCTCTGATACCACTTGTAGGACCGTTAGATTCGATAGAGGGGGGTGAATATCGATTCGAAAAAAAACAAGAGTATAGGCGCAGCGGAAAAGTAAAATAGACACAGTTGTTTTACTTCGTTCGGAGCCTGTGACGACTCCTACTCGAAGGCCCGTGGTCCTTGACCACTTTCGTTGGGCAATCACTAGCAATTCGGAATAATGATTACAAAAGAACCGTACAGTGAATACTAATGAAATTAAAAACAAAATACCGACAAGAAGGGAAAAGAATGGAGCGTAGTGTCGGAGCTTTGTTGGCGTCGCACTAAGCGTTGGCGGCAAGACCGGTGAAGAATTCTCGGCGATTGATTGATTACGAAGCTCTTGTGCAGGGCTTCTTTATATCTTTGTTAGGCGCTGGATTCCTTAGGCGCTGGAATGTCAACTGCACAAACCGTGATGCTCCACGTGGCGACGACTCGGTGGATATAATTTGCATTCAGGGCGCTCCGGGCGCCCGGACCTCCAGACAATCTCCTTTTCCTGCAAAACAAAGTTAGTCCGAGGCAATATATATCCTGCAAAACAGATTATTAGCACATTTGTAATAGTATGAATTGGCATAAGTTAGTATGACTTAGATTCCGTCTTTCCGAGACCGGAATCTAGTCACGATCTCGACTTAGACATCCGAAATGGATCTAAGCCGGATCGACGCCTAATGTCCCCTTCCCGGGAATGCGTCCTCACAGTCACTCCCCTCCAGTGACTTACCTCACTTACCTGCCAGACGTCCGGTCAGCCCGTCGACCCGTCTGGACTTCTCGCCAAGCGTCCGGTCAGCCCGTCGACCCGCTTGGACTTCTTGCCAGCTATCCGGTCAGCCCGTCGACCTAGCTGGACTTCTTGCCAAGCGTCCGGTCAGCCCGTCGACCCGCTTGGACTTCTTGCCAGCTATCCGGTCAGCCCGTCGACCTAGCTGGACTTCTCCTGCACACTCGATCAAAGTGTCAGACAACAACAAGACTAACTTAACCTATTTGTCATTCATCAAAACCTAGGTTAAATCGTTAGTGCTAGCCGCACCAACAATCTCCCCCTTTTTGATGGAATGACAACCTGGTTAAGTTAGTGAAAGCATATGCAAGAAACAACATGCATTTGTGTGGTTTTTAAGTTTAGTTTGTGTTTTCAAATTGGTTTAGCTAACTTAACCACCTAACCCTCCTCCCCCTTTGGCATTGATCAAAAAAGTGAACAAAGGTAAACAATCATAGTGAAGAGTTACTGTAACAGGTAATCAAATTTTGAAAGAAATCTAGGTTTGGTTCAAATTTTGAAAAAAAATGCAATTTTTGACACCAAGTTAAAAAATAGTCAAGTTGACTTGGGGGAGACAAGTTGTTTTGAAAAGTATAAATTTAAAGTTAATCAAGTTTAACTCTCAAGCGTGTGGTAATTTTCAAAAATAGGTTTTTCAAATTTTTATCTACATTTCAAAAAGGTAAGTTTTTCAACTTTGATTTTTCAAACAAAAAAAAATTAAGTAATTTTTCAAAAAAAATTTTTTGTCAAACATTAATTTTTAAGGCTAATTTGATAAGAGCTAAATTTTAACTTTTCAAATCAGGTTTGAAAATCAGGTGGGATTAAACTTTCACATTTTTCAAATTTTTAGTTAAATTTAACTTTTTGTAAATCAATGTTCAAACATATGTTAGGTTTTAAAAAACATTTTTCAAACACACAAAATTTGAGTTAATTCTCCCCTTGAACTTTATACTTAACTTTAACCAGCTGTCTAACCAATTAGGTACTAACTAACTATCAGAAGATAGTAGATTTCACTTGGTTAGTCAGATTAAGTTAATTACAACTAGTCAGTATTTGACTTGACTGATGAACTTTAATCTGATTAATATCTGAAATGTATTTAACGTCCAGACTTATGCTGATGCACTGGAATAAGCATCTTAAGTCTAGACAGTTGGCCTATGCATCTCACCCCTTTCTATGTTTATCAAATACAAGCAAGGTAAACCTAAGGTGTTGGTGAGATGCTCAAAAACTAGACCTATGGGTACATGCTTTCTAAGGATTCAAAACTAGTCTAAGGCCAAAACTGTTTTTGAAAGTCTAAGAATGGAAAGTTTGAAAACAAACAAGTTTAGCCTATAAGTTGGTACTGAGATGATGAAGGGGGTGGTCCAGATCCCAAGGATCGAAGAAGTGCCATCAGCTCAGTGTGTCGAGTGACTCCGGCAGCTCGTAACTCGGCAACCTCTCGCCGCATGTCCCGATGAAAATCAGAGTTCTCCTGCTGGAGACTCGCCATAGCTCTCTCTAGTCCGGTCATACGGTCGGCTAGAGTGCGGGGAGCGTGTCGTGGTGCTCGAGCTGGGGGTGGTGGTGGAGCCTGTGCGGCTTCCTCTGGAAATAGTGCGAGCATGAACTCGTCCACCTGTGCGTTTGGATCGGGCTGGTGCTGTGCCCCCCTCCGCCAAGACATAGTCCCGTCATCTCTATCTATGTGGATGCCGGCTAGGGAAAAGTTTCGAGCGGCTATAACATCGAACTCGGTCATATGGGCAACGTCTCCCCTAGTGACATCAATGTGCAACGAGGACATATAGGCTGTCAGAATGTGACCAAATGGTATATGGACTCGACTGTCAGTCACAAATCCAGCTGAATAGATGATGGTGGAGAAGATGTGTAGGCTAATGTCAATGTCTAACCTATGAATCAGGGCATAAAGTAAGAACGAGTGGAATGGGCGCATCACAGCGATGTCCCGAGTAGTCAGAGGTAAAATGCAAAGGACTACAACCCTATAAAGAGCGTAGTCCTGGACTCGAAGTTCTACTGACCTAAACTGTATCACAGTGGGATCTCTCTCTCCCTCGAAAAAATATGAATAAATCGTATCAAGAGTAATATGTGAGTAGGGATCTTCGAACGGTAGATCCCTCGGAGGATAGCACAAAAAGGAGCAAGTAGATGGACGCAACTCTAAAAACTCTCGGATAGTCGTAGGGGAAAATACGATATCAGTGCCTGCTGCCCTAGTGGTATAGGTGAAATCGTCTACTTTTACTAGGTTATTGCAAAATTCGGCACACAGACTTATGTTTATTGGACTGGTACATTCGACAAGGTTCGTTAAGTTATAGTAGCCTATAACCTCTAAAGCAGAGGGACATGACCTTAGAAAGAACGATCTATCTATGCAGGTAGTCCTTATGGCCTTATAAATGGTGGACTCAAACTTAATCCTAAGTTCGTCTGTGGGAAACCTAGGGTCTGTACTAGCATTGGAGGGTCCAGCACCAGTATTTGTTCGTTTCTTACTATTTTAAAAAATATTCTAAGAGAGTTTGCAAAGATAATTTCAAATAAAATTTCAGATAGGGAAAGAGGTTTTACCGAGGAGCCATCGATAAATACAGATCTGACGACCTCGGTTGAATCGCGACAGCGTCTTCACCGTAAGAAAATTTTAGTTAAAAGTACTTTCGCGCTGAGGTTTGAAGTGAACCTTGGCAAAAGTGAGAGTGAGTGGTGCAAAAATTGGGGGCGCCTGCTGCCCCTTATTTATAGGGAGCTCCGGGCGCCCGGATCCCTTCCGGGCGCCTGGAATGTGACGTAGCTGCACAAACCGTGATGCTCCACGTGGCGACGACTTGGCTGGATATAATTTGCATTCCGGGCGCCCGGATCCCTTCCGGGCGCCCGGACCTCCGGGCGCCCGGATCCCCTCCGGCCAGAAATCTCCTTTTTCCTGCAAAACAAAGTTAGTCCGAGGCAATATATATCCTGCAAAACAGATTATTAGCACATTTGTAATAGTATGAATTGGCATAAGTTAGTATGACTTAGATTCCGTCTTTCCGAGACCGGAATCTAGTCACGATCTCGACTTAGACATCCGAAATGGATCTAAGCCGGATCGACGCCTAATGTCCCCTTCCCGGGAACGCGTCCTCACAGTCACTCCCCTCCAGTGACTTACCTCACTTACCTGCCAGACGTCTGGTCAGCCCGTCGACCCGTCTGGACTTCTCGCCAAGCGTCCGGTCAGCCCGTCGACCCGCTTGGACTTCTCGCCAGCTATCCGGTCAGCCCGTCGACCTAGCTGGACTTCTCGCCAAGCGTCCGGTCAGCCCGTCGACCCGCTTGGACTTCTCGCCAGCTATCCGGTCAGCCCGTCGACCTAGCTGGACTTCTCCTGCACACTCGATCAAAGTGTCAGACAACAACAAGACTAACTTAACCTATTTGTCATTCATCAAAACCTAGGTTAAATCGTTAGTGCTAGCCGCACCAACAATTGAACCTTTTAACCTAGGTTTTGATGAATGACAAATAGGTTAAGTTAGTCTTGTTGTTGTCTGACACTTTGATCGGCAGCTAGGTCGACGGGGGAGGGGAGTGACTGTGAGGACGCGTTCCCGGGAAGGGGACATTAGGCGTCGATCCGGCTTAGATCCATTTCGGATGTCTAAGTCGAGATCGTGACGAGATTCCGATCTCGGAAAGACGGCATACTATTACAAATGTGCTAATAATCTGTTTTGCAGGATATATATTGCCTCGGACTAACTTTGTTTTGCAAGAAAAAGGAGATTTCGGAACAAGGTGGTCCGGCGCCAGGTCGGCGCCATGGTCGGGCGCCGGAATGCAAATTATATCCAGGCCGTCGTCGCCACGTGAGCATCACTTCGTCATTCTAAGCGCCGGAAGAACATATAAAGATGCCCCATACGGAGCTTGAATCAATCAATCAAGCTGAGAATTCTTCTGCTGCTGGTCTTGCTGCTCAACGTTTAGTGCGACGCCAACAAAGCTCCGACACTACGCTCCATTCTTTTCCCTTCTTGTCGGTATTTTGTTTTTAATTTTCATTAGCATTCACTGTACGGTTCTTTTGTAATCATTATTCCGAATTGCTAGTGATTGCCCAACGAAAGTGGTCAAGGACCACGGGCCTTCGAGTAGGAGTCGTCACAGGCTTCGAACGAAGTAAAACATTTGTGTCTATTTTACTTTTCTGCTGCGTTTATACTCGTTGTTTTTCGAAGCGATATTCACCCCCCTCTATCGAATCTAACGGTCCTACAAGTGGTATCAGAGCAGGTACCGCTCTGATTTGGTGCAACCATCAATCAGACAGGAGGTGAATTGTTTTTGTTTTTTTTATTTATTAATTTTAAAACTGGTGTTTCGTTAAGTTAATATTTCACTAATCAATTTAAATTAGTGCAACACGAATCTAGATTTTTTTTCTATTTTTCTCTTCCCGCACTACTAATCCAAGACCAAGTCTTGGGATATTTTTTTTGGTTATTTACCTGTGCACAGAATGTCCCAACAAGAAGGATTCAGCACAGTGCGACTTCCACTCTTCAACAGGGACGACTTCCCTTACTGGAAGAAGCGCATGGAGGTCTACCTCAAAACAGACTTCGATCAGTGGATGAGCATTATGAAACCTTACAAAATTCCAGTGGACAACGCCGGGAATCTAGTGGATCCTGAAGACTGGACAGCAGATCTCAAGAAAAAAGCGTCAACAGAAAATAAAGCAATCAACACTCTACAGTGCGGATTGACAAGAGAAGAACTGAACAGAGTCGGTCCAAACAAAAACGCTAAAGAGCTATGGGACAAGCTGATCGAACTGCACGAGGGAACGAGCGACGCTAAGGTAACAAAATGAGACCTGCTTTTAAATAAAATTTTTAATATAAAAATGCAGGAAGGAGAAACAGCGAATCAACTCCACGCGAGGATCAAGGACATCCTCAACGGGCTCCATGCGATAGGCCACCAGATGGAGAACAGAGACTTGATAAGGTACGCATTAAACGCCTTTCCACGTAATAGTTTGTGGGCATCAATAGTGGATGCCTACAAAATTTCTAAGAATCTTTATAAATTAAAATTGGATGAGCTTTTCTGTGAATTAGAATTGCACGAACAAACTAATGCTGGAGCCGAGAAAGGTGTAGCCTTATTTGCAGGTTCCTCAAAGAAAAGCAAGCCTGAACTTGAAGAAGACTCCGATCAAGATTCTGAAGACGAAGAACACCTGGTGAACTTGGTAAGAAAATGTTCACCAGGAGAAAGAGGAGCTTCAGCAAAAAGGATCTTCAAAAGATCAGCTCTCCCTCAGAACAAAAGAACGTGACTTGCTACGGCTGCAACAAAAAGGGACATTACAAGAACGAATGTCCAAAACTAAAGTTCGACAAACCAAAACCAACCAAAAAGAAGGCACTCAAAGCTACGTGGGACGACTCCTCAGACGAATCAGAGGAAGAAGAGCAGAAACATCAGAGCCACCTCGCACTGATGGCCCGCGAAGCCGAAACTGAAAATGAGTCGGAAGATGAAGACGGGTCTGAACCCGAAACAAGCCACGAGTCCGTACTCGTTTCCGAAGGCTCGAATGAGGTATATCTTAATTTAAATAAAAAGTTCTTTAGAATCATTTCTTGTTTAAATAGTAAACTAACCAAAGTAGAAAATGAAAACAAATTACTTCTTGAGGAAAATCAAAACCTCAAGGAACAATTAAAAAATTCAAATCCAACTCAAGATCTAACATTTGAGGAGGAGAATTTATCATTAAAAAATGAAATAAACAATTTAAAGGAGATGTTGGAAAAATTCACAACAAGATCAAAAAATTTAGACTTAATCCTAAATAATCAAAAAGCATGTTATAATAAAACCGGACTAGGATATAAGTCGAATTCAAATAAAACCTTCAAATCATTAATAACCCAATACAAGTCAACCAATCTAGCTTGGGTTCCGAAAGCGTGTCTAACCACGCAAGTAGGACTTAATCAATATTATATACCTAAAGAAAAAATACATTATATAAATAAACCAAACCAAAATCCAAAATACAAACCTAAATCAAATTCAAAATCTAAACAGTTTAAAAAACAACAAAATTATCGCCAAGTTAACTATAACTATAAAAAGAATCAACACAAGCCTAAAATCAAAACTTAAATTAATGGCCAATAATTCAGGGGGAGGCTCCAGAATAGCTGGCACCTCCAAAACTAACAAACCCGGCAGGGCAATTAGAATTAGAGACCAAGTTTAAACTTGAATAATGGTATTGGTGAAATTTTTGGATGATAGTACGTTAGGGAAACTTGGGCATCGCATGTCTAGAAAGATATGGTTTCGATCTGGTGCATTTGGCCAAGTGGAACTGACCGAAGCTACCCTTAAACGAATTCTAACCAGTTAGACCAAGATTTAGTACTAAGTTCCGTGGATAGGACTATTCGGAAAACCTCGAAAGGTTGGTTATTTCTAATGATGTCCATGTGACTCACCAAGCTTAGAAGTTTATCCGAAGAATGCCTATTTGTGGAAACAAAAGCTAAGTCTGAATCTAACTCAAGTTAAACCAAAACTCGGTAATCAAACCAATTTCATCTCACAAAATCATAGGATTTCCTGATTGATAATATAGATCGGGTGAGATGAATAAGGCTTTAAAATTAATTTTAAAATTTTAAACTTAAATTAATTTTTTAAATTAATTTTAAACTTAAAAATTATTTTCAAAATTTTAATTTTAAACTTAAAAATTATTTTCAAAAATTTAATTTTAAACTTAAAAATTATTTTCAAAATTTTAATTCTAAACTTAAAAATTATTTTCAAAATTTTAATTTTAAACTTAAAAATTATTTTCAAAATTTTAATTTTAAACTTAAAAATTATTTTCAAAATTTTAATTTTTTTTTCAAAATCTTAATTTTAAACTTAAAAATTATTTTCAAAATTTTAATTTTTTTTCAAAATCTTAATTTTAAACTTAAAAATTATTTTCAAAATCTTAATTCTAAACTTAAAAATTATTTTCAAAATTTTAATTCTAAACTTAAAAATTATTTTCAAAATTTTAATTTTAATCTTAAAAATTATTTTCAAAATTTTAATTTTAAACTTAAAAATTACTTTCAAAATTTTAATTTTAAACTTAAAAATTATTTTCAAAATTTTAATTTTAAAAATTATTTTCAAAATTTTAATTTTAAAACTTAACTCCAAAAATAAAAATAAAAATAAAAAATAATAATAATAATAAATGCAGTCAAAAACCAGGGGCGGGCGCCCCTGGTATTCCCCTCCGGGGCGCCCGTAGGGGATCCGGGCGCCCCGCCCTAAATCAACCCCGGGCGCTCGGAAGGGATCCGGGCGCCCGGAGCTCCCTATAAATAAGGGGCAGCAGGCGCCCCCAATTTTTGCACCACTCACTCTCACTTTTGCCAAGGTTCACTTCGAACCTCAGCGCGAAAGTACTTTTAACTAAAATTTTCTTACGATGAAGACGCTGTCGCGATTCAACCGAGGTCGTCAGATCTATATTTATCGATGGCTCCTCGGTAAAACCTCTTTCCCTATCTGAAATTTTATTTGAAATTATCTTTGCAAACTCTCTTAGAATATTTTTTAAAACAGTAAGAAACGAACAAATACTGGTGCTGGACCCTCCAATGCTAGTACAGACCCTAGGTTTCCCACAGACAAACTTAGGATTAAGTTTGAGTCCACCATTTATAAGGCCATAAGGACTACCTGCATAGATAGATCGTTCTTTCTAAGGTCATGTCCCTCTGCTTTAGAGGTTATAGGCTACTATAACTTAACGAACCTTGTCGAATGTATCAGTCCAATAAACATAAGTCTGTGTGCCGAATTTTGCAATAACCTAGTAAAAGTAGACGATTTCACCTATACCACTAGGGCAGCAGGCACTGATATCATATTTTCCCCTATGACTATCCGAGAGTTTTTAGAGTTGCGTCCATCTACTTGCTCCTTTTTGTGCTATCCTCCGAGGGATCTACCGTTCGAAGATCCCTACTCACATATTACTCTCGATACGATTTATTCGTATTTTTTCGGGGGAGAGAGAGATCCCACTGTGACACAGTTTAGGTCAGTAGAACTTCGAGTCCAGGACTACGCTCTTTATAGGGTTGTAGTCCTTTGCATTTTACCTCTGACTACTCGGGACATCGCTGTGATGCGCCCTTTCCACTCGTTCTTACTTTATGCCCTGATTCATATGTTAGACATTGACATTAGCCTACACATCTTCTCCACCATCATCTATTCAGCTGGATTTGTGACTGACAGTCGAGTCCATATACCATTTGGTCACATTCTGACAGCCTATATGTCCTCGTTGCACATTGATGTCACTAGGGGAGACGTTGCCCATATGACCGAGTTCGATGTTATAGCCGCTCGAAACTTTTCCCTAGCCGGCATCCACATAGATAGAGATGACGGGACTATGTCTTGGCGGAGGGGGGCACAGCACCATCCAGACGCACAGGTGGACGAGTTCATGCTCGCACTATTTCCGGAGGAAGCCGCACCGGCTCCACCACCACCCCCAGCTCGAGCACCACGACACGCTCCCCGCACTCTAGCCGACCGTATGGCCGGACTAGAGAGAGCTATGGCGAGTCTCCAGCAGGAGAACTCGATTTTCATCGGGACATGCGGCGAGAGGTTGCCGAGTTACGAGCTGCCGAGTCACCCGCCACACTGAGCTGATGGCACTTCTTGATCCTTGGGATCTGGACCACCCCCTTCATCATCTCAGTAGCCTTAGTGATGACCTACTTCTGTAGCTACACTACTTGTAAAATATTTTGGATTTATCTAGTGGCATTTCAAACTTACATTGAATATGTTCTATCTTAATAGGCTAGGATCTTTCAAAAATACTTTCAAAAATGATTTTACCAACTTATAGGCTAAACTTGTTTGTTTTCAAACTTTCCATTCTTAGACTTTCAAAAACAGTTTTGGCCTTAGACTAGTTTTGAATCCTTAGAAAGCATGTACCCATAGGTCTAGTTCTTGAGCATCTCACCAACACCTTAGGTTTACCTTGCTTGTGTTTGATAAACATAGAAAGGGGTGAGATGCATATGCCAACTGTCTAGACTTAAGATGCTTATTCCAGTGCATCAGCATAAGTCTGGACGTTAAATACATTTCAGATATTAATCAGATTAAAGTTCATCAGTCAAGTCAAACACTGACTGGTTGTAATTAACTTAATCTGACTAACCAAGTGAAAGCTACTATCTTCTGATAGTTAGTTAGTACCTAATTGGTTAGACAGCTGGTTAAAGTTAAGTATCAAGTTTAAGGGGAGAATTAACTCAAATTTTGTGTGTTTGAAAAATGTTTTTTAAAACCTAACATATGTTTGAACATTGATTTACAAAAAGTTAAATTTAACTAAAAATTTGAAAAATGTGAAAGTTTAATCCCACCTGATTTTCAAACCTGATTTGAAAAGTTAAAATTTAGCTCTTATCAAATTAGCCTTAAAAATTAATGTTTGACAAAAAATTTTTTTTGAAAAATTACTTAATTTTTTTTGTTTTGAAAAATCAAAGTTGAAAAACTTACCTTTTTGAAAAGTAGATAAAAATTTGAAAAACTTATTTTTGAAAATTACCACACGCTTGAGAGTTAAACTTGATTAACTTTAAATTTATACTTTTCAAAACTACTTGTCTCCCCCAAGTCAACTTGACTATTTTTTAACTTGGTGTCAAAAATTGCATTTTTTTTCAAATTTTGAACCAAACCTAGATTTCTTTCAAAATTTGATTACCTGTTACAGTAACTCTTCACTATGATTGTTTACCTTTGTTCACTTTTTTGATGAATGCCAAAGGGGGAGGAGGGTTAGGTGGTTAAGTTAGCTAAACCAATTTGAAAACACAAACTAAACTTAAAAACCACACAAATGCATGTTGTTTCTTGCATATGCTTTCACTAACTTAACCAGGTTGTCATTCCATCAAAAAGGGGGAGATTGTTGGTGCAGCTAGCACTAACGATTTAACCTAGGTTTTGATGAATGACAAATAGGTTAAGTTAGTCTTGTTGTTGTCTGACACTTTGATCGAGTGTGCAGGAGAAGCCCAGCTAGGTCGACGGGCTGACCGGATAGCTGGCAAGAAGTCCAAGCGGGTCGATGGGCTGACCGGACGCTTGGCAAGAAGTCCAGCTAGGTCGACGGGCTGACCGGATAGCTGGCAAGAAGTCCAGACGGGTCGAAGTCAGACGGGTCGACGGGCTGACCGGACGTCTGGCAGGTAAGTGAGGTAAGTCACTGGAGGGGAGTGACTGTGAGGACGTGTTCCCGGGAAGGGGACATTAGGCGTCGATCCGGCTTAGATCCATTTCGGATGTCTAAGTCGAGATCGTGACTAGATTCCGGTCTCGGAAAGACGGAATCTAAGTCATACTAACTTATGCCAATTCATACTATTACAAATGTGCTAATAATCTGTTTTGCAGGATATATATTGCCTCGGACTAACTTTGTTTTGCAGGAAAAAGGAGATTTCTGGAACAAGGTGGTCCGGGCGCCCGGAGGGGATCCGGGCGCCCGGAAGGGATCCGGGCGCCCGGAAGGGATCCGGGCGCCCGGAAGGGATCCGGGCGCCCGGAATGCAAATTATATCCAGCCGAGTCGTCGCCACGTGGAGCATCACGATTTGTGCAGCTACGTCACATTCCAGGCGCCCGAAAGGAATCCAGGCGCCCAGAACAGCATATAAAAGAAGCCCCAGACAGGAGCTTCAGAATCAATCAATCAAGCTGAGAATTCTTCTGCTGCTGGTCTTGCTGCTCAACGTTTAGTGCGACGCCAACAAAGCTCCGACACTACGCTCCATTCTTTTCCCTTCTTGCCGGTATTTTGTTTTTAATTTTCATTAGCATTCACTGTACGGTTCTTTTGTAATCATTATTCCGAATTGCTATTGATTGCCCAACGAAAGTGGTCAAGGACCACGGGCCTTCGAGTAGGAGTCGTCACAGGCTCCGAACAAAGTAAAACAACTGTGTCTATTTTACTTTTTCGCTGCGCCTATACTCTTGTTTTTTTCTAATCGATATTCACCCCCCCCCCCCTCTATCGAATCTAACGGTCCTACACTTTGTAAGAGCAGACACATAACAACATTCATCTAATTCTAGTACAAGCCCAGAGGGCAGAGATAGAAAGTAAGTTCCTATAGCAACAGCAGCAACCCGTGCTCTGTTGCCTACTCATAGGTCTATCTCGTCCTTCGTCAATACCCTGCTATTTCTCAGCGCCTGTACATTAGTACAAATGCGAGAAGCATATCCGGTATCTAATACCCATGATGAAGAAATAGAGAGATTGACTTTTATAACATGTATACCTGAAGTAGAAATCTTATTTCTCTTCTTCTTAAGATCTTCCAAGTATCCTTTGCAGTTCCTCTTCCAGTGCCCTACTTGTCCTTGATATAGTTGACGAAAATGTTCAACCATGGCATAAGCAATCATCAACTCGTGTTGCTTCTGCAGCTCAGAGTTCATGATTGCGAGCATGAGGCATGACACATTTAATGCGTTATCTTGATGCTTCTTATAAGCATCTCGGTCAGCTTGCGTGGCAGTGGCAGGAGGTGCCTCCGGAATGGGCTGCTCCAGGACGTACAATTTTCTTTCTTGTATGAGAACGATTCTCATATTCCTATACAAGTCCAGGAAATTAGCTCTAATGAGCTTGTCCTTGTCAAGGACAGAACGCAGGGAGAAGGTGTTCATGTTTGTAGACATGGCAATCTACAACAGAAATAATACATAAAGTAAATATCATATTTCTTTAATCATTTAATTAGGCCTTTAACTAAATGATGCTCCCACTGAATTATAGACCTTTTGTAGAATCAAGTCATGGATGTGGTCAAACCACACTACTAGATTCTTACCAATTAGCTATAATTTTCATGGGACAAGATCCACATCATACTATGACTTGAGTTAGCTTTGGCTAAAACGCCCAAGACTTAATATGATCGGTAGATAACTAATTATCAATTACATCTCTATGCAACTCTTGTTTATAGGATCAAAAATCTCATTTATATTAAAACTTGAGTTAGCTTTGGCTAAATCACCCAAGATTTAGTATAAATGTGAATTTTATCCTATCGTCCAACCGTTGGAAAATGCCTATAGTTTTACCCAATCCAATTGAGTTAACTAGTTATGCTCAATCTAATTGAGTTTGTACTCGCCCAAGCTTTGATAGGCGGGACCAAGGTTGTCCCTCTGCACCCTACCAAGATAATATGCGTTGCTCTGCTTTAGCAGATTCAACAAGAACAAATGATCTAGATAGTGATGGGTATCAAAACTTGGTAGGCATATCGAGTTGACTTGATTAAGATCTAATCTAATCGTGGATTCGTATCTTATACACATCAAAGCACTAATTATCCTACATTATCATGCATCACATACACAAACAATGATAGATAACTAATTATTTTGTGATGAGGTCATGGCCCTACTATGATCTTTTCAAGCCAATGAAAAGATCGGATGGTCAACCTAGGGTCAACGACTTCTTCAAGCGCCTCCCTTTGACCGCAATGTGTTGAAATCACCCTCCTCATAACTCCTTCTTGAGTGGACCTTCCACCGCTTCATTTTGTACATTACAAATGTGAAACTTGAGTTACATTCGAGTCTAAATTCTATTTACAACAAGAATATAAAAGAGAAGGTACGACGCACAGGTCGCATATCAATACAACACGCACAACACAAAAATGGCACGTAGGCCATATTATAAATTACAACACATTTTAACCAATCATATTGGGTTTTTGGGACATGACCATAACAAAATCACACATAATTCTAAATTATGTATTTATATAAATTTCTATAATTTTACTATTGATTTTATCGATTTTATGAGTCACAACTTCCCGGCAGTCTCGTTTAGCAGTTTTCGGGCGCGATCGTGGGACAATACCCCTTGTGGGGTTAGGGGCAGCACCCCTTCTCACGAAATGAATATCACGAGTGTCCCATCTTGATCTAACAGCATCTTAAGCCGCTATCCCAAAATGATTTGGGCGAGACATTGTTGTTTCAGAAGATTTTTCTCGGTAGTCGAAGCCTACAAGTGTCCAAGCACTTGTTGCTTCGCTCCTACGAGAAAAATACTCAAAAAAATCTATAAAAATAGAAAACTTACAAAAACTTACAGATCTGAAATATTTTCATAAAAATAAAATACAAACTTATACATGCTTCGCACGTGGCTCTGATACCACTGTTGGGACTTTCGAGCCGTAAAAACCAATTTTTTTCGTTACGGAAACCTCGAATCTTGCCACGGATTCATGTGAAGATATATAAAAATAAATCATGTATAAGTTTCTAACCTATATCTACCTTAGATCTACATGAATAAGAAGCATTACCCTTGTTGCGAAGCCCTTCGCTTATTCCGCTCATCCAAAAGGTTACCGGATCTCGAGAGTGTCAAGCGTACACTCCTCTATACGTATCCACACAGACAATAGGTGGAGAAGAACCACTTAGAGTGTGCTAGCACTCTTGGGTAGCTCGACAATAGAGGAGAGGGAGAGAGAGTTAGAAGAGAGGAAGAATAATGATGATCGTTCATCATGAAAATAAGAGTAAAAATGGCTTAAGTATTTTCATCTACAAGTTTCTAACCTAGATCTACCTTAGATCTACATGAATAAGAAGTGTTACCCTTGTTGCGAAGCCCTTCTCTTATTCCGCTCATCCAAAAGGTTACCGGATCTCAAGAGTGTCAAGCGTACACTCCTCTATACGTATCCACACGGACAATAGGTGGAGAAGAACCACTTAGAGTGTGCTAGCACTCTTGGGTGGCTCGACAATGGAGGAGAGGGAGAGAGAGCTAGAAGAGAGGAAGAATAATGATGATCCGTTCATCATGAAAATAAGAGTAAAAATGGCGTAAGTATTTTCATCTAATGAAAATACTTAATGCTCATTAACTCCATTAATGAGCCTCATTAATGAGTCTTAATGAGTATTTAATGAATATTCATTCTTCATTAAATGACCATTTTGAAACTCCTCTTCTCTTCATAATTTGAATTGAAATTTGAATCTAATATTCAAATTGAATTCATAATTCAATGAATGTCACCATTTATCATTGAATTCAAAATTCAATGAATATCATCATTAAGTCTCACTTGAGTCTAACTCAAGTCTAGCCTCACTTGAGTCTAACTCAAGTCTAACTTAATCGAGTCTTACTCAATTAATCTAATTTGGATTACTCTTAATCCAATTTGGTTCATTATATGAATCTAATTCTCTTGGTTCATCATATGAACCTAATCTCCATCTAATTGCCCTTTGTGTGTGACCCTATAGGTTCTTGTAATGTTGGCAATGCTCCTAAATCCATTTAGAAACATAAGTAATGAGCGGTATCTAGCAATACATCATTACTACACAAGTTACAAGAATGTTGAGATCCAACATCACCATTGTGACTACTAATTGTGACTCTCACAATATGTGACAATGTCCTTCTATCCTTGACATCTAGATTGATCAATTGAGGCATAGACCGTGTCATCCTCTAATCAATCTATGTCTTGAACCCTGAGTAGACTCACTCTAATCAAATGAGCTCAATATCTCATATTGACTCATTTGGGCATGACCATGTACTTAGTGGTCTCACTCTATCAAGAATCATGTGTCACTCTCGTCATATAGGAGGGATAGATCTCATCTACATCACTCACATCCCTCCGCATAATTTGTTACATACCCAGTAATCGCCTTTATAGTCCACCCAATTACGGGTGACGTTTGACGAAGCCAATGTATGCAACTTCTTATATAGGGAACTATGGTGACTTCAGGTCCAAGGACTGATAGTCATACTAATAGTCACATGAGAAAGTATATGACACTCATATAACGATCCATGATACTTACTCATGGCGGGTCATTCAGTATACATTCTCCAATGCATACCCATGTGCCAACTTGATATCTCTATATCCATGACTTGTGAGATCAAGTCATCGAGTTGACCTACATGCTAGTCTCATCCCATTAACATTGTCCCTGAATGTTAATACTTGACTAGGAATGATTAAGAGTAGTGTTCTCTATATTATCTCACTATCAATTCAACCAATTGATTGATATAGATAAGAATCTTCTACTCAAGGATGCTATTATACTTAGTTATTTGACACCAATACAAGTAAGTATAATAATCTTAAAGAAATATCTTTATTAATATATAGGAATATGATACATCGAGTCCATACAACAATCATCATATGATTGTCTCTAGGGCTCTAACTAACAGTAAGTGCAAGGAAGCTCGTTTGTTCGAGCTCTTCGTCAGAATCTTCTGAAGAAGACTCATCTCATGTCGCCTGCAGTACTTTCTTCTTCCTTTGCTTCTTTGTTTCCTTTTGGTTCAGACAATTGACTTTGAAGTGTCCCTTTTTGTTGCAGCTATAGTAGGTTACTTTGGACTTTACTTTTGGACTTAATTGCACTATCTTGGACTGAATCACTTTCTTGATGTCTTTTTTGGTGAATCCTTTCTTCTTTTTTGTAGAGTTTTCGTACAAGGTTGACAAGTTCGGCTATAATTTCGTCGTCGTCATCTTCTGAGTCCGGTTCATCTTCGAACTCGTGTTCAGTTCTGTGCTTTGCTTTTGATTCTCGCGTTCTGCTCGTTCTTGTAATCAAAACAATACCTTTCTTAACTCGAGCATTATTGGTTTGTTCGTGAAGCTCGAATTTAGAAAATAATTCATCTAATTTTATTAAGGAGAGGTCCATGGATACTTTGTAAGCATCTACCATGGATGCCCACAAAGTGTTCCTCGAAAATGCATTGAGTGCATACCTGATTATATCGTAGTTTTCCACCTTTTAACCTATTGCATGAAGGCTATTCAGCAGATCCTGAATCTATCTGTGAAGTTGGATTGATGACTCACCTTCCTACATTTTTATGCTATACAATTTATTTAAAATTAAATCATGTTTTTTTACCTTCGTGTCAGAAGTTTCCTCTTGCAGCTCGATCAACTTTTCCCATAATTCTTTCACGCTTGAGAACGGGTCGACTCGGTTCAGATCTTCTTTTATCAGCCCGCATTGTAGAGTTTGGGTAGCCTTTGCATCGGCCTCGATCCTTTTTCTCGTTGGTGCATCCCATTTGTTGCACGGGACGAGAACTCCATCTTTGGTGAGATAAGCAAATCCCGTCTGGATGATTATCCACATCTCGACTTGCGTCTTGAGGTGGTATTCCATTCGGCTCTTCAGTAACTAATGTCTTCGCTAGTGAAGAGGGGAGAGTGTGCAGTGCTATATCCCTCTTGGTAGGCCATTTAAAAATCTAGTACAACAAAAAAAATGAGAAAACTTGTTCCAAGACTTGGTTTTGGATTAGTAGTGCAGGATAATAATTTTAAATATGTGAGCTCGAGTGGTGTTACACCAGCTTTGAGAAAAATGAATTTTCAATTGCAATAAAATAATCAGAATAAGGCAATTATACCTATAAGGGATCGGTGGTCGGCTAGAAGGGGGGTTGGATAGCTAGGCCACCCCCAATTTTGATTCTTCTCTACAAGGTTAGTTACGCAAGAGGAATATGAAAACTAAAGCAATGAAAATAATGAGTAAGACCACAAACGCTAACACGATCGTTTACGTGGTTCGGAGATTACTTGCTCCTACTCCACGGCGTGTCCTTGAGGTGGACGAATCTTTGATCCTTTGGTGGATCAATCCCCGGAAATCTTCGGCTAGAGCTTACTCATTCTCGGTGGAGTACAACCTCTCACAAGGTTCTCTTCCTCTTACAAGATGAACTTAGGTTTAGGAGGAAGAGAGTAGGCTTGGAAGCTTTGGGCAATGACAAGGAGTGATTCAACAATAATCAGTAACCTCCTTCAATCCCCAAAGCTTCACCAACAGTCTGCCAATGGTCATTTACCAATCGACTGCTAAAATTAGCAGTCGACTGGTATTTGTTTGCTAAGCGAACAGAATGCTTCTGTTCGCTGCCAGTCGACTAAGCAGTTGACTGTGCAGTCGACTACGCAGTTGAGTCTTCTTCCTCGGCCTTCGCCCCTCAGATGCACCCGAGCCTGCGGTTCCTCTCCGTGTCATCCTTCACATTGCCTTGAAGTCCACTTCCCTCGGCTCCACTCCATTGCTCCTCGTCCGGCGGTCCCTTGGATGCCTTCCACACCATCCTTCACCGACTCAAGGATCCGAGCCCTAGGATGAGCTTCCCAAGCTTAGTTGCACCAAGCTCCACATGTGTGTTTCACCAAGTCCTACAAGACTCAAACACACATATCAGGCACATATGAAAGTTTTACTTAAACTCTTTGACACACACATCAAAACCATGATCGTACCGATCAAACTTGGGTCGATTGCATCTACAATCTCCCCCTTTTTGATGTGTGACAATATGTTTAAGTTAGACATTAATAACAACATGAAAATTAAAAGTAATATGTAAACATGAAGCATAATACCCAAGCTCCCCCTTAACATATGCTCTTCAACCTTAATTTTCAAGTTTTGCACTCAATTATGTTTCTAACTTAAACCTTCCCATTTCTCCCCCTTTGACACCATAAAAAAAAATTGTACCAAACATGTACACATACCAAGGTATCAATGTGGACTTAAAATTTCCCAAAATCAGCGCTTGACAATGCTGGAAAACAGGTACCAGTCGACTGCCATCTGTTGCAGTCGACTGGCACATTACTAAGCTAAATTTCAACCTTTCGAAGTCAACTTCAGAAATGCATAAAAACTCCTAAAAAATTCGAAAAATCATAAAATTTTGAACACATATTTCTTATAATGTTCTTTAACAAGGAAAAATATGTTTCCATGAAAATTCATCATATTTTTGAAGTTTTGATAAAAACTCAAACACCTTGAAAAACACTCAAGTTTGTATCAAATTAAACCCTAGTTTTGAAATCATATGTTTCAAAATAACTATCCACTGTAAATAAAATATAGAATTATTTTCAAAATATTTGAAATATCCAACTATGATCTATAGGCAAAATGCCCATTAATTAAACATTTTCTTTCCCCATAGTTGGCCTATAATCACTAAAATTTGATACATTTCATAACTCATCAAAAATGCCATAAGCATATGTGAATTATTTGTATCATCCTATCATCTCACATTTATGGCTAGAAAATAGTTCAAGTCATTGTGAGATAAAGGTAACCTCTACTTAGCCCTCTTGATCATGAATTTCTATCAAGGCTAACCAAATATTTTCCCCCTTTAAGGTCTCAAGTCAACCATTTATCAAGAATTTGAATTATGATTTCCATGGTTGACTTGACCTAAAATCCTCTAACCCTTGAGGATTGATTTTGGCACCAATAGAAATTCTTTCTAATTGGGTTAACCAAATATTCCTCGGGGATCCATTTTCTATCTAAGGTCTTGGTTTTTGATTGCCCCCTAGTAAGTAGACAATGGTAGGTCTTTTCATTGTTTGGTTCATTGTATCCTAATCCATTTTTCTTAAAACTTGCCCTTTGGCTCTCAATTATCATGTTTAGTGTTTTGGATCCAATTTCAAATTTTCTAAGGGCATTTGTAAGGTATTCTACCTTTTCCCTTAAAGCCTTATTTTCTTCTTCTAAACATGAATCATTTGAATTAGTAGAAGAAGCATGCATATCATCATCCCTAATAGACATGGATTCTAATTTTTCTTTAAGCATGCAAATGTCATTTTTCAAGGTTTTATTTTTCCTTTTTGCCTTGAACAAATCATCATTTGTACTTTTAATGATCTTAATTAAAACATGAGGAGGAAGATTATATACCTCACTTACCGAGACGCCCGAATTCGAAGTTTGTCCTCCCCCTTCACTTGAGCTCCCTTCTTCATCTTCACTTGAGCTCCTTCCTTCTTCTTGTTCGGATGAGGTGGAGGCTACATCATCAATTCCCATTAGAGCAAAATGGGAAACATGGTGCTTTTCTTCCTCCGATGATGATGGATCATCCCATGTTGCTTTTAGGTTTTTGACTTTCTTCCCTTTTTATTTTGACTTCTTCCTCTCTTCCTTCTTCTTTAAGAGGGGGCAATCATCTCTTATGTGTCCTTCTCCTTGACAATTGTAGCAAATGACCCTCCTTGTTCTACTTTTGCTTCTTGAGCTTTTCTTGACATGAGATTTGTTAGTTGAAAACTTTTTAAATGCTCTTCTCATTTTCCTTGCCATATATGCCTCTTGATCTCTATTCATTGAGGCGCTTGATTCTTCGGAGTCGGAGGATGGTGAAGAAGAAGATTTATTCTTCTTTCCCTTTCCCTTGTTTGCCACAAGGGCTACTCCTCTTGATCTATGAGCTTCTCCATCTAATCCTTCAACTCTTGTTTCGTGAAGCTCCATTGTTGAGAAGAGTTCATCTAGAGAGGATTTCTCTAGGTCCTTTGATATGTGGTATGAATCTACAATGGAGCTCCAAGTTGTAGTTCTTTGGAAAGAATTTAGGGCTTTCATCATCATGTCTCGATCTGAAAGTGGCTCACCTACACTTGTTAGTCCATTAATAATTTCCTTAATTCTTGAATGTAAAATTGATACCTTTTATCCTTTCTCAAGCTTGATATTGTTGAGTTGAGTTTGAAGGAGGTATCTTTTTGCCAATTTTGCTTCCGATGTCCCTTCATGAAGCTCCACTAGCTTTTCCCACAAGTCGTTGGCACTTGTATAGTTTCTCATTCTTGTTACTTCTTGTTGTGGAAGAACATGTAGTAGGTGATGTTGGGGTAGCAAGGTTGCAAACATAGTCCCACATTGAACACATGGGAAAGATCATGGGTTTATAAGAGAAAGATATCTCCATTGGCATAATGCCTTTTGGGTAAAACTCAAAAGCAAAACCATGAGGGCTTAGGCCCAAAGTGGACAATATCATGTCATTGTAGAGATATCTAAATTCTTTTCGATCCTACAATTGGTATCAGAGCCTGAACTGCTAGAAGGTTTAACCACCGACTGTGCACAAGAGCTATGATATGATTGAGCCATGTTGGTACAATATTGACCTCAAACAAAGAAAACAGGACTCCTATGTTCATATCAAGAGGACCAGACACCAGATAGGAAGTCCTAGTTGCGACTAAGTAAAGAAGTCCTAGTAGGTCGGGTGTACCGAGGGGCAGGAAGACCTGGTGGGTTGAGGATCGAACGTGGGAAGCCTGTGGTCCTTTGCTTGAGGGGGGGGGATTGTTGGGGTTGCAAGGTTGCAAACATAGTCCCACATTGAAAACACATGGAAAAGATCATGGGTTTATAAGAGAAAGATATCTCCATTGGCATGAGGCCTTTTGGGTAAAACCCAAAAGCAAAACCATGAGAGCTTAGGCTCAAAGTAGATAATATCATGTCATTGTGGAGATATCTAAATTCTTTTCGATCCTACAGGTGATGCATTACCTTGAAATTTGCTAGATGCTCTTCTTTTTGCCTTTTGGTCCATCTTGTTATGTCGATTGTCTCATTGCGTTCATCCTTGGGCTCTTCAAAATCACATTCCATGATTAGCATAATGTCAAAATCGATATTGAAAAATACCTCCATTTTCTTCTTCCACCAAGAGAAATCTCCTTCGAATTTGGGTGGATGAATATTTGAGCCGACTATTTTGATGAAGTGCTCTTCTTGGCGATTAGTCCTTTGAAGAGCGTCCTTACTCTTATACCACTTGTAAGGGATCGGTGGCCGGCTAGAGGGGGGTTGGATAGCTAGGTCACCCCCAATTTCGATTCTTCTCTACAAGGTTAGTTACGCAAGAGGAATACATAAACTAAAGCAATGAAAATAATGAGTAAGACCACGAACGCTAACATGATCGTTTACGTGGTTCGGAGATTACTTGCTCCTACTCCACGGCGTGTCCTTGAAGTGGACGAATCCTTGATCCTTCAGTGGATCAATCCTCGACAATCTCCGACTAGAGCTTACTCCTTCTCAGTGGAGTATAACCTCTCACAAGGTTCTCTTCCTCTTACAAGATGAACTTAGGTTTAGGAGGAAGAGAGTAGGCTTGGAAGCTTTGGGCAATGACAAGGAGTGATTCAATAATAATCAGTAGCCTCCTTCAACCCCCAAAGCTTCCTATAAATAAGAGGAGAGAGTTGATCATCATATCAACTCATCTCGGCACCAGTCGACTAGCAAAATCATCAGTCGACTGGTACTACTGTTGAAGGTAGCCAATGGCTACTTTGCAGCACCAATGGTCTGCTAACGATCATTTACCAGTCGACTGCTAAAACTAGCAATCGACTGGTAGTTGTTTGCTGAGCGAACAGAATGCTTCTGTTCGCTGGCAGTCAATTACATAGTCGACTACGTAGTCGACTACTAAGACTACACATACACACTTATCCTCTTCAAAGTTGCCCTTGAAATCCTCTTCCTCGGCCTTCGTCCCTCAGATGCACCCGAGCCCGCGGCTCCTCTCCATGCCATCCTTCACGTTGCCTTGAAGTCCACTTCCCTCGGCTCCTCTCCGTTGCTCCTCGTCCGGTGGTCCCTCGGATTCCTTCCACACCATCCTTCACCGACTCAAGGATCCGAGCCCTAGGATGAGCTTCCCAAGCTTAGTTGCACCAAGCTCCTCATGTGTGTTTCACCAAGTCCTGCAAGACTCAAACACACATATCAGACACATATGAAAGTCTAACTTAAACTCTTTGACACACACATCAAAATCATGATCGTACCGATCAAACTTGGGTCGATTGCATCAGCAATACCAACTCCGATTAAATAAAATAAAAGAATTAATACCATGAAAAAAATTACTTGAATGGTGGTTTCACCGATTCAAAGTGACCCTGCTTTGATACCAATTGTAGGATCAAAAAGCGCTAGAGGGGGGTGAATAGCGCTCATGGCTAATTCGTTCATTTTAAAAGAATCGAGTAAATTGCAACGGAATAAGAACAATTAATAGAAAAAAATGACACAAGTTGGTTTTACTTGGTTCGGAGCATGTGACGATGACTATTCCAAGGCTTACACTCGTTGAGTGTTTACTTTGGGCAATTCACTATCAATCTGAAATATTACAGATTAAAGTACAGTTAATTAAATATAGTAAAAATATACCAACAACTAATAAATCTGGAATTGGAGCTTTAGGTTTTCGGAACAGTGTTATGACTTTGTCGAAATGTCTTTAGAGCAGCACATAGAAGAAGACTTGCAAATTTCTCATTTTTTTTTGCCTTTGCTCGAACCAAACTTAAGTAAGCCATTAAGGGTGCCTCCAACCTCCATAGGAGGCACCTTCTGTTGGGTTCTTCGAGCCGCGAAAACCGCTTTTTCGCGTCGCGGAAACCCCGAAGGACCCAAAGCCGTAGATCCGTGCAAAGATTCGTATAAAAATTCGAAAAACTATTTCTTGTACGAGTTCAAAAACTGATCTACTACTTAGATCTATGAGGAAAAAGTGTTTACCCTTGATGCGATGCCCTTCGCGTTCCCGCTCGTCCAAATGATGCCGGATCTCAAGACCGTCAAGCGCCGGTCCTCTAGAAGTATCCACACGGACACACTAGATGGAGATGACCAAAAAACCAAGATGTGCTAGCACCTATGTGGTTCGGCCAAGGGAGGAGAGGGAGAGGGAGAGCTTGAGAGGGAGAAGGAGGAAGATGCACACAAGTGAATGAAAAATGAATTTTTTCACCCAAAAACCAAGTGGCCACATTTCAAAATTCACATTAATTGCATTAATTGCAATTAATATGAAACCATAAAATCACATTAATTGCATTAATTGCAATTAATATGAAACCATTAAGAGAGTGGCTTTGTTACTTCCATGAGGTGGCACCCATGATGATGTGGAACATCATTATTAGTCCACCTAATGCCAACTCACCAATGAGGTGGCAAAAAGGTCAAGTCAAAATTGACCTTTGGTCTTCCTTCTCAAGTCAAGTCAAACTTGACTCCATCTCTACCATGGTGGATCTAATCCAACCATTTGATTCGAGCCAACTTAATATAATGAATCTAATTCATTAAATTAAATTGATTCAATGAGTCAAAATCTAAATTAGACTCATTTAACACATGAATCAACTTGAGTCGAACTCAAGTTAGCCCAATTAGGATTACTCTTAATCCAATTTGATTCATCAAATGAATCTAATCCTCTTGGTTCATCATATGAACCTAATCTCCACCTAATTGTCCTAAGTGTGTGACCCTATAGGTTCTTGTAACGTTGGCAATGCCCTAAACCCATTTAGGAGCATAAGTAATGAGCGGTATCTAGCAACACATCATTACTACCCAAGTTACAAGAATGTCGAGATCCGACATCACCTTGTGACTACCAATTGTGACTACTCACAAAATAATGATAAGTGTCCTTCTATCCTAGACATCTAGATTGATCAATATGAGGCATAGACCGTGTCATCCTCTAATCAATCTAAATTTTGAACTCCAAGTTAGACTCACTCGATCAAATGAGCTCAACATCTAATGTTGACTCATTTGGGCATGACCATGCACTTAGTGGTCTCAGTCTATCAAGAATACCGATGTCGCTCCCGTCATATGGGAGGGATAGATTCCATCTACATCACTCACATCCCTCTATATAATTCATTATATACCCAGTAATCGCCTTTATAGTCCACCCAGTTACGGGTGACGTTTGACGAAACTAAAGTACATAACTCCTTATGTAGGGATCCATGGTGACTTCAGGTCTAAGGACTAATAGTCATACTAATAGCCACATGAGAAAGTATATGACACTCATATAACGATCCATGATACTTTCTCATGGCAGGTCATTCAGTATACATTATCCAATGCATACCCATGTGTCAACTTGATATCTCCATATCCATGGCTTGTGAGATCAAGTCATCGAGTTGACCTACATGCTAGCCTTATTGTATTAACATTGTCCCTGAATGACAATACTCAACTAGGAATGATTAAGAGTAGTGTTCCCTATATCATCTCACTATCGATTCAACCAATCGATTGATATAGGTAAGAACCTTCTACTCAATGACGCTATTATACTTAGTTTATTTGGCACTAATACAAGTAAGTATAATAACCAAAACAAATGCCTTTATTAATATACAAGAATATGATATACATGAGTCCGTACAATCATCAAATGATTGGCTCTAGGGCTCTAACTAACAATCTCCCACTAGCACTAGTGCCAATCAGTATAGGCTCTAAGGCCTAAAGACCTAGTGTGACCATCATGCTTCCTTTGTGCCAAAGCCTTGGTCAAGGGATCTGCGATGTTAGCCTCTGTAGGTACTCTGCAAATCTTCACATCTCCTCTATCGATAATCTCTCGAATGAGATGGAAGAGCCGTAGTATGTGCTTGGTCCGCTGGTGTGAGCGAGGTTCCTTCGCCTGTGCTATAGCTCCATTGTTGTCACAATAGAGCTCAACTGGGTCAGCGATGCTAGGAACCACCCCAAGTTCAATGATGAACTTGCGGATCCAAACAGCCTCCTTTGCTGCCTCTGATGCAGCAATATACTCGGCTTCTATTGTAGAATCAGCTACTGTATCCTGATTCATGGCACCACCATTAATGCAAAATACGAACCCTGACTGCGATCGGTAATCATCCTGATCGGTCTGAAAGCTGGCATCACTGTAACCCTTTACAGTTAGCTCATCATTGCCTCCATATATCAAGAAATATTCTTTAGTCCTTCGTAAGTACTTAAGAATATTGTTGACCGCTATCCAGTGACTTTCACCTGGATCTGACTGGTATCTGCTCGTCATGCTCAAAGCATACGAGACATCAGGTCGAGTACACAGCATGGCGTACATGATCGATCCTATGGATGAGGCATAAGGGATCTGATCCATGCGGTCTCTCTCCTCTCTAGAAGAGGGACCTTGAGTCTTCGAAAGACTCACGCCATGTGACATCGGCAGAAATCCCTTCTTGGAATTCTGCATGGCAAACCGAAGGAGTACCTTGTCAATATATGTACTCTGACTTAGGCCAAGCAATCTCTTAGATCAATCTCTATAGATCTGTATCCCAAGAATACGAGATGCCTCACCTAAGTCCTTCATTGAGAAGCAACTCCCTAGCCATGTCTTGACAGACTGAAGCATAGGGATGTCCTTCCCAATGAGTAGTATGTCATCCACATACAGTATGAGGAAGACAACTATGTCCCCTACAACCTTCTTGTAGACACAAGGCTCATCTTCATTCTTGATGAAACCAAACTGTTTGATCGCATCATCGAATCGAAGATTCCAGCTCCGAGAAGCTTGCTTTAGTCCATAAATGGATCTATGCAGCCTGCATACTCTACTAGTATGTTGTGGATCTACAAAACCCTCAGGTTGTGTCATGTACACATCCTCGAGTAGGTTTCCATTCAGAAACGTGGTTTTGACATCCATCTGCCATATCTCATAGTCATGGTAGGCTGCAATAGCAAGCATGATCCGAATGGACTTAAACATCGCCACTGGAGAAAAGGTTTCATCATAGTCAATACCATGAATCTGCTTGAAACCTTTAGCTACCAAGTGACCCTTATAGATAAGTCCATCCATGTCAGTCTTTCTCTTAAAGACCCACTTGCACCCAATGGGTTTTACCCCTTCAGGTGGATCAACCAAAGTCCATACTTGGTTGGTGTACATGGATTCTATCTCGGATCTCATGGCTTCTAGCCATTTCTCAGAATCTGGTCTCATCACAGCTTCTTGATAGGTGGTAGGCTCATCCTCTATGAGCACAATGTCATCATGGTCAGACAAGAGAAATGAGTATCTCTCAGGCTGACGACGTACCCTATCAGACCTGCGAAGAGGTATGTCTACTTGAACTGGTTGTTGTTCCTCAACTCCTTGTGGAACAACATCATCCACAATACTTTGTGGTTCCAGTTCAATTTCCATCGAGGCATCAGTGCTATTGTTCGCATCTTGAACTTCTTCAAGATCGAACGTGCTCCCACTAGTCTTTCTAGAAACAAAATCCCTTTCTAGAAAGACCCCAGTCTTTGCCACAACTACCTTGTGCTGACTGGGAATGTAGAAGTAATATCCCTTAGTTTCCTTGGGATATCCGATGAAATAGCACTTGTCGGATTTGGGTCCTAACTTGTCTGAGACTTGACGTCTAACGTAAGCCTCACAACCCCAAATCCTCATGAAAGACACCTGGGCATCTCTCCCAGTCCATATCCTATATGGTGTCTTTATCATGGCCTTTGATGGAACTCGGTTGAGTATGAAAGCTGCCGTGTCTAGAGCATATCCCCATAGATATGTCGGAAGATCTGTGTGACTCATCATAGATCGTACCATATCTAATAAGGTACGATTCCTCCTTTCGGATACACCATTCCACTGTGGTGTTCCAGGAGGAGTGAGTTGAGATAAAATCCCACACTCAGCTAAGTAGTCACGAAACTCATGGCTTAAGTATTCACCACCTCGATTTGATCGAAGTACCTTAATACTCTTGCCAAGCTGGTTCTGTACTTCATTCTTGAATTCTTTGAACTTTTCAAAGGAGTCAGACTTATGTGTCATCAAGTACACATAACCGTATCTACTGAAATCATCAGTAAATGTGATAAAGTACCTATAACCGCCTCTAGCAGCAACATTGAAAGGGCCACATACATCACTATGTATGAGTCCTAACAAATCAGTTGCTCTCTCGCTATGCCCACTAAAGGGCGTCTTGGTCATCTTGGCTCGTAGGCATGACTCGCATATCTCATATGATTCAAAATCAAATGAGTCCAGCAAACCATCCTTATGGAGCTGGGATAAGCGCTTGTCATTTATATGACCTAAGCGACAATGCCAGAGGTATGTTTGGTTCATGTCATTTGACTTGAACCTCTTGGTACTAATGTTATAGATAGGGCTCTCAAGGTCTAGAATATAGAGTCCGTTTATTAGTGGTGCACTACAATAGAACATATCTTTCAAATAAACAGAACAACATTTGTCTTTTATTATAAAAGAGTATCCTTTCTTGTCTAAACAAGAAACTGAAACTATGTTCTTAGTAAGAGCAGGCACATAACAACAATCATCTAAATCTAGTACAAGCCCAGAGGGCAGAGATAGCTGATAAGTTCCTACAGCAACAGCAGCAACCCGTGCTCCATTGCCTACTCGTAGGTCTATCTCACCCTTCGTCAATGCCCTGCTATTCCTCAGCGCTTGTACATTAGTACAAATGTGCGAAGCACATCCGGTATCTAATACCCACGATGAAGAAATAGAGAGGTTGACTTCTATAACATGTATACCTGAAGTAGAAATCTTATTTCTCTTCTTCTTAAGATCTTCCAGGTATTCTTTGGAGTTCCTCTTTCAGTGCCTTGCTTGTCCTTGATATAGGTGACAAAGATGCTTAACCATATCGTAAGCGCCCATCAACTCATGTTGCTTCTGAAGCTCAGAGTTCATGGTCGCAAGCATAAGGCAGGACACATCTAATGCGTCATCTTGATGCTTCTTGTAAGCATCCCGGTCAGCTCGCGTGGCAGTGGCAGGAGGAGCCTCCGGAATGGGCTGCTCCAGAACGTACAGTTTACGTTCTTGGGTGAGAACTATTCTCAGGTTCCTGTACCAGTCTAGGAAATTTGCTCCTTTGAGCTTGTCCTTCTTAAGGGCAGATCGCAGAGAGAAAATGTTCGTATTTGACGTCATGGTTATCTACAACAGAAAAATTTACAGAAATAAATATCATATTCTTTTAAAAATCATTTAATTAGGCCTTTTAATTAAATGATGCTCCCACTGAATTCTATAATTCTTGTGGGACAAGATCCACATCATACTAACCCTTGAGTTAGCTTTGGCTAATACGCCCAAGGCTTAGTATGATCGGTAGGTAACGATTACCAATTACATCTCTATGCAACTCTTGTTTATAAAATCAATATCCGCATTTATATTAAAACTCGAGTTAGCTTTGGCTAATACGCCCAAGAGTTAATATAGATGTGATTTTGATCTATCTTTTCCAACCGTTGGAATAATGCCTATAGTTGACTCGATCCAACCGAGTAACTAGGAATACTCAATCTAATTGAGTTTGTATTCACCCATGCGTTGATAGGCGGGACCAAGATTGTCCCTCCGTACCCTACCAAGATAATATGTATTGCTCTGCTTTGGCAGATTCAACAATACATGTGATCGAGGTAGTGATAGGTATCACGGCACGGTTAGGCATTTTAGAGTTGGTTCGATCTAGATCTAATCTAATCGAGAAGAATGCATCTTGTGCACGACTTAGATCTAATCTAATCGCAAGGGTGCATCATGTGCACGACTTAGATCTAATCTAATCGTTAAGGCACTAATTAATTAATTAATTATTAAACATGTATCAAATACATAATAATTAATTAATTAATCTTTTTGTGATTTAGTCATGGCCCTACTACGATCTTCTCAAGCCAATGAGAAGATCGATTGGTCAACCTAGGGTCAACAGCTTCTCCAAGCGCCTCCCTTTGACCACCTTGTGTTGCTCGTGCCTGCCTCGGAACTCCGTCTCGTGTGGACCCTCCACCGCTCCAATTTGTACATTACAATTTGAAACTCGAGTTACATTCGAGTCTAAATCTAATTTACAATAAGAATAAAAGACGAGGCACGACGCGCAGGTCGCGAATAATAAAATAAATACAACACGCGAAAACACATCACGGCACGCAGGCCGTATTATGAATTACAACACAACCAATCATATTGGGCTTTGGGCCATGACTATCACAAATTAATATATATAATTCAAAATTATATATTTTCATAATTTTCTATAATTTTAAAATTAATTTTACAATTTTACAAGTAAAATTTCCCGGCGGTTTCGGGCGCAATCACGGAACGGATCCCCTTGCGGGGCCCAGGGGCAGCGCCCCTACCCGCGATCTAACCATCGCGAGGGTTCCTTTGCGATCCAACAGCGCCTAAACCCGCTGTCCCAAAACGATTTGGGCCGAGACATTGCGGAAAAATCTTCCCGACGGGTTCGTTTTTAGCGATTTCGGGTGCGATCGCGGAGCAAATCCCCTTGCGGGGTTAGGGGCAGCACCCCTACCCACGATCTAACCATCGTGAGTTGCTCCGTTGCGATCTAAAGGCACCCGAGTCCGCTGTCCCAAAAGATTTTGGGTCGAAACGAAGCCGTTTGGGAAAATTCTTCCCGATAGCCGAAGCCTACAAGTGCCGAGACACTTGTGCTTCGCCTATAAGGAAAAATTACCCATAAAAACATAAAAATTGAATTTTTACAGAAAATCACAGAAGCTTTTTGTTTTCCAAAAACCAAAAACTAACTCGTACAAGTCTTTGCACGTGGCTCTGATACCACTGTTGGGTTCTTCGAGCCGCGAAAACCGCTTTTTCGCGTCGCGGAAACCCGTAGATCCGTGCAAAGATTCGTATAAAAAATTCGAAAAACTATTTCTTGTACGAGTTCAAAAACTTATCTACTACTTAGATCTATGAGGAAAAAGTGTTTACCCTTGATGCGATGCCCTTCGCGTTCCCGCTCGTCCAAAAGATGCCGGATCTCAAGACCGTCAAGCGCCGGTCCTCTAGAAGTATCCACACGGACACACTAGATGGAAATGACCAAAAACCAAGGTGTGCTAGCACCTATGTGGTTCGGCCAAGGGAGGAGAGGGAGAGGGAGAGCTTGAGAGGGAGAAGGAGGAAGATGCACACAAGTGAATGAAAAATGAATTTTTTCACCCAAAAACCAAGTGGCCAGCCACATTTCAAAATTCACATTAATTGCATTAATTGCAATTAATATGAAACCATAAAATCACATTAATTGCATTAATTGCAATTAATATGAAACCATTAAGAGAGTGGCTTTGTTACTTCCATGAGGTGGCACCCATGATGATGTGGAACATCATTATTGGTCCACCTAATGCCAACTCACCAATGAGGTGGCAAAAAGGTCAAGTCAAAATTGACCTTTGGTCTTCCTTCTCAAGTCAAGTCAAACTTGACTCCATCTCTACCATGGTGGATCTAATCCAACCATTTGATTCGAGCCAACTTAATATAATGAATCTAATTCATTAAATTAAATTGATTCAATGAGTCAAAATCTAAATTAGACTCATTTAACACATGAATCAACTTGAGTCGAACTCAAGTTAGCCCAATTAGGATTACTCTTAATCCAATTTGATTCATCAAATGAATCTAATCCTCTTGGTTCATCATATGAACCTAATCTCCACCTAATTGTCCTAAGTGTGTGACCCTATAGGTTCTTGTAATGTTGGCAATGCCCTAAACCCATTTAGGAGCATAAGTAATGAGCGGTATCTAGCAACACATCATTACTACCCAAGTTACAAGAATGTCGAGATCCGACATCACCTTGTGACTACCAATTGTGACTACTCACAAAATAATGACAAGTGTCCTTCTATCCTAGACATCTAGATTGATCAATATGAGGCATAGACCGTGTCATCCTCTAATCAATCTAAATCTTGAACTCCAAGTTAGACTCACTCGATCAAATGAGCTCAACATCTAATGTTGACTCATTTGGGCATGGCCATGCACTTAGTGGTCTCACTCTATCAAGAATACCGATGTCGCTCCCGTCATATGGGAGGGATAGATCCCATCTACATCACTCACATCCCTCTACATAATTCATTATATACCCAGTAATCGCCTTTATAGTCCACCCAGTTACGGGTGACGTTTGACGAAACTAAAGTACATAACTCCTTATGTAGGGATCCATGGTGACTTCAGGTCTAAGGACTAATAGTCATACTAATAGCCACATGAGAAAGTATATGACACTCATATAACGATCCATGATACTTTCTCATGGCGGGTCATTCAGTATACATTCTCTAATGCATACCCATGTGTCAGCCTGATATCTCTATATCCATGACTTGTGAGATCAAGTCATCGAGCTGACCTACATGCTAGCCTTATTGTATTAACATTGTCCCTGAATGCTAATACTCGACTAGGAATGATTTAGAGTAGTGTTCCCTATATCATCTCACTATCGATTCAACTAATCGATTGATATAGGTATGAACCTTCTACTCAAGGACGCTATTATACTTAGTCTATTTGGCACTAATATAAATAAGTATAATAATCAAACAAATGCCTTTATTAATATACAAGAATATGATATACATGAGTCCGTACAATCATCAAATGATTGACTCTAGGGCTCTAACTAACACCTTCAGCGGGGAAACTTATCCTGATTTCATAGCGTCGATAAGCTCTGTGGTGTTCACTACTTATCCACCCGAAGGCGCATCCAAACTCCATGAAGGGCGCCCTCCATCCAGCGTTCAAAGCACCTTCCAACTCCTTGGAAGGCGCCTTCGCGCCTTGCTACGCGAGGCTTTCAACCAAGGCACCCGAGGCACCTCCTAGCTCCATGAAGGGCACATGGGGAACTGTTCATCCGAGGCTTTTAAGTCCCTTTCTCTCCCTGCAAGATGCGTTAGTCCAAAATATAAAACATATCTTGCAAAATAAAATTAGCACAATAAAATATGAAATAATAAGTTATTTTGATAGTCTCCGAACTGTCCAGTTCTGATTTCGGATTTCGTCTCTTGAAACCCTAGGTCGAACCGACGCCTACTGTTCCCTCACCGGGGAACGCGCCCTCACCTACTTCTCTCGGGAGAGTTTACCTGTTGCCAGATCGATCCTCCAGACCGACTGGATTTTTGCTTCGCGTCTGAGTCTTCAAGACTCTTCCGTTGGATGTCCGATTCCCGACCCATCCAGTCTTCCACCTGGTTCGCGACTAGCGGGATTTTCACCTAGAGTCTCTGACTCTAGGATTTTCCCCCAAAGATTCTCGACCTACCAAGACTTTCCACCTAGGGTTACCATCCCTTAGGACCAAGGGTTACCACCCCCTAGGATTTTTACCTGCCTAATCATAATTAGGGTTTTTACCTAACAACACTTAGGACTTTTTCTGCAATCTCAATCAAATTTGTTAGACCACAAATAACTTTAAATTTGAATCCTTTAATATTATCGAAACCTAGGTTCAATCATCTGATGAATCTCACACCAACATCTTACTAACTTCATCGTATATACAACTAATTTTAACTTCATACCTTTGTTTTGCTTAACGTGGCTTGTCAACTTCATCTTATATACAACTAATTTTAGCTTCGTCATACCTTTGTTTTCTTCAATTAGATGGATCACTGGATCTTGCATGCAGCTAATTCTAATTTCATTCCTTTGTATTTCTTCACCTACATGAGTAATTTCTTTTTCTTAGCAAGCTATTTGGCTTCATTTTCTTGAAAGGTTCTTCCAATCGATCGGATCATATCCATTTCTAGGAACTTGAAAGGTTCTATCATAGCGGAGGTGGAGGTCACCGACAGTAGAATATAGCCAAGATTTGTAGTAGTTAAAGATTGACTTGTTTTAGGAGTCGGTAGTGGATTTGGAAATCAGTAAGTTAAGATTTTAAATATTTTAGAAATTTATTGTTTAGAATTTTTAAAAATAAGTAATATCAAAGTATTGATTTTTAAAAATAATGAAATTTGTTTTAAAAAACTTTGAAAATTATGAGTTTTTTCTTTCAAAAACCGGAGTAAAAATTTCAGAATAAAAAAATTAGTACTAATATCATAGTAAAATTTTGACATACTAAATTTTCAGTATATTAAATATTTTAATATGATATAAATTTAATACTGTTTATATTAAAATTTTAATAAAATACTAAATCTCATATGAAAAACTTATGTACTTATCAAAATTTTCGGTATACCAATAATATCAATATGGTTTAGTATATTTTGGTAGAATATATTATGGTATATCAAATTTTTGATATTTTTCCCTAGTTTTGAGGTTGAAATGTAATTTTGAAAATGACCTTTTAATTTAAAATCCTAAAAATTATAAAAATTCTAGACTAAACTTCTCAAAAGTATGAAAACTCAAAAATATCATTTTATAAAACTTTAAGTTGATTTTAAAATGGTTTATTACAGAAATATCAAAAGTAATACAAATGTTAAAATAAAAAAAAAACTAAAGACATAAAAAAATTCTAAAAATTCCCAAATAAAAATGTTAAACCCAAGAATTTTTCTCCTAAAATTTTAAAATAATTTTAATTATTTCAAAATAAAAAAAATCTTAAAAATATCCTAAATATCTAACAAAATTACAATAAATAAATAAATAAAAACCAGTTTGGTAAAAAATAGTTCATTAATTTTAATAAGGAAAAATAAAAGATATATTATTGTAACATTTATATTTTTAAAATATATTTAACTTTTTTTAAAAAACATACCTACTTATACTATTATTTTTAAATATCAAAATATTTTACTGTTTAATTAAAAATTTATACTTTTAATAACCAACTCTCAATTAATTTGGTGAAGTCCAAAATTAAATTACATTAATGTCCTTTTTCTTTTTACACTAAAAATAATTTTAAGACTTATTAGTAATTTTAACTTCTTATCCTTCTCAAATCATATATGCATAATTATTTTTACTAGCGTTGAGGACCTATTAGTAATCCTAAACATCAGTAGCCCTAGCATTGAGGACCAGCGATGTTTGGCGTTGGGATGAATATAGAGATGGATATACTTCAATTGGCGTCTTGGAGGTGGAATTCGAGAATTAAGGAAAATCCCTTGACCCTCTTGGTGGTAGATCGCAATGGAATCAATCATATCTGAAGATGGTGTCAGTGGCTGGTTTGTGTTGAAAACAACAGCGACAAAGTGGAAGTTGGGTTGGAAAGGATTGATATTCACTAGAGCTTCGATGGAGGTGGCGATGAGTCAGGGTGAGAAAGGAAAATCCCTTGACCTCAGTGGTGAGAAAGAAGGTGGAGAGCTCTGGTGATTATGATCGGAGAAGGAGTTCCTCTATTCTGCATGCTCTCCCTGTTTTGATGAAGCTCTTGTAGAATTTGATGGACCATTTATGTTACTATAGCTTCTCAATTTAAATCTCCCATATCTAAATCAATGGCCTAAAATTCTCTAAATCTTGATCAACAGCTAGATGAATTTAGATATAGATCAAAAGTTTGAGATCTAGATCAGTGGTTCTGATCTACTCTATTTTTGACTTGGATGAGCCAAATCATGAAAGATGACTTAGATCTCCTTGAATCTTGAATGTGTTGGTCCGGTGGGCCAGTTGGAGATGGTTGAGTTGCCTGAAACACTAAAATATCTTTCTCGATCTTTCAACTTAGGTTAGCAACAATAGTAAATAAAATAATACAAAAATAACAACTTAAATAAAATAAGTAAAATGCACCAAAATTTACTTGGTTACAACCTAGCTGGTTGTTAATCCAAGCCAAATGGAAGTTCGTAAAAAATCTCCTTCAATAAAGGCGAAGAAGCCTTTTACACTCGTTAATAGCTCAGATTATTGATAGAAAATTAATACAGAAGTCGTTGTCTCTTTCCTAGGTCCAGGGGTCTTTTTCTAGCCCCTAGAAAAACTTATCCTCAGGCTGAAGGTTCCTTCCATAGGGCTGGAAGGCGCCTCCAGCGAGGCAAAGGATAAAACTTTATCCTTTCCGCCAACTGCCAGATTGCCTGGTCGAAGGCTGTTAGTTAGAGCCCTAGAGTCAATCATATGATGATTATTGTATGGACTCATTGTATCATATTCCTATGAATATAAAGGCATTTGTTTTGGTTATTATAATTACTTGTATTGGTGCTAAATAACTAAGTATAATAACGTCCTTGAGTAGAAGGTTCTTATATATATCAATCGATTGGTTGAATCGATAGTGAGATGATATAGAGAACATTACTCTTAATCATTCCTAGTCAAGTATTAACATTCAGGGACAATGTTAATGCGACGAGACTAGCATGTAGGTCAACTCGATGACTTGATCTTACAAGTCATGGATATAGAGATATCAAGTTGACACATGAGTATGCATTGGAGAATGTATACTAAATAACCCGCCATGAGAAAGTATCTTGGATCGTTATATGAGTGTCATATACTTTCTCATGTGGCCATTAGTATGACTATTAGTCCTTGGACCTGAAGTCACCATGGTTCCCTACATAAGGAGTTGCATACTTTGGCTTCGTCAAACGTCACCCGTAACTGGGTGGACTACAAAGGCGATTACTGGGTATGTAACAAATTATGCGGAGGAATGTGAGTGATGTAGATGGGATCTATCTCTCCTATATAACGGGAGTGACATCGTTATTCTTGATAGAGTGAGACCACTAAGTACATGACCATGCCCAAGTGAGTCAATATGAGATATTGAGCTCATTTGATTAGAGTGAGTCTACTTGGAGTTTAAGATTTAGATTGATTAGAGGATGACACGGTCTATGCCTCAAATTGATCAACCTAGATGTCAAGGATAGAAGGACACTTGTCATATATTGTGAAGAGTCACAATTAGTAGTCACAAGGTGATGTTGGATCTCAATATTCTTATAACTTGGGTAGTAATGATGTGTTGCTAGATACCGCTCATCACTTATGCTTCTAAATGGGTTTAGGAGCATTGCCAACATTACAAGAACCTATAGGGTCACACAAAAAGGGTAATTAGATGGAGAATATGTTCATATGATGAACCAAGAGGATTAGGTTCATGTGATGAACCAAATTAGATTAAGAGTAATCCAAATTAGACTAATTGAGTTGGACTCAATTTGATTCATGTGTTGAATGAGTCTAATTTAGATTATGACTCATTGAATCAATTTAATTCAATGAATATAGATTCATTAAATTAAGTTGGCTTGAATCAAATGATTAGATTTGATCAACCATGGGAGAGAAGAGGTCAAGTTTGACTTGACTTGAGAAAGGAAGATGAAAGGTCAAGTTTGACTTGACCAATGCCACCTCATTTGTGAGTTGGCATAGAGTGGCCAATGATGATGTTCCAAATCATCAAGGATAGCTTATGTGTGTGCCACCTCATGAGGGAGATTAAGAGTTATGACTCTTAGTATCCCATGGAGGTTTAAAAACCTCTAAAGTGGCTGGCCACATTACTCAATGAGTTACAATTGTGAAAACTCATTCAAGGCTTCATCTTCTTCCTCCTTGTTTCTTCTTCTCTCCCTCTCCTCCACCTTGGCCGAAACCTTCAAGGGTGCTAGCACACTCTAAGGTTTCTTCTCCACCTTTTGTTAGTGTGGATACACATAGAGGGGTGTTCACTTGACACCCTTGAGATCCGTCGAACCTTAGACGAGCAAGATAAGTGAAGGGCTTCGCATCAAAGGTATAAACTCCTAAACATGTAGATCTAAAGTAGATCTAGGATTAGAAAACTTGTACATGTAAAATCTTAATATTCGCATGGATCCGGTGGCATGGGATTTCGGGGTTTCCGCAACGCAAAAAGTGATTTTTCCGGCTCGAAAATCCCAACAGTGGTATCAGAGTCACGTGCGAACATGTACTTGTTTTTATTTTAATTTTTATGAAAAATTAAAGTTCTGTAATTTTCTATGAATTTGTTAATTTTATGGTTTTTAAGAGTATTTTTCTCTTAGAAGCGAAGCAACAAGTGTTTGAACACTTGTAGGCTTCGACTACCGAGAAACACCTTCCGTAATGGTAGGGTCTCGTCCAAAATATTTTGGGACAGCGGCTAAAGGCGCTATAAGATCATCATGGGACACTCGTGAGACTCATTTCGTGAGAAGGGGTGCTGCCCCTAACCCCGCAAGGGGCATTGTCCTGCGATCGCGCCCGAAAATCGCTAACGGGACCGCCGGGAAGTTGCGACTCATAAAATCGTAAAAACAGTAATAAAATTACAGAAATTTATATAAAATACATAATTTAGAATTATGTATGATTTGTGATGATCATGGCCCAAAAAACCCCCAATTGGATTGGTTACATGTGTTGTAATTTATAATATGGCATGCGCGCCATTTTGTGTGATTGTGCGTGTTGTATATGTGATACGCGACCTGCGCGTCGTTCTTTTCTATTTTATTTCCTATTGTAAAATAGTTTAGACTCGAATGTAACTCGAGTTTCAAATTTGTAATGTACAAAATTGGAGCGGTTGAAGGTCCACTCGAGGAGGAGTTACGAGGAGGGTGCGAGCAACACATGGCGGTCAAAGGGAGGGGCTTGGAGAAGCTGTTGACCCTAGGTTGACCATCCGATCTTCTCATTGGTTTGAGAAGATCGTAGTAGGGTCATGACTAATCACAATTTAATTAATTGCTTGTGTGTGTGTATGTGATGCATGCTAGAGTAGAGTAATTAATTAGTGCTTTAACGATTAGATTAGATCTAAATCGCATATATAATGCACCACAATTAGATTAGATCTAAATCGAGTATATGATATACATCAACAATTAGATTAGATCTAAATCACGTCAACTCGAAATGCCTACCATGTCGTGATACCCATCACTACCACGATCACATGTTGTTATTGAATATGCTAAAGCAGAGCAACGCATATTATCTTGGTAGGGTGCGGAGGGACAATCTTGGCCCCGCCTATCAACGCATGGGTGAGTACAAACTCAATTAGATTGAGTAAAATTAGTTAAACTTAATTGGATCGGGTTTAACTATAGGCATTTTCCAATGGTTGGTAGATAGGTCAAAATTACATTTATATTAACTCTTGGGCGATTTAGCCAAAGCTAACTCAAGTTTTAATATACGTGCGGATCTTGATCCTATAAACAAGAGTTGCATAGAGATGTAATTGATAATTAGTTACCTACCGATCATACTAAGTCTTGGACGATTTAGCCAAAGCTAACTCAAGGCGTAGTATGATGTGGATCTTGTCCCGCAAGAATTATAGCTAGTTGGTTAGAATCTAGTAGGTGTGGTTTGACCACATCCATGACTTGATTCTACAAAAGTTCTATAATTCAGTGGGAGCATCATTTAGTTAAATGCCTAATTAAATGATTAGTGGAATATGATATTTATTTTATGCATTTTCTGTTGTAGATTGCCATGACGTCAAACATGAGCACCTTCTCCCTGCGTTCTGTCCTTGATAAGGACAAGATTAATGGAGCTAACTTCCTGGACTGGTATAGGAACCTGAGAATTGTTCTCACACGTAACGAAAACTGTACGTCCTGGAGCAGCCTATTCCAGAGGCACCTCCTGCCACTGCCACGCGAGCTGACCATGATGCTTATAAGAAGCATCAAGATGATGCATTAGATGTATCCTGTCTCATGCTCGCGACCATGAACTCTGAGCTTCAGAAGCAACATGAGTTGATGGGTGCTTATGATATGGTTGAACATCTTCGTCAACTATATCAAGGGCAATCTAGGCACGAGAGATTCGAGATCTCTAAGGCACTGTTTCAGTGCAAGATGCAAGACGGGACTCCCGTAGGTGCATATGTACACAAGATGATTGGGTACATAGAAAACCTACAGAGGTTGGGATTCCCCCTTGGCCAAGAGCTGGCCACTGATTTGGTCTTGCAATCCTTGCAGAGAGGTATAGTCAATTCGTCATGAACTACAACATGAATAAAATTGACAAGCTACTGCCTGAGCTTCTGAGTATGTTGAGAACTGCTGAGATCAACCTTAAGAAGGTTAAGCCCAACTCCATTTTGCTGGTGCAAAAGGGCAAAGGCAAGGGCAAGCCTAAAGGTAAGGGAAAGTCCCAAGCCAAGGGCAAAGGCAAGGCACTGAAACCCAGAGGAGGGGTTGCCAAGGATGCTACCTGCTTCCACTGCGGTCAGACCGGGCACTGGAAGAGGAACTGCAAAGTCTACCTGGAATATCTTAAGAAGAAGAGAAGTGAGACTTCTACTTCAGGTATATATGTTATAGAAGTTAATCTCTCTATTTCTTCATTATGGGTATTAGATACCGGATGTGCTTCTCACATTTGTACTAATGTGCAGACGTTGAGAAATAGCAGGGCATTGATGAAGGGCGAGGTGGACCTACGAGTAGGCAATAGAGCACGGGTTGCTGCTGTTGCTATAGGGACTTACTATCTATCTCTGCCCTCTAGGCTTGTACTAGAACTAGATGAATGTTGTTATGCGCCTGCTCTTACTAAGAACATAATTTCAGTTTCTTGTTTGGACAAGAAAGGTTTTTCATTTATAATAAAGAACAAATGTTGTTCAGTTTATTTTAATGATATGTTCTATTGTAGTGCACCTCTGATTAACGGACTTTATATTCTAGACTTATAGAACCCCATCTATAACATAAATACCAAAAGGTTCAAATCAAATGAAATGAACCAAACCTATCTCTGGCACTGTCACTTAGGTCATATAAATGACAAACGCTTATCCCAGCTCCATAAAGATGGTTTGCTGGACTCATTTGATTTTGAATCATATGAGACATGTGAGTCATACCTACTGGTCAAGATGACCAAGACTCCCTTTAGTGGACACAGCGAGAGAGCGACTGACTTGTTAGGACTTATACATAGTGATGTATGTGGACCTTTCAATGTCGCTGCTAGAGGTGGTTATAGGTACTTCATTACATTTACTGATGACTTTAGTAGATATGGTTATGTGTATTTGATGACACATAAGTTAGAATCCTTTGAAGAGTTCAAATAATTCAAGAATGAAGTACAAAACCAGCTTGACAAAAGTATTAAGATACTTCGATCAGATCGAGGTAGAGAATATCTTAGCCATGAGTTTCGTGACTATCTAGCTGATTGTGGGATTCTATCCCAACTCACTCCTCCTGGAACACCACATTAGAATGGTATATCCGAAAGGAGGAATCGTACCCTATTAGATATTGTACAATCTATGATGAGTTACACAGATCTTCCTATATCTCTTTGGGGCTATGCTCTGGACACAACAGCCTTCATACTCAACCGTGTTCCATCCAAGGCTGTGATAAAGACACCATATAGGATATGGACTGGGAGAGATGCCCAGGTGTCTTTTATGAGGATTTGGGGTTGTGAGACTTACATTCAACGTCAAGTCTCGGACAAACTGGGACCCAAATCCGATAAGTGCTATTTTATAGGATATCCCAAGGAAACGAAGGGATATTATTTCTACATTCCCAGTCAACATAAAGTAGTTGTGGCTAAGACTGAGGTTTTTCTAGAAAGAGACTTTGTTTCTAGAAAAATTAGTGGGAGTACGTTCAATCTTGAAGAAGTTCAAGATATGGACCATAGCACTGAAGCCTTGATGAAAGTTGAACTGGAACTACAAAGTATTGTGGATGATGAGATTGTTCCAGAAGGAGTTGAGGAACAACAACCAGTTCAAGTAGGCATACCTCTTCGCAGGTCTGATAGGGTACGTCATCAGCCTAAGAGATACTCATTTCTCTTGTCTGACCATGATGACGCTATGCTCATTGAGAATGAGCCTACCTCTTATCAGGAAGCTGTGATGAGATCAAATTTTGAGAAATGGCTAGAGGCCTTGAGATCCGAAATGAAATCCATGTACACCGACCAAGTATGGACTTTGGTTGATCCTGTTGGATCGAGACGCGCTAGAGGGGGAGGGGGTGAATAGCGCTCGTGGCTATTTGTTCGATTCATAAAACGTAAGAATTATCAGAGTAATTAAGCAGCGGAATAAAACAAAGTAAGCACACAGAGACAAGAGGATTTTTACTTCGTTTGGAGCCTTGATCGACTCATACTCAAAGGCCGGCGATCCTTGATCGCTTCCGGTGGGCAACAACTATAAGCTCGTTAAAAGATTACATGTATGAGTACAAATAAAAGCTATAAATATTATACCGACAACAAGAAATGCTAAATCTGAAGTTTCGGGTCGTCGGACACTTGTAGCAGCACTTCGGAACGTCTTTTAGAGCAGCACGTTTATGAAAGATCACTTGGAATTCGTTGTATTGAAGTGCTGGTCGAAACCCCCTTATAAAGGGTGTTCAAGGCGCCTTGAAGGCTGTTCAAGGCGCCTCCAAGCTGCCTGGTCTTCCGCGTGGATCAAAACTGACCTGGTCGAATTTCATCCATTCAAGGCGCCTTATGGCCCTCTCAAGGCACCTTCCAAGGCGCCTTCTTCCTGCTTCAAGGCGCCTCCAATGGTGTTTCGCAGCCAGCTCAGCCTTTGCACCCGAGGCGCCTCCAAGCTCCATGGAGGCGCCTCAGACACTGTTCATCCGAGGCTTTAGGTTGCTCCTTTGCTCCTGCAAGATACGTTAGTCCAAAACACTATCTTGCAACACAAAGTTAGCACAATAAACATTATTAAAGAAGTATAGACAGTCTCCGGACTGTCCGAGTCTGACTTCGGGTTTCCAACCGGAAACCCTAGGTCGACCCGACGCCTATTGTTCCCTCTACGGGAAACGCGTCCTCACCTACTCCTCTCAGGAGATTTACCTGTTGTCAGTCGATCCTCCAGATCGACTGGACTTTTGCTCGGCACTCGATGCTTCCGGACTTTCTGCTGGACATCCGCTTCCCGGCTAGTCCAGACTTTCACCTGGTTCGCGACACCAGGACTTTCCACCTAGGGTTACCACCCCCTAGGACTTTTGCCTGAAGCCATCGACCTGCCAAGACTTTCCGCATAGGGTTATCACCCCCTATGACCTAGGGTTACCGCCCCCTAGGGTTTTCCCTTTGCCTAACCGCAGCTAGGACTTTCCTGAAATCCTCAAGTAGACTCGTTAGACTACAAAAACATCTTAACTTTGAATTCTTTTGCCGTTATCAAAACACGAGTTCGATCGTCGGATGCTTCCCGCACCAACAATCTCCCCCTTTTTGATTATGGCAACTCAAATTCAAAGTTAAGTAAATAAACGAATGGATAGACATTTTTAACACAGGCAAATATGCTAAGTATAGATGAACAAGGTAACTAAAGCAAATTTGCCCTATATGCTCCCCCTTTGTTTTTAACTTGAATTTTATGTTTACATTTTTGCTACTCTCCCCCTTTGCCATAACTCAAAAAATGGGCAATAATAGGTGTTTTAATGAGTTGTACATGATTTTATTAAGGTTAGCAATGTTCAACAGAGTTTGAAAGTTAAGGTCAATTGGAATAATATTTTAAGTTTTAGGACAAGGTTATTTATTTAAGTTCAGTTGGTCCTTAAGTCCAAGCATAAGTCATGTTTACTAGATTGATTTACTAGGTATCAGAGCCATAAAGAACAAAACATTCTTAACTAAAAGATTGAGTATCCTTTACCAACTGTCTAATCTTTAGTTACTTGCTGATTGTCTACAGGACAATAGCTTTCACTAGGTTAGTCAAGTTAAGTTATTTTGGTCCAGATAGACTTGACTAGAGCTGGAGAACTTAACTTGATTAATGTTTATTGCATATTTAACGCCCAAACTCATATTGATGCACAGATATAAGCATTCTTGAGTCTAGGCTATATCCTATGCATCTCACACCGTTCTATATTTTTCAAACACAATCAAGGTAAACCTAGGTGTTTGTGAGATGCTCTGGCTTAATTCTAGGGGAACATGATATCTAGGGGGAAAGCTTAGGCTAATTCCAAAATTTTGAACAATCTAACAAAAAGTGGGGTTTTGAAAACTGTTTTTCCTAGAATTTGAAAAAATAGAACCTATACTTATAAAACATAACACATAAAACTGAGTAATAACATGTCTAATCAATTTAAAACATCCAAGATATACATCAAAAACTGAATAACAGATTCCAGATGTCAATAATATGTCAAGGCAGATGAAAAGATAGAATCACGCAGGTGGATCATCAGCTAGAGGATCGTCAGCTGGAGGATCGGCTAAGTGCTGCTCAGGTGGTGGCTGAGGCTGTCCCTGACGCCGAAGCTCGCCTCGAAGAGATGCGAAACCAGCAGCTATCTCAGATCGCATAGTCTGAAGAAAATGATGACTGTCTAATACAGCTCGCCGCGTCTGTGTGGACTAGATCTCAAGTCGAGTGAGTCTATCCTCGACAAAGAGTGGTGCTGAAGATGACGGCCCGGCTGAGGAGGAGGGTCCGGCAGAGGTGGAAGGATCTGTGAAAAAGTCCTCTGCCAATAAATCAGGCCACTCCTTATCTGCATCAGGTACGCCCTCGGCCTCTGGAGCACCAGGGGCAGCAGCTGGTGGTGGTCTGCCCTTCCAGGCCAGAATCCCCTCGGTAGTGACCTCTGCCCCTGCTAATCTAAGGCTACGCTGACCGACCTCATCATAAAGGGTAAGTGGGATGAGGACCCCTCTAGTAATGTCTATCCTAGAGCTGGAGAATATCTGGGTCAGGATATGACAATAAGGCATATGAACTACTCCAGATGTAACTGTGCTAGATGCAAGGATAATGTTATGAAACATATGGAGGGCTATGTCTATGTCCAGGCGCTGGGTAAGGGCGTATAAAAAGAACGAATGGGACGATCGCATCGTCGAGACATCTCGAGATGATAAGGGTAGAATACAAGCTGTGAGGACTCTGTACATAGTATAATCCTGAACTCGTAGAAGAGTGGATCTGAACTCAGTCAGGCCTAAGGGTCTCTCCTCCCCAAAGAAGTGCATGTAAATGTCATCTAGTGTAATGTGGGAATAGGGGGCACCAAAGGGTAGGGATCTACTCGGATAACATAAAAATGTACACTCAGACTCCCTAATCTCTAGGCTGGTGCGAAGTAATGATGGAGTAAACTGAAGGTCAGTACCTCCTACTCTGGTAGTATAAGTTCTATCATCAACCTTTTCAAGGTTGTGATAGAACTGGGCACATAGGTCTTGGTTGACAGTCATGGTGCAATCAACCAGTTTATCTAAATGATAGTGGGTTATCATTTGGATAGTGGGTTGACAATATTGTGACAAAAACTCCCTACCAATATATCTAGGTTTGATTGACTCAAAGGTAAACCTAGAGAAATCTATCCTATGCTGTTCCGAGGGGAATCTTGGGTCTGTGGAAGGGTCCCTTGCTGGTGTGGTATCCACAATACGACGCTTCCTAATTTTGACATTATGCAAGAAAAATTGCAAAAACTAGCAAAGAATATAGGATTTAAGCAGTTAAAGAGGGGTTTAGAGTGTACCTAGGAGGCATAGCTAGAAATGAAAGAGAAGAAAAGGTGGAAGGCGCCTTGGTTGGGAATGGTCCGGAGAGATCGGCGGCTTACGGTGAAACACGAATAGAAGCAAAAACGCTTCTGTTCGTGACAAAAGAGCGATTTTAAGGCGCCTTAAGATCCCTTTAGGGCGCCTTCGGAGGCGCCTTAGGGGCTTTCTTAAGGCGCCTTAAGTGGGCGGCGGGAAATTTCCCGCCGCTGATTGAGGGTGCCTCCTCTTAGATGGAGGCGCCTTCGGATACTTACGTGTCCCTTTTTTTTTTTTTTTTTTTTTTTTTTAACGAATTTCTTATAGATTAGTTTTGATAAAAACAATATGGTTTTAGAGTTAAATAATTTTGAACTTTTAGGTTAAAAGAATTTTAAGTTTTTAAAATAATTTTGAAATTTAAGTTTTTTTAAAAATAATTTTGAAATTTAAGTTTTTGAAAATAATTTTGAAATTTAAGTTTTTAAAATAATTTTGAAATTTAAGTTTTTAAAATAATTTTGAAATTTAAGTTTTTAAAAAAATTTTGAAATTTAAGTTTTTAAAATTTAAGTTTTAAAAAAAATAATTTTGAAATTTAAGTTTTTTTTTAAAATAATTTTGAAATTTAAGTTTTAAAAAAAATAATTTTGAAATTTAAGGTTTTTTTTTTAAATAATTTTGAAATTTAAGTTTTTGAAAATAATTTTGAAATTTAAGTTTTTAAAAGAATTTTGAAATTTAAATTTTTAAAATAATTTTGAAATTTACGTTTTTAAAAGAATTTTGAAATTTAAATTTTTAAAATAATTTTGAAATTTAAGTTTTAAAAAATTTTAAAATTTAAGTTTTTTAAAAATAATTTTGAAATTTAAGTTTTTAAAAATAATTTTGAAATTTAAGTTTTTGAAAATAATTTTGAAATTTAAATTTGATTTTAATTACTTAGTCATCTCACCCGATCTAAATTTTCAATCAGGGAATCCTATAATTGATGTGAGATGAATTATGGTTGAATTTTTTAGGGTAAGTTTAACTTTGTGTTAGATTCAGGTTTAGCTTTGGGTTCAACAGGTAGGCATTCTTTGGATAGACTTCTGGGCTATGGTGAGTCACAAGGAGCTCATTAAAGTAACCATGCCTTCGAGGTCTTTCAAATAGTCCTACCCATTGAACTTAATACTAATCCTTGGTCTAGCTAGTTAGGATCCATTTAAGGGTAGCTTCGGTCAGTTCCACTTGGCCAAATGCACCAGGTCGAAGCCATATCTTCCTAGACATGCGATGCCCAAGCTTCCCTAACGTACTATCATCCAAAAATTTCACCAGTACTGTGGTTCAAGTTATACTTATCCTTTTTAATCTATCCTTAATTACTCTACCAGGTAGTCTACTCTTGTTTTACCCATTCTGGGTAAATTAGGTTCAGTTACCCTGTCGGGTAGTTCTGTTAGAGGTGCCAGCTAGTTTGGATCCTCCATCTATTTTTAATTTAATTTTGTATTTTGAATTTAGATTTTGTAATTTAAGTTTTGAATTTGTAATTTAATTTTGAATTTTAATTTAAATTTGAATTTAGAATTTAGATTTTGTAATTTAAGTTTTGAATTTGTAATTTAATTTTGAATTTTTAATTTAAATTCGAATTTAGAATTTGTAGATCATTTTCATATTAGTTTTCCCTGGATCACGGCCTCGATACGGTCTGTCGAGGTAGTATATTTGATCCTTCGGAACCCAGTATTGGCCAAGTCCAACTTGATTGATCAATTTGGACTTGGGGACCCATGCTTGGACTGATTTGCTATTTTGTTTTATTAATGATAAATAAGATCTATATTTCTTTTTACTTTTATATCCCAGTCCCGTTTTGTTGTAGACGGCTCTTTGTGTCCCAAGAATTAGATCCAAATTCTTGGAGCCCAGAGAGAACTTTTCTAAAGTAATTTTTAAATCTTTTAACTGATTTTTTAGATTTGAATTTTCTTTCTCAAGTTGTTGTACTTGAGTTGAGTCTTCAATTTGAACTTGATCAGGTAAAGATTTTGAGTTAGTTACTTCTTTAAGAATGGTTATTTCTTTTAAAAGTGACTTAATTTTCAAATTTGACTTGGCTAATTTGCGAAGTAAATAATTGACTAAATTATTAAGTCTAGGAATACTTACAGCGGAGTCTGGCCCTTCGGAAACGGATGCGGATCCGTGGCTTTGCTCGGAGTCGGCTTCTGACTCGCTCTCGGATTCGATGATCTGGTCCCGGGCCATCAATGCGAGTAAACTCGTTTGGTCGAGTTCGTCGTCTTCGTCCTCCGAAGAAGATTCGTCCCAGGTTGCCTTTAGGACTTTCTTTCTTCTTTGCTTCTTGGCTTCCTTTTGGTTGGGGCAGTTTGCCTTGATATGGCCCTTCTGGTTGCACCCGAAACATGTGACTTCGAATTTTACCTTTGATTGGGCCTCCTTAGATTGAACTGCCTTCTTCAGATCTTTCTTGTTGAAGCCCTTCTTCTTCTTGTAGAGTTTCTTTACAAGATTCACAAACTCGCTGGCCAGTTCAGGTTCGTCTTCTGATTCTGATTCAACTTTTCGCCGTCCTCTTGATTCCCGTGTTCGACTCGTTCCTGCAATCAAAGCAATACCTTTCTCGGATGGCTGTGCATTAGTTTGTTCATGGAGTTCAAATTCACTAAATAACTCGTCTAATTTTAAGGACGACAAATCCTTAGAGACTTTGTAGGCATCCACCATTGATGCCCACAATGTACTCCTAGGAAATGAGTTAAGGGCATACCTTATTATATCTCTGTTTTCTACTTTCTGCCCGATTCCATGAAGGGAATTCAAGATATCTTGAATTCGAGCGTGTAAAGAACTTGCCGTCTCGCCTTCCTACATTTTCAAATTATATAGTTTATTTAGTAACAAATCACGCTTACTTACCTTGGTTTCCGAGGTGCCTTCGTGAAGTTCGATCAGTTTCTCCCATAGTTCCTTTGCGGAGGAGAATGGACCGACTCTATTGAGCTCTTCTTTGGTAAGACCGCATTGGATGGTGCAGGTGACTTTGGCGTCAGCTTCCACCTTCTTGATAAATGCTGGCTCCTAGTTTTCACAGGATGTAGTCTTACCGTCGGTACCAGTTGGTAGTTCCAGTCCTGTTTTGACGATCATCCAGGTGTTGAACTGGATCTTCAGATATATCTCCATTCGCCCCTTCCAATATCCGAAGTCCTCTCCGGAAAATAGTGGGGGACGAACGGTGCTATATCCTTCTTGTTGGGCCATTTAGATCTACGAAAACAGAAACAACAAGATCTATTCCAAGACTAAGTCTTGGATTAGTAGTGCGGGAGTAAGGAAAAAAAACAGGCTCAAGTGGTATTGTCCAACTTTGAGCAGAAAATCGATTCGTGAAAAGAAATTAGAATATAGCTATGAGGCTAAATTCTAATCGACTCCGAACAAAACCACGAAAAAAAATTGTCTCGAATAGTGGTTGCACTGATTCAAGACGACCCCGCTCTGATACCAATTGTTGGATCGAGACGCGCTAGAGGGGGGGGGGGTGAATAACGCTCGTGGCTATTTGTTCGATTCGTAAAACGTAAGAATTATCAGAGTAATTAAGCAGCGGAATAAAACAAAGTAAGCACACAGAGACAAGAGGATTTTTACTTCGTTCGGAGCCTTGATCGACTCCTACTCGAAGGCTCGCGATCCTTGATCGCTTCCGGTGGGCAACAACTATAAGCTCGTTAAAAGATTACACTTATGAGTACAAATAAAAGCTATAAATATTATACCGACAACAAGAAATGCTAAATCTGAAGTTTCGGGTCGTCGGACACTTGTAGCAGCACTTCGGAACGTCTTTTGGAGCAGCACGTTGATGAAAGATCACTTGGAATTCGTTGTATTGAAGTGCTGGTCGAAACCCCCTTATAAAGGGTGTTCAAGGCGCCTCCAAGCTGCCTGGTCTTCCGCGTGGATCAAAACTGACCTGGTCGAATTTCATCCATTCAAGGCGCCTTATGGCCCTCTCAAGGTGCCTTCCAAGGCGCCTTCTGCCTGCTTCAAGGCGCCTCCAATGGTGTTTCGCAGCCAGCTCAGCCTTTGCACCCGAGGCGCCTCCAAGCTCCATGGAGGCGCCTCGGACACTGTTCATCCGAGGCTTTAGGTTGCTCCTTTGCTCCTGCAAGATACGTTAGTCCAAAACACTATCCTGCAACACAAAGTTAGCACAATAAACATTATTAAAGAAGTATAGACAGTCTCCGGACTGCCCGAGTCTGACTTCGGGTTTCCAACCGGAAACCCTAGGTCGACCCGACGCCTACTGTTCCCTCTACGGGAAACGCGTCCTCACCTACTCCTTTCAGGAGATTTACCTGTTGTCAGTCGATCCTCCAGATCGACCGGACTTTTGCTCGGCACTCGATGCTTCCGGACTTTCTGCTGGACATCCGCTTCCCGGCTAGTCCAGACTTTCACCTGGTTCGCGACACCAGGACTTTCCACCTAGGGTTACCACCCCCTAGGACTTTTGCCTGAAGCCATCGACCTTCCAAGACTTTCCGCATAGGGTTACCACCCCCTATGACCTAGGGTTACCGCCCCCTAGGGTTTTCCCTTTGCCTAACCGCAGCTAGGACTTTCCTGAAATCCTCAAGTAGACTCGTTAGACTACAAAAACATCTTAACATTGAATTCTTTTGCCGTTATCAAAACACGAGTTCGATTGTCGGATGCTTCCCGCACCAACAGATCCACCTGAAGGGATAAACCCCATTGGGTGTAAGTGGATCTTTAAGAGAAAGACTGACATGGATGGACAGATATATAAGGGTCGTCTGGTAGCTAAAGGTTTCAAACAAATTTATGGTATTGACTATTGATATGGGTTAGGTTTCATGGGTCCCTGTTAAGAAGGGGAAAGGATATAATCAAACGGAGGAGGTAGGCTAATATCGGCTGGGATATACCTCAAAAGAGGTAGGCTAATATCGGCCGAGATATATCTCAAAGGAGGTAGGACAATATCAACCAAAATATGCCTCCAAGGAGGAAGACCCATATCGATTGGCATATATCCCAAATGGGATAGGCTAACATCGGCCGGGATATACCTCAAAAGGAGGTAGGTCTATATCAACCGAGATATGCCTCCAAGGAGGAAGACCCATATCAATTGGCATATACCTCAAAGGAGGTAGGCTAATATCGGCCGAGATATACCTCAAAAGGAGGTAGGTCTATATGGACCGAAATATGCCTCCAAGGAGGAAGACTCATATCAATTGGTGCCTCCAAGGAGGAAGACTCATATCAATTGGCATATACCTCAAAGGAGGTAGGATAATATCGGTCGGGATATACCTCAAAAGGAGGTAGGACTATATCGACCGAAATATGCCTCCAAGGAGGAAGACCCATATCAATTGGCATATACCTCAAAGGAGGTAGGCTAATATCGGTCGGGATATACCTCAAAAGGAGGTAGGTCTATATTGACCGAAATATGCCTCCAAGGAGGAAGACCCATATCAATTGACATATACCTCAAAGGAGGTAGGCTAATATCGGCCGGGATATACCTCAAAAGGAGGTAGATCTATATCGACCGAAATATGCCTCCAAGGAGGAAGACCCATATCGATTGGCATATGCCCCAAAGGAGGTAGGCCAATATCGGCCGGGATATACCTCAAAAGGAGGTAGGTCTATATCGACCGAGATATGCCTCCAAGGAGGAAGGTTAATATCAGCCGGGTTGACTAATATCTTGAAAAGATATTTGATAAAATATAGCCCAATGCTAGTTAAAATAATAAATGAAGGAGTTCGGAAGAGCACTTCCCCAGGAACCTCGTGAGGGGTAATAATAATTGATCAAACCTAACTGGGCCCAGTTCCAACTAAGACAAGAAATATTAGTACATCAAGCTATCTTTGATGTAGCAGAAACAGGAGGGGTGAATAGAAAGGATAGGAACACTTTGAAAAAGAACCGGTAAGATAGAAGAGAAGTGATATTACGAATAAAGTAGTTCCTAAATATGTTTGCGGTATATGATTGCATAACCAGTGTTATATATTTTGACGGGAAATGTGTTTTCAGACCGTTTTACAGGTGCTAGACGACAAAGAAGGTATATATGGGGTACGAAGAAGATTCCTTAAAAAGTCATGTACCACAAGTACACAGCTTACGTCATCTCATAACAAACTCTAACAAACCAGGGTCCACTTCATGACTACGGAGGTTATATGAAGTGGTATAAAAAGGGGAATCCTCTCCGTTGGCTAGGTAAGTTCACATCACTGCGTAGTCACGCCCCGAGGGAGTCCCTGTCCGAAGAAATTTCGGCAGCACCTCCCCTGTACGGGTGACAATCTGAAGCAATTCTACATACAAAATATACATCAGCTACAAGCGGCTGGAATATACACACAACCACGCAGTTTATATCATCAGCCCACTCGGCTGGAACAAAAACCAAAAACCACAGCGGAAAAAGACAACACATACAACCCAAAACGAAAACTGCTAGCCGGCTAGGCTTACACAATAAACAAAGCAACATTTCCAGAAACAAAACCGGAACATAGAACCAAAAACTCACATATCATATACCATGATAAAACAGCAAAAAGACAGCGACATGTCTTCTGATGTGACGCGGGGACCAGCAAACAGGATGCTCCAAGCGACACCATAAATAACCTGGTACCTGAAAAAGATAGTGTCCACGGGGGTGAGTTCAACAACTCAGCGAATACCAATAGACATGCCTAGTAAGATATATCTAACAGCAATAAACATGGAATACAGCTTCCGAATAATATATAGGAAATATACAAAACTGAAAAGTAACCAAGGAAGCTGTACTCACCAGGAACTCCTATCCTGAACTAAAGGGTCATCAAACCGATACGCAGTATGTCTCTTGTATGCAGGTCAAACAAATGCATCCACCAAAATGCAGCATATAAGTGCAGCAAACACAAGCAAATAAATGCAATCAATGCATGTGATGACCGTGCACTCTAACATCACTGCTCCTGAACAGTGACCGAGTGGACGGAATGCTGTCGGAGTACTCCTATCCTCTGACCCCAAATCATAAATGGGGAAGCTCAATGCTCTCATCTCCCAGTACACGATGACGGAGAGGTATCTCTGCCGGCTACCACGCTGAGTCACCTGACCAACGGAGCCAAACAAAGTCCACCGTCTGCCGGCTACCACGCTGCTACACTAAATGCCAGCGGAACTGTCTGCCGGCTACCACGCTGAGTCACCAGACCAACGGAGCCAAACAGCAGAACCGCCACACACCTACCTGATAAACCACTAATCCATGAGTGGTGGTGTGTGCAGTACATGTAACTGGCGATGGACTCAACCATAGTGGAGCCGACAATCGCACAGCATGCAATCATGATGCATGACACTAAGCATAGCAAAACTGATCAACATAACCATATACATATATATAAAATGAGTACTGTAAAATCGATGGTCACATACCAAGATCTAGAGTACACAGGTCAGATAGAATATCAAAAACCTATGTCCTGAACATAATAAGTATGGAATATCCTGATCAGCATAGAAAAATCCATATATACATAATATGGGTACCACAGTATCAGTAGGTCAAATCCACGGATCTAGGATATACAGGTCCTCTATGGTATAACAACCTAGATCCTAAACATATCCCCCTTCCATAGCATATGTACCAACAATATGCACAGATCAAAGCCACAAGGTCTAGGTACACGAATCATATATGATATACCAATAGAAATACACAATCCAGGCATGGCATAAAAATCTAAGTATCAGATAATTTGGATACACATGCCAGAAACAAAAATCCAGAGCCTAATCCTAACCTCAGTAAAGCATGGTATGTCACTCTAGAAACTAAAATACTCATGGCAACAAATCACGAGATATAAGCACGGATACATCACAGGCGACAAACCTAACATGCTATGGATATCAAACAGTGACATACCAAAGGCAAACATGTTCATTGCTTGTAGTTATAAAATACTATGCATATCCAAATGACAATATCATAAAAGATAAGTCAAGATGTACACGCCTCCAATGTAGATCGTGTTGTATGACCTCTAATCAGAGCTCTTGTCTCAAATCAAAACCCTGAAATAAATATACAATCAACACTTAGGTTTATCGTAGATCGGATAATGCAAGCCGAAACCTCAATAAATCCAATCTTATGACCTCACCCTTTTCTTCCAAAACTCATCCAACACCTGATAATCATTTTCTGTTAACATAATCCACCTTAACAATTCCTCAAATAAATGATTACTAATGAATCTAAATCTGTAACTAAACTCTAGTTAAATCCACAACTGGAAATGAAATCAAATCTCCAATCTCAACAGATTAATAAATTCAAAATCAATTAAAGATTATCAACTAGATGTCTAATCGGATTCAGTTCCTTACCCAAACAAACATCCAACTTCCTTCTTCCCAACCTTGCTAGTTGATCCACATCACACAACCCTGCAGAAAAGAACCTTACTGATGGAATTAAACGAATCAAGAACAAGACCAAGCAATGGAGTTTACGGATCAAACATCAACCCAACTCACCTTGCCGTTACCTTACTTAAACCCCTTACTCTGAAGAGGAGATGGAGCCTAGGTCACAAGAGGGGTCGGTGGCACTTGGCAGAAGCGAAGAGAACGACTACCGGCACTAGTGCAGAGAGGAACAACACCATCTCTCCAATTCAGAGGCACAAGGAGGAAGGAGGAAAAAGGAGGGAGTCGCGGTCAGTCGGCTAGGGCTCACAAACAACGGCGCTCAGCCTCATATTGTCACCGTAATCTCGGCTCGGGCAGAGAGAAGAGCGGCTGTGAAGACGGCTAGGGCACCGGTGCTAGGCAGAGGGACGAGCTGGGCCGGCAGTGGCTCGAGGAATCCGGTGGCCCGCGCTCGAAGAAGAGAAGGGAGGTCGGCCGATCGAAAGGAGTCGGTGTCTGCGCACAAGGGTTTCGGCCGGCCGTTGTCGCTAGGGCAGTGGAAAGGAAACTTTGCCCGGCGACCAGCGCTAAGGCTCACCACAGAGGAAGCTGCCGGCGGTTTGTGCGCGAGGAGAGAAGAAACACCGTCTGTGCGGAGAAGGAAATCGCCAAGTGAGGCTAGGGTTCACGGCAGGAGAGAATAAATAAAATAAAGAAAACAAAAATAAAAGGAAAAGAAAAACTAAACTTTTCCTCACTTAAACGGGGCAGCCTAAACAGGCTTTCCCCGGGCCCCGTTTTCATCCCCGTTAACTCGTTCGTACGAGTTCCGAAAAATTCCCGAAAAATTTCCAAAAATTTCGGAAAATTCCCTTATTAATATTTCTCTATTTTACCGGTATTTTACATTCTCCCCCACTAATAAAAATTTGGTCCCCAAATTTCGTTATCTACCATCAGCAAGTACTAACAACAGGTAAAGCGTATATATGCTGAACGGCAAACTAAATCACATACCTCAAGTGAAAAGGTGGGGATATCAAGCTCGGATCGTATCCTCAAGCTCCCAAGTAGCCTCCTCGTCTGAATGATGCTGTCATCCGACTATAACCAGCCGGATAGTCTTGTTCCGCAACTGACGCTTCTTCCGGTCCAAAATCTGTACCGGAATCTCATCATATGAAATGTCAGGCTGAACTGGAACTGGAGTATCAGCCAACACATGCGTCGGGTCGGGCACATATCTCCGCAACATAGATACGTGGAATACATCGTGGATGCCTGACAGGGACGGTGGTAGCGCCAGTCGGTAAGCTACTGCTCCGATCCTCTCCAAGATCTCGAAAGGGCCAATATACCACGGAGCTAGCTTACCTCTGAGGCAAAATCTCTTCATCCCTTTCGTGGGTGAAACTCGCAGAAATACATGGTCTCCTACAGAGAACTCTAATGGTCTGCGTCTCCGATCAGCATAACTATTCTAGCAGTCCTGCGCCTCTGACATCCTCCGTCTGATAGTACGGATCAACTCTGCATCCTGCTGAGCTCTATGAGGTCCCAACAACTGGGCCTCTCCAACCTCATCCCAGAGGACGGGCGTCCTACAAGGTTTACCATACAACGCCTCAAACGGTGACATCTGGATAGCCGAATGAAAGCTGTTGTTGTAAGCAAACTCTACCAACGACAGATGGTCCACCCAACTGCCTCCGAAATCCATAACACATGATCTCAGCAAGTCCTCAAGAGTCTGAATAGTCCGCTCTGACTGTCCATCTGTCCGTGGATGGAAAACTATACTGAATCGGAACTGTGTGCCCAAGGCCTGCTGCAGACTCTGCTAGAAACGAGACGTAAATCGTGGATCTCTATCCAAAATGATACTCAACGGAACACCATGTAGTCTGATAATCTCCCGACAATACATATCTGCCAATCGATCCAGATGATCAGTCCTCCGGATCGCTAAGAAGTGTGCAGATTTGGTTAATCGATCAACGATTACCCAAATCACGTCATGGCCTCGTCGTGTCCTTGGCAATCCTACCACAAAGTCCATGGTAATGTGTTCCCATCTCCACTCAGGAACAAGAACCCGCTGAAACAATCCGGCAGGTATTTAGTGCTCAACCTTTACCTGCTAACAAACAAGCCATCTAGCTACAAATTCCGCGATGTCTTCCTTCATACCGTTCCACCAACAGGAACGTCGCAAATCTTGATACATACGGGTCCCGCCTGGATGGATCACAAATCGAGAGCGGTGAGCCTCCTGAAGTAGCTCCTGTAAGACCGGATGAGACTGAGGTATGCATAATCTGCCTCGGAAGTATACAACACCCTCCTCGTCTCGTGTGAACTCGGTCTGCTGCCCGGAAGTTGTCTGGCTACCAATGAACTGCAAGTGCTGATCACCAGCCTATACCTCTCGGATCCTCGTCCTGATCGACGACTGAACAACCATGGTAACAAGAATACCTTTCTCTGTCCATTCTTACTCCTCAAGGCCTAACCCGGAGAAACCTTGAATCAAGTCTGTGACCACAACTCGGTGGCAAGCTAGAGTCCCTCCGGACTTCCTGCTAAGTGCAACGGCAACAACATCAGCTCTCCTCGGGTGATGGCTAATGGTACAACCATAATCCTTTAGGAACTCCATCCATCTCCTCTGTCGGAGATTAAGTTCCTGCTGAGTGAACAGACATTTGAGATTCTTATGGTCAGTGAGAATCTCAATTGTAACACCGCACCGATAATGCTGCCAAATCTTCAAGTCAAACATATTGGCGTTCAGTCACAAGTCATGTACTAGGTAGTTCTCCTCATACTCCCTCAACTACCGAGAAGTAGGAGACTACCCTGCCGTGCTGCATCAAAACAGCGCTCAACCCTGTAGAGATGCGTCGGTATAGAGCACGAATCCGTCCTCTCCAGAAGGTAAAACCAAAAATCGAAGCAGACACTAGTCTCCGCTTCAGCTCCTGGAAGCTGGTCTTGAAATCCTCAGTCCAAGTAAACTTCACGCCCTTTCTCGTCAGACGTGTCAATGGCATAACAATCTGAGAGAAACCCTCAACGTATCTCCGGAAATATCGAGTCAAACCAAAGGAAGTTGCGAGCCTCTTCTATAGACTCCGTCTACTCCCAACGATAACAACCTCTATCTCCTATGGAAACCACGGTACACTCCTACTGGTGACCGTGTGTCTCAAACATCTCACAGAAGACAACCAAAAATACACACTACTGATCTTCACATATAGACGTTTCCGACAAAACATCTCTAGATCTATGCAAAGATGGTGTACGTGACCCACCTCGGATCAGAAATATATCACCACATCGTCAACAAAGACAATGGAAACCAATCCAAACATCCTAGGGATACCCAAATCATCGAGTCCATGATAATATCTAGGGCACCGCAAGCACTAATGGTAAAACCAAGACACATAATGTCCGTATCACAAACATTCCTAACCATAAGATCGTCAACAATAAATAGATCTGATCACCAACGATATATAATCACCAAAGAATAGATCCTCTAGTGCGAGAGCAATGCTCCATCACACGAAACACCACATATGTGGGAGCAACGCTCTACCACAAGAAATCCTCCATATGTGGGAGCAACGCTCCACCACAAATAATCCGAAATATGTATCTACAATAATTATGGGAGCAATGCTCCGCTACAAGCAATCCGCAATATGTGGGAGCAACGCTCCACCACAAACAATCCGTAACATGTGTGGGAGCAACGCTTCACCACAACCAATACATAAGTGCCCAAGGCACCTAACTATCCAGTTTGAGACTGCACGAAATCTCTCTACCACAAATCACTGTGGTTAGCCTAGGGTATAACAACCTAGTAAGCGAATCAAATCCATAGTCAACTCTATCATCATCCTAGTGGGTCAGTCACCCACTAATAGGAGAAGTAGTTGACAGGGTAATACAAACAATAACATAATGTAGACATCAAGCCTTCTACATTCAACATAGGTAGAATCATCATGATACTACCCACCATACACCTGGCACACTCAACACATGTATGATCGACATAATCCTCCAATTAGTACACACCAACATACTCATAACACAGGTAAAAAATCAGTGTAATACCCTCAACATTACATATCGAACCCGTGTGCATAATCATCGTAGGTATATTCGACAATACACCTCAAACAACACTCACATGACCTATATCCGCCTATGCCAAAAGTATAATCAACATCAACTTCCAATAAAGCATGCTAAACCCAGGTGCACTCACATATCAAACATAAGCAACAATATACCTCAGATACCACACCAAATACATCTGTTCATATCACAACTCAGATTAAATCGATAAGATATCTCAAATAAACCAACCAGACCACTCGGGTATAATCTACTAGAAACCCACAACAATCATAACTGGAAAAGTATGCACCCACTACATGCAATTAGACCGTCCATCAAAACGCTCCTACAACCCGTAATAATCGCCTGTACACACTACATAGATATGCAGAATCAGCATATTTAATCCAATCTACCACACAAATCCTATGTCACCTTCTAAGTTATCCAATTAGGTACATACAGTCTAAAATTAAAGTACCCATGGAATAAGATACATCGATCCTCTATCGACTGACCAAACCGACAATAGTATATGACTAATTCAGTCATTTCCCACGTCAGTATAAGCTAGGTACTCGATGTGCTCAAGATATCCAACTAAGCACGCATAACCCAAGATTCAAACATCTAAAAGTAAAGTAGGTCAATCCCCTACTGATCGGATCAACAAAACTAATCGGTCATCAACTAACTAATCAAGAACAAAAAATTCAGTTTTCTATTGACCGATCTAACCAGAGTACAATAATCATCTACCGACGAAAACTAACTAAAGTATATCGGTATTCTACTGACTAGTCAACATGAATATGAAGGTACTATCTACTACACACTAATAATAACAGAGGCTGGTATGTGCCTCCATCTCCTAACCAATTAGTAGTAACAGAAGCTAATACTACTAATGGTATGATATGAAAAATCAGCAGAGACTATATTCCTTAATCTCTATTAAGGTCGATCAAGATCAGTGGCTATCCCATCACATATAATATGTGCTACAACAACCAGACAGATACTAATAAAGAATGCTAATACAGATGATAAACTGTAATATAGGGCATATACTAACAGAAAGGTAAGATAACAGTATATACCAACATACCTCCTATAGCTTGGAGATGTCCTGCTGCTGCCAGGTCCCAACACCCGAAAAGTCACATCGAGAAGACAAAATCACAAAATCCGAAACATCGGAAATAAGACTCATAAACTGTACTCTGATACCAAATAAATTGGTATCAGATAAATCTCGAAAATCCAGAACACATAGCAAGTATCGTATACCTGCACTGATACCACTAAATTGTCACGCCCCGAGGGAGTCCCTGTCCGAAGAAATTTCGGCAGCACCTCCTCTGTACGGGTGACAATCTGAAACAATTCTACATACAAAATATACATCAGCCACAAGCGGCTGGAATATACACACAACCACGCAGTTTATATCATCAGCCCACTCGGCTGGAACAAAAACCAAAAAACACAGCGGAAAAAGATGACACATACAACCCAAAACGAAAACTGCTAGCCGGCTAGGCTTACACAATAAACAAAGCAACATTTTCAGAAATAAAATCGGAACACAGAACCAAAAACTCACATATCATATACCATGATAAAACAGCAAAAAGACAGCGGCATGTCTTCTGATGTGACGCAGGGACCAGCAAACAGGATGCTCCAAGCGACACCATAAATAACCTGGTACCTGAAAAAGATAGTGTCCACGGGGGTGAGTTCAACAACTCAGCGAATACCAATAGACATGCCTAGTAAGATATATCTAACAGCAATAAACATGGAATACAGCTTCCGAATAATATATAGGAAATATACAAAACTGAAAAGTAACCAAGGAAGCTGTACTCACCAGGAACTCCTATCCTGAACTAAAGGGTCATCAAACTGATACGCAGTATGTCTCCTGTATGCATGTCAAACAAATGCATCCACCAAAATGCAGCATATAAGTGCAGCAAACACAAGCAAATAAATGCAATCAATTCATGTGATGACCGTGCACTCTAACATCACTGCTCCTGAACAATGACCGAGTGGACGGAATGCTGTTGGAGTACTCCTGTCCTCTGACCCCAAATCATAAATGGGGGAGCTCAATGCTCTCATCTCCCGGTACACGATGACGGGGAGGTATCTCTGCCGGCTACCACGCTGAGTCACCTGACCAACGGAGTCAAACAAAGTCCACCGTCTGCCGGCTACCACGCTGCTACACTAAATGCCAGAGGAGCCAAACAGAGCGGAACTGTCTGCCGGCTACCACGCTGAGTCACCAGACCAACGGAGCCAAACAGCAGAACCGCCACACACCTGCCTGATAAACCACTAATCCATGAGTGGTGGTGTGTGCAGTACATGTAACTAGCGATGGGCTCAACCATAGTGGAGCCGACAATCGCACAGCATGCAATCATGATGCATGACACTAAGCATAGCAAAATTGATCAACATAACCATATCCATATATATATAATGAGTACTGTAAAATCGATGGTCACATACCAAGATATAGAGTACACAGGTCAGATAGAATATCAAAAACCTATGTCCTTAACATAATAAGTATGGAATATCCTGATCAGCATAGAAAAATCCATATATACATAATATGGGTACCACAGTATCAGTAGGTCAAATCCACGGATCTAGGATATACAGGTCCTCTATGGTATAACAACCTAGATCCTAAACATATCCCCCTTCCATAGCATATGTACCAACAATATGCACAGATCATAGCCACAAGGTCTAGGTACACGAATCATATATGATATACCAATAGAAATACACAATCCAGGCATGACATAAAAATCTAAGTATCAGATAATTTGGATACACATGCCAGAAACAAAAATCCAGAGCCTAATCCTAACCTCAGTAAAGCATGGTATGTCACTCTAGAAACTAAAATACTCATGGCAACAAATCACGAGATATAAGCACGGATACATCACAGGCGACAAACCTAACATGCTATGGATATCAAACAGTGACATACCAAAGGCAAACATGTTCATTGCTTGTAGTTATAAAATACTATGCATATCCAAATGACAATATCATAAAAGATAAGTCAAGATATACATGCCTCCAATGTAGATCGTGTTGTATGACCTCTAATCAGAGCTCTTGTCTCAAATCAAAACCCTGAAATAAATATACAATCAACACTTAGGTTTATCGTAGATCGGATAATGCAAGCCGAAACCTCAATAAATCCAATCTTATGACCTCACCCTTTTCTTCCAAAACTCATCCAACACCTGATAATCATTTTCTGTTAACATAATCCACCTTAACAATTCCTCAAATAAATGATTACTAATGAATCTAAATCTGTAACTAAACTCTAGTTAAATCCACAACTGGAAATGAAATCAAATCTCCAATCTCAACAGATTAATAAATTCAAAATCAATTAAAGATTATCAACTAGATGTCTAATCGGATTCAGTTCCTTACCCAAACAAACATCCAACTTCCTTCTTCCCAACCTTGCTAGTTGATCCACATCACACAACCCTGCAGAAAAGAACCTTACTGTTGGAATTAAACGAATCAAGAACAAGACCAAGCAATGGAGTTTACGGATCAAACATCAACCCAACTCACCTTGCCGTTACCTTACTTAAACCCCTTACTCTGAAGAGGAGATGGAGCCTAGGTCACAAGAGGGGTCGGTGGCACTTGGCAGAAGCGAAGAGAACGACTACCGGCACTAGTGCAGAGAGGAACAGCACCATCGCTCCAATTCAGAGGCACGAGGAGGAAGGAGGAAAAAGGAGGGAGGCGCGGTCGGTCGACTAGGGCTCACAGACAGCGGCGCTCAGCCTCATATTGTCACCGTAATCTCGGCTCGGGCAGAGAGAAGGGCGGCTGTGAAGACGGCTAGGGCACCGGTGCTAGGCAGAGGGACAAGCTGGGCCGGCAGTGGCTCGAGGAATCCGGTGGTCGGCGCTCGAAGAAGAGAAGGGAGGTCGGCCAATCGAAAGGAGTCAGTGTCGACGCACAAGGGTTTCGGCCGGCCGTTGTCACTAGGGCAGTGGAAAGGAAACTTTGCCCGGCGACCAGCGCTAAGGCTCACCACAGAGGAAGCAGCTGGCGGTTTGTGCGCGAGGAGAGAAGAAACGCCGTCTGTGCGGAGAAGGAAATTGCCGAGTGAGGCTAGGGTTCACGGCAGGGAGAGAATAAATAAAATAAAGAAAACAAAAATAAAAAGAAAAGAAAAACTAAACTTTTCCTCACTTAAATGGGGCAGCCTAAACAGGCTTTCCCCGGGCCCCGTTTTCATCCCCGTTAACTCGTTCGTACGAGTTCCGAAAAATTTCCGAAAAATTTCCAAAAATTTCGAAAAATTCCCTTATTAATATTTCTCTATTTTACCGGTATTTTAAATATTCATAACCCTAATTTTTCAACTACTGTTCATCTTCTTCCTCCTTCTTCGACACCAAGAGAGATGACTGACTTGAGCGTCGGAGGGCCTAGCCAGGGATTCCCACCCCGGTCTTAGGTCACTGACGGTAGTGTTGATTGGTCTCTTGAGCGCAGGAAGCCTTGGGAGCTCCGAATCTGGGTGTTCTTCGATCGGATCTCTTCATCGCCATTGGTATCTTGCATCGAGAGGGCACTCTTGTGGCTTCATCTTCTTGGATCTGCTTTGGGTTTCTCGGATCGGCGTTCCATGGGTATTATTCTCCATCAGCAGTGGATTTTTTCTCCCGGCTCTCCGTTTTGTCCAGCTTCTCAGACAGGATCAAATTTGGTGTCGTCTGTGGGAAATTCACCTGAATCTGAGACTACAAGATGGAAGAGGCCGGAAAATCAAACCTACTCACCATTAGTCGAGAGGATCTGGATTTCCTCATTAATTCTCATGTGCAAAAAGCCTTGCAACAACAACAACAGTGATCAAAAGCGTAAGATCAAAATGATAACTAGTGATAGCTCGCCAGAAAAAGTCATCTCTCCATTCTCTCAGAGTGTATTGGATGATCTGCTTCCTAAGCGGTATCAAAATCTTCAAATCGCCGAGTACACTAGAACAACAGATCCAGAGGATCATTTATTGAAATTTGAGAATGTAGCATTATTACAATAATTCTCTGATGGGGTGAAATGTCGGATGTTTCTTACTACTCTTGGAGGAGCTGCACAACGCTAGTTTAAGAGACTGCCAGAGAAGTCTATCCAAAAATTCAAAGACTTCAAGAAAGTTTTTCTACACCATTTTTCTAGCAACAAGAAGTATCATAAGACTCCTTGGAGTCTATTTTCAATCAAGCAAGCGTCCAAAGAGTCCATCCAAGCTTACATCAAAAGGTTCAATCAGGTAGCTATTGATGTACCTAATGCTACCATTAAAATATTAGTAAGCGCTTTCTCTCAGGGTTTAAATGATAATGATTTCTTTAAAGATTTAGTGAGAAATCCTCTTGTAAATTTTGATTCCTTGATTGAGTGTGCTACCAAATTCATTAATGTCGAAGAAGCTCAAGCCGCTCGTAGGAAGGAGGGTGTTACCTCTTCTCCTATCCAGGTTAAGGAGAAAGCTCCGACCCCTGTTCCTCCACCAAGAGGGCCTAGAGCAACTCATCCACCTCACCGTCAACCAAAATATTGTCCACAAGCTGTACAACATGTGGAGATATAGCCAGAGGCACCAAGGAGATGGTGCACTTATCATAAAACTAGCAGTCATCATACTGAAGACTGTTTTGTTTTAAGAAATAAATGGGCTAATAGGGAATGTTATCAGAGGTAAAACTATTATCGACAATAGTACCCTAGACAACAAAGTCCGCTCAAATTGGAGTATCGCTCGGTCGAGCCTCGGCATGATGCATTGCCAACCCTGGCTAGTACAAGTCAAGTATCGGAAAAGGTTCATTCTGAAGCCTTGACAACTTGACAAGAAGAAAATCGGAGCAATGTCGCTCGGGGCAGTATCAATATGATCGCAGGTGGACCCACTGATGGGGATTCTAATAGAGCCAGGAAGGCACATGCCCGAAGACTGGAAATTCATGTCGTGGGGTGTAGCATGGAACGAGCAGCTGGTCCTGAGATAAGTTTTGGGCCTAGAGATCTTGAGGGGGTAGAAATACCCCATGATGATGCCTTGATTATTAAAGTCGTAATAGTCAACTATGTTATTTCTCGTACCTTCATAGACACAGGCAGTTCTGTCAATATCATATTCAAGAAGGCTTTCGATCAATTACAGATTGACCCAAGTGAACTTCAACAGATGGTCACTCCTTTATATGGATTCACAGGCAACGAAGTGCAACCGCTGGGTCAAATAAAGTTGGCCATATCCCTAGGAGAGGAACCCCTGATGAGAACAAGGAGATCTTATTTTATGGTGGTAGACGCCCCATCCTATTATAATGTGATACTGGGTCGACCGGCCTTAAACGAATTCAGGACGGTCGTTTCTACTTTTTGTCAGAAAATTAAATTTCATGTTGATGATCAAGTCGGAGAGGCGCGGGGTGATCAGAAGACAGCCCGAAAATGTTATGTGGAAATAATTCGGGCTGAAGCTAGCGCTGCCCGAAAGATTTAAAGAATGGAAGTCAATGCCATTCAGGAGAAGCAGCCTGTTCTGGTTTATGAAGAAAAAGAAGAAGTTCAGATTCAAACTGGTCAGCCTGAAGTTACTACGTATATTGCGGCTGATCTTGATCCTACTTTAAAGGCGGAACTGATACAATGCCTAAAGAAGAATAATGATGTATTTGCCTGGATGCCTAAAGAAGTCTCAGGCGTTTCTTCTACAGTCATGGAACATTCCTTACATGTCTTCCCAGATGCCCGCCCGGTCATGTAAAGAAAAAGGAATTTTAGTGCGGAACAGAACCAAATCATCAAAGAAGAAATAACTAAACTTATGGAAGCTGGTTACATAAGGGAGGTATAATTTCCTAGCTGGTTAGCTAATGTGGTGTTAATCTCTAAGCCAGGAAATAAATGGAGAGTGTGCATTGATTTCCGGGATCTCAACAAAGCTTGCCCAAAAGATTATTATCCATTACCCAGGATCGATCAATTGGTAGACTCTACTGCTGGATGTGAGTACATCTGTATGCTAGACGCTTATCAGGGCTATCATCAGGTTCCCTTAGCTAAAGAAGATCAAGAAAAGGTCAGTTTAATAACATCTGAAGGTACTTATTGTTATAATGTCATGCCCTTTGGACTAAAAAATGCAGGAGCAACTTATCAGAGGCTTATGAATAAAGTCTTCCAAAAGCAGGTAGGGAGAAATATGGAAGTGTATGTTGATGATATCTTAATTAAGTCTCTTCAAGCTGTTGATCTGTGCAGGGATGTTGAGGAGACCTGCAAGACCTTGATACAGTATGGTCTCAAGTTAAATCCGAGCAAATGTTTATTTGGAGTGAAAGGGGGAAAGTTCCTGGGGTATATGGTGTCCGAACGAGGGATAGAGGCCAACCCAAGCAAAGTAAAGGCACTTCAGACCATGGAGCCTCCGCGCAACATGAGAGAAGCTCAAAGATTGACCGGCCGAATTACAGCCTTGTCTAGGTTCATTTCCAGATCAGCCGATCGTAGCTTCCATTTCTTTAAAATACTCAGGAAGGCAAACAAATTTCAGTGGAACGAGGAATGTGATAAGGTCTTCCAAGAGTTGAAAGACTACTTGTCTACTCTTCCTGTATTAGCTAAACCTATAGTAGGAGAGACTCTTTGGGTATATTTGTCGGCTAATGAAAACGCTGTAGGCTCTGTATTAGTCAGACAGGAAGGGAAGGAACAACAACCTGTATATCTTTCTAGCCATTTATTAAAAGGAGCTGAGTGTAGATATACTACACTAGAAAAATTGGCTTATGCATTAGTGTTGACTGCTCGAAGGCTGCGACCATATTTCTTAGCACATGAAATTGTTGTATTAACTAACAGTACTCTCGGATGGGTGTTACTCAATCCCGAGGCATCAGGTCGATTGGTCAAATGGACAACTGAACTGGGAGAATATGACATTCAATATCAGCCTTGCTCAGCATCAAGGCACAAGCTCTAGCAGATTTCATCATAGAAGTTCAAGGCCCTGAGGAAGAAAACATATGGAAAGTTTATGTGGATGACTCCTCAACTAGGCAAGGTAGCGGAATTGGTGTCCTTCTTATATCTCCCAGTGAAGATAGACTCCAACTCTCTATCAGATTGAATTATAGAGTTACTAATAATGAGGCAGAATATGAAGCTTTAATAGCTGGATTGCAAGCCACTAGGCATATAGGAGCAGCTTGGGTCCTCATTTATTCTGACTCTCAATTAGCAGCCCACCAACTATCAGGTAATTTTGAAATTAATAATGACAGGCTTAAGTTGTATGCTGAGGCATTTGACAAGTTGAAGTCTTAGTTTCAAGAAGTAAATATACAAAAGGTTCCTCGATCTGAGAATCAAGTAACGGATGAATTGGCTAAGCTGGCCTCTGCCATAGTACCATGGAGTCTAGATCAGCCCGTAGAACAAACCCTGTTAATATCCTATATTGAAAGACAAGCTGACGCAGAAATTCAAGGTGATTGGAGGGCTCAAATCATATTTTATCTACAGCAAGGTATTCTTCCAAGTAATACAGAACAAGCAAGGGTATTTAAGAAGAGAGCTGCTCAGTACACTATGGTAGGAGAACAGTTATATAAAAGAGCTTTTTCTAGACCTCTGCTCAAGTATATTGGCACAGAAGATATACAATTTATTTTACAGGAAGTTCATCAAGGTTCATGTGGTAATCATATAGGAGGGAGATCCTTGGCCCGAAAAATCTTATTAGCAGGATATTTCTATCCTACTCTACACGAGGATGCCAACAAGTTGGTAAGAACCTATATGTCTTGCCACAAACATCAAAATATTTCGCATCATCCTACACAGTTGTTGAAAACCTCTATAGTCTCATGTCCCTTCGACCAATGGGGCATGGACATAGTAGGCCCATTTCCTATGACGACTGCACAAAGAAAGTTTTTATTGGTAGCAGTGGATTATTTTTCCAAATAGGTAGAAGCAGAACCACTTGCCCGAATTACTGAAGATGCAGTTATTAAATTTCTGTGGAAAAATATCATATGCAGATTTGGCATTCCTCATAAATTAGTTTCTGATAATAGAAGGTAATTTCAAAGGGATAGAATTTTAGCTTAGTGCAAAAGTTATGGTATTATTCAGGCCTTCACCTCTGTAGCTTATCCGCAAAGTAATGGTCAAGCAGAAGTAACCAACAGAGAAATTATAAGGGGTTTAAAAACCAAACTGGATCATGTCAGAGGTAGTTGGGTAGATGAATTACCCAACGTTCTTTAGGCATATCGTACTACACCTCGAGAAGCTACAGGAATCACTCCCTTTCAATTAGTGTATGGGGGAGAAGTATGGGGGAGAAGCGATAATTCCCATTGAGGTAGGAGTAGAATCTGACAGAAGGCAATTATATGATGTAGACAATGAGGGTCGACGACTCATGGAGCTGGACTTGATAGAGGAAATTAGAGATAAAGCTACTACTCATCTCATATCATACCGGCAACGAATGAGGCAAAATTATAACAAAAGGGTCATCCCTAGATTTTTCCAAGTAGAAGATTTAGTATGGAAGCGTGTTAAACCTGTCAGGGATGTCAGTAAGTTGGCACCGTAGTGGGGAGGACCCTACAAAGTGATGGAAAAGCTCGCATCAGGTTCATATTATCTCCAAGATACTGAAGGAAGAATTCTGGAACATCCCTGGAGTGCAAATCATTTACAACCCTACCAGACCTGACAAGATCATGCCACTCAAGAATACGTCAGGAGGAACAAATTGTAATTGTCTGAAGTAAGTTCCCAGTGAGATGAAGACAAGAATTCTTACAATTTATGTACTCCATTTCTTTCAATAAATGCAATGCCAGACAAATATCGCCACAGGAATAAATGTGGTTCATACAGACTGACAAGTATTGGCAGAACTTTCATAATATATTTTCGAGAAATCAACAACGGTGGGGAATCCTAAAGACCTATTCAGCTCCCCTAAGAAAAATTCAAAAATTTTAAAACCATCACAAGGTCAGTACAAACATCATAATTTGGTATAAGAATATAGTCGATCGAGAAATCTCATGAAGCAACTTGGACGGGTCATCATGGGAGGAACCGGAGACTTTAAACCACCACAGAACATAGTCGATCGGGAAATCTCAAGAAGTAACTCGGACGGGTCTTCATGGGAGGAACCGGAGACTCTAAACCACCACAGAACATAGTCGATCGGGAAATCTCATGAAGCAACTCGGACGGGTCTTCATGGGAGGAACCGGAGACTTTAAACCACCACAGAACATAGTAGATCAAGAAATCTCATGAAGTAACTCGGACGGGTCTTCATGGGAGGAACCGGAGACTCTAAACCACCACAGAACATAGTCGATCGGGAAATCTCATGAAGTAACTCGGACGGGTCTTCATGGGAGGAACCGAAGACTCTAAACCACCACAGAACATAGTCGATTGGGAAATCTCATGAAGCAACTCGGACAGGTCTTCATGGGAGGAGCCGGAGACTTTAAACCACCACAGAACATAGTCGATCGGGAAATCTCATGAAGTAACTCGGACGGGTCTTCATGGGAGGAACCGGAGACTTTAAACCACCACAGAACATAGTCGATCGGGAAATCTTATGAAGTAACTCGACGGGTCTTCATGGGAGGAACCGGAGACTCTAAACCATCACAGAATATAGTCGATCGGGAAATCTCATGAGTTAACTCGGACGAGTCTTCATGGGAGGAACCGGAGACTTTAAACTATCATGGAACTTAATCTTCAGGGGCATAGTAAATGCAAGGTTATATGAATTTATTCACAAAATCGGTTGACATTTTCCACTAGATCAGAAGCCAGGGTTCACAAAGGATTCTATGCATATGGCACAGTTTCTATCTAGAGGCCTATTCACATGGAAATCTTTATTTAGAGTCGCTTGGAGTATTATACATAGCTCAGAACTCAGGAGGCTTATACAATTTCTTATCTAAAGATCACTCGGGATTACTCATTCTTTTGAAATATGGAGCACACTAGATATTATCTGCAGAAGGATTCATCAAGACAAGGTTTAACTTCAAGAGATAAGCAAGGAATTCTCGAATAAAACTTATATTTAATGCTCGGAAGCATTTCAAAAGAGGCATTCTCAAACCAACACAATAGAAAAACAGGTAAGTATCAAAAATTTCCTATACATCGCAATCACTCAATTACCAAGTTTTGTTTACTCTTCTTTTCATTACCAGTTTTTCCATTACAAGTCTTTTATGGACAATCTTTTTAGATACATAGACATGATTAATTAAAAGGACCTTTTAAATCTGCGGGTAGTTCTTCATTAAGTTTGCGACGACTTATGAAAGAAGGGGGAGGTTCCTTGGGTAGATAACCACTCTCTCTTAACTGTAGAAAAACGCCCGATACAGAATGATTTAAAGCATCCACTATTCTACGGACAAATTCTTGGGAAAATGCCGAAGACTTTAAATAATCTAGACGCCACTCCTCCCATCGACTCTTCTCTTGCTCCTTATAGCTTTGAAAATCAGCTTGCAGTTTTGTGTTTTGATCTTTTAAAGCATCCTTTTCTGATTTAAGCTGCTCCAATTCCTTCTGGAGCAGGGACAACTCAACATCTTGAGCTTTCCTTTGCTCTTGTTCCTGTAGGATAGTGAAATCATGAGAGGCTAGGTCTTGAGCTTGGTCAGAAAGACAGACATTATGAAGCTTCTCTACTTTCTCTAAAATAAGACTTTTATGAGAAGCATCTAAGAGAGCTTTCTCCTTTAAAGCAATCTCCAATCGGAGACCAGAATGTAGTCGATCCACCTGTAATTCCAGAGTTCTCTTTGCAAGCTCTTTGTCTTTCAGTAATTGTTGTGATTCCTCTAATTCCTGTCTCAATGCCCCTAATTGTTGATCTTGCAAAATCACTTTCTCTTGCAACTGAGCCAGGTCGTTATTAGGAGAAGGTAAAGTAGCCTTCAATGTCTCTAGTTGAGCTTTTAATTTACTGTTCTCCTGGTCCTTAGACATAAGTAGCTGGTCGATATGCAGACTTGAGGCAAGGAACTAAACAAAAAGCTGAAGAAGATCTCCGACAAGGTGTCCGTTTTGCCCGAGGCCCAGAAGACAAAGGAGGCAAGGCCAATGCAAGAGGTGCAGAAGACACAGAAGGGATAATGGCCATCTCAGAAGCAGAAGCAGAAGGAGCTGAAATAATAACACAAGAAGAGGGGATGAGCAGACCAGGTCTCATCATCCTAAGAGAAGGGTTAGAGATAATATGGGTAGGAGTTATCGGCGCCTTACCTCTCTCAAGGGAAATGGGTGCTGGGACAAGAGGAGCTTGCACAAAAGTACCAAAGAAATCGCTAAAGGGGGCATCCTCAGTAAGCTTTGGCTTTTTGATTAAGGTAATAAAAGGCTCTTCTTCTTCCTCTTCCATGGTCGAGACAGCCTCTGCCCGTTGTTCTTCTTCGGATAGCAAGCCCAAGGTGTAGGAATTAGGATTAGCCCGGCGAGCTCGCAACCATTCTTCTCCAAGATTGTTAACAAAGGACTTAGTCATAGCAGGATTCTTTTACATAAAAGCTGGAAGAAGGGCATCAACTGGAACACAGGAATTAAACACCATTATAAAAGAAATATACTAATTAGTAAATGCGGAGTGAAATGTTTATACATACCAAAAGAGCCATCCAAAGGAGTGTCAATATTGTCTATCCCAAAAGGAAACATCAAACCCTCCACAATTAGATGTGGCAAGCTGAATTTTGCTCCTCTCAGTTTAGGTAAGGCAAAAGCAACAGAGGGATCGTTAAGAAGATTATGGGTGCTAGGAAGCGGAGGTAAGTCATATATCTATTGAATGAGAAACGGAGGAGAAGGGAGACGCATATAGAAAAATTTGTGATACCATTCCCCCTAAGGAGGAATTCGGTTGAACAAAATGGCCTTGGGACGAGATTGGAATTTGAAAACACCAACATCCACTCGACGAGGAACAAAGAAGTGATGAAAAAGACGAGGAGACAAGGGAAAATCTAGCAGTTTAGATACCCCGACAAAGCCCGTAAGGATAGAAAAGAACTGAGGGACAAACTAGTTAAGCGGAATGTTAAAATAAAGGCTAACGGCGGAAAAGAAAGGGTGAAGAGGAAATCAAAAACCTTGTAGGACTTGATCTCGGAAAATAGATATACACCCTAAAGGAGGAAGATGTGGACTATCCAGCGGAGTAGGACGAGCTATATTGGAAGGAAAACCATAAGTCGCTTTCAAATCCACCTCTTCCGTTTCTATAAGGTCGGAAGCACACGAAAGAAATCACGCAGGAGGGGGCATTGTCATAGTGAAACAGTAGAAGGGAGCAGAATCAAGAAGACGAAGAGAAAAGTGAGAAAGCGGGAGAGAACTTCTTAAAACCCTTGTTTTCCTTTTGGTCCCATGCTAAAACCCCCAAACAAAGATAGCAGAAGGAAACAAGACAAGAAAAATAATCAATCGTCGCAGAGGGGTAGTAATATTAAAGGATAAAATCAAACTCTAAAAAGGGGGAATGAATCCCGAGACAGAGAGGTGAAGTTAAGTAATCTTCCTCGAAAAATATGTAAAGTTTCCCTAAATATAATTCTTAATACAGTCTGACGAATATAAAGAAAAATTGGTCAAGTGATTATGAGTTCGAATTATTTGTTTAATACAATCAAGCAAAAGTTGGGTACAAGGTATTAGTTAATAGACAGGACTTGGTTAAAGGCTACCGGATGAGGTCCATAAATATAAATCGGGCGGTCCTAATAGATTGGCCGAGATAAAAACCATCCAAATATGTCGACCAAAGGCTTATCGCTATAGGTCAAGTAACATACACTATGATAAAACCATATGAGACTTGATTAATACATAAGATGACATATGAAGATATAAGTGTAAATCAATCAAATAAAATAAATCGACCGCTATTGGGAATATCATAATAAAACTGTGCTAGATCGGGCAAGACATAATTGATCTATAAAGTATCGAACGGTATTTGTCAGCATTAATATATACCGTCCGGTCATGATAAAACAATCCAAACATAATAATCTGTTGGGTAGGGTTTTATGATGACCAGCCAAGCAACGTTGCACATATTTAAACAGATGACCGTAATAAGGAAGAGTAAAATTAACAATGAAAAAGGGATAATCAACTTCACATAAGTTTGTCATATTGTCATCACAAAGTTTTGGTCCCCCATTTTACAAGGATTTGAATTTAAGTCATACTAAGGTCAGATGAGGGTATAGATCAGGAGGCTTGTCCTCAATGAGTTTGCGACGATTTAGGAAATTAGGAGGAGGGTCGCGAGATAAGTAGCTTTCCTCTCGCAATTGTTGAATCACCCCTTTAGCTCCCGCAATAAAGGCTAATAAGATGGACTTCACGATCGGCCTATTGAATTCAGGAGATTCAATCATGGCGGTGGCCCGTTCCTTGTAACGAGTATCTTCGTTCGCCTTGTAGACCACCAGAGCCGTTTGGGAAGTCTTCAGTTCATTTTCTTTGACAGAAACCTCGGTTTTAATTGAATTAAGGGAGGTGTTCAAGGAAGTTATTTCATCTTCCTTCAGCTGTAGGGCTTTGAGTTTTTCAGCCAATTCTGCTTCATAATCAGCCTTTAGTTCGCCAATTTTGGAAGTTAATTCTTGGTTGAGGTCCGTAGCTGATTTGAATTGCGCTTGAAGATTTTCAATCTGAGCTTCAAGGTGTTTCTTGGCAGCAGTGGAAAATGAGGCAGAAGATAATTCAGTAACTTGTTGTCTCAGTTTATCATTCTCAGCTCTTAGTTTCTTGTTCTCGTTGTACAAATTGTGCATCAGCCGAGACAAGCCCATGTTTTCTAGCCATCGCTAAAAATACAATAAAAGGCCATAAGGTGATCGCTAAAGAGATAGAAAGTAGACGTTAGCCAACATACCTGATTCTCATTATGGGAGAAACGATCAATTGCTTCGGGAGTAGTGAGTTCTTCAAACATAGGACGAACTTCATCCCAGGCGCTGGCGAAAGAACCTCGTAGCAATATGGGGAGGACAGGAATAGTAGAAGAACCAACAATGAAGGAGGAAGTAGGAATAGATGGAGGAGCAAAGACTAGATAAGAAGAAGGTGAGGAGGGTAAAGATCCAGATGCTGGAATAGACAATGGGAAGATGAAAGAGACATCGCCAGAAGCATTGGCATTAGAGAAAGGTGAGGCAGGAAAACTAAGAGAAGGGTAGAGTTCGGCCAACATAGGTTCATCAGAAGGAAGGTCAGCAGGAACAAAACCTTCTGAAACCTGTTCATTAGCAGGAAGGATAAGCCTCCTTTTGGACGGAGGAACCCTAGTAAGTTTGCGCCCCGGGCATTTGCCGGTAGCAAGTTCAGCTATTGATTTATTTGGGCTACCAGAAGACGTGAGTTCAATGATGGGAAGAAGGGCAGATGAGGAGGCAGCAGCAGCCACTGGTGAGGTAACAGCGGGTAAAGAAATAGCAAGGATCTCTGCAGGCAGACCTTCAGGAGCCTCAAGAGCTTCAAGAACTCCCAAAGAGCTGGGTACCTCAGCTAAAGGAGTCGGCTCTTCGACTGAAGGGGGAGGATCAATAACAGCCAGAAGTTCCGCTTCTTTGGCACGAATGGTGTCCTCTTCCAGACGTAGTTCTTCATCAATCAAAGCATCATAAAAGCTCTCCATTACATAGAAAAGAAAATTAGTTTAGTTAGTTAAAAGCAAGAAGAAGGAAACAAGGTTTTACCTAAAGGGACTTGAGTATCAGGTTTGACGGGGCTTAAGCCAAACAGGTATAGAAGATCGACTCTCAGCCACTTGGGAATAGAAAGTCGACGATTTAACAACTTTTCACAATAGATAGGAAAAGAGGGATGGAGATAGAACTCTCTGATATCGGGCAAAGAGGGTAAGGAAGATTTCCAAGCATAAGACCAAGAAATAAGTCCGGGAAACTTTATGAAGAAAAAACAGGATTTCCAAGCTTTGAGAGACGAGGGCATATATTCAAAAAGAACCATTTTAGTCCGTGACTGAAATAAGAAAACACCAGGTTCCGAACACTTGGGATAAGAGAACATGAAGAAATTTTGAGGAGTAGAAGAAATATCTAGCAAACGAAACAGCATGTAAGTACCACATAGATAACGAAATGCGTTGGGGGCAAACTGTTGCAAAGGAATATCAAAATACTGGCTTATTTTGATCAAGAAAGGAGGAATGGGAAACCTTAAACCTCCTATCAACTGATCTTTGAAAAAAGTCACGCAATTAGCAGGAGGACGATGAGGACGATCATCCGATTTTGGGATTATGATGCCATACTCCCGGAGAATTTCATACTGACGACGGATGGTTAGCCTAGCATTTTTATCAAAGGAAGAAGACATGTGGACATACCAAGGAGCAATTGCTTCCTCAGTCATAGACAAGGGTAGAGGCTAGCGAAACAACAAATTACTTACTGAAAGCAAGAAAGGAAATCGCCTAGAAAGATGAGCACGAGGTTTGGTCGAAAACTGCAGCGAAAGAAGAACGCTAAGGTGAAAAAAAAAGAGACAAAGTTGAAAAGAAGACAAAGGGTTTAGGGTTTGAAAAGCACACAGACGTCATCAGATCAAAATGTTTTTATCTCAGCAAACGATGAGGATCACAGGAAAAAGGCAAGGGCGTACATGATGTGGCAGTAAGAGAAAGTATGTGTCATATAAGTCATAAAGGAAACATTTATACTGGATGTGACAGATCGGATCACGCTGGGGTTGGTAACACCTCGTTGTATGCTTCCAACATTCTCTCACCCGAGGTAGAGTCAATCACTAATCAGGAAGTATTGAAAGGAGGCGTAATTAACCAGACATAATAAAGGAAGAGAGACTGAGTTTGACTAAGCCCAGGCTAAGGACAAAAAAATATTTAAGGATAGCGATTTAGGCGAGTAACAGATTTTAAGTTGGTATCATTATAAAAATACAAACTGACATTGATCAAAATAAATTTATATTGGCCAACATAACTTTGGCTATGTTAGACGAGTATAATCTCGGTTTAAATCACATTGTTCATTATAGATAAGCTAATACCGATTGATATAATGTTAGCTATAATGGAGAAGTACTCCAGTGATCCAGATAACCTTGGTCGTGGTAAATGAAAAATATTTATCAAGATAACAAAACATAGGATATACGAAGGGGTAATGAGCATAACATCACCTTTATTCTTATGGATTAAAAGGATTCAACAGAGTTACCTGATTCAATATAAAAATTTGTTGTTACACTTAGAATCTGGTCAAGTACATAACATTACATTTCCTCTCAGAACATTAATCCTCACAAAAATAACAAAGATCACACACATAAGCTCTTGAGATGCTTAGGAAAATTTCAGTCCCACTGAAGTCAAACTTAACATGGAGCAGAAGCGGAAACATTTTACCTAACATATAGGGAGCCCATCCGAGCTTGTCAAGGCGCATAAGTGGCAACATTTTGCCTCGGACGAAGAAAACTATGAAGCAAAAAGACTCAAGGGCAAGGGGAAGGGGATGGATCTATTCAGACCATGAGGAAGAGGTGGCTGAAAAAGCCTTTTCCCTCCTCAAGCCCTGGAGTTTTGCAACTAGAGCCACCAAGCTTAGCCCATCGGCAACATGTGTTGTGTCCTTCTCGCAACATCCATGGGCTATTCAGTTAGCCCTCAGTGAGTAACGAAAATCTCTCTGAAGTTTTTTGAGCCTTCAGAGCATTGGCATCTTTGGATGAAAATTCTAAACTTTGAGAAACTTCATCTCTTAAGATAGTTCCTCGAACCTGAGAGTTAGCCGAAGCAAAAACTTGAATAAACTCATATATAGATCTCACCTTGTCCAACAAAAGTCGCCTCCAAAGAGGGGGAGTCGAAGCCATACTCTTAGCAAGAAAATATCAGCAGCGAAGGAAAAGAACTGAGGAAGGCGATGAACGAAGAGAAGGTTGTATCCCTATTTAAAGGATTAAAGGACCCAATGAATCACTATACTAAGGTTCACGGGATCACTGTACATAAAGTCACGAGATAGCTGTACATAAAATTTGTAAAGTCAAATCAATATAGGTGGCACGGGTAGGAAAAAACAAAATCAGACTTGTGTCTAATCAGTCGTCTACACCTCCTTCGACTAGACTTGAAGGGAAGGCTAATGATATGGGTTAGGTTTCATGGGTCCCCGATAAGAATGGGAAAAGATATAATCAAACGGAGGAGGTAGGCTAATATCGATCGGGATATACCTCAAAGGAGGTAGGCTAATATCGACCGGGATATACCTCAAAGGAGGTAGGACAATATCGACCGAAATATGCCTCCAAGGAGGAAGACCCATATCTATTGGCATATATCCCAAAGGGGGTAGGCTAATATTGGTCGGGATATACCTCAAAAGGAGGTAGGTCTATATCGATCGAGATATGCCTCCAAGGAGGAAGACCCATATCAATTGGCATATACCTCAAAGGAGGTAGGCTAATATCGGCCGGGATATACCTCAAAAGGAGGTAAGTCTATATCGACCGAAATATGCCTCCAAGGAGGAAGACCCATATCAATTGGCATATACCTCAAAGGAGGTAGGCTAATATCGGCCGGGATATACCTCAAAAGGTGGTAGGTCTATATTGACCGAAATATGCCTCCAAGGAGGAAGACTCATATCAATTGGCATATACCTCAAAGGAGGTAGGCTAATATCGGCCGGGATATATCTCAAAAGGAGGTAGGTCTATATCGACCGAAATATGCCTCCAAGGAGGAAGACCCATATCGATTGGCATATGCCCCAAAGTGTTGGATCGAGAAGCGCTAGAGTGGGGGTGAATAGCGCTCGTGGCTATTTCGTACGATTATCGGAAAACTATCGGAGTAATTAAAACGCAGCGGAATAAAATTAAGAAAACACAGACACGAAGGATTTACTTCGTTCGGAGCCTAAGGCGACTCCTACTCGAAGGCCCGCGATCATTGATCCCTTCCGGTGGACAACAACTATAAGATCGTAAATTTACAAAAGATGATTTACAAGGAAATACATTAAATAAATTATACCGACAATAGGAAATTCTAAATTGAAGGTTCGGGTCGCCGGCGTCAAGTTGCAGCACTTTGAGATGAGTTCGTTAGCAGCTAAATGTAGAAGGAAGACTTGGAAATCATTGATACAAGCTGCTGGTCGAACCCCCTTTATAAATAGTGTTCAAGGTGCCTTGAATTCTACCCAAGGTGCCTTGAATAGGTCGAGTCAGCTGCGGAGATAAGGAGCGAACTGGTCGAATCTTATCACAGATTCAAGGCGCCTTCTACTATTCACAGGGCGCCTTCATCTGTTCAAGGCGCCTTCCACTGTTCATCAAGGCGCCTTGAACAGCTTCTCGCAGCCAGCTCCAGTCTTGCACCCAAGGCGCCTCCAAGCTCCATGAAGGCGCCTCGGACACTGTTCATCCGAGGCTTTAGGTTGCTCCTTTGCACCTGCAAGATACGTTAATCCCAAACACTATCCTACAACACAAAGTTAGCACAATAAATATGATAAATGAAGTATAGACAGTCTCCGGACTGTCCGAGTCTGACTTCGGATTTCCTACCGGAAACCCTAGGTCGACCCAATGCCTACTGTTCCCTCTACGGGGAACGCGTCCTCACCTACTCCACTCAGGAGATTTACCTGCTGCCAGTACGATCCTCCAGATCGACTGGACTTTTGCTCAGCACTCGACGCTTCCGGACTTTCTGCTGGACATCCGCTTCCCGGCTAGTCCAGTCTTTCACCTGGTTTACGACACCAGGACTTTCCACCTAGGGTTACCACCCCCTAGGACTTTTGCCTGAAGCCATCGACCTGCCAAGACTTTCCGCATAGGGTTACCACCCCCTATGACCTAGGGTTACCGCCCCCTAGGGTTTTCCCTTTGCCTAACCGCAACTAGGACTTTCCTCCACCTAGAGTTACCGCCCCCTAGGACCTAGGGTTACCACCCCCTAGGACTTTCACCTTTGCCTAACCGCAGTTAGGACTTTCCTGAAACACTCATTCAACATGTTAGATAACAACAAGACTTAACTTTGAACCCTTTGCCATTATCAAAACTTGGGTTCGATCGTCGGATGCTTCCCGCACCAACACAAAGGAGGTAGGTCAATATCGGCCGGGATATACCTCAAAAGGAGGTAGGTCTATATCGACCGAGATATGCCTCCAAGGAGGAAGGTTAATATCAGCCGGGTAGACTGATATCTTGAAAAGATATTTGATAAAATATAGCCCAATGCTAGTTAAAATAATAAATAAAGGAGTTCGGAAGAGCACTTCCCCAGGAACCTCGTGAGGGATAATAATAATTGATCAAACCTAACTGGGCCCAGTTCCGATTGAGACAAGAAACATTAGTACATCAAGCTATCTTTGATGTAGCAGAAACAGGAGGGGTGAATAGAAAGGATAGGAACACTTTGAAAAAGAACCGGTAAGATAGAAGAGAAGTGATATTACGAATAAAGTAGTTCCTAAATATGTTTGCGGTATATGATTGCATAACCAGTGTTATATATTTTGGCGGGAAATGTGTGTTCAGACCGTTTTGCAGGTGCTAGACGACAAAAAAGGTACATCTGGGGTACGAAGAAGATTCCTTAAAAAGTCATGTACCACAAGTACACAGCTTACGTCATCTCATAACAAACTCTAACAAACCGGGGTCCACTTCATGACTACGGAGGTTATATGAAGTGGTATAAAAAGGGGAATCCTCTCCGTTGGCTAGGTAAGTTCACATCACTGCGTACATTCATAACCCTAATTTTTCAACTACTGTTCATCTTCTTCCTCCTTCTTCGACACTAAGAGAGATAACTGACTTGAGCGTCGGAGGGCCTAGCCAGGGATTCCCACCCCGGTCTTAGGTCACTGACGGTAGTGTTGATTGGTCTCTTGAGCGCAGGAAGCCTTGGGAGCTCCGAATCTGGGTGTTCTTCGATCGGATCTCTTCATCGCCATTGGTATCTTGCATCGAGAGGGCACTCTTGTGGCTTCATCTTCTTGGATCTGCTTTGGGTTTCTCGGATCGGCGTTCCATGGGTATTATTCTCCATCAGCAGTGGGTTTTTTCTCCCGGCTCTCCGTTTTGTCCAACTTCTCAGACAGGATCAACTATGATGAAACCTTTTCTCCAGTAGTGATGTTTAAGTCCATTCAGATCATGCTTGCTATTGCAGCATCCCATGATTATGAGATTTGGCAGATGGACATAAAAACCACGTTTCTGAATGGAAACCTACTCAAGGATGTGTACATGACACAACCTGAGGGTTTTGTAGATCCACAACATACTGGCAGAGTATGTAAGCTGCATAAGTCCATTTATGGACTAAAGCAAGCTTCTCGGAGCTGGAATCTTTGATTCAATGATGCAATCAAACAGTTTGGTTTCATCAAGAATGAAGATGAACCCTGTATCTACAAGAAGGTTATAGGGAACACAATTATTTTCCTTGTGTTGTATGTGGATGACATACTACTCATTGGGAACGACATCCCTTTCCTGTAGTTTATAAAGACTTGGCTAGGGAATTGTTTCTCAATAAAGGACTTAGGTGAAGCAACCTGTATTCTAGGCATACAGATCTATAGAGATAAATCTAAGAGATTGCTTGGCCTAAGTCAGAGTACATATATTGACAAGGTATTACTACAGTTTGCCATGCAGAACTCCAAGAAGGGATTTCTGTCGATGTCACATGGTGTGAGTCTTTCGAAGACTCAAAGTCCCTCTTCTAGAGAGGAGAGAGACCGCATGGATACGATCCCTTATGCCTCAGCCATAGAATCTATCATGTATGCTATGCTATGTTCCCGTCCTGATGTTTCGTATGCTTTGAGCATGACGAGCAAATACCAGTCAGATCCAGGCGAAAGTCATTGGATAGCAGTCAAGAATATTCTTAAGTACTTAAGGAGGACTAAAGAATATTTCTTGATATATGGAGGCGATGATGAGCTAGCTGTATAGGGTTACAGTGATGCCAACTTCCAAACTGACCAGGATGATTATAGATCACAATCTAGGTTCGTGTTTTGCATAAATGGTGGTGCTGTGAGCTGGAAGAGGTCGAAGCAGGATATAGTCGCTGATTCTACAACAGAGGCCGAGTATATTGCTGCATCAGAGACAGTAAAGGAGCCAGTTTGGATCCGCAAGTTTATTACTGAACTTGGGGTGGTTCCTAGCATAGCTGATCCGATAGAGCTCTATTGTGACAACAATGGAGCAATTGCGCAAGCTAAGGAACCTCGCTCACACCAGCGGACCAAACACATATTACGGCGCTTCCATCTCATTCAAGAGATCATCGATAGAGGAGATGTGAAGATTTGCAGAGCACCCATAGAGGTTAACATCGCAGATCCCTTGACCAAGGCTTTGGCACAAAGAAATCAAGATGGTCACACTAGGTCATTGGGCCTTAGAGCCTACACTAATTGGCACTAGTGCTAGTGGGAGATTGTTAGTTAGAGCCTTAGAGCCAATCATATAATGATTGTTGTATGGACTCATTGTATCATATTTCTATGTATATAAAAGCATTTGTTTTGGTTAATATACTTACTTGTATTGGTGTCAAATAACTAAATATAATAACGTCCTTGAGTAGAAGGTTCTTATCTATATCAATCGATTGGTTGAATCGATAGTGAGATGATATAGAGAACACTACTCTTAATCATTCCTAGTCAAGTATTAACATTCAGGGATAATGTTAATGCGACGAGACTAGCATGTAGCTCAACTCGATGACTTGATCTCACAAGTCATGGATATAGAGATATCAAGTTGACACATGGGTATGCATTGGAGAATGTATACTGAATGACTCGCCATGAGAAAGTATCATAGATCATTATATGAGTGTCATATACTTTCTCATGTGGCCATTAGTATGACTATTAGTCCTTGGACCTGAAGTCACCATGGTTCCCTACATAAGGAGTTGCATACTTTGGCTTCATCAAACATCACCCGTAACTGGGTGGACTATAAAGGTGATTACTGGGTATGTAACAAATTATGCGGAGGGATGTGAGTGATGTAGATGGGATCTATCCCTCCTATATAACGGGAGTGACATCGTTATTCTTGATAGAGTGAGACCACTAAGTGCATGACCATGCCCAAGTGAGTCAATATGAGATATTGAGCTCATTTGATTAGAGTGAGTCTACTTGGAGTTCAAGATTTAGATTGATTAGAGGATGACACGGCTATGCCTCAAATTGATCAACCTAGATGTCAAGGATAGAAGGACACTTGTCATATATTGTGAAGAGTCACAATTAGTAGTCACAAGGTGATGTTAGATCTCAACATTCTTGTAACTTGGGTAGTAATGATGTGTTTCTAGATACCGCTCATTACTTATGCTTCTAAATGAGTTTAGGAGCATTGCCAACATTACAAGAACCTATAGGGTCACACACAAAGGACAATTAGATGGAGAATAGGTTCATATGATGAACCAAGAGGATTAGGTTCATGTGATGAACCAAATTGGATTAAGAGTAATCTAAATTAGACTAATTGAGTTGGACTCAATTTGATTCATGTGTTGAATGAGTCTAATTTAGATTATGACTCATTGAGTCAATTTAATTCAATGAATATAGATTCATTAAATTAAGTTGGCTTGAATCAAATGGTTAGATTTGATCAACCATGGGAGAGAAGAGGTCAAGTTTGACTTGACTTGAGAAAGGAAGATGAAAGGTCAAGTTTGACTTGACCAATGCCACCTCATTTGTGAGTTGGCATAGAGTGGGCCAATGATGATGTTCCACATCATCAAGGATAGCTTATGTCTGTGCCACCTCATGAGAGAGATTAAGAGTTGTGACTCTTAGTATCCCATGGAGGTTTAAAAACCTCTAAAGTGGTCGGCCACATTACTCAATGAGTTACAATTGTGAAAACTCATTCAAGGCTTCATCTTCTTCCTCCTTGTTTCTTCTTCTCTCCCTCTCCTCCACCTTGGCCGAAACCTTCAAGGGTGCTAGCACACTCTAAGGTTTCTTCTCCACCTTTTGTTCGTGTGGATACACATAGAGGGGTGTTCACTTGACACCCTTGAGATCCGACGATCCTTGGACGAGCGGGATAAGCGAAGGGCTTCGTATCAAAGGTATAAACTCCTAAACATGTAGATCTAAAGTAGATCTAGGATTAGAAAACTTGTAAATGTAAAATTTTAATATTCGCACGGATCCGGTGGCATGGGATTTCGGGATTCCCGCAATGCAAAAAAGCGGTTTTTGCGGCTCGAAAATCCCAACAAAGGCGCCTTCCATGTCCTTGGCTGGTTGAAGGCGCCTTCATCCATTGAAGGTGCCTTCTGCCTGAAGGTTGCGGAGGTGCCTTCAACTCCTGTTGAAAGCGCCTCTAGCAGCTCCACTCTAGCTCTTCCATTACTCCGATCGCCTTGGTGATTTCGGCCAACGAAATAGGGCTCACCCGAACCCAATTTCAGGCATTCTCCTCGAGCAAGCTTCCACTCCGGCTTCTCATCTCTCGAATATCATGCACGCCCTTCTCGTCCACCGACATACTCTTCTATAGTGTCTCATCCCGTGAACGCACCGAGCCCGTCGGTTCTCTCCCGTGTTATCCTTCTCGTTAGTCGCGTCTTCTGCTCGACTTCTTGTGCTTCTAAGCTCCTGCACACTTAGACACAGAGATCAAAACATAACAGGACCTAACCTAACTTGGTTGATCACACCAAAAACAACCTTGGGGTTCCAACAGAATGAATGATCTAGATTAAACCAGATTGGATCTCTTTCTTTAGCCCTAGATTTATGCCCAAATTTGGTCCAATCTGACTCCAGTCCAGGCTCCTTGATCACATATTAAGATCGCATTCAAACAGTTAGCCAAAAATACCACAAGTAGGATATAATTTACACCAAAATATAAAATGAATCCAAACTCTTAATATATGATATAAATGCGGATTTAAATACCCAATCAACTTAAAAACATGAGTAGGATCCTAAATAATGCGATGAAATAATAGCTGATATGGGTTAGGTTTCATAATTCCGTGATAAGAAGGGAAAAAGATATAACCAAACGGAGAAGGTGGGCTAATGTCGGCCGGGATATACCTCCAAAGGAGGTAGGTTGGTATCGACCGAAATATGCTTCCCAGGAGGAAGACCCGTATTAATTGGCATATACCTCAAAGGAGGTAGGCTAATATCGGCCGAGATATACCTTCAAAGGAGGTAGGTTGGTATCGACCGAAATATGCCTCCCAGGAGGAAGACCCGTATTAATTGGCATATACCTCAAAGGAGGTAGGCCAATATCGGCCGGTTTGGAGGTAGGTTGATATCGACCAAAATATGCTTCTCAGGAGGAAGACCAATATTAAGGGACATATACCTCAAAGGAGATAGGCTAATATCGGCCGGGATATACCTCCAAAGAGGATATGTTGGTATCGATCGAAATATGCATCCCAAGATGAAGACCCATATTAATTGGCATATACCTCAAAGGAGATAGGCTAATATCGGCCAGGATATATCTCAAAAGGAGGTAGGTTTGCATCGACCGAAATATGTTTTAAGAAGGAAGGCCAAGACCGGTCGGTTGACCAATACCTTGGAAAGATACTTGATAAAATATAGCCTAGTGCTAGTTAGGATAAATAACATAGAAGGGCGTCGATAGCAACCTCATGAGGAATAATAATCATCAACTAAATCTAGTTGTGATTAACTTCGACCGATACAAGGAACATTGGTACATTGAGCTATCCATGATATAATAGAAGCAGGAGGGGCGAAATGATAGAAACACTTTAAAGGGTAGGATAGAGGTAAATATTTCAAATAAGATAATTAATGAAAATATCTGCAATATGTGACTATATGACATGTATTATATATTTTGGCGGGAAATGTGTTTTTAGATTGTTTTACAGGTGCTAAATGACAAAGGAGGTACATCTAAGGTACAAAAAAGATTCCTTAAAAGTCATTCACCACAAGTACGCAGCTTACATCATCTCATAACAAACTCTAACAAACTGAGGTCCACTTCATGACTACGGAGGTTATATGAAGTGGTATAAAAGGGGGAATCCTCTCCGTTGGCCAGGTAAGTTCACATCATCGCGCACATTCATAACCCTAATTTCTCAACTACTGTTCATCTTCTTCCTCCTTCTTCCACACTGAGAGAGATCACTGACTTGAGCGTCGAAGGGCCTAACCAGGGATTCCCACCCCAGTCTTAGGTCACTAACGGTAGTGTTGGTTGGTCTCTTATGCGCAGGAAGCTTTGGGAGTTCCGAAGCCGGTGTTCTTCGATTGGATCTCCTCATCGCCATTGGTGTTTTGACTCGAGAGGATATTTGGGGGGCTTCATCTTCTTGGATCCGCTTTGGGTTTCTCGGATTGGCATTCTCTAGGAATTACTCTTCACTAGCAATATTACTCTTCATTAACGGGGGGTTTCTTTCTACCGAATCTCCGTCTTGTCCAGTTTCTCAAACAGGATCAAATTTGGCGCCGTCTATGAGAACTTCACCTGAATCTGAGACTACAAGATGGAAGAAGCTGGAAAATCAAACCTACTCACCATTAGTCGAGAGGATATGGATTTCCTCATCAATTCTCACGTACAAAAAGCCTTACAACAACAACAACAGCAACTTCAAGTCCACACTGGAGTTACTCTACCAACAGCTCATAATCCAGCAATTTCAACTACTGAGCATCGAAAAGGAAAGGAGCCGGAAGAGGAGGAACATGCGTATTTTCCTCCAGCTGTTGTTTCTCCGACAAGGCGTCCACGAGCCTTCCTTCACACTCCCATGGAGCAAGGGGCTAGGAGGCCCGTGTTCCAAGAATCCTCTGGCGAAGCACCAGATAGAGAAAAGCATAAGATCAAGATGATAACTAGCGATAGCTCACCAGAGAAAGTCATCTCCCCATTCTCTCAGAGTGTACTGGATGATCCGCTTCCTAAGCGGTATCAAAATCTTCAGATCGGTGAGTACACTGGAACAACAGATCCAGAAGATCATTTGTTGAAATTCGAGAACGTAGCATTATTACAACAATTCTTTGATGGGGTGAAGTGTCGGATGTTTCTTACTACTCTTGGAGGAGCTGCGCAGTGTTAGTTTAAGAGACTGTTAGAGAAGTCTATTCGAAAATTCAAAGACTTCAAGAAAGTTTTCCTGCATCATTTTTCCAGCAACAAGAGATATCATAAGATTCCTTAGAGTCTATTTTCAATTAAGCAGGCATCTAAGGAGTCCATCCGAGCCTGCATCAAAAGGTTCAATCAGGTAGCTATCGATGTACCTAATGCCACCACAGAAATCTTAGTGAGTGCTTTTTCTCAAGGTTTAAATGATAATGATTTCTTTAAAGATTTAGTGAGAAATCCTCCTGTTAATTTTGATTCCTTGATTGAGCGTGCTACTGAATTCATTAATGTGGAAGAAGCTCAAGCCGCTCGTAGGAAGGAGGGTGTTACCTCCTCTCCCATCCAGATTAAGGAGAAAGCTCCGACCCCTGTTCCTCCACCAAGGGGGCCTAGAGCGACTCATCCACCTCACCGACAATTAGAATATTGTCCACAAGTCGTACAACACGTGGAGATATAGCCAGAGGCACCAAGGAGATGGTGCACTTATCATAAAACTAGTAGTCATCATACTGAAGACTGTTTTGTTTTAAGGAATAAACGAGCTAATAGGGAGCGTTATCAGAGGCAAAACTATTACCGGCAGTAGTACCCCAGGCAGCAAAGCCCACTCAAATTGGAATATCGCCCGGTCGAGCCTCGACAAGATGCGCTGCCAGTCCCGGCCGGTACAAGCCAAGTATCGGAAAAAACACCTTCTGAAGCTATGACGACTCGGCAGGAAGAAAATAGGAGTAATGCTGCTTGGGGCAATATCAATATGATTGCAGGCGGACCCACTGATGGGGATTCTAACAGGGCCAGAAAAGCACATGCTCGAAGACTGGAAATTCATGCCGTGGGGTGTAGCATGGAACGAGTGGCTGGTCCCGAGATAAGTGTTGGGCCTAGGGATCTCGAAGGGGTAGAAATACCCCATGACGATGCCCTAATTATTAAAGTCGTGATAGCCAACTACACCATTTCTCGTACCTTCATAGACACGGGCAGTTCTATCAATATTATATTCAAGAATGCTTTCGATCAACTACAAATTGACCTGAGTGAACTTCAGCAAATAGTCACTCCTCTATATGGATTCACAGGCAATGAAGTACAACCGCTAGGTCAAATAAAGTTGGCCATATCTCTGGGAGAGGAGCCTCTGATGAGAACAAGAAGATCTTATTTCATGGTAGTAGATGCTCCATCCTCTTATAATGTAATACTGGGCCGACCTGCCTTAAACGAGTTTAGGACGGTCGTTTCTACTTTTTGTCAGAAAATTAAATTTCCTGTGGATGACCAAGTTGGGGAGGTGCGAGGTGATCAGAAGACAGCCCAAAAATGTTATGTAGAAATAATTTGGGCTGAAGCTAACACTGCCCGAAAGATTCAAAGAATGGAAGTTAATGTCATTCACGAGAAGCAGCCTTTTTGGTTTATGAAGAAAAGGAAGAAGTTCAGATCCAGGCCGGTCGACCTAAAGCTACTACAAATATTGTGCCTGATCTTGATCCCACTCTGAAAGTCGAACTGGTACAGTGCCTGAAGAAGAATAATGATGTGTTTGCCTGGACGCCCAAAGAAGTCTCGGGCGTTTCTCCTACAGTCATGGAGCATGCCTTACATGTCTTCCCAGATGCCCACCCGGTCATGCAAAGAAAGAGGAATTTTAGCACGGAACAGAATTAAATCATCAAAGAAGAAATAACTAAACTTATGGAGGCTCGTTATATCAGGGAGGTACAATTCCCTAGCTGGTTAGCTAATGTGGTGTTAGTCTCTAAGCCGGGAAACAAATGGCGAGTGTGCATTGATTTCCGGGATCTCAACAAGGCTTGCCCAAAAGACTATTATCCATTACCCAGGATTGATCAATTTGTAGACTCTACTACTGGATGCGAGTACATCTCTATGTTAGACGCTTATCAAGGCTATCATCAGGTTCCCTTAGCTAAAGAAGATCAAGAAAATGTCAGTTTTATAACATCTGAAGGTACTTATTGTTATAATGTTATGCCCTTCTGACTAAAAAATGCAGGGGCAACTTATCAAAGGCTTATGAATAAGGTCTTCCAGAAGCATATTGGTAGAAATATGGAAGTATATGTTGATGATATCTTAATTAAGTCTCTTCAAGCTACTGATCTGTGCAGGGACGTAGAGGAGACCTGCAAGACATTGAGACAATATGGGCTCAAGTTAAATCCGAGCAAATATTTATTCGGCGCAAAAGGGGGGAAATTCCTGGGATATATGGTGTCCGAACAGGGAATAGAAGCCAATCCGAGCAAAGTCAAGGCACTTCAGAACATGGAACCGCCGCGTAACATGAGAGAAGCTCAAAAACTGACAGGACGGATTACAGCCTTGTCTAGGTTCATCTTTAGGTCGGTCGATCATAGCTTCTATTTCTTTAAAATACTCAGAAAGGCCAATAAATTTCAATGGAATGAGAAATGTGATAAGGCTTTCCAAGAATTAAAAGATTATTTGTCTACTCTCCCTGTATTAGCTAAGCCTATAGTAGGAGAAACTCTTTGGGTATATTTGTCGGCTAATGAAAACACTATAGGCTCTGTATTAGTCAAACAAGAAGGAAAGGAACAACAACCTGTATATTTTTCTAGCCATTTATTAAAAGGAGCTGAGTGTAGATATACTACACTAGAAAAATTGGCTTATGCACTAGTCTTGACCGCTCGGAGGTTGCGCCCATATTTCTTAGCACATGAAATTATTGTAATAACCAACAGTACTCTGGGACGGGTGTTACTCAATCCAGAGGTATCAGGTCGACTGATCGAATGGACAACTGAACTTGGAGAATATGACATTCAATATCAACCTCGCTCAGCCATCAAAGCACAAGCTCTGGCAGACTTCATTATAGAAGTTCAAGGCCCTAAGGAAGAGAACATTTGGAAAGTTTATGTAGATGACTCCTCAACCAGACAAGGTAGTGGAATTGGTGTTCTTCTTATATCTCCACGGGAAGACAGACTTCAACTCTCTATCAGATTGAATTATAGAGCTACTAACAATGAAGCATAATATGAAACCTTGATAGCGGGATTGCAGGCTACTCGGCATATAGGGGTAGCCCGAGTCCTCATCTATTCTGATTCCCAATTGGCAGCCCAACAACTATCAGGTAATTTTGAAATTAATAATGACAAACTCAGGTTATATGCTGAGGCATTTGATATGTTGAAGTCTCAGTTTCAAGAAGTAAATATACAAAAGGTTCCTCGATCTGAGAATCAGGTAGCAGATGAATTGGCTAAGCTGGCCTCTGCTATAGTACCATGGAGTTTAGATCAACCCATAGAACAAACTCTGTTAATATCCTGTATCGAAAGACAAGCTGAAGCAGAAATCCAAGGTGACTGGAGGGCTCAAATCATATTGTATTTACAGTAAGGTATTCTTCCAAGTAATACAGAATAGGCAAGGGTATTTAAGAAGAGAGCTGCTCAGTACACTATGGTAGGAGAACAGTTATATTAAAGAGCTTTTTCTAGACCGTTGCTCAAGTGTATTGGTACAGAAGATATAAAATTTATTTTACAGGAAGTTCATCAAGGTTCATGTGGTAGTCATATAGGAGGGAGATCCTTGGCCCGTAAAATCTTATTAGCGGGATATTTTTAGCCTACTCTACACGAAGACGCCAACAAATTGGTAAGAACTTGTATGTCCTGCCAGAAACATCAAAATATTTTACATCATCCCACACAGTTGTTGAAAACCTCTATAGTCTCATGCCCCTTCGATCAATGGGGCATGGACATAGTGGGCCCATTTCCTATGGCGACTGCACAAAGAAGGTTTTTATTGGTGGCAGTAGATTATGTTTCCAAATGGGTAGAAGCAGAACCACTTGCCTGGATTACTGAGGATGCAGTTATTAAATTTCTGTGGAAAAATATCATATGTAGTTTTGGCATTCCTCATAAATTAGTCTCTGATAATGGAAGGCAATTTCAAGGGGATAGAATTCTAGCTTGGTGCAAAAGTTATGGTATTACTCAAGCCTTTACCTCTGTGGCTTATCCGCAAAGTAATGGTCAAGCGGAAGTAACCAATAGAGAAATTATAAGAGGTTTAAAAACCAAACTAGATCATGTCGGAGGTAGCTGGGTAGATGAATTACCCAGCGTTCTTTGGGCATATCGTACTACACCTCGAGAAGCTACAGGAATCACACCCTTTCAATTAGTCTATGGGGGAGAAGCAATAATTCCCATTGAAGTGGGAATAGAATCTGATAGAAGGCGATTATATGATGCAGACAATGAGGGCCGACGACTCATGGAGCTGGACTTGATAGAGGAAATTAGAGATAAAGCTGCTGCTCATCTCGTATCGTACCGACAGAGAATGAGATAAAATTACAACAAAAGGGTCATTCCCAGATTTTTCCAAGTAGGAGATTTAGTATGGAACCATATTAAACATATCGGGGATGTTAGTAAGTTGGCACCACAATGGGGTGGACCCTACAAAGTGGTGGAAAAGCTTGCATCAGGCTCATATTATCTCCAAGATACTGAAGGAAGAATTCTGGAACGTCCCTGGAGTGCAAATTATTTACAACCTTATCAGATTTAACAAAGATTATGCTACTTAAGAATATATCAGAAGGAACAAACCATAATTAACTGAAGTGAGTTTCCAATGAAAAGAAGACAAGTATTTTTACAGTTTATGTACTCCATTTCTTTCAATAAATACAATGCAAGGCGAATACCGCCACGAAAATAAATGTGACTCATACAGATTGACAAGTATTGACAAAACTTTTATAATCTATGTTCGAGCAATCAACAGTGAGGAATCTTAAAGACCTATTCAGCCCCCCCAGAGAAATCCAGAAATTTTAATCATTATAAGGTTAGTGCAACCATACTTTTACAATAGAATATAGTCGATCGGGAAATCTCATATAGTAACTCGGACGGGTCTTCATGGGAGGAACCGGAGACTTTAAACCATCACAGAACATAGTCGATCGGGAAATCTCATGAAGTAACTTGGACGGGTCTTCATGGGAGGAACCGGAGACTTTAAACCATCACAGAACATAGTCGATCGGAAATCTCATGAAGTAACTCGGATGGGTCTTCATGGGAGGAACCGAAGACTTTAAACCATCACCGAACATAGTCGATCGGGACATCTTATGAAGTAACTCGGACGGGTCTTCATGGGAGGAACCGGAGACTTTGAACCATCACAGAACATAGTCGATCGGGAAATCTCATGAAGTAACTCGGACGGGAATTCATGGGAGGAACCGGAGACTTTAAACCATCACAGAACATAGTCGATCAGGAAATCTCATGAAGTAACTCGGATGGGTCTTCATGGGAGGAACCGGAGACTTTAAACCATCACAGAACATAGTTGATCGGGAAATCTCATGAAGTAACTCGGACGGGTCTTCATGGGAGGAACCAGAGACTTTAAACCATCACAGAACATAGTCGATCAGGAAATCTCATGAAGTAACTCGAACGGGTCTTCATGGGAGGAACCGGAGACTTTAAACCATCACAGAACATGGTCGATCGGGAAATCTCATGAAGTAACTCGGACGGGTCTTCATGGGAGGAACCGGAGACTTTAAACCATCACAGAACATGGTCGATCGGGAAATCTCATGAAGTAACTCGGACGGGTCTTCATGGGAGGAACCGGAGACTTTAAACCATCACAGAACACGGTCGATCGGGAAATCTCATGAAGTAACTCGGACGGGTCTTCATGGGAGGAACCGGAGACTTTAAACCATCACAGAGCATGGTCGATCGGGAAATCTCATAAAGTAACTCGGACGGGTCTTCATGGGAGGAACCGGAGACTTTAAACCATCACAGAACATAGTCGATCGGGAAATCTCATGAAGTAACTCGGATGGGTCTTGATGGGAGGAACCGGAGACTTTAAACTATCACAGAACATAGTCGATCAGGAAATCTCATGAAGTAACTCGGACGGGTCTTCATGGGAGGAACCGGAGACTTTAAACCATCACAGAACATAGTCGATCGGGAAATCTCATGAAGTAACTCGGACGGGTCTTCATGGGAGGAACCGGAGACTTTAAACCATCACAGAACATAGTCGATCGGGAAATCTCATGAAGTAACTCGGACGGGTCTTCATGGGAGGAACCGGAGACTTTAAACCATCACAGAACATGGTCGATCGGGAAATCTCATGAAGTAACTCGGACGGGTCTTCATGGGAGGAACCGGAGACTTTAAACCATCACAGAACATGGTCGATCGGGAAATCTCATGAAGTAACTCGGACGGGTCTTCATGGGAGGAACCGGAGACTTTAAACCATCACAGAACATAGTCGATCAGGAAATCTTATGAAGTAACTCGGACGGGTCTTCATGGGAGGAACCGGAGACTTTAAACCATCACAGAACATGGTCGATCGGGAAATCTCATTAAGTAACTCAGACGGGTCTTCATGGGAGGAACCGGAGACTTTAAACCATCACAGAACATAGTCGATCGGGAAATCTCATGAAGTAACTTGGATGGGTCTTCATGGGAGGAACCGGAGAGTTTAAACCATCACAGAGTATAGTCTATCAGGAAATCTCATGAAGTAATTCGGACGGGTCTTCATGGGAGAAATCGGAAACTTCAAAGCTTAATCAATCGAAATTACATTGGCATGGCAAATACAAAGTTATATGAATTTATTCACAAAATCGGTTGACATTCTACACTGGATCAGAAGCCAAAATTCAAGGGGGGTTCTATGCATGTGACATGTTGGAGGTCCATTCATATGGAAATCTTTATTTAAAAATCGCCCGGAGTATTATACTCAGCTTGGAGCTCAGGAGTTTTATGCAGTTCCTTATCTAAAATCACTCGAGATTATTGATTCTTTTGGAATATGAAGCACTCTAGATGTTATCTGCAGAAGGATTCATCAAGACAAGGCTTAACTTCAAAAGATGAGCAGGGAATTCTCGAATGAAACCTATAATTAATGCTCGGAAGCATTTCAAAAGAAGCATTCTCAAATCAGTACAATAGAAAAACAGGTAAGTATCAAAATTTTCCTATACATCACAAGCATTTAATCACCAAGCTTTGATTACACTTCTTTTCATTACCAGTTTTTTCCATTACAAGTCTTTTATAAACAATCTTTTTAGACATCTAGAAAAGGACCTTTTAAATCTGCGGGTAGTTCTTCGTTAAGCCTGCGACGACTTATGAAAGAAGGGGGAGGAATAATAGCAACCAGAAGTTCGGCTTCTTTGGCACGAATTGCATCATCTTCCAGACGTAGTTCTTCATCAATCTAAGAGTCATAAAATCTCTCCACTACATAGAAAAGAAAAATGGTTTAGTTAGTTAAAAGTAAGAAGAAAGAAACAAGGTGTTACCTAAAGGAACTTGAGTATCAGGTTTGACGGGACTTAAGCCAAATAGGTATAGAAGATCGACTCTCAGCCACTTGGGAATAGAAAGTCGGTGGCCTAATAACTTCTTACAATAAACAGGAAAAGAAGGATGAAGATGAAACTCCTTGACGTCGGGCAAGTGGGGCAAGAAGGATTTCCAGGCATAAGACCAAGGAATAGGTCCTGGAAACTTTAGAAAGAAAAAATGAGATTTCCAGGCTTTGAGAGACGAGGGCATGTCCTCAAAAAGAACCATTTTAGTCCGTGAGTGAAATAAGAAAACACCAGGTTCTGAACACTTGGGATAAGAGAACATGAAGAAATTTTGAGGAGTAGGAGGAATATCCCGCAAGCGAAACAGCATGTAAGTACCATATAGATAACGATATGCGTTGGGGGAAAATTGTTGCAAAGGAATATCAAAATACCGGCTTATTTCAATCAAGAAAGGAGGAATGGGGAACCTTAAACCTCCTATCAACTGATCCTTGAAAAAGGTTACGCAATTAGCAAGGGGACGATGAGGACGATCATCCGGTTTTGGGATTATGATGTCATACTCTCGGGGAATTTCATACTGATGATGGATGGTTAGCCTAGCATTTTTATCAAAAGAAGAAGACATGTGGACGTACCAAGGAGCAATTGCTTCCTAAGCCATAGACAAGAGTATAGGCTAGTAAAACAACCGGTTACTTACTGAAAGCAAGAAAGAAAATCGTCGAGAAACGGTGGGCACGAGGTTTGGTCGAAGACTGCAGCAAGAAAAGAACGCTAAGGAAGAAAAAAGAAGGGGCAAAGTTGAAAAGAAGACGAAGGGTTTAGGGTTTGAAAAGCACACAACCGTCGTCAGATCAAAACACTTTTATCTCAGCAGATGTTGAGGATCACAGGAAAAGGCAAAGGCTTACGCGACGTGGCGGCCAGAGAAAGTATGTGTCATACCATCATAAAAAATATTTATATTGGATGTGACAGATCGGATCACGCTAGGGTTGGTAACACCTCGGGGTACACTTCTAACATTCTCTCACCCGAAGAAGAGCCAATCACCAGCTAGGAAGCTTCGAAAGGAGACGTAATTAACTGGACATAATAAAGTGAAAAGGACTGAATTTTGACTAAGCCCAGGCTAAGGACAAAAATATTTAAAGATAGAGATTTAGGCTAATAAAATATTTTAGATCAATATCCTTATAAAATGCAGACTAGCATTGATCAAAATAATTTTATACTAGCCGGCATAACTTTGGTTATGCTAGACAAGTATAATATTAGTTTAAATAGCATTATTTATGATCAACGATACAATACTAGTCAGTATAATGTTAATTACAACAGATGAATATAACATCGACTAAGATAGTCTTGTTTATGATAGATAAAGCTAATATTGGTTGATATAACATTTAGCTATAATATAGAAATATTCCAACGGTTGAGATAGCCTCGGCCATGATAAATGGCACATAAGATATACAAAGGGGTAAGGGGCATAACATCACATTTATTCTTACAAATCAAAAGGATTCAATAGAATCACTTAATTCAATACAAAAGATTATTTTTACATTTAGAATCTGGTCAAATACATAACATTACATTTCCCCTCAGAACAGTAAACCTCAGACAGATAGCAAAAATTACATAAGCTCTTGAGACGCTTAGAAAATTTCAGTCCCACTGGATTCAAACTTACCATGGAGCAGAGATGGAAACATTTTACCTCGTCCAAGCTTATCAAGGCACATAAGTGGCAATATTTTGCCCCGGACGAAAAAAACAATGAAGCAAAAAGACTCAAGGGCAAGGGGAAGGGGATGGATCTATTCAGACCATGATGGAAAAGTAAATGAAAAAGCCACTTCCCCCCTCAAGCCCTGGAGTTCTGCAACTAGAGCCACCCAGCTTAGCCCGTCAACAATAGGTGTTGTGCCCTTCTCACAACATCCATGGGCTACTGGGTTGCCCCCCCCCCCCCCCCCCATGAGTAATGAAAATCTCTCTGAAGTTTCTTGAGTCCTTCAGAGCATTGGCACCTTTGGATGAAAATTCTAGACTTCGAAAAACTTCATCTCTTAGGACAGTTCCTTGAACCCTAGATTAGCCGAAGCAAGAACTTGAATAAACTCACATATAGATCTCGCCTTGTCCAACAAAAGTTGCCCCCAAAGAGGGGGAGTCGAAGCCATACTCTTAGCCAGAAAAAAGAGCAGTGAAGGTTAACAAGGAAGGAAAAGAACTAAGATAGGTGGTGAATGAAGAGAAGGTTGTAACACTATTTAAAGGATCAAAAGACTCAAGGAATCACTGTACTGAGGTTCACGGGATCACTATACTCAATTTCATCAGATAGTTGTACACAAAATATGTGAGGTCATTTCAATATCTGGGGTAGAGTCACGAGTAGAAAAAGGCAAAATCAGACTTGTGTCTAGTCAGTCGTCTACACCTCCTTCGACTAGACTTGAAGGGAAGGCTAGTGATATGGGTTAGGTTTCATTAGTCCCCGATAAGAAGGGGAAAAGATATAACCAAACGGAGAAGGTGGGCTAATGTCGGACGGGATATACCTCCAAAGGAGGTAGGTTGGTATCGACCAAAATATGCTTCCCAGGAGGAAGACCCGTATTAATTGGCATATACCTCAAAGGAGGTAGGCCAATATCGGTCGGGATATACCTCCAAAGGAGGTAGGTCGGTATCGACCGAAATATGTTTCTCAGGAGGAAGACTCATATTAAGAGGCATATACCTCAAAGGAGATAGGCTAATATCGGCCGGGATATACCTCCAAAGGAGGTATGTTGGTATCGACCGAAATATGCTTCCCAAGAGGAAGACCCATATTAATTGGCATATACCTCAAAGGAGATAGGCTAATATCGGCCGGGATATACCTCCAAAGGAGGTATGTTGGTATCGACCGAAATATGCTTCGCAAGAGGAAGACCCATATTAATTAGCATATACCTCAAAGGAGATAGGCTAATATCGGCCGGGATATACCTCAAAAGGAGGTAGGTTTGCATCGACCGAAATATGCTTCCCAAGAGGAAGACCCATATTAATTGGCATAGACCTCAAAGGAGGTAGGCTAATATCGACCGGGATATACCTCCAAAGGAGGTAGGTTGGTATCGACCGAAATATGCCTCCCAGGAGGAAGACCCGTATTAATTGGCATATACCTCAAAGGAGGTAAGCCAATATCGGCCGGGATATACCTCCAAAGGAGGTAGGTTGGTATCGACCGAAATATGCTTCTCAGGAGGAAGACCCATATTAAGGGGCATATACCTCAAAGGATATAGGCTAATATCGGCTAGGATATACCTCCAAAGGAGGTATGTTGGTATCGACCGAAATATGCTTCCCAAGAGGAAGACCAATATTAATTGGCATATACCTCAAAGGAGATAGGCTAATATCGGTCGGGATATACCTCAAAAGGAGGTAGGTTTGCATCGACCGAAATATGCTTTAAGAAGGAAGGCCAAGACCAGTCGGTTGACCAATACCTTGGAAAGATACTTGATAAAATATAGTCTAGTGCTAGTTAGGATAAATAACATAGAAGGGCGCCGATAGCAGGCTCATGAGGAATAATAATCATCAACTAAATCTAGTTGTGATTAACTTCGACCGATATAAGGAACATTGGTACATTGAGCTATCCATGATATAATAGAAGCAGGAGGGGTGAAACGATAGAAACACTTTAAAGGGTAGGATAGAGGTAAATATTTCAAATAAGATAATTAATGAAGATATCTGCAATATGTGACTATATGACAGGTATTATATATTTTGGCGGGAAATGTGTTTTTAGATTATTTTACAGGTGCTAAACGACAAAGGAGGTACATCTGGGGTACAAGAAAGATTCCTTAAAAGTCATTCACCACAAGTACGCAGCTTACGTCATCTCATAACAAACTCTAACAAACCGGGGTCCACTTCATGACTATGGAGATTATATGAAGTGTTATAAAAGGGGGAATCCTCTCCGTTGGCCAGGTAAGTTCACATCATCGCGCACATTCATAACCCTAATTTCTCAACTACTGTTCATCTTCTTCCTCCTTCTTCCACACCAAGAGAGATCACTGACTTGATTATCGGAGGGTCTAGACAGGGATTCTCACCCCGGTCTTAGGTCACTGTCGGTAGTGTTGGTTGGTCTCTTGTGCGCAGGAAGCTTTGGGAGTTCCGAAGCCGGTGTTCTTCGATTGGATCTTCTCATCGCCATTGGTGTTTTGACTCGAGAGGATATTTGGGGGGCTTCATCTTCTTGGATCTGCTTTGGGTTTCTCGGATCGGCATTCTCTAGGTATTACTCTTCACTAGCAATATTACTCTTCATCAGCGGGGGGTTTCTTTCTACCGGATCTCCGTCTTGTCCAGCTTCTCAGACAGGATCAATAGCTATCAGTGATATTAGACATTTTGGCTACATAACTTAAGGTATAATTAATAACCTAATTTTTGCATTGTTTTCATATTAAGATTTTTATAAAATAAATCATACTCGTATTGAATAATGTTATTTAATTATTTAACAATAAATATTTATTTTATATAATTTATGTATATTCATACATTATATTACACATGCAATGTGTGTGCATGATGACTACTATATATTAAAAATGTAAGGTAAAATTACCGTGCACATTAACTCTTTAATGATCAAATTGACTTTCCTAATCAAGCTTGTCTCCTCCACCACATTTGCAAAATCATGACCTAGATCATAGGATCGTACGTTCCTATGATCCGAAAGAATTAAATCGATCTAGATCGATCTGGGATTGGGTTTTGTAATGAAATCCAAACGGAATCATGGGAATCATACAATATCGGTGAGATCGGCATGATCTTGCGATATAGATGATTCAACTCTAAACTTTGACCGATAGCTTCCTCATCAGTAGAACTATAGAAAATATCCTAGTCGGATGACAACAACAGTAGAGGAGGTGATGTCGACAGCTTGAGGGACATACGAACTTGGGTGTGCGTGAGTAGAAAACCCTAATTGAACTTAGGCATGCGTGAACTTGGGTGTGTGCCAACGGCTTGCGGAAGGGGATGGTGAAGTGCATGAGTCCATCGCCTAGGGATGAGGGGAGAGGGGTAGTGAAGTGAAGTAGTGAACACAGTGAACTTTAACCTTAAGTTTTAAATTTAACTTTAGTCAATTGATTCAATCAACTCTTAACTTAAATGAAATAGTTAAAATAAGATTTCTCTTAAAGCAAAAAAGGTGATATTGCTCACTCCAAGTGACCCAATATCGTAGGCCCCCTGGCCAAATATAGGTAGGTAAATCATGGAAAGCATTTAGTCTAACGCAGCAGCCCTTTCCATGAGGGAGACTTCTCTCTGCTCAGGCGAGAGATCTTTAGCAATGCGAGTGGTCCATTCAGGGCAATAAGGGATCAATCTAATGATCTCAATTTCTTGGTCTGCCATAAAGGCTGGTTCACCTTCGTGCACTACATATATTTCCTTGACATGCTGCCTTAGTAGGCTTAACCTTGTCGTAGATTCCTCAGAATGATCTTCCATTATAGTTCTCTAGTATTTTTTTAACATAGATTTTTATATCTCTTCCCACTGATGGTGTCAATTTGATGGAGTCATTTTCACCTGCTTAGGTTCCTCCTCTCTTTCATTCTTTGGAATGGTGATTGAGGTGGGTCCTCTAGCACAATCATTATCCTTATCCTTATCCTACAAGTCAAAATGTGTTAGTCGGGGGTTAGCATTTTCGGCATGGCCCCTCCAATGGTCAAATCAATGAAGGGATGAGAAGGCTCAAGAGGGTACATAGATCCACCATAAGGATCTATCTAGTCCGCAGCAAACGGCTCGCGGTAAAGACATGACAAATCCGTTGATAGCTGACCACTTGCTAAAAGTGGGGCGACGACACTTTGATGCAGGATGACATCCTTGGCATAGTGACCTTGTGGGACTTTGCAGAGTCATTACAGGAGATGGACTGCACATTATAGCAGACGGATGCATTTACGGGCGGTTGCTGCGGTTGGGAGCAGGCCAGTGGATGAGGTGCAGTTGAGTTGCGGCCAGGGCCGGACACACCCTTGATGCAGACACTTGTGGGCCTTGCATGCTTGAGATGCAGGATACATGGAGGATGCTTGTGTCCAGTGCTGGGCCACCTTTGCATAGACCTGAGGCTGATGAGGTCAGATACATGGAGGATGAGCACGATGATCTTGACGCCTCATGGTATCTACAGAGCTTAGTGCAGTGGAGTGCGAGACATTGATTGTATTTTGGTGGATGGTATAGTGAGCACATGTGAGACAGGATGTATTTTGAAAGGATGGTATAGTGAGAGTACATTGCATGTACAGGGGCTTCTTCGAGGCCATACCGCAGATAGCCATCTGGATCTGACACTTCGTCAGATCTGAATGGATATCCTAGGTCATGTAGATTGTACACATTTCTTTGATGATATATAATTTACCTTTCATCAAAAAAAATGAAGGGGTGAGAAGGCTAGTGTGATCGAGAGAGCATGAACAACTCAAAAGAGAAAGATAGAGAGAATTAGCCTTTGTGTGTGAGAACTCTGCCTTCACTTAACTTTGTGAAGTCTTGTATAGCCATAGAGGGGGAAGGTCCACATAGACCACCACACAATCCTTGAGTGGGCTATATGGACAACCACACGAGCTAAGGCATCGTCCATCGGCCGACTGCAAGATCTAGCCTTGGTGCCAGAGGTGATAGTCGTTGGTCCGTACCACTTAAGGTTGTAAATGAACCGAGCATTTATTAGCAAACTTAGTATTTATCTTAGTAAAATCTTGTTTATGTTCATTCAATACATACAGGATCAATTAAATGAGCAAACTTAAATAACTCATTAAATTAAATAAACAAGATTGAACACATATATATTCAGCTCATTAATAATAGCGTTCATGAACAACGTTTATGAACAATGCTTGTGAACAATGTTCATGAACAATGTTCATGAATAATATTCATGAAAAATATTTATGAACAATATTGGTAAATCATACTTATCAATATATTAAATAAACAAAGAAAGTTTCAATATGAACAAACAATTTTGTATTATCAAAATCAATAACCAATTAAACAAGCTTAAAATATAAAAGTTTCAAACAATAAAATAAGCTTGAATTGAGAGCTTGATAATATCTAAACTAGCCAAGCTCATGTCAAGCTTAAACCAAGTTTAAGCTTATAAAAAGAAACCAAGCCAAGTTTAAACAATCATTTATTATGCTACCACAAGTGCACGGTTACATCGTTAATAATAAAATATATCAAACCCACAGGAATTAGGTTAAATACTAGAGATTTATCACGATAAATTAGCTAAATGATTGACTATTGTGAATTTATACACTAAAAGTAAGGGAGAATTATAGAGAAGAGAGTTGAGAAGGAGAATTGGTTGAGGAAGTTGGTCAAAGAAAGCGTTCTAGGAGTTCAATTTTATTGTTATGTTAATTAATGTACTAAGAATTGCTTATCTTCTATCCTCTATCCTTATACACATGTAAGAAGTCTAACTAAATATTGATACTACCCTATGACAATCATACTGGAGTGCTACCCCTATTGGTATCCAATGCCACTAAGTAAAAGAGGTAACCTAAGAAGTCGGTTAAAGTGATACTCTTGTCATTGGGGCCCCCGGTTATACAATCGCTAGATTATACAGGACACTTATGAACATAGGATTAGAGATAACTCATTAAGTCTAATTAAATCCTTCCTTGTAGAGAATTGTCCTCCCTTTTAAGGTGACACTCTAGATATTCGGTTAAAAGGGATACCCTTATCACCAGGGCCCCCAGTCATATAATTTAGAGTATCCCCTCTACAAAGTGAACACATCAATACAATCATCCTATCAAACATGAGATTTAAGCATAAATTCTTTAAACACACATTTAAACAAATAGATACAAGGCATAAGCATGTCATACGGATAGAAAATTGGCAAATTCAAAAAGGTTATATCAATTGGACATCACAACTACTCTTTTAATTCTAGAAAAAATGAATCTACTCTATAGTAGAGGGTGATAATTGTGAAAAAGGATTGACTCATTTGTATGTTTGGAGATTAGTTTGCATTTTGTTGATGAATTGGTTGTAAATGAATTACTAAATATGAATGTGAATTGGAGGAGGAAATGATTGTGTTGATTAAGGATTATTGGAATTGTTAGATGATGTGATGGAATTTGATTAGTGATTAATTTGTGAGAATTAAGGAATTGATCGATGGATTAAGGATGGATTAATCATCTAATTGGATTTGGATCATTAGGTGAAATTAAACATGGTTACCTAATCGAGTTAGGATTGGGTTTTGGGTTTACCTAATTGTTGTATGTGATTAGCTAAATTATATATATCATATGATTTGCAGGATATTGATTCGAGATAAGCATCTCGACGTGGGATTATTTAGCACAATCGATAGTTAAAGGCGGGTATTTTTTTTCCTTGGTCTCTTTAGCTCTTTGAATTTAGTGCATGGTTGCTTTTATTTGATGGATTAGGTTGCTTTACTTTAAATCTATCCGTATTATTACCCTTTTTGATACTTATGCTTGACCTTTGAGATGATCTATTTATTTTATATATAGTCTTAAGCTTTGAATATCTATATTCTATTGTGTATTCACATGTAGAGTATGTATGGTAGGATACGTCTTGTTGACTGAGTTAACATGTTGATTATGAAAATGGTGTTATGTGTACACATGTTTGTTATGTGCCATACGAGTTATCATGTTGACCGTGCATTTATATGTTGCATGTGTACACATGTCCGGTGTTATCTATTGGAGGTTTCATGTTGATTGTATCTATGTTGTGTGTACATGTGTCTGATGTGTACTATTGGAGGATCATGTCGATAATACCTATCTTAGTGATTGTATGTGTTTGGTGTGATATTGGAGGTATCATGATTATACCTATGTGGTTGTGTGCATATGTATCTGGTATGACTATTAGAGATTTCTTATTAATTATACCTACGTTGTAGGTTGCGTATGTGTATAGTGTGTACGTGTCTAATGATGCTACTTACAGTATTTGATATTTAGTATACATCTATTGGATTTACCCTTACCCATAGATATAAGTGTTTGATGGATCATGTATTGGAGGAATTTATGATGGATTGAGGTGTTGCATTGATGATAACTATGACTATATCATGATTATTATATCATGCTCATCATTTGCACTGCATGCTGACAATCAAATGTCTCTCTTGTGGTTGAGCAGATTGTCAATCATTTATAGCTGTCAATTTGGCCACTATGGGAGAGTGGTAGCTAGGAGTAAAGCTAGTCCTGTCGTGCTCACTTGACCGCTTAGTGTTATATTCTGTAAGCCTTGGCCACTCATGAGTAGTGATATCTATAGAGTACAGTAGTCAGGGGACTAGAGATGTGGGTAGTCAGGGACCCTGATGCTGTGTAGTTAGATAACTACTTAGCGAACTGTCTTCCTTGACCGCTTTATAGTGGTATCTGGAGGGTAGTATAGTTGTCATGGACTCCAGCCTCTCGGCCATACAGGGGTTGTGGTGTCTTGAGAGGTGGCGGGGGTGACCATGGAGCATGCATATGCATTTGCATATGATGTGCGGTGCATCTGCAGAGATATATTTACATACATGTCTAGTAGATACTAGCTACATGTGATTATGATATGTTGCACTTGTTTGAGTTATGATTGGTGTATATGGTTGTCATGCTTCATACATGTCATTTATTATACATGTATATGTTGTCGGTTATATTGCTCAGGTGTTACGAGTAGATCTGTTGCTGATCCTTGGTGAGTTTACTGATCATTATGTAGTGTGTTGATTCCAAATTTGGTATGTGCATTTATTATGTCATTTAAGATCTTGATATTATATGTGTTGGTTGCTACTCGGAATATCGTACTGGTTCCCCTGTATAAAAATTTTGTACAAGCCCTGAACCATTCCTAACAACCTATTGTATTCTTTAGAAATTAAATTTGGAATCGCAAACAGAACTTAACATTATTGATTCCAAATTCAACTTATCTGTTCTTAGAGGTTTAGACTTGGATCGCAAACGATGCTTAACATTATTAATCCAAATCCATCCATGTTACAAATTCGATTAAATATTTATTTCAGAGATCGACTTCCAGGTTAAACATGGCAAGGCACTAGGCCTTCTTGGGTATGGGATCATCCACCACTTCCTAGACAAAGTCTTTCAATGAAATTCAATATTTAATCTCCTTATAGTAACCCTAGGTTTAACCATTAAGAATAATCGAATCACAAGATAAAAAAAAACAAAAAAACACACAAAATCGAATAGTAAATTCGAAACCTAGAATCGTTAGCCTCTTGTGTTTGGTATTTCAAAATTCATACAAAGAAAACTAGTATGATGCGGAATAAAACTACTAGTTATACATTTTTTTGTAAGTAACAACCTCTTGATCTTCTATTGTATTCCTCTCATTCTCTTGGACGTCGTATGGGCGACGATCTACCAAAAAGAAATCCACCTAAGCATTCTTCTCATTCTCCAAGCTTCGGCCACCAAAGGGATCTAGACAAGAGAGCCTCCTTTCTCTTCTTCTTCTCCTCCTAGTAACCGGCCACCAAGACTCCTAGAAGAATAGATGTCGCCGGCCACAAAGTGGAAATCAAAGGAGAAGAGAGAAAGGGAGAGGGTCGACCACCAAAAGAAAAGTGAGAGGAATAATATAATAGAGTTGTGTCTCATGAAGGCACCCTCCCCCTCTCTTTTATATTCCTTGGTGAATCCAAAAAGGAAAGTTTTATAACAAAAATTAAATTTCCTTTAATTACTCTATATTGGTCGGCCACCTCTTGTAAAACCAAACAAGGAAAGATTTTAAACAAAAATTAAAATCTCTCTTTTAAGATATCCCTTTTGTGGTTAGCTATAAAAGGAATGTTTTATAAATTAAAATCTCTCTCTTTTAAATCCTTTTATGGATATCTATAAAAGATAAGATTTAAAAATAAAACTCCTTTTATATCATGGTTACAAAAAGGAAAGTTTTGTCAAAAAAATAAAATCTTTCTTTCACATTATAGATAACTACAAATAAGGAAAGATATCTAATCTCTCTTTTAATCCTTTGTAGAAAATCTATAAAAGGAAAGATTTTAAAATTTAAAACTCTCTTTTAAAATCATGTGGATGAAAACATAAAAGGAAAGATTTTATCAAAATTTTATTTTTAATAAAAACCCTCTTCCCTTTTAATACTTGGTCGGCCCCTTGCTTGGGCACCAAGCAAGGCTTGGCCGGCCCTAGCCTTAGCTCCAAGCTTGGCTTGGTTGGCCCCTTGCTTGGGCTCCAAGCAAGGATAGGGGCAGGGCTCTAGCATGGGCTAAGAGGCTAGGCTTTGGGTGGATATAAGACTATATATAAGAGGCTACAATAGGGATCGAGAGGAGGAATTGGTTATGGTCTCCCGATGAACTTGAGCTTCCCGTGTTCGCCCCGAACACCCAACTCAAGTTCATCAATAATAACTCATACCACTAAAGAGCTATTATTTAACTACCGCACCAATCTCAAATTACATTTTGGGCTCCTTCTTATCATGAGTGTGTTAATCTCCCTGTGTTTAAGATATAGAATGTTCATTAATTGAATGAGTTACTGACAACTCGCTTAATTAATATCTAGCTCCAAGAGTAGTATCACTCAACTTCATTGTTATGTCAGACTAAGTCCACCTGCAAGGTTTACATGACAATCCTTATGAGCTCCTCTTGGGGACATCATCAACCTAGATTCCTAGGACACAGTTTCATTCTATAATCAACAACACACCATATAAATAATATTATTTCCCAACTTATCAGGCCTATTGATTTATCGAACTAAATCGCACCCTTTAATAAATTAAAGAAATAAATATTAAGTATACGTGCTTGTTATTATATCATGATTAAGAGCACACACTTCCATAATAACAGAGGTCAGGTCTTGTCTTGTTCTTTTAAAAAGTCAGTATAAAAAGAAACTATCTCAAATGGTTCTGCTCAATACACTCAGAGTGTACTAGTGTAATTTTATAGTCAAGATAAACTAATACCAAATTACACTACGACTATTCCAATAGTTTGTTCCTATCCATCTTAGTCGTGAGCTACTATTTATAATTTATAAGGAACTGATAACATGATCTTCTGTGTGTGACACCACACACCATGTTATCTACAATATAAATTAATTGAACAACTACACTTAGCATGTAGACATTTGACCAATATGATTCTTTATTTCAAAATAAATGTTTACAACAAGCTAGGCTTTCAGTATACACTCTAACAATCTCTCACTTATACTAAAAGACTATATGTTGTCATAAACGTTGTCATACATCTGATTCTCATTCCTTCAACATGCCGATCAAAAGCTTTCGTCGAAAGGGCCTTACTGAAAGGATCTGCCAGGTTATCTGCTGACGCAATCTTAGTGACAATAACTTCTCCTCGCTTTACGATGTCTCGTATCATGTGGTACTTGCGCTCTATGTGTTTACTCGCTTAATGGGCTCATGGTTCCTTCGAGTTTTCTACTGCACCACTATTATCACAATAAATTGTGATGATTTTAGGCAAACCATGAATCACATCTAAGTCCATTAGGAAGTTCCTAAGCCATACAGCTTCTTTGGCTGCCTCGGAGGCTGCCACATACTCAGCTTCCATGGTTGAGTCTAAAACACATTTCTGTTTAACACTCCTCCATGCTATGGCTTCACCTCCTAAAGTAAACGCATAGCCTGATGTAGACTTACTATTGTCCCCATCTGATTGGAAGTCAGAATCCGTGTAACCCACAGGGAGCAGATTATGTGCTTGGTATACCAGCATATAATCTCTAGTCCTTCTTAGGTACTTTAATATATGCTTTACGGCAGTCTAATATCCCTGCCCTAGATTACTTTGATATCTGCTAACCATGCTCACGGCAAAACAGATATCCGGTCTCATGCACAACATAGCATACATTAGGCTTCCTACAGCTGAAGCATAAGGAACTACCTTCATCTCTTCTATCTCTTTTGATGTCTTCGGAGACATCTCTTTAGATAAAGATACTCTACGCCTAAAGGGTAGAAAACCTTTCTTGGAGTCTTGCATGATAAAATGAGCTAGGATAGTATCGATATATAAAGCTTGGGATAAGCACAACATTCTTTTCTTGCGATCCCTTATTCCTTTGATCCCGAGAATATGTGCACATTCTTCCAAGTCCTTCATATTAAATTGCTTGGACAACCATACCCTTACTTCCGACAATACTTTGATATTGTTTCCAACTAACAAAATGTCATCTACGTATAGTACAAGAAATACCACTACGTTTCCATCACACTTCTTGTATACACAAGACTCATCCGGACACTGAATAAATCCATATGACTGGATTACTTTATTAAACCAGATGTTTCAAAACCTTGAATCTTGCTTCAGTCCATAAATAGACCGATTGAGCTTACATACTAGATGTTCTTTGCCCTTTACAATAAACCCTTCTGGTTGCTTCATATGGATGTTTTCTTCAAGACTTCCGTAAAGAAAGTTGTCTTGACATCCATTTGCCAAACCTTATAATCCATATGAGCAGCAATAGATAAGAGTATCCGGATAGACTTAAGCATAACTATTGGCGAAAAGGTTTTCTCATAATCGATTCCCTCTTTCTGAGTATACTCCTTCGCAACAAGCCTTGCTTTGAAGGTTTCCACCTTCCCCTCTGTCTCTCTTTTCCTTTTGTAGATCCATTTACATCTAATAGTTTTTACACTATTTGATGGTTCTACTAGCTCCCAGACTTTGTTAGAATATATAGATTCTATTTCTGAATTCATTGCTCTTTGCCAAGATGTTGCATCTTTATCTTGAAGTGCTTCGTCATATGTTCGAGGATCAGGTTCATGTTTACCTGGGATCAAATCCGACGACTCTCCCAAAAACATGAATCTTTCAGGTTGCCTAATAATCCTCCCATACGACGAGGCACTGTCTATTGTTGTGTATCATTTGTGATACGTGTTGCAGTTTCTTGTGATATTTCATCTTGTACTGATGGTACTAAAGTAGGCGTGTCCTCTCGTATTTCTTCTAGAACAATTTCACTCATGGGCTTATGGTTCATTACATAATCTTCCTCTAAAAATCGAGCATTGGTGCTAACAATAATCTTCTAATTTTTAGGATTATAAAACAAACCACCTTTTGTTCCTTTAAGATATCCCACAAATAGATAAACTTCTGTACGTGATTCCAACTTATCAGTATCTCCCTTTAGCACATGTGTTGGACTACCTCATATCCGAATATGACTCAGACTAGGCTTACGCCCATTCCATAATTCCATGAGAGTAAAGGGTAATGATTTAAAAGGTACCATATATTGGCTAGTCCTAAGAAGATCATACCGGTTCCACTGTACAAAAAAATTATACAAGTGTCGAACCTTTCCTAAATAACCTATTGTGTTCTTTAGAAGTTAAATTAGGAATCGCAAACGAAACTTAACATTATTGATTCCAAATTTAACTTATATGTTCTTAATGGTTTAGACTTGGATCGCAAGAAGAACTTAACACTATTGATCTAAATCCACCTACGTTATAAATTCAATTAAATATTAATTTCCAAAATTGGCTTCCAGGTTAAACATGGTGAGGCACAAGGCCTTCTTGGATATGGGAGCAACCACCACTTCCTAGACAAAGCCTTTTAAGGAAATCTAATATTTAATTTCCTTATATAACTATAGGTTTAACCAAAAGGAACAATCGAAACACAAATTCGAAAAACAAAAACACAAATTTGAATAGCAAATCCGAAAAACTAGAATCTAATGCCTCTTGTGTTTGGAATTCTTACAAAGAAAAATAACTAGCATGATGCGGAAGAAAATTACTAGTTATACCTTTTCTTTGTATGCTAATAACCTCGAGATCTTCTTCTGTATTCCTCGCCTCGTCTTGGACGTCATGTGGGCGACGATCCTCCAAGATGAACACCACCCAAAAGGCTTCTCCTCTTTCTCTAAGTTTCGGCCACCACCACCACCAAGGAGCAAAAAAGAGCAAAGGGAAAGGGAAGGGGAGAGATCTAGCCACAAGGGAGAGCATAATCAATGGAATAAGAATAGATGCATACCCTACTTCTCCTCTTCTTCTCCTTCTCTTTGTATCCGGCCACACCAAGCAACCACAAGAGGTGGCCGGCCCTAGCATGAAGAGAAGCAAGGGTGGGCCCTTTGAAGAAGACTAGAGAGAAGAGAGAAAATAAAATAGATAAATCATGAGGCCTCTCCTCCCCTTCTTTTATAATACTTGCCCAAGGCAAATAAGGAAAGACATTTTACAAAAAAATAAAATCTTCCTCTTGTTTTTTCTTTTCCCCTTTTATTTTTCTTTTTCTTTCCTCTTGATTGAATCAATCAACAAATCATTGATTTATTGATTTGATGATTTGGCCGGCCCCTTTCTTGGGCACCAAGCAAGGGTGGCTGGCCCCTATAAGGAAGGAAAAAATAATCTTTGTAAAATTTTACAAGCTCTTATAAAATTTTACAAGCTCTCTTTTAATTTCCTAAAGTTGATGTTAAAAAAAGAAAGTTTTAAAAAGTTAAAACCATGTTTTGAAATTTAAAACTTCTCTTCTAAAAATTTCCTTTTTTAACATGGTTACAAAAATAGAAAATTTAATTTTAAAACTTCTCTTTCTTTTTTCTAAAACCATGAGGATGGTTAAAAAAGGAAAGTTTTAAAACTTTTAAAATTCTCTATTAAACCATGTGGCCTAATTCAAATAAGGAAAGTTTTTCATTTTAAAATTTCTCTTTTAAAACTTATAGTTTTCTACAAAGAGAAGATTTTAAAAATTCAAAACACCCCTCCTTATTTGAGAAATTGTGATCGGCACCCTTTAAACTTACTTTGGCTGACCCCCTTTGAGAAGGAAGTGGTCGGCCCTTGGCTTGGTCACCAAGCCTTGGGCCGACCCCTTCTTGGACACCAAGAAGGGCTTTTCATGAGTAGATTAGAGGCATTAATGAGGCTATGACAGGGACCTAGAGAAAAAATTAGTTTTGACCTTCCGATGAGCTTGAGTATCCCGTGTTCGCCCCGAACACACAACTCAAGTTCATCAATAATAACTCATTCCACTAGAGAGTTATTATTGCACTACCGCACCAATCCCAAATTACATTATGGGCTCCTTCTTATCATGAGTGTGTAGGTCTCCCTGTGTTTAAGATAATGAATGTCCACTAATTAAGTAAGTTACTGACGACTCACTTAATTAATATCTAGCTCCAAGAGTGGTACCACTTAACCTCATTGTCATGTCAGACTTAAGTCCACCTATAGGGTTTAACATGATAATCCTTATGAGCTTCTCTTAGGGGCATTCTCAACCTAGATAACTAGGACACAGTTTCCTTCTATAATCAACAGCACACACTATAAGTAATATCATTTCCTAACTTATTGGACCTATTGATTTATCGAGCTAAATCTCACCCTTTGATAAGTTAAAGAAATAAATACTAAATATATGTTCTTGTTATTATATTAGGATTAAGAGCCTTTGATAAGTTAAAGAAATAAATACTAAATATATGTTCTTGTTATTATATTAGGATTAAGAGCAAACACTTCCATAATAACTAAGGTCTCGTTCTTTTATTAAGTCAGTAAAAAAGAACCTACCTAAAATGGTCCTACTCAATACACTTAGAGTATACTAGTGTAATTTATTAGTCAAGATAAACTAATATCTAATTATACTACGACTATTCTAATGGTTTGTTCCCTTCCATCTTAGTCATGAGCTACTGTTTATAATATATAAAGAATTGATAATATCATCTTCTGTGTGTGACACCACACATCATGTTATCTACAATATAAATTAATTGAACAACTACACTTAGCATATAAATGTAGGTTTTTGACCAATGTGATTCTTATTTCTATAATAAATGTTTATACATAAAGCTAGGCTTTTAGTATACACTCTAACAATCTTCCACTTATACTAAAAGACTATGTTGCCATATATCCTGCCATACATCTGATTCCCAAACCTTCAACATGCCCATCAAAAACTCTTGCCTTAAGAGCCTTAGTGAAAAGATCCAGGTCATCATCTGATGCAATCTAGGCGACAACAACTTTTCCTTGTTATACGATATCTCGTATTGGGTGGTACTTACGCTCTATTGTGTTTACTTGCCTTATGGACTTATGGTTTCTTCGAGTTTGCTACTGCACCACTATTATTACAATAAATTGTGATAATTTTGGGCAAACCAGAAATCATGTCTAAGTCCATCATGAAGTTTTTGAGCGATATAACTTCTATGATTGCCACAGAGGCTGCCACATACTCAGCTACTATAATGGAATCCGGAAAAGCACCTATGCTTAACATTCCTCCATAGTTATGACTTCACCTCCTAAAGTAAACACAAAAACCCAAAGGTTGTCTTACTATTGTCCCTATCTGATTGGAAGTCAAAATCCGTGTAACCCACAGGAATCAAATCATCTGCCTTGTAAATTAGCATATAATCTCTAGTCCCACTAGGGCACTTTAATATATGCATTACGGCATTCTAATGTCCCAGTCCTGGGTTACTTCGATATCTGCTAACTATGCCCTCGACAAAACAGATATCCGGTCTCGTACAAAGCATTACATACATTAAGCTTCCTACAGCTGAAGCATAAGGAACTACATTCATGTCCTCTATCTCCTTTGATGTCTTCGGAGACATCTCTTTAGATAAAGCTACTCCATGCCTAAAAGGTAAGAAACCTTTCTTGGAGTTTTGCATGCTAAAACGAGCAAGGATTGTATCTATATATGAAGCTTGAGATAGGCACAACATCCTTTTCTTGCGATCCCTTGATCCCAAGAATATGTGCACATTCTATTAAGTCCTTCATATCGAATTTGTTTGGACAACCATACCCTTACTTTCGACAACACTTTGATATTATTTCCAACTACCAAAAATGCTATCTACGTGTAGTACAAGAAATACCACCAAGTTTCCATCACACTTCTTGTATACACAAGACTCATCCAGTTATTAAATAAATCCATAGGTCTGGATTACTTTATTAAACCGGATGTTCCAAGACCTTGAAGCTTTGCTTCAGTCCAAAAACTGATTAAGCTTGCACACAAGATGCTCTTTGCCCTTTGCAATGAACCTTTCTGGTTGCTTTATATGGATATTTTCTTTAAAACTTCCATTAAGGAAAGCTGTCTTAACATCCACTTGTCAAATCTCATAGTCCATATGAGTAGCAATAGATAAAAGAATCCGAATAGCATTAAGCATGGCTACCGGTGAAAAAAAAATTCCTTTTTCAACAAGCCTTGTTTGAAAGTTTCTATCTTCCCGTCTTTCCCACTTTCCCTATTGTAGACTTATTTTTACCCAATGGCTTTTACACCAGTTGGTGATTTTATAAGCTCCTAGACTCTATTAGAATACATATATTCTAATTTTGTATTCATTGCTCTTTGCAAAGACGTTGTATCTTTATCTTGGAGCACTTCGTCATATGTCCGGGGATCAGGTTTATGTCCACCAGGGATCAAGTCCAAAGACTCTCCCAAAACATGAATCTCTTAGGTTGCCTAACAACCCTCCTACTACGACGAGGCACTTTCTGTAATTGTGTATCATTTGTGATACGAGTTGTAGTTTCTTGTGATATTTCATCTTGTACAGATTGGTACTAGATTAGACGTGTCCTTTAATTTTCTTGAGAACAATTTTTACTCATGGGCTTGTAGTTCATAGTATAGTCCTCTTCTAAAATCGGGCATTGGTGCTAACAATGACCTTCTGATTTTAAGGACTATAAAATTCCTTTCGTTTCTCTAGGATAACCCACAAACAAGTGAACTCCTGTCCAATTTATCAGTGTCTCTCATGTGCTAGACCACCCCAAATTCGAATATGCTAGGCTTACGCCTATTCTGCAATTCTATGGGAGTAGAGAGTTCTAACTTAGAAGGTACTATGTTCACTTTCATTTCCAATGTATATCCTCAAAATAAATTTTGGTAATTTTGAATAACTCATCATTGATCTAACTATTTCCATAAGAGTCATATTCCTTCGTTCTACTGCACCATTCTATTGGGGTGTACCAGGTGCAGTCAATTGGGATTGAATCCTGACTTCTGATAAGCGACTCCTAAACTCTCCTAAGAGGTGCTCATTACTATGATCTTACCGTAGTGTCTTGATACTTTTACTTTGATGTTTCTCCGCATCAGCCTCGTACTCTTTGAACTAATCAAAGCACTTAGACTTGCGGTGCATCAAGTAAATGTATCTGTATCTCGAATAGTTGTATATAACATAGATGAAATATTTGAAACTACCTCTTGTCTGGATAGTCATAGGACCACACAAATCAGAATGAACCAATTCCAACACATATTCAGCTCTATACCCCTTAGATTTAAAAGCTTCTTGGTTATTTTTCCTTCCAAGTAAGACCCGCAGGTTGGAAAGATTTCCACTACCAATGAACCCAAGAGTTTATTGGTTATTATCCTTTGAATCATACTCAAGTTAATATAACCTAGCCTTAGACTGCTAAAGATGTGATTAGTTCATTTCTGAAGGTTGCTTTCTCTTATTAAATATAGAAGATGTGTTATTAATTTCCATTTATTGCATCATGGGAGTTATTGGATTTATAAATTGCCAACCAACGTACTAGAACAGATATCTTTCCTATTTTCTCGATAACAACTTTGTTATCAAAATAGTCACAATATATATTCTTTAATAGTTTAGAAACTAAAATCAGGTTCTTTTTAAACTTAGTACGTAAAGACAATTTCTGAAAATCCATATTTTATTCCTATTAAAGGATAAACATCTCCCACTGTAACAGCTGCTATTTTTATAGCGGTGCCCATGTAGACGGTATTTTCCCTTCATATAGTTGTCGGGTTTCCTGGAACCCCTGCAATGAATTACAGACATGATCAGTGGCTCCCGTATCTACACACTAGGTACCGATAGATAACACCACTAATCATGTATCAACTAATGAATAAAATACACCTATATTGTTCTTAGTTCTAAGAGGACAGTCTACCTTAATGTCCAAATCCTATTTCCAACCATTATAATTAGGACTACTAAGTCTATTCTATAGCATAACTACTAGGGGATTGACAAACATATGAAATCCTAAGAATCACAAAAATATTTGGTCAAGACCAACACCTTAAAATCCCCGTGAATTTTGTATGTCACGTTAGTGTGGACGTATACAAATTCAACCTTTAATAGTAGATTTTATCCATTAATTTTATTGTCTTGTCAACCTATCTTTATGACAAATAAAATTACTAGTTGATCTTACTTTGATCAAATATTTGGTCAAAACTTTGAATTTAAAATAACATTGATTTCTCAAACAATATTATTTAAATTCACCAACACCTCAAACACCGGGAATTATGCATGCCACATTAGTGTGGACGTATACAAATTCAAGCATTCGTAAGAAGAGGGTCTTACCCATTAATTATCTTGTCAACCTTAAATTACCTCAAATACCATGAATTTTGTATGCCACGTTAGTGTGGGCGTATACAAATTCAATTGTTTGTAGGAGGAGGTATTACCCATTTTATTTTGTCAACCTAACTTTATGACAAATAAAATTACCTCAAACACCGTGAATTTTGTATGTCACGTTAGTGTGAACGTATACAAATTCAAACATTTGTAAGAGGGGGGTTTACCTAGCTTTATGACAAATTAATAGTTGATTTTACTTTGGTCATGCAAAACAATAGCAGTGACTCCATTGGGGAGGATACTATTGAATGCGTCTAAGTGTATACCATTACTTGATACTTAATCCATTAAATAGGATTGTGCCCCTTCAGTTGGAGAAGATCACACGCTCCTAAATAATTTCCTATAACCATCCATGAAGGAAATTTGATCTAGTGATCCGCAACAAACCCATCTGTTGTGGAGGGAGACACTCAGAACCAACACGCAAACTTATTGCATCACTTATAAATCAATAATGGAGACTGTGGAATTTATTTTAAAAAATCCCTCTCCCACTTAGTTATTTAAGGTGAGGAATTTTAACCTATGCTAGCATACATCACATGCACACATACATCACAGTAAATAAAAACAATAAATATGTAAATTAATTTTCCAACTATTATGGTCTTTTCTGTCATTGTTCTCCGTGTGCTCCAACCCTAGCTGCTGTCATCTTTAGCCACCGCCATCGGGTCGAGTTGTCGCATCTATCTTGTTTCTTATTCCGCTGCGCCTCTGGTCCTCCAATAACACCATGCCTCACAAAGATACCATCCACGACAAATATAGAATTTTATATATATCGATCCTATATTCCACAAAGGAATGTACATGTATTCTAGATAGAACAAAAAGTAAAATTCTAAAACTAATACAGCTCCTGCTGTATTTGATACATACAATCATGCACACACAAAATAATGTCCTTGACATGTCCAAGGGTCCAATCACACACAATATCTATATGCCATAATAGTTAGAGCCTGCAACCAAAAAGTTAGCACATCCTACTATTATCCTGCCTAAATTATATATGACATGTGCATAATTAATTTGAAAACCAAAACACACAGAGGCAAACTCTAGCTCTAATACCAATTGTTGGTTAGTCCTAGGAAGATCGTACCGGTTCCACTGTACAAAAATTTTGTACAAGTGTCGAACCTTTCCTAAATAACCTATTGTGTTCTTTAGAAGTTAAATTAGGAATCGCAAACGGAACTTAACATTATTGATTTCAAATTTAACTTATCTGTTCTTAATGGTTTAGACTTGGATCACAAGCGGAACTTAACACTATTGATCTAAATCCACCTACGTTATAAATTCAATTAAATATTAATTTCAAAAATTGGCTACCAGGTTAAACATGGCGAGGCACAAGGCCTACTTAGATATGGGAGCAACCACCACTTCCTAGACAAAGCCTTTTAAGGAAAGCTAATATTTAATTTCCTTATATAACTCTAAGTTTAACCAAAAGGAACAATCGAATCACAAATTTGAAAAACAAAAACACAAATTCGAATAGCAAATCCGAAAAACTAGAATCTAATGTCTCTTGTGTTTGGAATTCTTACAAAAAAAAATAACTAGCATGATGCCGAAGAAAATTACTAGTTATACATTTTCTTTGTATACTAATAACCTCGAGATCTTCTGTCATATTTCTTGCCTCGTCTTGGACATCGTGTGGGTGACGATCCTTTAAGATGAACACCACCCAAAAGGCTTCTCCTCCTTCTCTAAGTTTCGACCGCCACCACCACCAAGGAGCAAAAGAGAGCAAAGGGAAAGGGAAGGGGAGAGATCCGGCCACAAGGGAGAGCATAATCAATGGAATAAGAATAGATGCATACCCTACTTCTCCTCTTCTTCTCCATCTCTTTGTATCCGGCCACACCAAACAACCACAAGAGGTGGCCGGCCCTAGCATGAAGAGAAGCAAGGGTCGACCCTTTGAAGAAGACTAGAGAGAAGAGAGAAAATAAAATAGATAGATCATGAGGCCTCTCCTCCCCTTCTTTTATAATACTTGCCCAAGGCAAATAGGGAAAGACTTTTTACAAAAATTAAAATCTTCCTCTTGTTTTTCCTTTTCCCCTTTTATTTTTCCTTTTCTTTCCTCTTGATTGAATCAATCAACAAATCATTGATTTATTGATTTGATGATTTGGTCGGCCCCTTGCTTGGGCACCAAGCAAGGGTGGTCGGCCCCTATAAGGAAGGAAAAAATAATCTTTGTAAAATTTTACAAGCTCTCTTTTAATTTCCTAAAGTTGATGTTAAAAAAAGAAAGTTTTAAAAAATTAAAACCATGTTTTAAAATTTAAAACTTCTCTTCTAAAAATTTCCTTTTTTAACATGGTTACAAAAATAGAAAATTTAATTTTAAAACATCTCTTCCTTTTTTCTAAAACCATGAGGATGGTTAAAAAAGAAAAGTTTTAAAACTTTTAAAATTCTCTATTAAACCATGTGGCCTAATTCAAATAAGGAAAGTTTTCCATTTTAAAATTTCTCTTTTAAAACTTATAGTTTTTTACAAAGAGGAGATTTTAAAAATTCAAAACACCCCTCCTTATTTGAGAAATTGTGGTTGGTACCCTTTAAACTTACTTTGGTCGGCCCCCTTTGAGAAGGAAGTGGTCGGCCCTTGGCTTGGTCACCAAGCCTTGGGTCGGCCCCTTCATGGACACCAAGAAGGGCTTTTCATGAGTAGATTAGAGGCATTAATGAGGCTATGACATGGACCTACAGGAAAAATTGGTTTTGGCCTTCCGATGAGCTTGAGTATCCCGTGTTCGCCCCGAACACACAACTCAAGTTCATCAATAATAACTCATTCCACTAGAGAGTTATTATTGCACTACCGCACCAATCTCAAATTACATTATGGACTCCTTCTTATCATGAGTGTGTAGGTCTCCCTGTGTTTAAGATAACGAATGCCCACTAATTAAGTAAGTTACTGGCAACTCACTTAATTAATATATAGCTCCAAGAGTAGTATCACTCAACCTCATTGTCATGTCGGACTTAAGTCCACCTGCAGCGTTTAACATGGCAATCCTTATGAGCTCCTCTTAGGGACATTCTCAACCTAGATAACTAGGACATAGTTTCCTTCTATAATCAACAACACACACTATAAGTAATATCATTTCCCAACTTATCGGGTCTATTGATTTATCGAGCTAAATCTCACCCTTTGATAAGTTAAAGAAATAAATACTAAATATATGTGCTTGTTATTATATTAGGATTAAGAGCACACACTTCCATAATAACTAAGGTCTCGTTCTTTTATTAAGTCAGTATAAAAAGAACTTACATAAAATGGTCCTACTCAATACACTCAGAGTGTACTAGTGTAATTTATTAGTCAAGATAAACTAATACCTAATTACACTACGACTATTCCAATGGTTTGTTCCCTTCCATCTTGGTCATGAGCTACTATTTATAATTTATAAGGAATTGATAACATCATCTTCTGTGTGTGACACCACACACCATGTTATCTACAATATAAATTAATTGAACAACTACACTTAGCATATAAATGTAGGTTTTTGACCAATGTGATTTATTTCTAAAATAAATATTTATACAAAAAACTAGGCTTTTAGTATACACTCTAACACCATATTCAGAATGTACACTGCTGTTTCCAGAACATATCCCCAAAACGTATGTGGTAATTCTGAATAAATCATCATCGATCTAACCATTTCCATAAGAGTCTTATTCCTTCGTTCTGCCACACCATTCTGTTGGGGTGTTCCAGGTGCAGACAATTGTGATTGAATCCCAGCCTCTGATAAGTAATTCCTAAACTCTTCAAAGAGGTATTTGCCACCACAATTAGACCGTAGTATCTTGATACTTTTACCATGGCGTTTCTCCACATCAGCCTTGTACTCTTTGAACCTATCAAAGCATTCAGACTTGCGGCGCATCAGGTAAATGTATCCATATCTCGAATAGTCATCTATAAAAGAGACAAAATATTCGAAACCACCTCTTACCTGGATAGGCATAGGACCACACAAATTAGAATGAACCAGTTCCAACACATCTTTGGCTCTATGCCCCTTGGTCTTAAAAGGTCTCTTGGTCATTTTACCTTCCAAGCAAGATTCGCAAGTTGGAAATTTTTTCAACACTAATGAACCCAAGAGTCCATCGACTATTAGCCTTTGAATCCTACTCAAGTTAATATGACCAAGCCTTAGATGTCAAAGATATGTTTGATCCATTTCCGAAGGTCCTTTCTCTTATTAGAATTAGAAGATGTGTTATTAATTTTCATTTGTTGCTTTATGGGAGTTATTGGATTTAGAGTATACAAATTGCCAACTAATATACCAGAACAGATAACTACCCTATTTTTCTTGACAACCACTTTGTCATCAAAAGAAACAGTATATCCATCCACAAATAGTTTAGAAACTGAAATTAAATTTTTTCTAAAAGTTGGTATATAAAGACAATTTATCAAAACCAAAGTTCTATTCCTATTGAATGATAAGCAGACGTCTCCCACTGCAACAGCCGTCACTTTCATAGCATTGCCCATGTAGACGGTTATCTCTCCCTCATATAGTCGTCGGAATTCCTAGAACCCTTGCAATGTATTGCAGACATGATCAGTGGCTCCTGTATCTATACACCAGGTGCTGGTAGATAACACCGCTAAATATGTTTCAACTACTAGAGAATAAGATATACCTTTATTGTTTTCTCTCTTACGAGGACAGTCCGCCTTCCAATGTCCAGACTACTTATAGATGAAGCACTTGCCCTTTGGCTTTTTCACTCCAGCTTTTGGTCCAGTACCTAGAGATCTATTCACCTTCTTTACTGAGTCAGCCTGTTTCTTCTTCTTCTTGCCTTTCGACTTAGAAGTAGAAACATTTTCAGCATAGTGAATTTGAGAACTATGACGAAATATACCTTATGCTGCCTAGAGTTCTGTCAGAAGTTTCGTCAACGTATAAGCCCTTTTGTTCATGTTATAGTTCAGGCGGAACTGCTAAAAACTTCTTGGTAGCGTTTGGAGAATAATATCGATCTGGGTTTCCCCATCGATTTCAGCTCCAAGGATTTGTATTTCATTCAAATAAGTCATTATCTTTAGGATATGATCCCTTACGGGTGTCTCCTCTGACATGGTGGTTGTCATTAATTTTCTCATTGCCTCTTACCTAGCAGCCCGATTCTGGTGTCCAAAGAGTTCCTTGAGATTGTTCATCATGTCATAAGCAGTTGGTAAATCCTGATGCTGATGTTGCAGCACATTTGACATTGAAGTCAAAATGTAACATCGTGCCATCTCATCTGCCTTTACCCATTTCTTATGATACTCAATCTCCTCTTCACTAGAATCACTATTAGGCACATTAGGGCAGACCTCTAATAGTACAAACTTATAGCTTTTAGCAGTTAGGACAATGTCCAGGTTTCTTTTCCAATCTATGTAATTGGGACCAGTAAGTTTGTTCTCTTTCAGTATAATAGCCAGTGGGTTGAAAGTCATCCTAAGAACCACAAAATAAACTTTTGTTCAAGACTCTAAATTTAGAATAATATTGATTCCTCAAACAATACTATTTAAATTTACCAACACCTCAAAACACCGTGAATTTTTTGCATGACACGTTAGTGTGGATGTATATAAATTCAAACATTTGTAAGAGGAGGTTTTACCCATTAATTTTATTCTTGTTATCCTAACTTTATGACAAATAAAATTAATAGTTAGTATTCCTTTGGTCACACAATTAATAGCAGTGACTCCGTTAGGGAGGATACTATTAAATGTGCCTAAATGTATACCATTACTTGATACTTAGTCCATTAAATAGGATTATGCCCCTTCAGTTGGAGAAAATCACACGCTCCTAAATAATTTCCTATAACCATCCATAAAGGAAGTTTGATCTAGTGATCCACAAACAAACTCATCCGTTATGGAGGGAGGCACTCAGAGCCAACACGCAAGTTTGTTGTATCACTTACAAACTAGTAATGGAGACCGTGGAATTTATTACTAATCCCTCTCCCACTTAGTTTTTTAAGGTGAGGATTTTATCATGCACACACACATCACAGCAAATAAAGTAATAAATATGGAAAACATTTTTCCAACTATTATGGTTTTTTCCATCACTGTCCTCCGTGTGCTGCCAACCCTAGCTGCTGTCATCTTTAGCCACCGCAATCGGGTCTAGTCGCCCCATCTATCTTGCTTCTTTTTCCGCTGTGCCTCTAGTCTACAAATAGTACCACACCTCGCAAGGATACGATCCGCGATAAAAATAGAATTTTACATATATCGATCCTATATTCCACAAAGGAATGTACATGTAATCTAGATCGAAACAAAAATATAAAATCCTAAAACTAATACATCTCCTGCTGTATTTAATACAAAAAATCATGCATACACATAAATGCCCTCGACATGCCCGAGGGTCCAATCACACACGATCACATTAGGGCTATAATAGTTGAATCTAGGATGCTTGCAACCACAGAGTTAAATCTATTTGCACATCCTACTATTATCCTACCTACAATATGTATGACATATGCATAATTAAGCTGAAAACCAAACACACAGAGGCAAACCCTAGCTCTGATACTAATTGTTGGTTGCTACTCAGAATATCGTACTGGTTCCCTTGTACAAAATTTTTGTACAAGTCTTGAACCATTCTAACAACCTATTGTGTTCTTTACAAATTAAATTTGGAATCGCAAACAGAACTTAACATTATTGATTCCAAATTCAACTTATCTGTTCTTAGACATTTAGACTTGGATCGCAAACGATGCTTAACATTATTAATCCAAATCCACCCATGTTACAAATTCGATTAAATATTTATTTCAAAGATTGGCTTCCAAGTTAAACATGGCGAGGCACTAGGCCTTCTTGGGTATGGGATCATCCACCACTTCCTAGACAAAGCCTTTCAATGAAATTCAATATTTAATCTCCTTATAGTAACCCTAGGTTTAACCATTAAGAATAATTGAATCACAAGATCAAAAAAAAAACACAAAATCGAATCGTAAATTCGAAACCTAGAATCGTTAGCCTCTTGTGTTTGGTATTTCAAAATCCATACAAAGAAAACTAGTATGATGCGAAATAAAACTACTAGTTATACCTTTCTTTGTAAGCAACAACATGTTGATCTTCTATTGTATTCCTCTCCTTCTCTTGGATGTCGTGTGGGCGACGATCTACCAAGAAGAAATCCACCTAAGCCTTCTTCTCTTTCTCCAAGCTTCAGCCACCAAAGGGATCTAAACAAGAGAGCCTCCTTTCTCTTCTTCTTCTCCTCCTAGTAACCGGCCACCAAGACTCCTAGAAGAATAGATGTCGCCGACCACAAAGTGGAAATCAAAGGAGAAGAGAGAAAGGGAGAGGGTCGGCCACCAAAAGAAAAGAGAGAGGAACAATAGAATAGAGTTGTGTCTTATGAAGGCACCCTCCCCCTCTCTTTTATATTCCTTGGTGAATCCAAAAAAGGAAAGTTTTATAACAAAAATAAAACTTCCTTTAATTACTCTATATTGGCTGGCCACCTGTTGTAAAACCAAACAAGGAAAGATTTTAAACAAAAATTAAAATCTCTCTTTTAAGATATCCCTTTTGTGGTTAGCTATAAAAGGAATGTTTTATAAATTAAAATCTCTTTCTTTTAAATCCTTTTATGGATATATATAAATGATAAGATTTAAAAATAAAACTCCTTTTATATCATTGTTTTAAAAAGGAAAGTTTTGTCAAAAAAATAAAATCTTTCTTTCCCATTATATATAACTACAAATAAGGAAAGATATCTAATCTCTCTTTTAATCCTTTGTAGAAAATCTATAAAAGGAAAGATTTTAAAATTTAAAACTCTCTTTTAAAACCATGTGGATGAAAACATAAAAGGAAAGATTTTATCAAAATTTTATTTTTAATAAAAACCCTCTTCCCTTTTCATACTTGGTCGGCCCCTTGCTTGGGCACCAAGCATGGCTTGGCTGGCCCTAGCCTTAGCTCCAAGCTTGGCTTGGTCGGCCCCTTGCTTGGGCTCCAAGCAAGGATAAGGGTCGGCCCCTAGCATGGGCTAAGAGGCTAGGCTTTGGGTGGATATAAGGCTATATATAAGAGGCTACAATAGGGACCGAGAGGAGGAATTGGTTATGGTCTCCCGATGAACTTGAGCTTCCCGTGTTCACCCCGAACACCCAACTCAAGTTCATCAATAATAACTCATACCACTAAAGAGCTATTATTGAACTACCGCACCAATCCCAAATTACATTTTGGGCTCCTTCTTATCATGAGTGTATTAATCTCCTTGTGTTTAAGATATAGAATGTCCACTAATTACATAAGTTACTGACAACTCATATAATTAATATCTAGCTCCAAGAGTAGTATCACTCAACTTCATTATCATGTCGGACTAAGTCCACCTACCGAGTTACATGATAATCCTTATGTGCTCCTCTTGGGGGCATCATCAACCTAGATTCCTAGGACACAATTTCATTCTATAATCAACAACACACCATATAAATAATATCATTTCCCAACTTATCAGGCCTATTGATTTATCGAACTAAATCGCACCCTTTGATAAATTAAAGAAATAAATATTAAGTATACGTGCTTGTTATTATATCATGATTAAGAGCACACACTTCCATAATAATAGAAGTCTTGTCTTGTTCTTTTAAAAAGTCAGTATAAAAAGAAACTACCTCAAATGGTCCTGCTCAATACAATCAGAGTGTACTAGTGTAATTTTATAGTCAAGATAAACTAATACCAAATTACACTACAACTATTCCAATTGTTTGTTCCTATCCATCTTAGTTGTGAGCTACTGTTTATAATTTATAAGGAACTGATAACATGATTTTCTATATGTGACACCACACACCATGTTATCTATAATATAAATTAATTGAACAACTACACTTAGCATGTAGACATTTGACCAATGTGATTCTTTATTTCAAAATAAATATTTACAAAAAGCTAGGCTTTTAGTATATACTCGAACAATATGTTTGTACCAGATTGGGTAGGTTCATTTACTATGACATTATGATCATGATATTATGTGTTGGATCCAGATTGGGTATGTACATTCATTATGTCGGTTTATGATCATGTTCTTATTTCTCTGATAAGACTATATACTTTGATCTCCATGTTTTATATAGATCATGCACTATCTTATCTATTATCCGCTGAGTGACCCGCACTCACTACCATATTTCTGTCTTGTCTTTTTCCTAAGGTAGCAGGTAGTGATTATGGAGTCGCTTAGAGTATCATTTCTGTCGGTTCAACGTCACATCAAAAGATGATCTTTATTTTGCTCTTGTTTTCTTACATATTTTTTTTATGGTAATGGTGTTGTATTGGTGTTTAGCCATGTGGCTTCTTTACCATTTTTAGTATTTTGTTGTGTTTAAGTCATGCCGACATGTATTGTATCTTTTTGGTTTGTATGGTCATTCCTTTCGTTTTGCGCTGTGTTTTTAGTATAGTCATGTGGGATGTTTATTATATAACTGCGTGGTTGTGTATGTTCCAACCGTATGGGCTGTTGATTATTGCTTGTGAGTAGTCTTGTGGCAATATATATATATATATATATACACTTCATATTGTCACAGTTACAGGGAAGATACTATCTGTTTGCCGGGCAGGAACTCCTCTGGGGTGTGACAATAATGTAGTTGTAGACTTATACGCATGCATTTATATCATAGTATAGTTATGTACGTATGCTTGTGACTACAAGTTAGCGATATCATGGGTAGTATATGTTGGTGACCATTGGAGGCTGGCAAGAGGAAAGAGGTTGAATAGCCCTGTACAATCTAAAAACAAATACCCTTCTCGAACTTAAAGAAACACTTGCATAAATAATTAAAGACTGAACTTAAAAGAAAAGAGACACCGGAGTTTACTTGGTTACAACCGAGGAGGTTGTTAATCCAAGGAAGATAGTCGCACTAAATTCTCCTTCAAGTGAAGAAGCCTCTTTTACAGTAGTGTAAGCACAGAAAAAATGAAGCTAAACAAAATAGGGAAGCGCACAAGTGTTGTTACAGTGATTGCTTATTGATTTTAAAAGCTTTTGGACCAAGGCTGTATTTATAGCTTTGGTTGGGGCGCGCCTGGAAGGGGATAAAACTTTATCCCCTTCACAACGGATCATGGTCAAATAGTGATCTGGTCAAAGTCAGGTTCTGGGCGCCCGGACCACTAAAGTCAACATGGTTGACTTTTTTCGGTCCGGGCCCTCTGCTCCAGTACTGCTCACTTCGATCTGGGTCTCCCGCTCTGGCTCCGCTCGCTTAGGTGATTTCAGCCAACTAAAATAAGGTTCACTCGAACCCAATTTCGGCCTTCTCGAGCAACCTTCTGCTCCTTCTTCTCGTCCCTCAGAAATGTCGCGTGCTTCCTTCCCGTCCTCCCACGTACTCATCCACAGCACCTCGTCCCTCAGACGCACCGAGCCTGTCGGCTCTCCCCCGTGCCATCCTTCTCGCTAGCTGCATCTTTTGCTCGACTTCTTGTGTTTCTAAGCTCTTGCACACTTAGACATAAGGTTAAAACACCACAGGACCTAACCTTACTTGGTTGATAACATCAAAACAACTTTGGGGTTCCAACAATCTTCCCCTTTTTGATGTGAGCAACCCAAGTTAAGTTAGGGTAAAAAGACATAAAGTTAAAATAATAAATTCTGCAATAAAGTGCAAAAATAAAAAATTTGAATCTACCTCCCCTAGACTTAATCTTTTCCTTCTCCCCCTTTGATGAAATAAAAATAGGGTACCAAAAAAAAATCTAAGGGTAGAAAATTTTGAAATAACTCTATCAAATTTTGAAAACTTTAAAAATTTTGATAATACTGAAAAATTTAAAAAAATTTCTAAAAAAAATTCAAATAGAAAAATATTTTTGACTAACTATTTAAAAAATATTTTTTGAGAAATTTTTCTAATTTTTTTTCAAAAAAAAAATGTTTTTAAGAATTTTCTAAGAAAATTCAAGCCAAAAATTTTCTAAGTTAGATATTTTTGTAAAATATTTTTTGAGACATTTTCAAGTAAGAAAAATATTTGAAAAAAAAAATTAAAGCATTAAGTAATCCCAATTTAATGTTTTATTAGTTAGTCAATTAAATATTTTATTTCAATATTTGGCTTCTAGGCTGTGGCGAGGCACTAGGTCTTCTTGGTTATTGGATCATCAACCACTTCTAGACAAAACCGCATAAGGAAATTAAATGTTTAATTTTCTCACTGAAAGTGCTTTGTATAAATTAACATTCAAGTAAGACAAGACTTACGAACCCAATATAGGTTCCAGCCAACTGGATTAATTAGATATTTCTTAGGGATATATTTCTTTGAAATATTTCTAATTTGTCCCTTATGATATCTAAGGTAACAATTTAACTCATAAAATTTCCTAATATGTTGATTATTTGAACATGTATGATTTTTCAAAATATCTATTTGTATTTTTCAAATTATGATTTTCTAATTTTAATTTATCATTTTCTACTTCTAATCTTTTAAGATCTTCCGACAGACAAGATTTATCTAAAGTTAATTTCAGCTTTTTATTTTTTTTCTAGCATGCAACAATATTTAGTTAATAATTTAACAAATTTAAACATTTGGTCAGGTGGTAGAGACCGTACCTGACTTACCTTGTCGATCTCTGATCCTCCCCCTGTAGAGCTGCTTTCCTCTGAAGACTCTCCCCCTTCATCGATGCTCATTTGGGATGAGCTTTCTGTGTCCTCGAGAAGGAATTCGGCTATAAGGGTTGTCCCGGCAATTTCTTCGGTCTCAGATTCTTCAGACGACGACTCAGTGTCCATCGAGGAGTTAGATTCGGCTTCAATCGGTTCTTCATGGAGCTTCAAGAACTTTTCCCAGAGTTCTTTTACACTTTGGTAGTTGCCGATTCTGTCGAGATCCTCCACCGGTAGTACACTTATGAGATGATATTCAGCCTTACCGTTTGACATGAAATTGTCACGCTGCTTTTTGGTCCATAGGCTTTTTTCAATTTCTTCTCCGTTCGCATTCTTTGGTGCTTCATAACCATATTTCATTATTAGTAAAATAGCGAAATCTATTTTAAGAAATACCTCCATTCGTCGCTTCCAAAACGTGAACTCCCCCTCAAACATTGGTGGATAGATGTTAGCTCCGGCCATCTCGTTGCTTCAGTCGACGGTTAGTCCTTCTAAGACGTCCTTGCTCTGATACCACTTGTTGGTGACCATTGGAGGCTGACAAGAGGAGATAGGCTGACTAGCCCTGTACAATCTAAAAACAAATACCCTTCTCAAACTTAAAGAAACACTTGCATAAATAATTAAAGATTGAACTTAAAAGAAAAGAGACACCAGAGTTTACTTGGTTACAACCGAGGAGGTTGTCAATCCAAGGAAGATGATTGCACTAAATTCTCCTTCAGGCGAAGAAGCCTCTTTTACAGCAGTGTAAGCATAAAAAGAAGGAAGCTAAACAAAACAGGGAAGCGCACAAGTGTTGTTACAGTGATTGCTTGTTGATTTTAAAAGCTTCTGGACCAAGGCTGCATTTATAGCCTTGGTCAGGGCGCCTGGAGGATTCCAGGCATCTGGAAGGGGATAAAACTTTTTCCCCTTCACAACGGATCGCAGTCAAATCATGATCTAGTCAAAGTCAGGTTTCGGGAGCCTGAAATCGCTCCAGGCACCCGGACTGGTGCTGCTCGCCTCGATCTGGGTTCTCTACTCCGGTGCTGCTCGCCTCGATCTAGGTCTTCCGCTCCGGCTCCGCTCGCTTGGGTGATTTCAACCAACCGAAATAAGCCTCACCCGAATCCAATTTCGGCCTTCTCGAGCAACCTTCTACTCCGACTTCTCATCCCTCGGAAATGTTGCACGCTTCCTTCTCGTCCGCCTGCGTACTCTTCTGCAACACCTCGTCCCTTGGACGCTTCTCGCCCCTCGGAAATGTTGCGCGCTTCCTTCTCGTCCGCCCGCGTACTCTTCCGTAGCACCTCGTCCCTCGGATTGTTAGTTAGAGCCCTAGAGCCAATCATTTGATGATTGTATGGACTCATGTATATCATATTCTTTTATATTAATAAAGGCATTTGTTTGGTTATTATACTTATTTATATTAGTGCCAAATAGACTAAGTATAATAGCATCCTTGAGTAGAAAGTTCATACCTATATCAATCGATTAGTTGAATCGATAGTGAGATGATATAGGGAACACTACTCTAAATCATTCCTAGTCGAGTATTAGCATTCAGGGACAATGTTAATACAATAAGACTAGCATGTAGGTCAGCTCGATGACTTGATCTCACAAGTCATGGATATAGAGATATCAAGCTGACACATGGGTATGCATTAGAGAATGTATACTGAATGACCCGCCATGAGAAAGTATCATGGATCGTTATATGAGTGTCATATACTTTCTCATGTGGCTATTAGTATGACTATTAGTCCTTAGACCTGAAGTCACCATGGATCCCTACATAAGGAGTTATGTGCTTTGGTTTCGTCAAACGTCACCCGTAACTGGGTGGACTATAAAGGCGATTACTGGGTATATAACGAATTATGTAGAGGGATGTGAGTGATGTAGATGGGATCTATCCCTCCCATATGACGGGAGCGACATCGGTATTCTTGATAGAGTGAGACCACTAAGTGCATGGTCATGCCCAAATGAGTCAACATTAGATGTTGAGCTCATTTGATCGAGTGAGTCTACTTGGAGTTCAAGATTTAGATTGATTAGAGGATGACACGGTCTATGCCTCATATTGATCAATCTAGATGTCTAGGATAGAAGGACACTTGTCATTATTTTGTGAGTAGTCACAATTGGTAGTCACAAGGTGATGTCGGATCTCGACATTCTTGTAACTTGGGTAGTAATGATGTGTTGCTAGATACCTCATTACTTATGCTCCTAAATGGGTTTAGGGCATTGCCAACGTTACAAGAACCTATAGGGTCACACACTTAGGACAATTAGGTGGAGATTAGGTTCATATGATGAACCAAGAGGATTAGATTCATTTGATGAATCAAATTGGATTAAGAGTAACCCTAATTGGGCTAACTTGAGTTCGACTCAAGTTGATTCATGTGTTAAATGAGTCTAATTTAGATTTTGACTCATTGAATCAATTTAATTTAATGAATTAGATTCATTATATTAAGTTGGCTCGAATCAAATGGTTGGATTAGATCCACCATGGTAGAGATTGAGTCAAGTTTGACTTGACTTGAGAAGGAAGACCAAAGGTCAATTTTGACTTGACCTTTTTGCCACCTCATTGGTGAGTTGGCATTAGGTGGACCAATAATGATGTTCCACATCATCATGGGTGTCACCTCATGGAAGTAACAAAGCCACTCTCTTAATGGTTTCATATTAATTGCAATTAATGCAATTAATGTGATTTTATGGTTTCATATTAATTGCAATTAATGCAATTAATGTGAATTTTGAAATGTGGCCGGCCACTTGGTTTTTGGGTGAAAAATAAAAAATCATTTTTCATTCACGTGTGTGCATCTTCCTCCTTCTCCCTCTCAAGCTCTCCCTCTCCCTCTCCTCCCTTGGCCGAACCACATAGGTGCTAGCACACCTTGGTTTTTGGTCATCTCCATCTAGTGTGTCCGTGTGGATACTTCTAGAGGACCGGCGCTTGATGGTCTTGAGATCCGGCATCATATGGACGAGCGGGAACGCGAAGGGCATCGCATCAAGGGTAAACACTTTTTCCTCATAGATCTAAGTAGTAGATCAGTTTTTGAACTCGTACAAGAAATAGTTTTTCGAATTTTTATACGAATCTTTGCACGTCTACGGCTTTGGGTCCTTCGGGGTTTCGCGAAAGCGGTTTTCGCGGCTCGAAGAACCCAACATGGTATCGAGCCACGTGCAAAGACTTATACGAGTTTGTTTTTGGTTTTGGAAAACAAAAAAACTTCTGTGATTTTCTGTAAAATTCAATTTTATGTTTTATGGGTAATTTTTCCTTATAGGCGAACAAGTGTCTCGGCACTTGTAGGCTTCGGCTATCGGAAGAATTTTCCCGAAACGGTTCGACCCAAAATCTTTTGGGACAGCGGACTCGGGTGCCTTTAGATCGCAACAGCAACTCACGATGGTTAGATCGTGGGTGAGGCGCTGCCCCTAACCCCGCAAGGATTTGCTCCGCGATCGCACCCGAAATCGCTAAAAACGAACCCGTCGAGAAGATTTTTCCGAAACGGTAATGTCTCGGCCCAAATCGTTTTGGGACAGTGGGTTTAGGCGCTGTTGGATCGCAAAGGAACCCTCGCGATGGTTAGATCGCGGGTAGGGGCGCTGCCCCTGGGCCCCGCAAGGGGATCCGTTCCGCGATTGCGCCCGAAACCGCTAAACGGGACCGCCGGGAAATTTTACTTGTAAAAATTGTAAAAATTAATTTTAAAATTATAGAAAATTATGAAAATATATAATTTTGAATTATATATATTAATTTGTGATAGTCATGGCCCAAAACCCAATATGATTGGTTGTGTTGTAATTCATAATACGGCCTGCGTGCCGTGATGTGTTTTCGCGTGTTGTATTTATTTTATTATTCGCGACCTGCGCGTCGTGCCTCGTCTTTTATTCTTGTTGTAAATTAAATTTAGACTCGAATGTAACTCGAGTTTCAAATTGTAATGTACAAATTGGAGCGGTGGAGGGTCCACACGAGACGGAGTTCCGAGGCAGGCACGAGCAACACAAGGTGGTCAAAGGGAGGCGCTTGGAGAAGCTGTTGACCCTAGGTTGACCAATCGATCTTCTCATTGGCTTGAGAAGATCGTAGTAGGGCTATGACTAAATCACAAATAGATTAATTAATTAATTATTATGTATTTGATGCATGTTTAATAATTAATTAATTAATTAGTGCCTTAACGATTAGATTAGATCTAAGTCGTGCACATGATGCACCCTTGCGATTAGATTAGATCTAAGTCGTGCACAAGATGCATTCTTCTCGATTGGATTAGATCTAGATCGAACCAACTCTAAAATGCCTAACCGTGTCGTGATACCTATCACTACCTCGATCACATGTATTGTTGAATCTGCCAAAGCAGAGCAATACATATTATCTTGGTAGGGTACGGAGGGACAATCTTGGTCCCGTCTATCAACGCATGGGTGAATAAAAACTCAATTAGATTGAGTATTCATAGTTACTCGGTTGGATCGAGTCAACTATAGGCATTCTTCCAATAGTTGAAAAGATAGGTCAAAATCACATCTATATTAACTCTCGGGCGTATTAGCCAAAGCTAACTCGAGTTTTAATATAAATGCGGATATTGATTCTATAAACAAGAGTTGCATAGAGATGTAATTGGTAATCGTTACCTACCGATCATACTAAGCCTTGGGCGTATTAGCCAAAGCTAACTCAAGGGTTAGTATGATGTGGATCTTGTCCCACAAGAATTATAGAATTCAGTGGGAGCATCATTTAATTAAAAGGCCTAATTAAATGATTTTTAAAAGAATATGATATTTATTTCTGCAAATTTTTCTGTTGTAGATAATCATGACGTCAAATATGAACATTTTCTCTCTGCGATCTGCCCTTAAGAAGGACAAGCTCAACGGAGCAAATTTCCTGGACTGGTACAGGAACCTGAGAATAGTTCTCACCCAAGAACGTAAACTATACGTTCAGGCTCCTCCTGCCACTGCCACGCGAGCAGACCGAGAAGCTTACAAGAAGCATCAAGATGACGCATTAGATGTGTCTTGTCTTATGCTCGCAACCATGAACTCTGAGTTTCAGAAGCAACATGAGTTGATGAGCGCTTACGATATGGTTGAACATCTTTGTCACCTATATCAAGGACAAGCAAGGCACTGGAAGAGGAACTCCAAAGAATACCTGGAAGATCTTAAGAAGAAGAGAAATAAGATTTCTACTTCAGGTATAAATGTTATAGAAGTCAACCTCTCTATTTCTTCATCGTGGGTATTAGATACCGGATGTGCTTCGCACATTTGTACTAATGTACAAGCGCTGAGGAATAGCAGGGCATTGATGAAGGGTGAGATAGACCTACGAGTAGGAAATGGAGCACGGGTTGCTGCTGTTGCTGTAGGAACTTATCAGCTATCTCTGCCCTCTGGGCTTGTACTAGATTTAGATGATTGTTGTTATGTGCCTGCTCTTACTAAGAACATAGTTTCAGTTTCTTGTTTAGACAAGAAAGGATACTCTTTTATAATAAAAGACAAATGTTGTTCTGTTTATTTGAAAGATATGTTCTATTGTAGTGCACCACTAATAAACGGACTCTATATTCTAGACCTTGAGAGCCCTATCTATAACATTAGTACCAAGAGGTTCAAGTCAAATGACATGAACCAAATATACCTCTGGCACTGTCGCTTAGGTCATATAAATGACAAGCGCTTATCCCAGCTCCATAAGGATGGTTTGCTGGACTCATTTGATTTAGAATCATATGAGATATCCGAGTCATGCCTACGAGGCAAGATGACCAAGACCCCCTTTAGTGGGCATAGCGAGAGAGCAACTGATTTGTTAGGACTCATACATAGTGATGTATGTGGCCCTTTCAATGTTGCTGCTAGAGGCGGTTATAGATACTTCATCACATTTACTGATGATTTTAGAAGATATGGTTATGTGTATTTGATGACACATAAATCTGAATCCTTTGAAAAGTTCAAAGAATTCAAGAATGAAGTACAGAACTAGCTTGGCAAGAGTATTAAGATACTTCGATCAGATCGAGGTGGTGAATACTTAAGCCATGAGTTTCGTGACTACTTAGCTGAGTGTGGGATTTTATCTCAACTCACTCCTCCTGGAACACCACAGTGGAATGGTGTATCCGAAAGGAGGAATCGTACCTTATTAGATATGGTACGATCTATGATGAGTCACACAGATCTTCCGACATATCTATGGGGATATGCTCTAGACACGGCAGCTTTCATACTCAACCGAGTTCCATCAAAGGCCGTGATAAAGACACCATATAGGATATGGACTGGGAGAGATGCCCAGGTGTCTTTCATGAGGATTTGGGGTTGTGAGGCTTACGTTAGACGTCAAGTCTCAGACAAGTTAGGACCCAAATCCGACAAGTACTATTTCATCGGATATCCCAAGGAAACTAAGGGATATTACTTCTACATTCCCAGTCAGTACAAGGTAGTTGTGGCAAAGACTGGGGTCTTTCTAGAAAGGGATTTTGTTTCTAGAAAGACTAGTGGGAGCACGTTCGATCTTGAAGAAGTTCAAGATGCGAACAATAGCATTGATGCCTCGATGGAAATTGAACTGGAACCACAAAGTGTTGTGGATGATGTTGTTCCACAAGGAGTTGAGGAACAACAACCAGTTCAAGTAGACATACCTCTTCGCAGGTCTGATAGGGTACGTCGTCAGCCTGAGAGATACTCATTTCTCTTGTCTGACCATGATGACATTGTGCTCATAGAGGATGAGCCTACCACCTATCAGGAAGCTGTGATGAGACCAGATTCTGAGAAATGGCTAGAAGCCATGAGATTCGAGATAGAATCCATGTACACCAACAAAGTATGGACTTTGGTTGATCCACCTGAAGGGGTAAAACCCATTGGGTGCAAGTGGGTCTTTAAGAGAAAGACTGACATGGATGGACTTATCTATAAGGGTCGCTTGGTAGCTAAAGGTTTCAAGCAGATTCATGGTATTGACTATGATGAAACCTTTTCTCCAGTGGCGATGTTTAAGTCCATTCGGATCATGCTTGCTATTGCAGCCTACCATGACTATGAGATATGGCAGATGGATGTCAAAACCGCATTTCTGAATGGAAACCTACTCGAGGATGTGTACACGACACAACCTGAGGGTTTTGTAGATCCACAGCATACTAGTAGAGTATGCAAGCTGCATAGGTCCATTTATGGACTAAAGCAAGCTTCTCGGAGCTGGAATCTTCGATTCGATGATGCGATCAAATAGTTTGGTTTCATCAAGAATGAAGATGAGCCTTGTGTCTACAAGAAGGTTGTAGGGGACATAGTTGTCTTCCTCATACTGTATGTGGATGACATACTACTCATTGGGAAGGACATCCCTATGCTTCAGTCTGTCAAGACAGGGCTAGGGAGTTGCTTCTCAATGAAGGACTTAGGTGAGGCATCTCGTATTCTTGGGATACAGATCTATAGAGATAGATCTAAGAGATTGCTTGGCCTAAGTCAGAGTACATATATTGACAAGGTACTCATTCGGTTTGCCATGCAGAATTCCAAGAAGGGATTTCTGCCGATGTCACATTGCGTGAGTCTTTCGAAGACTCAAGGTCCCTCTTCTAGAGAGGAGAGAGACCGCATGGATCAAATCCCTTATGCCTCATCCATAGGATCGATCATGTACGCCATGCTGTGTACTCGACCTGATGTCTCGTATGCTTTGAGCATGACGAGCAGATACCAGTCAGATCCAGGTGAAAGTCACTGGATAGCGGTCAAGAATATTCTTAAGTACTTACGAAGGACTAAAGAATATTTCTTGATATATGGAGGCAATGATGAGCTAACTGTAAAGGGTTACAGTGATGTCAACTTTCAGACCGATCAGGATGATTACCGATCGCAGTCAGGGTTCGTATTTTGCATTAATGGTGGTGCTGTCAGCTGGAAGAGTTCGAAGCAGGATACAGTAGCTGATTCTACAACAGAAGCCGAGTATATTGCTGCATCAGAGGTAGCAAAGGAGGCAGTTTGGATCCGCAAGTTCATCACTGAACTTGGGGTGGTTCCTAGCATCGCTGACCCAGTTGAGCTCTATTGTGACAACAATGGAGCTATAGCACAGGCGCACACCAGCGGACCAAGCACATACTACGGCGCTTCCATCTCATTCGAGAGATTATCGATAGAGGAGATGTGAAGATTTGCAGAGTACCTACAGAGGCTAACATCGCAGATCCCTTGACCAAGGCTTTGGCACAGAGGAAGCATGATGGTCACACTAGGTCTTTAGGCCTTAGAGCCTATACTGATTGGCACTAGTGCTAGTGGGAGATTGTTAGTTAGAGCCCTAGAGCCAATCATTTGATGATTGTATGGACTCATGTATATCATATTCTTGTATATTAATAAAGGCATTTGTTTGGTTATTATACTTATTTATATTAGTGCCAAATAGACTAAGTATAATAGCATCCTTGAGTAGAAGGTTCATACCTATATCAATCGATTAGTTGAATCGATAGTGAGATGATATAAGGAACACTACTCTAAATCATTCCTAGTCGAGTATTAGCATTCAGGGACAATGTTAATACAATAAGACTAGCATGTAGGTCAGCTCGATGACTTGATCTCACAAGTCATGGATATAGAGATATCAAGCTGACACATGGGTATGCATTAGAGAATGTATACTGAATGACCCGCCATGAGAAAGTATCATGGATCGTTATATAAGTGTCATATACTTTCTCATGTGGCTATTAGTATGACTATTAGTCCTTAGACCTGAAGTCACCATGGATCCCTACATAAGGAGTTATGTGCTTTGGTTTCGTCAAACGTCACCCGTAACTGGGTGGACTATAAAGGCGATTACTGGGTATATAACGAATTATGTAGAGGGATGTGAGTGATGTAGATGGGATCTATCCCTCCCATATGACGGGAGCGACATCGGTATTCTTGATAAAGTGAGACCACTAAGTGCATGGTCATGCCCAAATGAGTCAACATTAGATGTTGAGCTCATTTGATCGAGTGAGTATACTTGGAGTTCAAGATTTAGATTGATTAGAGGATGACACGGTCTATGCCTCATATTGATCAATCTAGATGTCTAGGATAGAAGGACACTTGTCATTATTTTGTGAGTAGTCACAATTGGTAGTCACAAGGTGATGTTGGATCTCGACATTCTTGTAACTTGGGTAGTAATGATGTGTTGCTAGATACCGCTCATTACTTATGCTCCTAAATGGGTTTAGGGCATTGCCAACGTTACAAGAACCTATAGGGTCACACACTTAGGACAATTAGGTGGAGATTAGGTTCATATGATGAACCAAGAGGATTAGATTCATTTGATGAATCAAATTGGATTAAGAGTAATCCTAATTGGGCTAACTTGAGTTCGACTCAAGTTGATTCATGTGTTAAATGAGTCTAATTTAGATTTTGACTCATTGAATCAATTTAATTTAATGAATTAGATTCATTATATTAAGTTGGCTCGAATCAAATGGTTGGATTAGATCCACCATGGTAGAGATTGAGTCAAGTTTGACTTGACTTGAGAAGGAAGACCAAAGGTCAATTTTGACTTGACCTTTTTGCCACCTCATTGGTGAGTTGGCATTAGGTGGACCAATAATGATGTTCCACATCATCATGGGTGCCACCTCATGGAAGTAACAAAGCCACTCTCTTAATGGTTTCATATTAATTGCAATTAATGCAATTAATGTGATTTTATGGTTTCATATTAATTGCAATTAATGCAATTAATGTGAATTTTGAAATGTGGCCGGCCACTTGGTTTTTGGGTGAAAAAAAAAAATTTATTTTTCATTCACGTGTGTGCATCTTCCTCCTTCTCCCTCTCAAGCTCTCCCTCTCCCTCTCCTCCCTTGGCCGAACCACATAGGTGCTAGCACACCTTGGTTTTTGGTCATCTCCATCTAGTGTGTCCGTGTGGATACTTCTAGAGGACCGGCGCTTGACGGTCTTGAGATCCGGCATCATATGGACGAGCGGGAATGCGAAGGGCATCGCATCAAGGGTAAACACTTTTTCCTCATAGATCTAAGTAGTAGATCAGTTTTTGAACTCGTACAAGAAATAGTTTTTCGAATTTTTATACGAATCTTTGCACGGATCTACGGCTTTGGGTCCTTCGGGGTTTCCGCGACGCGAAAAAGCAGTTTTCGCGGCTCGAAGAACCCAACACGGATGCACCGAGCCCGCTTAATGATTCTATAGTATAGTTGTATACTCATATGAGTACATATATGTTAGCAAGACTATACCTGCTTATACAGGATAGACATCTTACCCTAACCGAGTGATAGGAGTATCTCACTAGATTATTTTCTTCGAACTGACATTTAAGACTATTTGATTTTGATCCCATTATTTTATTATATGTATGATGATACCATGGATTTAGTTGAGATATTAGAGTATCCACACTAGCTTCACTATCAAAAATGCATAATTTAGAGTAAAAAAGTTACTTTTTAAATTTAGATATCCACTTTTTACTATATTATATATCAACTTCTCTATTTTTTTCTCTCTCCTTTATAATATTTAGGGAATGAAATCCATTTCCAAATTTAGAGAAGTATTGTTCATAAATATAAAATTTAGGGAATGAATATGGTAACTGATGTAAAGATTTTTTAGCTACCCTATCCAAAATTTAGGGTAAATATTTGGATAGGGTAACTGATGTGGATGCTCTAATGACTAGATGACTAGTATTATCTTGATGAGATTGGTTAACTAGTATTTTGTGGATGTCATTGTTTATTGTCTACCTATACATTAGTAAGATTATACCATACTGTATGATATTGAGTATCCTACTAGACCTTTGCTCGTTTTGTAGGCTCATACCTATACATTAGTAAGATTATACCATAGTGTAAGATATCGAGTATTCTACTAGACCCTCGGTTGTTATTTAGGCTCATGCCTATACGCTAGTGAGGTTACACCGTAGGGTAGCTTGAAAAGCATTATCCTCAGATAGGTTGTTACTACCTATTTTGTCACTATGGCTTAGTAATGTATATAGCTTGTCTGCCCACGAGACCATCCGTGGTAGAGTATTCTCCCACAGATATTAGCCACTTATGTATCCTGTCTGCCCAAGGGACTATTCATGGTAGAGTGTTCTCTCGCAAACAATGATTGTTTACATACCCTAATTGCCCACGAGACCATCTATGGTAGAGTATTCTCCCACAGTCAATAACTAAGGTGCTAGATAGCTACCTCATCCTGTCCGCCCACAAGACATCTATGGTAAAGCATTCTCCTGTGGGCAGTAACTATTTATATACCCTGACCATCCACGAGACTCATTCGTGGTAGCATGTTATTGTGTGTAGCCAATGCTTGCTATATGCTAATTGTGTATTTATTTGTATAGGATCTATATATATTCTCAATTTATTGGTCTTACCTGGTTGAGTAGGTTAGTAAATGATTATGTAGTTATTTATGCTTCATTAGTGATCTATCTCTTATTTTCCATTTTATTTCTAAGTTAGAAAGCATAGGATGTGTCATGTCACTCAGAGGTCCTGAATGTCAGTCCCACATCACACTCAAGCTCAGATTCCCTTTTGAGTTGTTGAGTTATTTTCCGCTGCTCGTATTTATGATTGTATTGTCGTATCGAAGGTTTTGAGTATAACTTTTATCTTGTTTAGTTAGTGTATTCATATGTTCATGTATACATACATGCATTATCATTTGTGACCTGGACTTTATTACATTTGTATATGGTTGATTTTATATTGACTTGAATTAATTTGATATCAGTTATTTTCTATATTGTCACCAGGAGGTACCGTCTGATTTGGCGGACTGGTATACCCTCAAGGCGTGATAGCAAGGTATGTACAAAAAAGAAAATATAGAAATATTCACAAAAAGGAAAAGTAAACAATGTCTAGACTAACTCAACTGTTTGTCAACTAATGTTAAACGCACAATCTGAGCAACAACACTAAAAACTTGTTACGTTACCATAAGTGCACGGTTACGTTGTCAGTAAGAAAAGATATCGAACCCATAAGAATTGGATTAAGCATTAGAGATTTATCATGGTGAATTGCTAAATGATCGACTATTGTGAATTTATGTACTAAAAGTAAGAGAGAAGTACTGCAAAGAGAGTTGAGAAAGAGAATTAGTTGAGGAAGTTGGTCAAAGAAAGCGTTCTAAGAATCCAGTTTCGTTGTGACATTAATTAATATACTAAGAATTGCACATTTTATATCCTCTATCCTTATGCACATGTAAGAAGTCTACCCAAATACCGACACTATCCCACGGCAGTCATGTCAGAGTACTACCCCTATTGGTATCCAATGCCACTAAATAGAAAAGGTAACCTACGAAGTCAGTTAAACGGATACTCTTGTCACTGGGACCTCCCGGTCATACAATCCCTAGATTACGCGAAACATTTATTAACATAGGATTAGAGATAACTCATTAAGTCTAATTAAATGCTTCCTTATAGAGAATTGTCCTCCCTTTCAAGGTGACACTCTAGATATCCAGTTAAAAGGGATATCCTTGTTACTAAGGCCCTCGGTCATACAATCTAGAATATCCCCTCTACGAGGTGAACAAATCAATATAATCATTCAATCAAACATGAGATTTAAGCATAAATTCTTCAAACATACATTTAATCAAATAAATACAAGACATAAGCATGTCATATGGATAAGAAATTAATTTCAAAGAGGTTACATCAATTACACATCACAATTATTCCTTTAATCCTAGAATAAATGAATCTACTCCATAATAAGAGGAGATGAATCCAAAGACATGATAATTGTAAGCTTTTAATCCAAATCTAAGAATAAGAAGGAAGAAAGCTTAACTAATGCACGAGAGGTCTTTGGATCTAATCCTATACTTTCGAAGATGAAGGAGAGGGTGAAAATAGCTTTGGATCATCAATCAGAGCGTGGATGGTGAGCAAATTTGGACCAAATCGATCTCCCCCAAAGGGAAAACCTTCCTTCTCCTAAAAAGGGGGAGGAACACCCCTTTTATAGGCAAGGCATGACTCCCCTACATGGGACGTGTCACGTTCATGCCTCCTGGCACGGCCAAAGTGTGAATGCGCTCGAGAAAGAAGACACAGTTGTATGATTTCACAAGGTCTGCCTATGAATATGCTCTGGTGAAGGGGCGCGACCATGTGATTTCACACGGCCCCCCTATGAATAGGCTCTAGTGAAGGGGCACGACCGAGCTATGCTTGCTTTTGGGTGAGGGGACACGGCCGTGCCAATGTTGGTTAATCCTAGGAAAACGTACCGGTTCCACTGTACAAAAAATTTTTGTACAAGTGTCAAACCTTTCCTTAAATAATCTATTGTGTTCTTTAGAAGTTAAATTAGGAATCACAGACGGAACTTAACATCATTGATTCCAAATTTAACTTATCTGTTCTTAATGGTTTAGATTTGAATCGCAAGCGGAACTTAATATTATTGATTCAAATCTACCTAGGTTATTAATTCCATAAATATTAATTTCCAAAATTGGCTTCCAGGACTGCATGGCGAGGCACATGGCCTTCTTGGATATGGGAGCAACCACCACCGCCTAGGCAAAGCCTTTTAAGGAAAGCTAATATTTATTTCCTTAAATAACTCTAGGTTAACCAAAAAGAACAATCGAATCACAAATTTGAAAAAGAAGAAAACACAAAATCAAAAATTAAATTCGATTAAACTAGATCTAATTGCCTCTTGTATTTAGAATTCATACAAAGAAAAATAACTAGTATGATGCGGAAGAAAAATACTAGTTATACCTTCTCTTTGTAAGCTAATGACCTCAAGATCTTCTGCTGTATTCCTCGCCTCGCCTTGGACGTCATGTGGGCGACGATCTTCCAAGATGAACACCACCCAAAAGAGTTCTTCCTCTTCCTCTAGAATTCGGCCACCACCACCACCAAGGAGAAGAGAGCAAAGGGAAAGGGAGAAAAGAGAGGGCCGACCACCAAGAGATCACCCAAGCAAAAGAATAAGAGTTGTGTCTCATGAAGCCCCCTCACCCCTTCTTTTATATTACTTGCCCAAGGCAAATAAGGAAAAACTTTTTACAAAAAATAAAATCATCCAAGAGTTTTTCCTTTTCCCTTTTAATTTTTTCTTTTCTTTCCTCTTGATTGAATCAATCATCAATCAATGGTTGTGATCAATCCTATTTGGTTTAGGATTGGAATTGGCCGGCCCCTTGCTTGGACACCAAGCAAGGTGGCCGGACACCATATTTAGGAAAGAAAAATAATTTTTTTTTATAAAATTTTACAAGAAGAAAACTCTTATAAAATTTTACAAGCTCTCTTTTTTAGAGTTAAAAAGGGAAAGTTTTAAAAATTAAAACCATGTTTTAAAATTTAAAACTTCTCTTATAAGATTTCCTTTTTTAACATGATAATAGAAAATTTTAATTTTAAAACTTATCTCCCTTTTTTTCTTAAACCATGAGGATGGTTTAAAAAGGAAAGTTTTAAAACTTTTAAAACTCTCTATTAAAACATGTGGCCTAATTCAAATAAGGATAGTTTTAAAAATTTAAATCTCTCTTTTAAAACTTATAGTTTTCTACAAAGAGAAGATTTTAAAAATTCAAAACACCCCTCCTATTTGAATTAATCTTGGTCGGCCCCTACAAGCTTGGTCACCAAGCTATAGGGCCGGCCCCTATAAAAGGATGTGGCCGGCCATTGCTTGGTCACCAAGCAATAGTCCGGCCCCCTTCTTGGACACCAAGAAGAGCCTTACATTTGGATGGACTTGAGGCTATAATGAGGCTACAACAGGGACCTAGAGGAGAAATTGGTTTTAGCCTTCCGATGAGCTTGAGTATCCCGTGCTCGCCCTGAACACACAACTCAAGTTCATCGATAATAACTCATTCCACTAAAGAGTTATTATCGTACTACCACACCAATCCCAAATTACATTATGGGCTCCTTCTTATCATGAGTGTGTTAGTCTCCCTGTGTTTAAGATTATGAATGTCCACTAACTAAGTAAGTTACTGACAACTCACTTAATTAATATCTAGCTCCAAGAGTAGTATCACTCAACTTTATTGTCATGTTGGACTAGGTCCACCTGCAGGGTTTAACATGACAATCCTTATGAGCTCCTCTTGGGGGCATTCTCAACCTAGATAACTAGGATACAGATTCCTTCTATAATCAACAACACACACTATAAGTAATATCATTTTCCAACTTATCGGACATATTGATTTATCGAGCTAAACCTCACCCTTTGATAAGTCAAAGAAATAAATATTAAATATATGTGCTTGTTATTATATTAGGATTAAGAATACACACTTCCATAATAACTAAGGTTTAGTTCTTTTACTAAGTCAGTACAAAAAGAACTTACCTAAATGATCCTACTCAATACACTTAAAGTGTATCAGTGTAATTTATTAGTTAAGATAAACTAATACTTAATTACACTATGACTATACTGATGATTTGTTCCTTTCCATCTTAGTCGCGAGCAACTGTTTATAATTTATAGAGAGCCGACAACATGATCTTCTGAGTGTGACACCACACTCCATATTATTTACTATATAAATTAATTGAACAATTACATTTAATAAATAAATACAGAAATTGACCAATATGATTCTTTTATTTCAACAAATAAATGTTTACAAAAGCTAGGCTTTTAGTATACACTCTAACAGCCAAGGGGCACGGCCAGGCTCTACTCCAACGCTGGTGATACATGGCCATGCCAGGGGGCACGACCAGGCTCTGCTCCAACGCTGGTGATACATGGCCATGCCAGGGGCCACAGCCATGACTTTGCTCCTCTTCTAGGACTGCTCCAAATCATGCACTACTAGATCTTCGACAAAGAGAGTAATTATGCTGAAAATATGATAAAGAAAAGTGTAATAGCATAGAGCATACTCAAAGAATATTAGTGAATATCCATCAAAATATGTGTAAAAGTATATGTAATCTACACACATCATTATTTCAACAACTTTGATTCATTTTAGGCTTGGCTTGGCTTGTTTACAGGCACTAGTTTAGTCTAGTCATTAGCCTAACGTCACGTTCCTAGTGGGCAACCTTATTGAGGTCAATTCTGCGTCGGGGACTATTGGAAGTTGATGGCCAAGGGAGCTTGCTCGACAAAAATCTCTCATCATCTTATAACCAATATGGCCGCTTGGGTAGGGAAAGTCGGGGCTTGATGAACCTTGTCCGAGTGTACCAGGTCTTGATAGGATGACGACTTGACCTCCTGGGTTGTATCAACATGGTTGTTCACTGGAATGGTGAAGAGATCAATAAGGTTCCTTTGTCTCATAAAAGTGACACTTGTGTTGGACGAGTTTTGTCCATGTAGGTGTCACCTTTCCCACAATAGAGCAACCAGAGACATGATTGATTCCCATTGATATCATATTAAGTGGTAAAAGTTAAAAGATTTTAACAAGTGGGAAGACTCCAAGCTTTCTTATATTCCAAATTATACTATTTATTTAAAGATAGGGATAGGGATAGGGATAGGGATAGGGGCCGATTAGTTTTCATAAGTCTATGTATGTGACTGGTAAAAGCATCTAGAATGTCTTCTTAGGGCATCTCCTATCGTTAGAGTTCTAAATGGGTTTTTTTTTATAGTTTTCAATATTATCATATCAAAGACATAAAACCCTACTTTTCTCTCTACATTCAAAATATTTTCTTACAAACTTCAAACCTCTTTGTTAATTAATTATTGGACTCATCCATATGGTTAATTTCGAGAGAAAAAAAAATAACTTTGAATTTTCACTACTACTCTTACTAAAAACCTTAAACTTCATGCCCACAATGATTTGTGCTTTTTTATTCTGTTGTTTGACTTCACAAATCTCTCCAAAAATCTTACATTGGAGATGTCCTAAGTTAGGGCATCTTTAATAGTTAGAGCTCTATATGAGGTTTTTTATAGTCTTCAATATATCATCTCAATATCACATCAAAAGTATAACAATCTAGCAATCTCTCCACAACCAAATATCATCTCTATAATTTTTTTTGAATGGTATATTATTAATTTTTTATGCATCATCAATTACTAGCCCCACTACAATACTACAATGAGATGAAAGAACATGCTTAAAATTTAACTACCGCTCTTAAACTATATATCTCAAAACTTATAACCATAATAATTGAAGCTTTTGTTCTAAACTTTTTTTATTTCATAAACCTCTCTAAAAATTTCATTGGAGATGCCCGAATCATATGATTTTATTTGGTGAGAAATTTTTTAAAGATATATATAGTTTTTTAAAAGATCAAGAAGACTTGACCGATTAGAAGAGTCAAAATACATTAAATTCCATCCAATCAAATGATATAAATAGTAGTAGATGAAGGCATGACTTTTGGAGAGGATTAAGAAGTGCGATCTAATCAAAGATCCATTGACCATTGTGATGATTAATAAATAGACTCAACTTCAATTATTGTCCGCAAAATCCTACATAAGTATTTGGAAAATAGTAAGTTTAAATTTTTATTATTTTTAAAAATCATTGAAAATAATATTTAGAATTTTTAAAAGTAAGTAATATCAAAGTATTGATTTTTAAAATAATGAAATTGTTTAAAAAAATATTTTTAAAAAACTATGATTTTTTTCTTTCAAAAACTGCAAAATAAATTTATAGCATTCTAAAATAAAATCAAATATGGATTGGTGGCTTTGATGTTGAAATGCAATTTTGAAATGTCCTTTTATTTTAAAATCCTAAAAGTTATAAAAATTCTAGAGTTAATTTCTCAATAAAAAAATAAAAAAAATATCATTTTATAAAACTTCAGGTCGATTTTAAAATGATTTATCAAGTAAATCTCAAAAGTAATAAAAATGTTAAAATACAAATATATATATAAACAATAAAAATTCTGAAAACTCCCAAATAAAAATTTTAAACCCTAAGAATTTTTTCCCTGCAATTTTAAAATAATTTGACTTATTTTAAAATAAAAAAATAAATTCTTAAAAATATCCTAAATATTTAACAAAATTACAATAAAAAATAAAGACCAAGTTTGGTAAAAATATGTCTTTAATTCTTCACAAGGAAAAATAAAAAATATATTATTGTAATTTTATATATTTTTTTAATATATTTATTTTTTTAACTATTAAATATTCAAGAGGATGAAGTATCAAAAAAATAAGAAAATAATTTATAATTTTGTTAACCATTTGCTCGTCGAAAAGTTAGCTGTTCTTTTTGGTAATGTCTGAACAATTTTAAAAATAGATGAACGTTTATAAATTCGAAATATAATTTATAGATATTTAGAGGGGATTTACTGATATGGGACTACCCCTTGTCTTACGGGACTATCGCGACGATCTCTAGAAGGTCATCATCATTGTCCCGATCCAAACTATAATTTAAATGTAAAAGTAAATTATGATTGAATCGAATTGCGACCATAATTCAACTATAATTAAATTCTGATTCATAAAAGGTGGACCAACAATCTTAACCATACTCAGAAAGAAGATTGGACGGATAGAGCTACTCTTTAACGATTAAAGTATCTTCCCTGATCGACCTTGCTTCATGTATCAACATTCACATCGTCTTACTCACATCAAGGCCGTGAAATCCAAAATTTCGTTGAACTTGAGATCGTAATTATTAAATATAAAAAATATAAATTTATTGATATAGAATTTATATAATTTCTCTTACTATACTATTTATTAGGTCGTGAGAATTAAGTTGTCCAAGATTAAAAAAAAACTGAAAATTCTGTAACCATTCAACCACTAAATATTCAAGAGGATGAAGCATCAAAAATAAGAAAAAAAAAATTATAATTTCGCTAACCATTTGCTCATCGAAAAGTTCGTTGTCCGAGAGGAGTGAAAGATTTTTTTATTCAATTTGATAATGTCTGAACAATTTTAAAAATAGATGAACCTTAATAAATTATTCTCTCCGGGAGAAGGTTGCACATTGCTTCAAGATACCATCAAGAGATCATACATTGAGACAAGTCGAGTCGCAAGGGTAGGGGCAATCGATCCATACGAAGCCTCTTCGGTCGTAGAACCAATCTGCGATCGCAGTGGCAATTCTCTGTCCGAACAGAATGACAATAAGCAGGGGAAGATCGAAAGAACTGAAATTCATTTCAGTAACAAAGTGTTCAAGAAGCCCTACTGTGTTGTTAAGCGTAGGGGAGTGAGCACCGAACCATGCCTCTTGCAATCGTGTTTGGCCGTGGATAAAGCATGAGTTTATGAACATGCCCATGGACCTCAACTCATCCAATGCCTTCAGTGCATTCAAAAAGTTCCCCCTGTACTCTGCAATATAGAGACAAACACTCCTATCAATCTTCATTCTTGTTAAGGTTAGTTTCGATTTGTTCACCTTGCAAGACTTTGAGTTGAGTCGGAGAGCACCGCGAGATATGAAGCTTGCAGTCCTTCCAAGTTCCATTAGGATCTGCAGTTTCTGGTACCAAAATATTACTAACCTGAAATTAGAACACCTAATAGTCAATGATTTCTCAAAGCTGAAGTGAATGATCTGCATTCTCTCATATATTTGTTGTTATTTTATTTTGTTTTGTTTTTTGGTTAATTCAGTTATCAAGCTCTTCCAACCGACTAACCCTACACATGACCAGCTCGGCCCTACAAAAATTTCCCATTAGTTTTTAGAGATTCGAACCTGCCTACCTCTTACCATCACATCGTACCCTAGGGGCATATTTGTTGTTATTTTTGACTATGTGATTCATACCTGCCATGAGTCATAAGCTGAATTCAGAATAAACAGAGGCGTCTTCACTTCATGGACCATGTATTGTGGGAAAAAACACTGCACTAGAATATCAAACTATTAGTGACAGCATAACTAGATTTACAATGAAACAATGACTTCAAAGCTACTTGCCATTGCTGGCTCCATTGCTGAGTTGCAGCCAGGCAAATTCTTTGCAGATCCCTGAAAACCATGAAATGAACTTTATCTTTTTTTTGTTGATACTCGTGCACTGAACAACTAAGTGCAATGAGATCATACATGTGTAGTCACAACATCATTGTAGTAGGCCTTGATGGTTTCTTCTCCGGCGATATCTTTCCTGTCGAATAGCAGCGAGCGACTAATGAATCTCACTGTCAATTTGGTTAAGTTTGAGTGTAACTCGGTGGAGAACTTACACATGCACAAAATAACCAGCATCTGAAAGACATTTAACCTTGGCACTCGATGGAAGAAAGCCTCGAAAGCTATCGCAATGAAGTATCGAGGCCAATCCTCCAGCTGAACCTCCAGAAAGAAGAGCCTGCAAACACACATTTAAGTTATATGTCAATGAGATTTTAGTTATGATAAGAAGAAGTTAGCTAGCAGAGCCAGAGGCTATACAGTCTCGGCCGTCCTCATTCCTCTAGCAAGTAGCTCTTGCATAACAGCACGCCATATCCTGGCTCCTCTGTAGTAAACATGGGAGACCTAAATATGCAATTCAAAGAACGAAGAATTAGCTTCGCGAGAAGGACAACTTGATGATCCTGTAGAAGGTCAATCTGACTCACAGGGTCTCTTTCCTCAACATCACCGGTGAACGATGAACCATCACAGTAACGTATCTTCACTCTGTTCCAGTTGTAGAAATCTGGCAATGACAAAGCTTTAAATTCTACAACAAGGATAAAGCTTCTATCTTCTTAATTACCTGGATTTAATGCTTGGTCATTGGTTAAGATGCCAGGAAAATAATTCTGTGCATCCATTTTGTTGGAAGAGCCCAAAGCACTATCCTTTCTGTATCCACAAATTGTCGAGTTTTGGCACCATCCTCCTCCCTGAAAATGAAAACGAGAACCACCTTAATTACAGAGGCGGCCCATGCATGAAACTCATTCCTACGAGTCTGTGCAGGGCTATACCTCGAGATGAACCAACCAACTCCTGAGACCTGATCCCCAGCCTGGAGATAGATGGTAAGCTGGGGGACTTCCATCCAAACACACTGCACCCTGTGCCACGGCACTGTAGACCTTTGTAATGTTCACAAACTCTGCGTCTGATTTCAGCAAAGCCAGTGCGGTGAGTAGTGCACAAGTCCAGGCATGAAATTTAGCAATTTTCAACATCTGCAAATGGATGAACAAGTGCAAACTCATAACCAGTTTTTCAGAGATTCTGTAGAGAACGTAGGGTACGATCGAATGCAGTACCTTGGCCAAGTTCTTGGTGAATAACCAGGTCGTCAGGGAGGAAGAGATATATAGCGTTTGGACACTCTTCACGAAGATGTTTGCTGGAGATTACATGGATAGTTGCTGGATTGAGATATATTCAAAAATCAACTCCAGACCCGCTGAGATAACCTTAGCTAATAATATCAAGTTGTCAAGTAGGAAGGAAGAAATGTTTGGAAAGCTGAGTTGTCTCGAGGACTTGGCCAAGATGTTTGAGGCCGAGATCGAGTTATCTGAGGCAGAGGATGAGATAGTCTGAGTGCCGAGAAAGCCGATCAACAATGTCGAGATGTTGAGATAGCCGAGGCATGTGTTTGATGTAGTTTGTTTTAAACATATTCGTCTCCCTTTGACAGTCCTTCAAGATTACGATGGACGTCTGTTTTCCAGAATATAATATGAAGACCTGTCGACTGTGACGAACTAAGTGAGTATCCGAATGCTATCATGGGTAGGGCATCCAAATGGGTACACGGCAGATAAAAAGAATTGACGTGCATAGATCGTACTCACAACTTGGTTTAATATAATTTGGATCCTAGATTTGCACCCTTACGGATCTATGCGTGAGAGAGAATTCATCTAATTGGATGATTTACATAGGGAAACCCTTAACCACTACCTTCTTACAACTGCTAAACTTTCTATAAAATTGGTTGGCGATCATCGCTAATTGTTAGAGGAAGTTAGAATAGAAAGTGTATTCGGGTTAATTAGGAAACGATATATGTATTAAACAAAATTAGAAATTCAATTACTTTATCGAAGTTTATCTTATTCTCAGAGAGAGCATAATTTTTAAGTTTCTAAAAGCGTTTTAATCCAAGGAAATACTTTAAATACCCTTTTCTTCGAGTTACTTTCCCTAGCCTTTCTTCTTTCTCCTTTCTCCTTCACGTCTTCGTCTTTGGTGTCTTCGAGATTAACGTTAATGATCATGTAGCTGAGTTCTTTCGTGCGAGGTGGAGTTGGACGAGGAAACCAATTATTCCTACGCTAAGAGTTAAGGCCAAAGTTCCATCGCTAGTTACTTAACTGAAAGGGAGAAAGCCGTCTTATGATGCTGAAGGTCTATTAGTGCCGCAAAGGGCTATTTTAGGTTATTTTCTTAGGATATAGGATGTCTTTTAGATAATTTAAAACTAAAAATGCCTTTAAAATTAAAAAAGAACAATTTGAAAATTTTACCAACAGACTTTAAATTTCATTCCATCCATGTATAGATGCAATGAGAAGGCTAATTTTACCAACCGACTTTAATTCCCTTCCTAGCTTGCTTCCTACTACTTTAAAGGAAAATTTTTATACCTAAATTCATTTCTTTTTTATTTTATTTTTTTTCCATCCAAGGGAATACAAAATTTGAAAGTTAACCTAATTTTACCTTAATCTAGCATAATATTTTAAACTTTCCACTAATAGCAATAGAGATCTATTGAGGCAAACGTAAGATTGCATAAGTTTATCCTTTTAAGAAAAAGAAACATGTAGATTACAAGAAAAAACAAGGAGTCAATGCCTGCCTTGAAGTATGTGGGGCGATGGTCTAGGGCCCTTGATTTTTTTTTGGGGGTACATATATAATAATTATTATATATAATTATATTGTTTCAATAAAAATCTAAAAAATATATTTTATTGGATGTTTTAATAAAGGGTCAAAAGAAATATATTTACGGTTAAAACTTAAGAAAAAGATCTAATATAGAAAATAAAAAAGAAGGTAAATGATCATTTTTTCTTTCCAAGACTTTATTCTGTATTCAATTCTTTCTTCATTAATTCGTTTACAGAAGTTAGAAGAGTCTGAATAGTGTAGTGAAGTCTAAATCCTGAACGTTAATTTCCTTGCTTCTTCTTAATCTCTTTTAATTAAATCAGAAAAACTTAATTCTCCAATTAAAATTTCAGTATAAACCTGCAACGTAAGTTATCTACTTATCTGTATTTTTTTATTATCAATATTTAATATTGATTTTTAATATTATATTGAAGTCTAATATTTTGTAATTTTTCTTACAAATTTGAAAATGTTTCAATAAATCATCCTAATTTTAATCATCATATAATAGATTATATTGATTGCTTCAAGTACAAACCAAGTTTTCTTGCACTTTTACTATTATGTTCATTGCTTGTGTTTGTTTCGTTGCTATCTTATTGCTGGTTTTGTGTGTTTTATTTTTACACTTGAAATATATAATACAAACATGTTTCCAAAGAAATATCAATCTAGGAGCCATAAAAAAAAACAAAAGAAAAAGAATGTTAACTATACTAGTTGCTGTAACATTAATAGAAAGAAGTTTTTCTAAATTAAAATTGATAAAATCGCACTTGTGCTCAACTATGTCTCAGGGAAGATTAAATGACTTGGTAATTTTATGCATTAAAAATGAGGTGTTAGAAAAATTTAGGGTGTGTTTGGTTTGCACGTTTTTCATTTCTATTTTTTTTTGAAAAATGCGTATTTTTGAAAAATTATATTTGATTTGCATTTTTAGTGTATGTTTTCTAAAAATATAGATAGTGTTTTCTGAAAAAATAGAGAATGACAAAAAGTCATTTTCTATTTTTTAGAAAATGCCCGTTTTTCATAAAATGAAAATGGAACATGCGTAAACCAAACGCACCCTTAATTTTGAATACCCTATTGATGATTTTACTTTTCAAGATGTTAGAAAATTTAGATTTTTTCAATGATTAATTAATATCATTTTGTATTGGTAGCTGTTGCACTTTTTGGAAAAGTTTGAAAATATATTTTATATGATGTTGCACTTTTGGAGAATTTGAGAAATATATTTTGTGTAGAGTTTATCAATTTTTTAAATTAAATATATTGATTTTCAAAATTTTCTACTAAACACTATTTAAATTGTATATTAGTAAATATTTTTTTTTTCTTATAAGGCCCTTTTTTTTTCTTTTTGCCAAAGGCCCCCAAAAGTTAGGGTTGGCCCTATAGGGAGCCCAACTTGGAATGATCAAGTTTTGTAAACCATGTACTTATCCCGATTAGTTTAATATATTAAGATAAAGTTGAGAATAAAAAAAAACAAATTGAGAGAAGTGAACTAATGAACATTGGAATGTATTGAGAATTATTTCAAATCAAAATTAATATATTCTTAAAATTCTCCTTAATATATATCTATATATTCATATTTGAATTTGACAATGTAAATTGAGAATAGTACATTTTTAAATGGATAGAGTACAAATTAAAAAAAAGGGAAAATTTTTTAGAGTCGTGAAAGGAAGAGAGACATCAGGAGAAAATAGTATGTATTTTTGAAATTTTAAAATTCAAGTACATGAAATTGGTACTGTTGAAATTTGCTTTGTTAGAATTTATTTGTTCAAATTAATTAATGAAAATGAGTGGATATTTGAAGTAAAATAGGTGAAAGTAAATTTGAAATTTTCATAAAAGGCATGGTCGTTGAAATGGAATGGGTGTGAATGAATAGTTGTGATACATTCAGAAAATTATGACTGTTCATTTCAATTTGGAGCTTGGTAGTTTTTTCAGTTTTAATATTCAAAACTAAAAATAAGTTGTGTCTTTTGGCACATGTCTTTTGGCAAGAGACATATACATTCATTGTGACAAGATAACAAGAAGTTTTTTACTCTCATCTCTATAATATCCAATTTTTATATTCTCCAAGTTCCAAAATATTTTCTATTGTTGCTTATAGAAAATATTGCAAAGACTTGTCATATCTCAAAAACTATTTGTCATTGCTCCCTTAAGTAACATTGAAAGGGGACAAATATAGTTTTTAGAAAAATGTATCTCATATGTGTTTCAAGCCTTCAAGCATTTGTTTCCTAATTTTGGGAGATCACCTCATATCATTTTTCCTATAATCTAAAAACTATATTTTGTTGGATCTCCGAAGAAATAATGGAGCGTAAAACAACCATGGCACACTAAAGTTTATGAATCAAAGACATGGTCAAATTGGATAGGTTTGATGGTACGAACTTTACACGATGGCAAGACAAACTAAAATTTCTACTAACTGCAATGAAGATCTTGTACATTCTTGATCCAAATTTGGAAGACATTCCAAAACCAACTGATGAAGAAGATGAAGATCTAAGGGCCAAAAGAGAGAAAAGGAAAGAAGATGAATTGATGTGTCGTGGTCATATTTTAAATGTCTTGTCCAATCGTCTCTATGATCTCTACACAAACACTACCTCTGCTAAGGAAATATGACAAGCATTAGAAAATAAGTATAAAGCAAAAGAAGGTACCAAGAAGTTTTTAATTTCCAAATACTTTGATTTTAAATTTCTTAAAGATAAACCATTACTACCTCAAGTACATGAATTGCAAGTTATTGTTAACAAAATGAGGGCTGTAAAGATTGAGTTACCGGAAACTTTTCAAGTCGGTGCAATTATAGCAAAATAGCCATCTACTTGGAAAAGTAACTGGAAAAAGATTCTTCATAGTTCCAAAGATTCTTCTTTGGAGCAAATACATTTCTTTGGAACAAATACAAAAACATTTGCGTATTGAGAAAGAATCTATGGCCAGAGATAAGAATGAAAATTCTTATGAAGGCACTTCTAAGGCCAACATCATAAATCAGTCAATGCAAGTTAACAATAACAATGAGAAAAGAGGAAATATGTTGGTGCGAGAAGCATCCGACGATCAAATCGATGTTTTGATTATATCAAAGGGTTCAAATTAAGCTATTTTATTATCTAATGTGTGTGAATAAGCTTTGCAGGAAAGTCCTAAGTGTACTTAGGTAAAAGTCCTAACTACGATTAAGCAGGTGGAAAACCCTAGTGGGTGGTAACCCTAGGTCATAGGGGGTGGTAATCCTAGGTGGTAGAAAACCCTAAGGGGTGATAACCTTAGGTCCTAGGGGGTGGTAACCTTAGGTGGTGGAAAATCCTAAAGGGTAGCAACCTTAGGTCCTACAGGGTGATAACCCTAAGTGGTGGAAAATCCTAAGGGGGTAACCTTAGGTGTTATGAGGTGATAACCCTAGGTAGTGGAAAACCCTAGGAGGTGGTAACCCTAGGTCCTAGAGGGTGGTAACCCTAAATCCAGTCGATTTGGAGGACCGGACTGGCAACAGGTATGCTCTCTTGAGTGGAGTAGGTGAGGACGCGTTCCCCGCTGATGAAACAGTAGGCGTCGATTCGACCTAAGATTTCCGATCGAAAATCCGAAGTCAAAACCGGACAGTCCGGTGATTGTCAAAACCTTCATATTTATATTATTGCATGCTAACTTTTTGTTTTACAAGATATATTGCTGTTTTGTGGACTAACACATTTTACAGGGACAAAAGAGCACGATTTACCTCGGATGAACAGTACTCAAGGCGCCCTCATGGAGCTTGGAGGCGCCTCGAGTGCAAAGGTGGAAGTCTACGCGCAACGGAGCTGGAGGCGCCCTCATGGAGGCTTGAGGCGCCTCGGATAGTATTGAGGGTGCCCTCAAGGATCATGGAGGCGACTTCAATAGGATGAGCGACGAAGAATTCATCACTTATCCGCGCGGTTAACTCGGCGATTGGAGGCACCCTCAAGGGGATTCCCATAGTGAGCTTTATAAGGGGTCTCGACCAGCAGCTTTGAGACAATAATTCTCAAGTGATCTTTCATCTGTGCATTGCTCAAGAGATGTTCCAAACGTGCTGTAGCAACACCCCGACGACCCAGCGCTTCAATTTCTGTAATTTTATTGTTGGTATTATTTAAATTACTGCTATACTTATTTCATACTTGTACTCTTTGCGATATTATAGTGATTACCCAAAGTAAACGCTCAATGAGCGTGGGCCTTGGAGTAGGAGTTGCCCAATGCTCCGAACCAAGTAAATCTTGGTGTCTTCTGGTTGTTCTCTTTTATTTCCATTGTATTTTTTCTTTATCTTTCGAATACGATAAGTGAAAGTCACGAGCGCTATTCCCCCCTCTCTCTCTCTAGCGCATCTCTATCTAACAAAATCCACTTGGTCCTAAAAGTATATAGAGAAAGCCAAAGGGAAGTCCAAGGGAGCATGCTTTGTTTGTGGAAAATATGGGCATCATGCTCGAGATTGTAGGTTTAAAAAGAAACTGAGTCAAGAGGAAGCAAAGATTAACTCTGTAGAAATGGACAACATTAGGCAACTATAAGTCATGCTAATGTTGTTCAAGGAAAAGTGCTAGGATGGTTGTATGATAGATGTGCTACAGTCCATGTTGCATATGATAAGTCATTGTTCAAGACTTATCAAGAGATTAAAGATAGGAAAGGGATTCAAATGGGAAATGAAGGGCGTTCGAAAGTAGTTGGTAAAGGAAGTAAAATTTTAAACCTTACTTTGAGAAAAATAATAACATTGAAAAATATTCTTCATGTTCTAGACATGAATCAGAATTTGGTTAGTGGTGAACTACTCAACAAGGCAAAGATTAAGGTTGTGTATGAGTCTGGAAAATTGATTCTTTTGGTCTCTAATAACTTTGTTGGGAAAGGATTTTCTTGTGGTGGAATGGTGAAGTTATGAACTAGTGATAATGGAATAAATAAATGTGTTGGTACAATTTGCACTAACAGTCTAACTCAGATTTTGATGAATGATAAGTGAGTTAAGTTGGGAGTCTTTGAGTTCTAAGTACTTTACCAAGTGTGCAGGAATTGATGAGTATGAAGAACCTGACATCAGGTTGAAATCCAATTAGGATTGCGGGACCAGATAGTTGGTGTAAAGTCCAGATAGGTCAACGGGCTGACCTGATATATGGCAGAAAGTCCAGTTCGGTCCGCAAGACCTGACAACATGCAAAAGTCCAGTGAGGTCTGTGGACCTGACGACTGACATGAAGATCTGGTGGGTCAAGAGGCTAGTCAACCGACTGCAAGTTGGTAAGTAAAGATAAGTCACCGGAGGGCAGTGACTTGGTGAGAACACATTCGGTTGAGTGACAGTAGACATAGGTCTAGTTTAGGTCCATTTCGGACCCCTAAACTGAAACCTTGACTAGATCCTGGTCTCGGGGAGAGAGGGTCTAATTATTAGTCAGTATTATTATGCTAACACTTGTTTTGCAAGTTATTATTTGGTTTATTGGACTAACACGCTTTGAGGGCAAGAAGAGCACAAAAAGCTTCGGGTGAACAGTACCCAAGGCGCCTTCCAAGGGATGGAAGGCGCCTTCAAGCACTGAAGGCACCTTGGCACTATATATAGAAGGTGCCTTCAGTGCATGGAAGGCGCCTTCCATAGGATAAAGTTCAGAATTTATCAATGATAAGGATCAAGCTATTCAGGATTAGACTTGCCACATTGGAGGTGCCTTCAAGGCCTTTGCAGGCGCATTCCATGCTCAATAAAGGGAGTGTTCGCCAAAGCCATGAGGTAACACGCTAAAGCCATGAGGTAATTGACTCTAACGATCATTTGCACTTTCGATTGGACTTCTGAACGCTCCAACTTCCTACTACAACTCTGCTGCGATGCTGTCATGCTCGTCTACCGCTAAGAAGCTGCCCAAATACCAAGGTCAAGCTAACCTTCTTCGAAAGAGTGTTTGGTAATCTTTTATTTTGTACACTTAATTATTGCAAAAGGACAAGTGTAGTGCGTTGCACCTGTTCCAAATTTCTTTATACTCGATTCCCTCTTCTAGAGGTACCAGAAGAGGAATTTAAGTGGATTATCCATTAATAAGTCCACGGAACTTAGGTCTTGGAGTATGAGTTGCCGAAGGCTCCGAACCAAGTAAAATCGATTGTGTCTGTCTCTTTTCTTTTTAATTTCTGTATTTTTCCACTGCATACTTTGTTTTAAAATGAAAAAGATTTGTTTTTCAAAACCACATGATTCACCCCCTCTCACATGTGACTCAATCCAACAAGTGGTATCAAAGTAAGATTTTGCTCTGAATTGGTGCAACCACCAATCAAGTAGGGGGAATTGTTTTATTTTCTTTGGATTTCAATTTTTTGCATTCTATTTGAATCAGTAAAAGTTTACCTCTTCAAATAACTCTTTTTTCATTCAGTTTTTACTCAAAGTTTGTGCAACACCACTCAAGTTTCTTGATATATTTTATTCTCTTTAAACTATGCTAATCCAAGACCAAGTATTTGGTACCTTTCTCTAGTTTTCTATTTCAATGACAAATAGCTCAAAACGAAGGATACAATACTATTTGTTCGCCTCTATTCAACGGGGGTGATTTCTCATACTAGAAGAAGCAGATGGAAGTGTACATGAAGACCGACTTCGACCATTGGTTCAATGTCATCAAAGAATACAAGGCGCCAGTTGACCACAACACCAGAATTCCAATGGACTCAGAAAATTAGAATCTGAAGATGAAGAAAAAAGCTCAGATTGACTGCAAGATGAGACACAATCCAGTGCGGACAAACGAAGGAGGAACTGAACCGCGTCGGCCCAAATGAAAATGCAAAGGAACTATGGGTTAAACTTATAGAACTACACGAGAGGACCAATGAGACAAAGGTAACAAAAAGAGACTTACTTTTAAATAAATTATTTAATATCAAAATGTAGGATGGAGAATCCGTAAGTCAGCTGCACGCGAGGATAAAAGACATCCTCAATGGGCTTCACACAATTGGCCATCAGATGGAGAACCGAGACTTGATAGGGTATGTCCTGAATGTCTTCCCTCGAAATGCATTATGCGCATCCATTGTGGATGCTTACAAAATCTCTAGGAATCTATCTAAACTTAAATTATATGAACTTTTCTGTGAATTAGAGATACACGAACAGACTAACGCCAAATCCGAGAAAAGTATTGTTGTTATTATAGGAACATTAAAAGAAAAATTCAGAACTATACCAAAACCTGAAGTTGAGTCTGACCAAGACTTAGATGATGAAGAATACCTAGTGAATCTGATAAAAAAATGTTCACTAAGAGAAAGAAAAATTTCACCAAAAAGGACATGTAGAAGATTAACTCCACTTCAAATTCTAACAACAACAAGACCAACGTCACGTGCTTTGAATGCAACAAGAATGGACATTACAAGAACAACTGCCCGAATCTCAAGAAAAAGAAAACCCTCAAAGTAACATGGGATGAATCATCCGTGGAGGAATCAGACGGCGATGAACCAACGCACACCAATTACCTTACACTGATGGTGTATAAACTAGAATCGAAAAACGAATCGGAAGATGGGTTCGAACTCGAGTTAAGCCATGAGTTCGCACTCATTTACGACGGTTTCGATGAGGTATAATTTATTTTAAGAAAATAATTTTTTAAAATTATTGCATGCTTACATAAGAAATTGGTCGTATCTAAAGCATAAATAAACAAAATAACCAAAGAAAATAAAATACTTAACGAACAACTAATTCAAACTCAATAATTAAGCCAATTCAACCTGTAATTCTGTTAGTTAGAGCCCTAGAGCCAATCATTTGATGATTGTATGGACTCATGTATATCATATTCTTGTATATTAATAAAGACATTTATTTGGTTATTATACTTATTTATATTAGTGTCAAATAGACTAAGTATAATAGCGTCCTTGAGTAGAAGGTTCATACCTATATCAATCGATTAGTTGAATCGATAGTGAGATGATATAGGGAACACTACTCTAAATCATTCCTAGTCGAGTATTAGCATTCAGGGACAATGTTAATACAATAAGACTAGCATGTAGGTCAGCTCGATGACTTGATCTCACAAGTCATGGATATAGAGATATCAAGCTGACACATGGGTATGCATTAGAGAATGTATACTGAATGACCCGCCATGAGAAAGTATCATGGATCGTTATATGAGTGTCATATACTTTCTCATGTGGCTATTAGTATGACTATTAGTTCTTAGACCTGAAGTCACCATGGATCCCTACATAAGGAGTTATGTACTTTAATTTCGTCAAACGTCACTCGTAACTGGGTGGACTATAAAGGCGATTACTGGGTATGTAACAAATTATGCGGAGGGATGTGAGTGACGTAGATGGAATCTATCCCTCCCATATGACGGGAGCGACATCGGTATTCTTGATAGAGTGAGACCACTAAGTGCATGGCCATGCCCAAATGAGTCAACATTAGATGTTGAGCTCATTTGATCGAGTGAGTCTACTTGGAGTTCAAGATTTAGATTTATTAGAGGATGACACGGTCTATGACTCACATTGATCAATCTAGATGTTTAGGATAGAAGGACAATGTCATATATTTTGTGAGGAGTCACAATTGGTAGTCACAAGGTGATGTCGGATCTCGACATTCTTGTAACTTGGGTAGTAATGATGTGTTGCTAGATACCGCTCATTACTTATGCTCCTAAATGGGTTTAGGGCATTGCCAATGTTACAAGAACCTATAGGGTCACACACTAAGGACAATTAGATGGAGATTTGGTTCATATGATGAACCAAGAGGATTAGATTCATTTAATGAATCATATTGGATTAAGAGTAATCCAAATTGGGCTAATTGAGTTGGACTCAAGTTGATTCATGTATTTAATGAGTCTAATTTAGATTATGACTCATTAAATCAACTTAATTTAATGAATTAGATTCATTATATTAAGTTGGCTTGAATTATATGGTTGGATTAGATCAACCATGAGAAGATTTGATCAAGTTTGACTTGATTTTGAGAAGAAGAGAAAAAGTCATGTTTGACTTGACTTTTTGCCACATCACTAGTGAGTTGGCAAGATGTGGACCAATAGGATTGCTCCACATCATCAATGTGTGCCACCTCATGGAGGTTACAAGCCTCCATAGCATTTAATGTGGCCGGCCCACATTAAATGAGGAGGTTACACTTGTTGCCATGTCATTGAGTGAGGTGGCAAGATGTGGACCAATAGTGTTGATCCACATCATCCTAGAGTGCCACCTCATGGGGGTTACAACTCTTAATGGTCTCCACATTAATTGAAATTAATGTGGGGAGTTACACCTCCAAGATGTGGCCGGCCACTCTAGTGGGGAATGAAAATATTCATTTTTCATTCAAGTGTGATTAAGTCATCTTCTTCCTCTAGAGCTCTCTCTTCTCCCTCTCCTCCTCTCTTGACCGAACAAGACAAGGTGCTAGCACACCTTTGTTTGGTCTTCTCCATCAAGGATTGTTCGTGTGGATACTTCTAGAGGACCGTACACTTGACGGTCTAGAGATCCGGCACCTTGGACGAGCGGGAACGCGAAAGGCACGCTTCGAAGGTATAACCCTTATCTAGTGTAGATCTAAAGGTTTTACAAACTCGTACAAGAAAAGGTTTTTCGAAAAGTTTTTGTTTACGAATCTTTGCATGGATCTACGGCTTTGGGTGACTCGGGGTTTCCGCCACGCGAAAAAGCGTTTTTCGCGGCCCAAAAAACCCAACAGTGGTATCAGAGCCACGTGCAAAGACTTGTACGAGTTCGTTTGTATTTTTATGAAAAATATACCTTCTGTGATTTTCTGTAAAAATTGAGTTTTTAGAGTTTTTATGATTAATTTTTCCGTAGAAGCGAAGCACAAGTGTCTCGGCACTTGTAGGCTTTTTTAAACGGCTTCGTTTTGCCCCAAATCCGTTTGGGACAGTGGGGTCGGGTGCCATTAGATCGCAAAGGAGCAACTCACGATGGTTAGATCATGGGTAGGGGCATTGCCCCTAACCCCGCAAGGGAATTTGCTCCGCGATTGCACCCGAAATCGCTAAAAAACGAACCCGCCGGGAAGATTTTTCCGAAACGGCAATGTCTCGACCCAAATCGTTTTGGGACAGCGGGTTTAGGCGCTATTGGATCGCAAAGGAACCCTCGCGATGGTTAGATCGCGGGTAGGGGTGCTGCCCCTGGGCCCCGCAAGGGGATCCGTTCTGCGATTGCGCCCGAAACCGCTAAACGGGACCGCCGGGAAATTTTACTCATAAAAATTGTAAAAATTAATTTTAAAATTATAGAAAATTATGAAAAAATATATAATTTTGAATTATATATTAATTGGTGATAGTCATGGCCCAAAAACCCAATATGATTGGTTGTGTTGTAATTTATAATACGGCCTGCGTGCCGTTATGTGTTTGCGCGTGTTGTATGTTTTTATTTATTCGCGACCTGCGCGTCGTGCCTTCTCTTATATTCTTGTTGTAAATTAGATTTAGACTCGAATGTAACTCGAGTTTCAAAATGTAATGTACAAATTGGAGCGGTGGAGGGTCCACACGAGACGGAGTTCCGAGACGGGCACGAGCAACACAAGGTGGTCATAGGGAGGAGCTTGGAGAAGCTGTTGACCCTAGGTTGACCATTCGATCTTCTCATTGGCTTGAGAAGATCGTAGTAGAGCCATGACTAAATCACAAATAGATTAATTAATTAATTGTTATGTATCTGATGCATGTTTAATAATTAATTAATTAATTAATGCCTTAACGATTAGATTAGATCTAAGTCGTGCACATGATGCACCCTTGTGATTAGATTAGATCTAAGTCATGCACAAGATGCATCCTTCTCGATTAGATTAGATCTAGATCGAACCAACTCTAAATGCCTAACCGTGCCGTGATACCTATCACTACCTCGATCACATGTATTGTTGAATCTGCCAAAGAAGAGCAATACATATTATCTTGGTAGGGTACGGAGGGACAATCTTGGTCCCGCCTATCAACGCATGGGTGAATACAAACTCAATTAGATTGAGTATTCCTAGTTACTCGGTTGGATCGAGTCAACTATAGGCATTATTCCAAAGGTTGGAAAAGATAGGTCAAAATCACATATATATTAACACTCGGGCGTATTAGCCAAAGCTAACTCGAGTTTTAATATAAATGCGGATATTGATTCTATAAACAAGAGTTGCATAGAGATGTAATTGGTAATCGTTACCTACCGATCATACTAAGCCTTGGGCGTATTAGCCAAAGCTAACTCAAGGGGTAGTATGATGTGGATCTTGTCCCACATGAATTATAGTATTCAGTGGGAGCATCTTTTAATTAAAGGCCTAATTAAATGATTTTTAAAAGGAATATGATATTTATTTCTGTAAATTTTTCTGTTGTAGATAACCATGACGTCAAACACGAATTCCTTCTCCCTGCGATCTGTCCTTGAGAAGGACAAGCTCAACGGAGCGAATTTCCTGGACTGGTATAGGAATTTGAGAATAGTTCTCACCCAGGAACGTAAACTGTACGTTCTGGAGCAGCCCATTCCGGAGGCTCCTCCTGCCAATGCCCCGCGAGCAGACAAAGATGCTTATAAGAAGCATCAAGACGACGCATTAGATGTGTCCTGTCTAATGCTCGTGACCATGAACTCAGAGCTTCATAAGCAACATGAGTTGACGGGCGCTTTCGATATGGTTGAGCATCTTCGCCAACTATATCAGGGACAAGCAAGGCATGAGAGATTTCAGATCTCAAGGCACTGTTTCAGTGCAAGATGTCAGACGGGGCTCCTGTAGGTCCTTATGTATTCAAGATGATTGGGTACGTAGAGAACCTACAAAGACTGGGGTTCTCACTTGGCCAAGAGCTGGCCACTGACTTGATCTTGCAGTCCTTGCCGGATAGCTATAGTCAATTCGTTCTCAACTATAACATGAACGAGATTGACAAGTCACTGCCCGAGCTACTTAGTATGTTACGAACTGCTGAGATTAACCTTAAGAAGGTTAAGCCCATTCTGATGGTCCAGAAGCACAAGGGCAAGGGCAAGCCCAAAGGTAAGGGAAAGTCCCAAACTAAGGGCAAAGGCAAGGCACTGAAGCCTAAAGGAGGGGTCGCCAAGGATGCTACCTGCTTCCACTGCGGTCAGACCGGGCACTGGAAGAGGAACTGCAAGGTATACTTGGAGGATCTTAAGAAGAAGCGAAGTGAGACTTCCACTTCAGGTATATATGTTATAGAAGTCAATCTATCTATTTCTACATCATGGGTATTAGATACTGGATGTGCTTCTCACATTTGTACTGATGTGCAGGCGCTGAGAAATAGCAGAGCATTGGCAAAGGGCGAGGTGGACCTACGAGTAGGCAATGGAGCACGGGTTGCTGCTGTTGCTGTAGGAACTTATCAGCTATCTCTGCCCTCTGGGCTTGTACTAGATTTAGATGATTGTTGTTATGTGCCTGCTCTTACTAAGAACATAGTTTCAGTTTCTTGTTTAGACAAGAAAGGATACTCTTTTATAATAAAAGACAAATGTTGTTCTGTTTATTTGAAAGATATGTTCTATTGTAGTGCACCACTAATAAACGGACTCTATATTCTAGACCTTGAGAGCCCTATCTATAACATTAGTACCAAGAGGTTCAAGTCAAATGACATGAACCAAACATACCTCTGGCACTGTCGCTTAGGTCATATAAATGACAAGCGCTTATCCCAGCTCCATAAGGATGGTTTGCTGGACTCATTTGATTTAGAATCATATGATATATGCGAGTTATGCCTACGAGGCAAGATGACCAAGACCCCCTTTAGTGGGCATAGCGAGAGAGCAACTGATTTGTTAGGACTCATACATAGTGATGTATGTGGCCCTTTCTGTTGGTTGCTACTCGGAAAGCCTAGAGGTTCCACTGTACAAAAATTTTGTACAAAGGTCTGAACCTTTTCCTAGCTACCATGTGTTCTTTTAAATTAAATTTTGGATCGCCTGCGGAACTTAACACGTTTGATCCAAAACTTAATCTATTTGTTCTTTTAGGTTTTGACTTGGATCTCCTGCGGAACTTAACACGTTCGACCCAAGTCACCTTAAGTTATTAACTCCATTAAATATTAATTTCCATAATCGGTTCCCAGTACTGACGTGGCGAGGCACATGGCCTTCTTGGATATGGGAGCAACCACCACCGACTAGACAAAACCTTTTATAGAAAGCTAATATTTAATTTCCTAAAATAACTTTAGGTTAACCGAAAAGAACAATCAAATCACAAGGAAAAGAAAAAACAAAAGAACACAACATCGAAAAACATATTCGAAATTCTAGAACCGTAAGCCTCTTGTATTTGGTATTATTTCCATAAATAACTAGTATGATGCGGAAAGAAAAATTACTAGTTATACCTTGTAGAAAAACCTCTTGATCTTCTACCGTATTCCTCTTCTAACCTCGGACGTTGTGTGGGCAACGATCTTCCGAGATGAGAAACCACCAAGCACCTTCTTCTTCTCCTAGCTAGGTTCGGCCAACACAAAGAAGCTTCACCAAGGACGAAGAACAAAACACCAACCAAGCTCCAAGGGATACAAGCTTTCTCTCCTTCTTCTTCTTCTTCTCCAAGTAATATCCGGCCACCACAAGAACTCCAAGCAAGAGATAAGTTTCGGCCACCACAAAAGAGGAAGAAAGGAAGAGGATGATGATGGCCGGCCATAATAAATTTCAAGGATGAAGAAATTCGGCCATCACCAATGCTCCAAGGGATGCTAGAGACGAGACTTGCCTTCTCTCCTTCTTCTCCTTCCTTGATCCGGCCACAAATAAGAGCTCCACCAAGAAGATAGGTTTCGGCCAACAAGAGGAGAGGAAAGAAAGAGAAGGGCCGGCCACCACCCAAGGAAAAGAGGGAGAAACATAATAGAGGTTGTTCACCATGAAGGCACCCCTACCCCTTCTTTTATATTCCTTGGCTTTGGCAAATAAGGAAATTTATTTATAATAAAATTTCCTTAACTTTCCTTGACAACAATTAATTAAGAAAAAATTAAATAAATTTTCCTAATTAATTGTATGTGGCCGGCCACCTCATCTAGAGCAAATAGGATAATTTTAATCAACAATTAAAACTTCCTATTTTGTCTTTGGAAATTTTAAAAAATAAAATTTCCTTTTAAAATCCCTTCATGGTTGATAAAAAGAAATTTCTATAATTTTAATTTTCAACATGTGAATAATTTTTCAGAGAGAAAAAATAAAATATCTTTCCAATCTACAAATAAGGAAAGAGATCTAATCTCTTTCTTTTAATCTTTTTGTAGATCTTTTAAAGAGAGATATTTTAATTTTAATTCTCTGTAATAAAATTATATCTTCCACATAATAAAAATTAAAATTAAAATTCTTTTTAATTTAATGGGGCCGGCCACCTAAGCTTGGGTTCAAGCTAGGGCCGGCCACCCATGAACCAAGGCTTGGCCGGCCCTAGCTTGAACCACAAGCTAGCTTGGCCGACCCCTTTCTCATGGGTATGAAGGTGGGTATAGGTGGGTATAGTACTCTATAAATAAGAGGCTACGATAGGGACCGAGAGGAGGAATTGGTTTTGGTCTCCCGATAAAATTAAGCATCCCGTGTTCGCCCCGAACACACAACTTAATTTTATCAATAATAATTCATTCCACTAGAGAACTATTATTGAACTACCGCACCAATCCCAAATTACATTTTGGGCTCCTTCTTATTATGAGTGTGTTAGTCTCCCTGTGTTTAAGATAACAATGTCCACTAATTAAGTAAGTTACTGACAACTCACTTAATTAATATCTAGCTCCAAGAGTAGTACCACTCAACTTCATTGTCATGTCGGACTAAGTCCACCTGCAGGGTTTAACATGACAATCCTTATGAGCTCCTCTTGGGGACATTCTCAACCTAGATCACTAGGACACAGTTTCCTTCTATAATCAACAACACACACTATAAGTGATATCATTTTCCAACTTATCGGGCTTATTGATTTATCGAACTAAATCTCACCCATTGATAAATTAAAGAAATAAATATCAAATATATGTGTTTGTTATTATATTAGGATTAAGAGCACACTTCCATAATAACTGAGATCTTTGTTCCTTTATAAAGTCAGTATAAAAGAAACGACCTCTGATGACCCTACTCAATACACTCTAAGTGTACTAGTGTAATTATATAGTTAAGATAAACTAATACCTAATTACACTACGACCTTCCAATGGTTTGTTCCTTTCCATTTTGGTCGTGAGCTACTGTTTATAATTTATAAGGTACAGATAACATTATCTTCTGTATGTGACATCGCATACTATGTTATCTACAATATAAATTAATTGAACAACTACATTTATCATAAATGTAGACATTTGACCAATGTGATTCTTATTTCTAGATAAATGTTTATACCAAAAGCTAGGCTTTTAGTATACACTCTAACAATCTCCCACTTATACTAAAAGACTAAGCTGTCATATCGGCTGCCATACATCTGATTCCCAACCCTTCATCATGTCCATCAAAAGCTCTCGCCTTAAGGACCTTAGTGAAAATATCTATAGGTCATCATCTGATGCATTCTAAACAGCAACAACTTCTCCTCGTTTATACGATTTCTCGTATTGAGTGGTACTTGCGCTCTATTGTGTTTACTTGCCTTATAGACTTATGGTTTCTTCGAGTTTGCTACTGCACCAACATTATTACAATAAATTGTAATAATTTTTGGACAAACCAGAAATCATATCTAAGTCTATCTTGAGGTTATTGAGTCTTTTAGCATTTATGGCTACCTCAGAGGCTTGCCATATACTAAGCTTCTATGATAGAGTCCAGAAAAACACCTATGCTTATCACTCTTCCATAGTTATGACTTTACCTCCTAAAGTAAACACAAAACCCCGAGGTTGACTTATTATTGTCCCTATCTGATTGGAAATCAAAATCCATACAACCCACAAGGACTAAATTAACTGCCTTGTAAGCTAGCATATAATCTTTAGTGCCTCTAAGGTACTACAATATATGCTTTACTGCAGTCCACTGTTCTTATCCAGGGTTACTTTGATATCTGCTAACTATGCCCTTGGCAAAACAGATTTCTGATCTCGTGCATAGCATACATTAGGCTTCCAACAGCCGTAGCATAAAGAACTGCCTTTATTTCCTTTATCTCCTTTGATGTCTACAGAGACATATCTTTAGATAAAGTTACTCCATCCTAAAAGGTAAGAAACCTTTCTTGGAGTTTTGTATGCTTAAAACGAGCAAGGATTTTCCGATGTATGAAGCTTGGGATAAGTAAAATATTCTTTTCTTGCGATCCCTTATTACTTTGATCTCAAGAATATATACATTCTCCCAAGTTCTTTATATCGAATTGTTTGGATAACCATACCCTTACTTCTGACAACATTTTGATATTGTTTCCAACTACCAAAAATGTTATCTAAGTATAGTACAAGAAATACCACCACGTTTCCATCACATCTTTTGTATACACAAGACTTATCCGGTTACTAAATCCATAGATCTGGATTACTTTGATAAACCAGATGTTCCAAGACCTTGAAGCTTTGCCTCAGTCCATAGACTGATTGAGCTTACACACAAGATGCTCTTAGCCCTTTGCAATGAACCCTTCTGGTTGCTTTATATGGATGTTTTCTTCAAGACTTCCATTAAGGAATGCTGTCTTGACATCCACTTGCCAAATAGATAAAAGAATCCGGATAGACTTAAGCATGGCTACCAGTGAAAAAGTTTCCTTTTTCATCTAGCCTTGCTTTGAAAGTTTCTACCTTCCTGTCTATCCCTCTTTTCCTATTATAGACCTTTTTATACCCAAAGGCTTTTACACCATTTGGTGGTTCTACAAGCTTCCAGATTTTATTAGAATACATATATTCTAATTCTGTTATTCATTACTCTTTGTCAAGATGTTGCATCTTTATCTTGGAGTGTTTCGTCATATGTCCGGAGATCAGGTTCATGTCCTCCAGGGATCGAGTCCAAAAACTCTCCCAAAACATGAATCTTTTTAGGTTGCCTAACAACTCTCCCACTACGACAAGGCACTTTCTGCGATTGTGTATCATTTGTGATACGTGTTGCAGTTTCCTTGTGGTATCTCATCTTGTACAGTTGGTACTAGATTAGACATGCCTTTTATTACTTCCTTAAGAACAAATTTTCTTATGGGCACATGGTTTATTACATAGTCCTTTTCTACAAATCGGTCATTGATGCTAACAATGACCTTCTGATTTTTAAGACTATAAACCTACTTTCATTTCACTAGGATAACCCACAAACAAGTGAATTCCTGTCCAACTTATCTTTGTCTCTCTTCTGCATATGTGCTGGACTACCCGAATCCGAATATGCTTCAAAATAGGCTTACGCCTATTCAGTAATTCTATATGAGTAGAGAGTTCTAACTTGGAAGGTACTATGTTCACTTTCGTTTTCAGAGTTTTATCCTTAAAACAAATTTGGTAATTTTCTGAATAACTCATCATCTATCTAATTATTCCATAAGAGTCCTTTACCTTCTTTCTACTACACCATTCTGTTGGGGTGTACCAGATGCAGTTAGTTGGGATTGAAATCCAACTACTGATAAGTGACTCCTAAAATCTCTCAAGAGGTGCTTGCCACTACGATCTTCCATAGTGACTTTTTACTTTAATATTTCTCTGCATCAACCTTGTACTCTTTGAACTAATCAAAGTACTTAGTCTTGCGGTACATTAAGTAAATTTATTTGTATCTTGAATAGTTGTCTATAAAATAGACAAAATATTCAATACTACCTCTTGTCTGGATAGTCATAGGATCACACAAATCAGAATGAACCGATTTCAACATATCTTTGACTCCATACCCCTTGGACTTAAAAGCTTCTTGGTTATATTCCTTCCAAGTAAGACTCGCAGGTTGGAAATATTTCCACTACCAATGAACCCAAAAGTTCATTAGCTACCAGTGAATCCTACTCAAGTATAACCTAGCTTTTAGATGCCAAAGATATAATTGGTTCATTTCCGAAGGTTGCTTTCTCTTAAAATTAGAAGATGTGTTACTAATTTCCATTTATTGCATTGTGGGAGTTATTGGATTATAAATTGTCAACCATCATACCAGAATAGATAACTTTCCTATTTTTCTTGATAACAACTTTGTTATCAAAATAGACACAATATCTATAATAGTTTAGAAACTGAAATCAGGTTCTTTCTAAACTTGGTACGTAAAGACAATTACTTAAAATCCATATTTTATTCTTATCAAAGGATAAACATCTCCCACTGCAATAGCTACCACTTTTACAGTAGTGCCCATGTGGACGGTGATTTACCTTTCATTTAGTTGTCGGGTTTCCTGGAACCCTGCAATGAATTGCAGACATGATTAATGGCATCTTGTATCTACACTCCAGGTTCTGGTAGATAACACCACTAGACATGTTTCAACTAATGAATTAAATACACCTAAATTGTTCTTAGTTCTAAGAGGACAGTCTACCTTAATGTCCAAATCCTATTTCCAATCAATTATAATTGGGACCACTAAGTCTATCCTAAAGTATATCAGCTAGGGATTGACCATCATCATAAGAATCACAAAAATATTTGGTTAAGACCAACTCCTTAAAAATCCCCATGAATTTTGTATGCCACGTTAGTGTGGACGTATACAAATTCAAAGAGGAAATTTTATCATTTAATTTTATTATCTCGTCAACCTTACTTTATGACGAATAAAATTAATAGTTGGTCTATCTTTAATCAAATATTTGGTCAGGACTTCTAAATTTAAAATAATATTGATTCCTCTAACAATACTATTTAAATTTACCAACACCTCAAAACACCGTGAATTTTGCATGCCACGTTAGTGTGGACGATACAAAATTAACATTTGTAAGAGGAGGGTTTTACCCATTAACTATCTTGTCAACGTAACTTTATGACAAATAAAATTATCTCAAACATCGTTAATTTTGTATGCCACGTTAGTGTGGACGTATACAAAATCAATCATTTGTAAGAGGGGTTTTAACCCTTTAATTTTATTATCTTGTCAACCTAATTTTATGACAAATTAATAGTTGGTCTCATTTGGTCACACAAATAATAGCAGTGACTCCGATGGGGAGGATACTATTAGATGTGTCTAAGTGTATACCATTACTTGACACTAAGTCCATTAATAAGATTATGCCCCTTCCGTTGGGGAAGATCACACGCTCTTAATTAACTTCCTATAGTCATCCAAAAATGGAAGTCTGTTCTAGTGATCTGCAAACAAGCTCATCCGTTATGGAGGAAGGCACTCAGAGCCAACGCGCAAGCTTGTTTGCATCACTTACAAACCAGTAATGGAGACCATGGGATTTACTTAAAAATCCCTCTCCCACTTAGTTATTTATAAATGAGGAATTTTTAACTATGCTAGCCTTCTAAACTAACATGCACACATAGCACAATATAAAAGCAATAAATAGAAAATCTAATTTTCAACTATTATGGCTTTTATCTCTAGTTGTCCTCCGTGTGTTGTCATCCCAAGCTGCTGCCATATTTGGCCACCGCCACCGGGTGTAGCTGTCGCATCCATCTTGCTCCTTGTTCCGCTGCGCCTCTGGTCCTTAGAAGGTTCCACGCTTTGCAAGATTCGATTCGCGACATAAATAGAATTTTACATTTTGATCCTATATTCCATAAAAGGAATGTACATGTATCTAGATCAAAAATAAAATCCTAATAAATCTAAATACAGCTCCTGCTGTATTTTAATACAATCATGCACACACATATAAATGCCCTTGACATGTCCAAGGGTCCAATCACACACATAAAACTATAAGCCATAATAGTTGGATCCTGCATCCACAAAGTTAGCACATCCTACTATTATCCTGCCTAAATTATGTATGACATGTGCATAATTAAACTAATACCAAATACACAGAGGCAAAACCCTAGCTCTGATACCAATTGTTGGTTGCTACTCGGAAAGCCTAGAGGTTCCACTGTACAAAAAATTTTGTACAAAGGTCTGAACCTTTTCCTAGCTACCATGTGTTCTTTTAAATTAAATTTTGGATCGCCTGCGGAACTTAACACGTTTGATCCAAAACTTAATCTATTTGTTCTTTTAGGTTTTGACTTGGATCTCCTGCGGAACTTAACACGTTCGACCCAAGTCTCCTTAAGTTATTAATTCCATTAAATATTAATTTCCATAATCGGTTCGACGTGGCGAGGCACATGGCCTTCTTGGATATGGGAGCAACCACCACCGACTAGACAAAACCTTTTATAGAAAGCTAATATTTAATTTCCTAAAATAACTTTAGGTTAACCGAAAAGAATAATCAAATCACAAGGAAAAGAAAAAACAAAAGAACACAACATCGAAAAACATATTCGAAATTCTAGAACCGTAAGCCTCTTGTATTTGGTATTATTTCCATAAATAACTAGTATGATGCGGAAAGAAAAATTACTAGTTATACCTTGTAGAAAAACCTCTTGATCTTCTACCGTATTCCTCTTCTAACCTCGGACGTTGTGTGAGCAACGATCTTCCGAGATGAGAAACCACCAAGCACCTTCTTCTTCTCCTAGCTAGGTTCGGCCAACACAAAGAAGCTTCACCAAGGACGAAGAACAAAACACCAACCAAGCTCCAAGGGATACAAGCTTTCTCTCCTTCTTCTTCTTCTTCTCCAAGTAATATCCGGCCACCACAAGAACTCCAAGCAAGAGATAAGTTTCGGCCACCACAAAAGAGGAAGAAAGGAAGAGGATGATGATGGCCGGCCATAATAAATTTCAAGGATGAAGAAATTTGGCCATCACCAATGCTCCAAGGGATGCTAGAGACGAGACTTGCCTTCTCTCCTTCTTCTCCTTCCTTGATCCGGCCACAAATAAGAGCTCCACCAAGAAGATAGGTTTCGGCCAACAAGAGGAGAGGAAAGAAAGAGAAGGGCCGGCCACCACCCAAGGAAAAGAGGGAGAAACATAATAGAGGTTGTTCACCATGAAGGCACCCCTACCCCTTCTTTTATATTCCTTGGCTTTGGCAAATAAGGAAATTTATTTATAATAAAATTTTCTTAACTTTCCTTGACAACAATTAATTAAGAAAAAATTAAATAAATTTTCCTAATTAATTGTATGTGGCCGGCCACCTCATCTAGAGCAAATAGGATAATTTTAATCAACAATTAAAACTTTCTATTTTGTCTTTGGAAATTTTAAAAAATAAAATTTCCTTTTAAAATCCCTTCATGGTTGATAAAAAGAAATTTCTATAATTTTAATTTTCAACATGTGAATAATTCTTCAGAGAGAAAAAATAAAATATCTTTCCAATCTACAAATAAGGAAAGAGATCTAATCTCTTTCTTTTAATCTTTTTGTAGATCTTTTAAAGAGAGATATTTTAATTTTAATTCTCTGTAATAAAATTATATCTTCCACATAATAAAAATTAAAATTAAAATTCTTTTTTAATTTAATGGGGCCGGCCACCTAAGCTTGGGTTCAAGCTAGGGCCGGCCACCCATGAACCAAGGCTTGGCCGGCCCTAGCTTGAACCACAAGCTAGCTTGGTCGGCCCCTTTCTCATGGGTATGAAGGTGGGTATAGGTGGGTATAGTACTCTATAAATAAGAGGCTACGATAGGGACCGAGAGGAGGAATTGGTTTTGGTCTCCCGATAAAATTAAGCATGTTCGCCCCGAACACACAACTTAATTTTATCAATAATAATTCATTCCACTAGAGAACTATTATTGAACTACCGCACCAATCCCAAATTACATTTTGGGCTCCTTCTTATTATGAGTGTGTTAGTCTCCCTGTGTTTAAGATAACAAATGTCCACTAATTAAGTAAGTTACTGACAACTCACTTAATTAATATCTAGCTCCAAGAGTAGTACCACTCAACTTCATTGTCATGTCGGACTAAGTCCACCTGCAGGGTTTAACATGACAATCCTTATGAGCTCCTCTTGGGGACATTCTCAACCTAGATCACTAGGACACAGTTTCCTTCTATAATCAACAACACACACTATAAGTGATATCATTTCCCAACTCATCGGGCTTATTGATTCATCGAACTAAATCTCACCCATTGATAAATTAAAGAAATAAATATCAAATATATGTGCTTGTTATTATATTAGGATTAAGAGCACACACTTCCATAATAACTGAGGTCTTTGTTTCTTTATAAAGTCAGTATAAAAGAAACGACCTCTAATGGTCCTACTCAATACACTCTAAGTGTACTAGTGTAATTATATAGTTAAGATAAACTAATACCTAATTACACTACGACCTTCCAATGGTTTGTTCCTTTCCATTATGGTCGTGAGCTACTGTTTATAATTTATAAGGTACCGATAACATGATCCTCTATGTGTGACACCACACACCATGTTATCTACAATATAAATTAATTGAACAACTACATTTATCATAAATGTAGACATTTGACCAATGTGATTCTTATTTCTAGATAAATGTTTATACCAAAAGCTAGGCTTTTAGTATACACTCTAACACTTTCAATGTTGCTGCTAGAGGCGGTTATAGTTACTTCATCACATTTACTGATGACTTCAGTAGATATGGTTATGTGTACTTGATGACACATAAGTCTGAATCCTTTGAAAAGTTCAAAGAATTCAAGAATGAAGTACAGAACCAGCTTGGCAAGAGTATTAAGATACTTCGATCTGATCGAGGTGGAGAATACCTTAGCCATGAGTTTCGTGACTACTTAGCTGAGTGTGGGATTTTATCTCAACTCACTCCTCCTGGAACACCACAGTGGAATGGTGTATCCGAAAGAAGGAATCGTACCTTATTAGATATGGTACGATCTATGATGAGTCACACAGATCTTCCGACATATCTATGGGGATATGCTCTAGACACAGCAGCTTTCATACTCAACCGAGTTCCATCAAAGGCCGTGATAAAGACACCATATAGGATATCGACTGGGAGAGATGCCCAGGTGTCTTTCATGAGGATTTGGGGTTGTGAGGCTTACGTACGACGTCAAGTCTCAGACAAATTAGGACCCAAATCCGACAAGTGCTATTTCATTGGATATCCCAAGGAAACTAAGATCTATTACTTCTACATTCCCAGTCAGCACAAGATAGTTGTGGCAAAGACTGGGGTCTTTCTAGAAAGGGACTTTGTTTCTAGAAAGACTAGTGGGAGCGCGTTCGATCTTGAAGAAGTTCAAGATGCGAACAATAGCACTGATGCCTCGATGGAAATTGAACTGGAACCACAAAGTGTTGTGGATGATGTTGTTCTACAAGGAGTTGAGGAACAACAACCAGTTCAAGTAGACATACCTCTTCGCAGGTCTGATAGGGTACGTCGTCATCCTGAGAGATACTCATTTCTCTTGTCTGACCATGATGACATTGTGCTCATAGAGGATGAGCCTACCACCTATCAGGAAGCTGTGATGAGACCAGATTCCGAGAAATGGCTAGAAGCCATGAGATCCGAAATGGAATCCATGTACACCAACCAAGTATGGACTTTGGTTGATCCACCTGAAGGGGTAAAACCCATTGGGTGTAAGTGGTTCTTTAAGAGAAAGACTGACATGGATGGACTTATTTATAAGGGTCGCTTGGTAGCTAAAGGTTTCAAGCAGATTCATGGTATTGACTATGATGAAACTTTTTCTCCAGTAGCGATGTTTAAGTCTATTCGGATCATGCTTGCTATTGTAGCCTACCATGACTATGAGATATGGCAGATGGATGTCAAAACCGCGTTTCTGAATGAAAACCTACTCGAGGATGTGTACATGACACAACCTGAGGGTTTTATAGATCCAGAGCATACTAGCAGAGTATGCAAGCTGCATAAGTCCATTTATGGATTAAAGCAAGCTTCTTGGAGCTGGAATCTTCGTTTTGATGATGCAATCAAACAGTTTAGTTTCATCAAGAACAAAGATGAGCCTTGTGTCTACAAGAATGTTGTAGGTGATATAGTTGTCTTCCTCATATTGTATGTGGATGACATACTACTCATTGGGAAGGACATCCCTATGCTTCAGTCTGTCAAGACCTGGCTAGGGAGTTGCTTCTCAATGAAGGACTTAGGTGAGGCATCCCGCATTCTTGGGATACAGATCTATAGAGATAGATCTAAGAGATTGCTTGGCCTAAGTCAGAGTACATATATTGACAAGGTACTCCTTCGGTTTGCCATGCAGAACTCCAAGAAGGGATTTCTGCCGATGTCACATGGCGTGAGTCTTTCGAAGACTCAAGGTCCCTCTTCTAGAGAGGAGAGAGACCGCATGGATCAGATCCCTTATGCCTCAGCCATAGGATCGATCATGTACGCCATGCTATGTACTCGACCTGATGTCTCGTATGCTTTGAGATACCAGTCAGATCCAGGTGAAAGTCACTGGATAGCGGTCAAGAATATTCTTAAGTACTTACGAAGGACTAAAGAATATTTCTTGATATATGGAGGCAATGATGAGCTAACTGTAAAGGGTTACAGTGATGCCAGCTTTCAGACCGATCAGGATGATTACCGATCGCAGTCATTAATGGTGGTGCTGTCAGCTGGAAGAGTTCGAAGCAGGATACAGTAGCTGATTCTACAACAGAAGCCGAGTATATTGCTGCTTCAGAGGCAGCAAAGGAGGCGGTTTGGATTCGCAAGTTCATTACTGAACTTGGGGTGGTTCCTAGCATTGCTGACCCAGTTGAGCTCTATTGTGACAACAATGGAGCTATAGCACAGGCGAAGGAACCTCGCTCACATCAGCGGACCAAGCATATACTACGGCGCTTCCATCTCATTCGAGAGATTATCGATAGAGGAGATGTGAAGATTTGCAGAGTACCTACAGAGGCTAACATCGCAGATCCCTTGACCAAGGCTTTGGCACAGAGGAAGCATGATGGTCACACTAGGTCTTTAGGCCTTAGAGCCTATACTGATTGGCACTAGTGCTAGTGGGAGATTGTTAGTTAGAGCCCTAGAGCCAATCATTTGATGATTGTATGGACTCATGTATATCATATTCTTGTATATTAATAAAGGCATTTGTTTGGTTATTATACTTATTTATATTAGTGTCAAATAGACTAAGTATAATAGCGTCCTTGAGTAGAAGGTTCATACCTATATCAATCGATTAGTTGAATCGATAGTGAGATGATATAGGGAACACTACTCTAAATCATTCCTAGTCGAGTATTAGCATTCAGGGACAATGTTAATAAAATATGACTAGCATGTAGGTCAGCTCGATGACTTGATCTCACAAGTCATGGATATAGAGATATCAAGCTGACACATGGGTATGCATTAGAGAATGTATACTGAATGACCCGCCATGAGAAAGTATCATGGATCGTTATATGAGTGTCATATACTTTCTCATGTGGCTATTAGTATGACTATTAGTCCTTAGACCTGAAGTCACCATGGATCCCTACATAAGGAGTTATGTACTTTAGTTTCGTCAAACGTCACTCGTAACTGGGTGGACTATAAAGGCGATTACTGGGTATGTAACAAATTATGCGGAGGGATGTGAGTGACGTAGATGGAATCTATCCCTCCCATATGACGGGAGCGACATCGGTATTCTTGATAGAGTGAGACCACTAAGTGCATGGCCATGCCCAAATGAGTCAACATTAGATGTTGAGCTCATTTGATCGAGTGAGTCTACTTGGAGTTCAAGATTTAGATTTATTAGAGGATGACACGGTCTATGCCTCACATTGATCAATCTAGATGTTTAGGATAGAAGGACAATGTCATATATTTTGTGAGGAGTCACAATTGGTAGTCACAAGGTGATGTCGGATCTCGACATTCTTGTAACTTGGGTAGTAATGATGTGTTGCTAGATACCGCTCATTACTTATGCTCCTAAATGGGTTTAGGGCATTGCCAACGTTACAAGAACCTATAGGGTCACACACTAAGGACAATTAGATGGAGATTTGGTTCATATGATGAACCAAGAGGATTAGATTCATTTGATGAATCATATTGGATTAAGAGTAATCTAAATTGGGCTAATTGAGTTGGACTCAAGTTGATTCATGTATTTAATGAGTCTAATTTAGATTATGACTCATTAAATCAACTTAATTTAATGAATTAGATTCATTATATTAAGTTGGCTTGAATTATATGGTTGGATTAGATCAACCATGAGAAGATTTGATCAAGTTTGACTTGATTTGAGAGGAAGAGAAAAAGTCATGTTTGACTTGACTTTTTGCCACATCACTAGTGAGTTGGCAAGATGTGGACCAATAGGATTGCTCCACATCATCAATGTGTGCCACCTCATGGAGGTTACAAGCCTCCATAGCATTTAATGTGGCCGGCCCACATTAAATGAGGAGGTTACACTTGTTGCCATGTCATTGAGTGAGGTGGCAAGATGTGGACCAATAGTGTTGATCCACATCATCCTAGAGTGCCACCTCATGGGGGTTACAACTCTTAATGGTCTCCACATTAATTGGAATTAATGTGGGGAGTTACACCTCCAAGATGTGGCCGGCCACTCTAGTGGGGAATGAAAATATTCATTTTTCATTCAAGTGTGATTAAGTCATCTTCTTCCTCTAGAGCTCTCTCTTCTCCCTCTCCTCCTCTCTTGGCCGAACAAGACAAGGTGCTAGCACACCTTTGTTTGGTCTTCTCCATCAAGGATTGTTCGTGTGGATACTTCTAGAGGACCGTACACTTGACGGTCTAGAGATCCGGCACCTTGGACGAGCGGGAACGCGAAAGGCACGCTTAGAAGGTATAACCCTTATCTAGTGTAGATCTAAAGGTTTTACAAACTCGTACAAGAAAAGGTTTTTCGAAAAGTTTTTGTTTACGAATCTTTGCATGGATCTACGACTTTGGGTGACTCGGGGTTTCCGCGACGCGAAAAAGCGGTTTTCGCGGCCCGAAGAACCCAACAAATTCTAACTCAAGTTGCACAACTTGAGGAGAATAATTCCAAATTGAAAAATCAAGTACTTGAGCTAAAACAACTATTAGAAAAATTCACAACAAGATCTAAGTATCTGGATATGATATTTATATCACAAAGAGTTGTGTACAATAAGTCCAGACTCGGATACAAGTCCAGCTTAACTAATAAAACGTTTATATCTTTAGTCAACCAACATAAAAAATCAAACCAAAGTCTGGGTTTCGAAAGTGTGCCTAACCATACAAATAGAAATCAATCAATACTACGTACCTAAAAATAAAATACACCATCTAAAAACCTTAATCTCAAAAACTAACCCCTCTAAGCTAAAGTCAACCAAGGTTTAACTAAATTAACTAAAAACAAAATTAATCTAAACACAAACTATAACCAAGTCTATTATAACTATAAAACAAATCGACACAGACCCAAAACTTAAAACCCAAGTCCAATAATTCAAGGGGAGGCTCCAAACTAGTTGGCACCTCTAAAATCAATAAACTTACCTAGATAGGTAATTAGGACTAGTCCAAAAAGAGACAAAAATTTAACTTGATAAGCGGTACTGGTGAAGTTTTGGATGATAATAGGTTAGGGAAACTTTGCGTATACCTATCTAGGAAGATATGGCTTCGACTTGGTACACTTGGCTTAGTGGAGCTAAGTGAAGCCATCTCTTACAAATCCTAACCGGTTAGACCAAAGTTTTGTATTAATTTCAATGGATAGGACTTTTTAAAAAATTTTGAAAGCGTGGTTACTCTAATGATGTCTAAGTGAATCATTACAATTTAGAAGTTTATCTGAAAAATACCTCCCTAAAATTCAACCTAATTCATCTCATAAAATTATACGATTCCCTGATTGAAAATATAAATAAGGTGAGATAATTAAGGATTTAAAATTAAAAATTAAATTTAAAACTTAAGAATTAAAACTAAAATTAAAATTAAATTAAATTAATGGTAAAAGCATAAATTAAGAGTTAAAAATAAAATTAAATTAAAAATTAAAAATTAAAAATTAAATTTAAAACTTAAATTAAAATTAAATTAAGTTAAATTAAAAATTAAAATGAATGAATTGAATTAATAATAATAACTTCCATCTTTAGTAGGAAATCAAGTGAATATTGGACAGTTATTTCAGACATATGACTTAGGATCACATTAAATTCACTCAAGTCATATCAAGGCCGTGAAATCGAAAATTTCGTTGAACTTGAGATCGTAATTATTAAATATTAAAAATATAAATTTATTGATATAGAATTTATATAATTTCTCTTACTATACTATTTATTAGTCGTGAGAATTAAGTTGTCCAAGATTAAAAAAAAAAACTGAAAATTCTGTAACCGTTCACCTACTAAAAAATATTCAAGAGGATGAAGTATCAAAAATAAGAAAATAATTTATAATTTCGTTAGCCATTTGCTCATCGAAAAGTTAGTTATTGGAGAGGACTGAAAGATTTTCTTATTCAATTTGATAATGTCTGAACAATTTTAAAAATAGATGAACCTTAATAAATTATTCTCTCCGGGAGAAGGTTGCACATTGCTTCAAGATACCATCAAGAGATCATAAATTGAGACAAGTCGAGTCGCAAGGGTAGGGGCAATCGATCCATGCGAAGCCTCTTCGGTCGTAGAACCAATCTGCGATCGCAGTGGCAATTCTCTGTCCGAACAGAATGACAATAAGAAGGGCAAGATCGAAAGAACTGAATTCATTTCAGTAACAAAGTGTTCAAGAAACCCTACTGTGTTGTTAAGCGTAGGGGAGTTAGCACCGAACCATGCCTCTTGCCATTCTGTTTGGCCGTGGATAAAGCATGAGTTTATGAACATGCCCATGGACCTCAACTCATCCAATGCCTTCAGTGCATTCAAAAAGTTCCCCCTGTACTCTGCAATATGAAGACAAACACTCCTATCAATCTTCCTTCTTGTTAAGGTTCGAGTTTCGATTTGTTCACCTTGCAAGACTTTGAGTTGAGTCGGAGAGCACTGCGAGATATGAAGCTTGCAGTCCTTCCAAGTTCCATTAGGATCTGCAGTTTCTGGTACCAAAATATTACTAACCTGAAATTAGAACACCTAATAGTCAACGATTTCTCAAAGCTGAAGTGAATGATCTGCATTCTCTCATATATTTGTTGATATTTTATTTTGTTTTGTTTTTTGGTTAATTCAGTTATCAAGCTCTTCCAACCGACTAACCCTACACATGACCAGCTCGGCCCTACAAAAATTTCCCATTAGTTTTTAGAGATTCGAACCTGCCTACCTCTTACCATCACATCGTACCCTAGGGGCATATTTGTTGTTATTTTTGACTATGTGATGCATACCTGCCATGAGTCATAAGCTGAATTCAGAATAAACAGAGGCGTCTTCACTTCATGGACCATGTATTGTGGGAAAAAACACTGCACTTGAATATCAAACTATTAGTGACAACATAACTAGATTTACAATGAAACAATGACTTCAAAGCTACTTGCCATTGCTGGCTCCATTGCTGAGTTGCAGCCAGGCAAATTCTTTGCAGATCCCTGAAAACCATGAAATGAACTTTATCTTTTTTTTGTTCATACTCGTGCACTGAACAACTAAGTGCAATGAGATCATACATGTGTAGTGACAACATCATTGTAGTAGGCCTTGATGGTTTCTTCTCCAGCGATATCTTTCCTGTCGAATAGCAGCGAGCAACTAATGAATCTCACTGTCAATTTGGTTAAGTTTGAGTGTAACTCGGTGGAGAACTTACACATGCACAAAATAACCAGCATCTGAAAGACATTTAACCTTGGCACTCGATGGAAGAAAGCCTCTAAAGCTATCGCAATGAAGTATCGAGGCCAATCCTCCGGCTGAACTTCCAGTAAGAAGAGCCTGCAAACACACATTTAAGTTATATGTCAATGAGATTTTAGTTATGATAAGAAGAAGTTAGCTAGCGGAGCCAGAGGCTATACAGTCTCGGCCTCCCTCATTCCTCTAGCAAGTAGCTCTTGCATAACAGCACGCCATATCCTGGCGCCTCTGTAGTAAACATGGGAGACCTAAACATGCAATTCAAAGAACGAAGAATTAGCTTCACGAGAAGGACAACTTGATGATCCTGTAGAAGGTCAATCTGACTCACAGGGTCTCTTTCCTCAACATCACCAGTGAACGATGAACCATCACAGTAACGTATCTTCACTCTGTTCCAGTTGTAGAAATCTGGCAACGACAAAGCTTTAAATTCTACAACAAGGACAAAGCTTCTATCTTCTTAATTACCTGGATTTAATGCTTGGTCATTGGTTAAGATGCCAGAAAAATAACTCTGTGCATCCATTTTGTTGGAAGAGCCCAAAGCACTATCCTTTCTGTATCCACAAGTTGTCGGATTACGGCACCATCCTCCTCCCTGAAAATGAAAACGAGCACCACCTTAATTACAGAGGCGGTCCATGCATGAAACTCATTCCTACGAGTCTGTGCAGGACTATACCTCGAGATGAACCACCCAACTCCTGAGACCTGATCCCCAGCCTGAAGATAGATGGTAAGCTGGGGGACTTCCATCCAAACACACTGCACCCTGTGCCACGGCACTGTAGACCTTTGTAATGTTCACAAACTCTGCGTCTGATTTCAGCAAAGCCAGTGCAGTGAGTAGTGCACAAGTCCAGGCATGAAATTTAGCAATTTTCAACATCTGCAAATGGATGAACAAGTACAAACTCATAACCAGCTTTTTAGAGATTCTGTAGAGAACGTAGGGTACGACCGAATGCAGTACCTTGGCCAAGTTCTTCAAGGTTACAATGGGCATCTGTTTTCTAGAATATATAATGGGAAGATCCCGTCGACAACTAAGTATTGATTGTTCATGACGAACTAAGTGAGTATCCTAACGTTATCATGTATAGGGCGGCCAAATGGGTACATGGCAGATAAAAAGAATAGAGGAATAAAGGTGGAGAGTTTTTTTTTGTTTACTTATTTTGCCCTGACTACAGTGTTTGACGTGCATAGATCGTACTCACAACTTGGTTCAGTATAATTTGGACCTTAGATTTGCATCCCTACGGATCTATGCCTGAGAGAGAGTCCATCTAATTGGATGATTTACGTAGGGAAACCCTTAACCACTACCTTCTTACAACTGCTAAACATTCTATAAAATTGGTTCGCGATCATTGCTAATATATTGTTAAATTTCATTCCATCTCTGTATAGATGCAATGAGAAGGCTAATTTTACCAACCGACTTAATTCCCTTCCTAGCTTGCTTCCTATATACTACTTTAAAGGAAAATTTTAATACCTAAATTCATTTCTTTTTTATTTTATTTCTTTCCATCCAAGTGAATACAAAATTTGAAAGTTAACATAATTTTACCTTAATCTAGCAGAATATTTTAAATTTTCTACTAACTCTTTCTTTTCTTAGCAATAGAGATCTATTCAGGCAAACGTAAGATTGCATAAGTTTATCCTTTTAAGAAAAGAGATAAGTAGATTCCAAGAAAAAGCAATATATATTATATATAATTAGATTGTTTTAATAAAAATCTAAAAAATATATTTTATTAGATTGTTTTAATAATGGGCCAAAAGAAATATATTTACCATAAAATTTAAGAAAAAAATCTAATATAGAAAATAAATAAATAAAAAAAGAAGGAAGGTAGATCATTTTTTCCTTTCCAAGACTTTTTTCTGTGTTCAATTCTTTCTTCCTTAATTCATTTACAGAAATTAGAAGACTCTAAAGAGTGAAGTCTAAATCTTGAACGCCAATTTCCTCTCTTCTTCTTAATCTCTTTTAATTAAATCAGAAAAACTTATTCTCTAATTAAAATTTTAGTTTCATCAATATCATCATTTATCAATATATAAACCTGCAATGCAAGTTATCTACTTATCTATACTTTTTTATTATCAATATTCAATATTAATTTTTAATATTATATTGAAGTCTAATATTTTGTAATTTTTCTTGAAGATTTGAAAGAAATGATCCCAATTTTAATCATCATATAATAGATTATATTAATTGCTTCAAGCACAAACCAAAGTTTTATTGCTCTTTAACTATTATTTTCACTGCTTGTGTTTGTTTCGTTGCTAACTTATTGCTGGTTTTGTGTGTTTTATTTTTACACTTGAAATGTATAATACAAATTTGTTTCAAAGAAATATTAATCTGGGAGTCATAAAAGAAACAAAAGAAAAAGAGTGTTAACTATACTAGTTGTTGTAACATTAATAGAAAGAAGTTTTTGTAAATTAAAATTGATAAAATCTCACTTCTGTTAAATTGTCTCAGAAAAGATTAAATGACTTGGTAATTTTATGCATTAAAAATGAGGTGTTAGAAAAACTTAATTTTGAAGACCTTATTGATGATTTTACTTCTCAAAATGTTAGAAGATTTGGATTTTTTTTCAATGATTACTTGATATTTTTTTTGTATTGGTAGCCATTGCACTTTTTGGAAAAGTTTGGAAAATATATTTTGTATGATGTTGCACTTTTGGAGAATTATACTTTGTATAGAATTTATCATATTTTAAATTAAATATATTGATTTTCAAATTTTTCTACTAAACTCTATTCAAATTGTATATGAGTTAATATTTTTTTTTCTTATAGGGCTCTTATTCTCTTTTCACCAAAGGCCCCCAAAAGTCAAGACTAGCCCTACAGAGATCCCAACTTGGAATGACCAAGTTGTTTAAACCATGTACTTATCCTGATTAGTTTAATATATTAAGATAAAGTTGAGAATAAAAAACCAAAGTGAGAGAGTGAACTAATGAACCTTGGAATATATTGAGAATAATTTCAAATCAAAGTTAATATATTCTTAAAATTCTCCTTAATATATCTATATATTCATATCTGAATTTGACAACATAAATTGAGAATAGTAAATTTTTAAATGAATAGAGAACAAATTAAAAAAAGGAAAAAAATTTTGAGAGCCATGGAAGAAAGAGAGACAACAGGAGAAAATAGTACGTATTTTTGAAATTTTAAAATTCAAATACATGAAATGGGTATTGTTGAAACTTGCTTTGTTAGAATTTATTTGTTCAATTTAATTAATGAAATAATAAATCTAAATGAGTGGATATTTGAAGTAAAATAGGTCAAAGTAAATTTGAAAAAAATCAAAAAAAAGGCATGGTCCTTGAAACGGAATGGGTGTGAATGAATTGTTGTGATACATTCAGAAAATTATGGCTGTTCATTTCAATTTGGAGCTTGGTGGTTTTTTCAATTTTAATATTCAAAACTGAAAACAAGTTCTCTTTTGGCACATGCCTTTTGGCAAGAGACATATACATTCATTGTGACTTTTGGAAGTGACTACTCAAGTCTATAAATAAAAAAGAGACTGTGAAGACAAAAATAACCAGAAGTTTTTTTCTCTCATCTCTATAATATCTAATTTTTATATTCTCCAAGTTCTAAAATATTTTCTATTGTTGCTTATAGAAAATATTGCAAAGACTTGTCATATCTCAAAAACTATTTGTCATTGCTCCCCTAAGTAACATTAAGAGGGGACAAATAAACTTTTTAGGAAAACGTATCTCGTACATGTTTCAAGCCTTCAACCACTTGTTTCCTAATTTTGGGAGATCACCTCATATCATTTTTCCTACAATCTAAAAAACATATTTTATTTGATCTCCGAAGAAATGATGGAGCGTGAAACAACCATGGTGGCACTAAAGTTTATGAATCAAGACATGGCCACTCTGGATAGGTTTGATGGTACAAACTTTACACGATGACAAAACAAACTAAAATTTCTACTAACTGCAATGAAAATCTTGTACATTCTTGATCCAAATTTGGAAGACATTCTGGAACCAACTGATGAAGAAGACGAAGATCTAAGGATCAAAAGAGAGAAAAGGAAAGAAGATGAATTGATGTGTCATGGTCATATTTTAAATGTCTTGTCTGATCGTCTCTATGATGTCTACACAAACACTGCCTCTGCTAAAGAAATATGGCAAGCATTGGAAAATAAGCATAACGCGAAAGAAGGTACCAAGAAGTTTTTAATTTCCAAATACTTTGATTTTAAATTTCTTAATGATAAACCATTACTGCCTCAAGTACATGAATTGCAAGTTATTATTAACAAAATGAGGGTTGTAAAGATTGAGTTACCAGAATCTTATCAAGTCAGTGCAATCATAGCAAAATAACCATCTACTTGGAAAAGTTACTGGAAAAAAAATTCTTCATAGTTTCGAAAATTCTTTTTTGGAACAAATACAAAAACATTTGCGTATTGAGAAAGAATCTATGATGAGAGATAAGAATGAAAATTCTTATGAAGGCACTTCTAAGGCCAACATTATAAATCAGCTAATGAAAGTTAACAATAACAATGAGAAAAGAGGAAATCTGTTGGTGCAGTTAGCACTAACGGTCTAACTCAGGTTTTGATGAATGACAAAATATGTTAAGTTAGTTTTATAGTGATCTAACACTTTAACTGAGTGTACAGGAGAAGTCTAGATAGGTCGACGGACTGACCGGATATTTTGCACAAAGTCCAGCTAGGTTAACGAGCTGACCTGATAGCTGGCACAAACTCTAGACAGGTCGACGGGCTAACCTGATAGCTGGCACGAACTCTAGACAGGTCGACGGGCTGACCTGATAACTGGCACGAAGCCCAGACAGGTCGACGGGCTGACCGGATGTCTGGCAGGTAAGTTAAGGTAAGTCACTGGAGGAGAGTGACTTAGTGAGGACGCAGTTAGGGAACTTAGGTGTCGATCCAACTTAGAATCATTTCGGAAATCTAAGTTGAGATCGTGACTAGATTCCGGTCTTGGTGAGACGGAATCTAATTACTACTCTATAATTGTGCTAACACTTTGTTTTGCAGGATAGTATAATTTGCATTTGCCTCGGACTAACATTTTCTTACAGGAAATTGAGTTGCTAGAAAATGATGGTCTGGGCGCCCAGAATGCAAATTCTACCCCGACGCAACGTGGAGCGCGCTGATTGGTTGGGCCGATGTTACGCTCCAGGCACCCAGAGCTTCTTATATAAGGAGGTCACCACCTGGAGCAAAGAACAACAACTTCTTTTACGACTGCTCTATTGCGCATTGCTCATGCGACGCTGCGAGGCTTCTCCGACAACCTGCGACCCGAGTTTATTTTCCTGTTGTCGGTATTTTTTTAAAGAGTTATTGTACTTACATTTGTAATCATTCTTCGAACTGCTAGTGAATTGCCCAACGAAAGCACTCGACGAGTGCAGACCTTGGAGTAGGAGTCGACGAAGGCTCCGAACAAAGTAAAACTAGTTTGTGTTAGTGTTGTGCTTTTTAATTCTCAGCTGCATACTTGATTCGATTTTTGAATTCTCGACGATCGCTATTCACCCCCTCCCCCCCCCCCTCTCTAGCGTTTTCATGATCCAACAAGTGGTATCAGAGCAAGTACCACTCTGATTTGATGCAACCACCAATCAGACAGAAGGGGTGAAATTCTTTTTCATTTTTTTCGACTTTAAGTTTATCAATACAATTCAAACTGGTATCGGTACTTTTTTTGGAATTTTTTTCGTAGTAAATTAAATTGAATTGGTGCAACACCAATTCAGTCTTAAATTTCCTTTTTCTCCCACACTGCTAATCCAAGACCAAGTCTTGGGATCCTTTTCCTTGTTTCTTTGTATGCAAGATCAATGTCTCAAATCGAAAGTTTCAGCACAAGTCGTCTTCCTCTATTCAACGATGACGGCTTCTCCTACTGGAAGAAACGAATGGAGGTCTATCTGAAGTCCGACTTTCAGCACAAGTCGTCTTCCTCTGTTCAACGATGATGACTTCTCCTACTGGAAGAAACGAATGGAGGTCTATCTGAAGACCGACTTCGACTAGTGGTTTAGCGTCACCAGATGCTACAAGGCGCCTGTCGACAACTCCGGAAATCCATTGGACCCGGAACAGTGGAATCCGGACATGAAAAAGAAAGCCCAGACAGACTTCAAATCCCTCAACACATTACAATGTGGGTTAACGAAGGAAGAGCTAAACCTAGTGGGCCCACATTAAAATGCAAAAGAACTGTGGGACAAGCTCAACAAACTGCACGAAGGACAAGCAACGCCAAGGTAACCAAACGAGACCTCTTCTTAAATAAATTATTTAATATTAAGATGCAGGAAGGAGAATCCGTGAGACAACTCCACGCGAGGATCAAAGACATCCTCAACGGACTTCATACCATCGGCCACCAAATGAAGAACCGCGACCTAATAAGGTACGCCCTAAACACATTTTCTCGAAATTCATTGTGGGCATCCATCGTGGATGCCTACAAGGTTTCGAAGAATCTTTCAAAGTTAAAGTTAGATGATCTATTCTGTGTACTTGAGTTACACGAGCAAACTAACGCCAAAATCGAGAAAGGTGTTGTTCTTTTTGCAGGTTCCTCCAAGGAAAAGACAAAGACCAAGTCTGAACCTAAAGATGAGTTTGACTAAGATTCAGAAGACGAAGAGTACCTAGTGAACTTGATAAGAAAGATGTTCACCAGGAGAAAGAAGAACTTCAGCATAAAAGACCTGCAGAAGATTAACTCCACCAACGAACCACGAAATATGACTTGCTTCGTGTGCAACAAGAAGGACCACTACAAGAACGAGTGTCCAAAATTAAAGAATGACAAGTCAAAAAGACAACCAAAAAGAATACACTCAAAGCAACATGGGACGAATCATTTTCAGAGGAATCGAAAGTCGAAGAGCAGAAGAACCGAAGCTACCTCGCACTGATGGCCCACGAATCAGAATCAGAGGACAAATCGGAATACGGGTCCGAACCCGAATCAAGCCATGAGTTCATACTCGTTTCTGAAGGTTCGATGAGGTAAATTTTTATTTAAGCAGAAAGTTTTTTAAAGTTATTTCTTGTTTAAATAGAAAATTAGCCAAACAAGAAAATCAAAATAAATAGCTCCTTGAGGAAACCCAACAACTCAAGGAACAAATTACAAATTCTAATCCAAATCAAGTTTTAACACTTGAGGAGGAAAATTCAACACTAAAAGATGAAATTAACAAACTAAAAGGGTTATTAGAAAAGTTCACAACTAGATCTAAAAATTTGGGCCTAATATTAAATAATCAAAAGGGAGTATACAACAAATCTGGACTTGGACACAAATCTAGCTCAACAAATAAATCATTTATTTCACTTGTATCTCAAAATAAAAAACAAACCAAAGTTTGGATTCCGAAAGCGTGTTTAACCACGTAAGTAGGAATTAATCAATATTATATATCTAAAAATAAAATATATTATGTAAAATCCAAAAACCCAATTCAAAATTCTAACTATAAGATTAAATCAACTAAATCAAAATCAAATAATAGAAATAACTATAGAACCAAAATAAAATCAAACTATCATCAAGTTGATTACAATTATAAAAATAATCGACACAAACCCAAAACTAAAATTTAACCCAGATCAATAATTTAGGGGGAGGGTTCAAACTAGTTGGCACGTCAAAAAATTACCTACCCGGCAGGGTAATTAGGATTAGTTTAAAAAGAGACAAAAGTTTAACTTGACATACGGTACTTGTGAAGTTTTGGATGATAGTTGGTTAGGGAAGCTCGGTCTATGCATGTCTAGGAAGATATGACTTCGACCTGGTGCATTTGGCTAAGTGGAACTAACTGAAACTACCCCTTACGGATCCTAACTAGTTAGACCAAGATTTTGTACTAAGTTCAGTGGATAGGACTATTTGAAAAACCTCGAAGGCATGGTTACTCTAATGATGTCCAAGTGACTCATCATAGCCAGAAGTTTATCCAAAGAATACATGTTTGCTGATCTCAAACCAAAACCTGAATCTAACACAAAGTTAAACCAAACCCTAAAACTGAACTTGACTCATTTCACAAAAATTAAAGGATTCAATGATTAAAAACATAGATCGGATGAGATGACTAAGGACAAAAATCAAATTCAATTTTCATTAAATTAAATTATTAATTTTTAATTAAATCAATTCAAATTAAATTAAATTTTAATTTAATTAAATTAAATTTTAATTTAATTAAATTAAATTATTAAATTTTAATTAAATCAATCCAAAATTTAATTAAATTTTAATTAAATTAAATTATTAAATTTTTAATTAAATAAATTTAATTTAAAAATTAAATTAAATTTTAATTAAATTAAATTACTAAATTTTAATTAAATTAAATTACTAAATTTTAATTAAATAATTTCAAATTAAATTAAATTTTAATTAAATTAAATTATTAAATTTTAATTAATTCAATTCAAATTAAATTAAATTATTAAATTTTAATTAAACCAATTCAAATTGAATTAAATTTTAGTTAAATTAAATTATTAAATTTTAATTAAATCAATTCAAATTAAATTAAATTTTAATTAAATTAAATTGTAACTAAATCAATTTAAATTGTAATTAAATTAAATTAATTATTTATAAATAATTTAAAAAAAATACTTTAACTTAAAAAAATTAACTTAAAAATTATTTTAACTTAAAAATTATTTTTAAAAAATTATTTAACCTAAAAAATAAACTTAAAAAATATTTTGAAAATTATTTTAACTTAAAAATTATTTTAAAATTTATTTTAACTTAAAAACTATTTTAAAAAATTGTTTTAACTTAAAAATTATTTTTACTTAAAAATTATTTTAAAAATTTATTTTAACGTAAAAAATTTTTAAAAAATTATTTTAACTTAAATTTTTCTTAAAAATTATTTTAATTTAAATTTTTTTAAAAAATTATTTTAACTTAAAATTTTCTTAAAAATTATTTTAACTTAAAATTTTCTTAAAAATTATTTTAAAATTACTTTAATTTAAAAATTATTTAAAAAATTATTTTAACTTTTAAAAAATAAAAAGAAAAAAGAAAAACAAGGAGTCAGAAACCAGGGGTGGGCACCCCTGGTATTCAACTCTAGGCGCCTAGAACACTCTCCAGGCGCCTCACATTGCATCTGCTCCAGGCGCCCAGACCTCGTCCGAGCGCCCGGATTGCCCTATATAAGGGGCGGCAAGGCCGCCCCCTACTCCTTGCACCTCTCCTTTCCACTCTTGCAAAGGCTCTCATCAGGCTTTAACGCAAGAGGGATCAAATTTAAAATTGTACTTCCTCCTTCAGTTATTACGCCGTTGTGAAACAATTGAGGTTGTCATTTCTATTTTCATTAATGATGCCTGGGTAAAATTTCCTTCTCTTCCCAAGTTTATAAATTGCTTTATTTTAATAATTTTTGGCTTAGTTGAGTTTTTCTTTGATAAATTAGGAAACGTTCTAGATTTGATGTTGGACCCTCTACTGCTAGTACGGACACTAAGTTTCTGACTGAAGAACTTAGGATTAGGTTTGCTAGTACTATCTAGATGTCTATCTGGACTAGGTGTTTAGATAGACAATTTTTTGTACGTTCATGCATTCCTGCTGTAGAGGTCATTGACTACTACAGCTTGCATCATCTGGTTTATTATACTAGTTCAGTCAACATGTGCTGAACTATACAATAACCTAGTTAGAGTAGATGACCTTATATATACCAGGAGGGTAGCTGGTATTGATATCACGCTATCCTCTGCTGTCATCCTTACCTTTCTAGGCTTACGTCCTTCTGCATGCACTTTTCAATGCTATCCCCCTAGGGATCCACCATTTGGTGATTCCTACTCACACATTACACTAGATACGATTTATTCATTTTTTTTTTTTGGAAGAGCGAGTACCCACAGTCACCCTATTTAGGCCAGTCTCCCTTAGAGTTTAGGACTATGTCCTTTATAGGGTCTTGGTCTCTTGCATTTTGCCACTGACCACTCGCGACGTCACGATGATGCGTCCTTTTCACTCATTCTTACTATATGCCCTATTTCATAGACTAGATATAGACATTAGTTTACATATTTTTCATGCCATTATTTACTCAGTTGAATTCATCATGAGCAGACGGGTTCATATGCCCTACTGCCACATCTTGACCACATACCTTGCATCCTTAGAGATTGATGTCACTAGAGGTGATGTCAGAGCCCTGACTAAGTTTGACATGGTAGGGTCTAGGGACTTTTCTTTAGGAGGCATTCATATAGATGATGAGGGTATCTTGTCCTGGCGGAGGGGGGCCTAGTACCAGCCTGACTTGGACGACGAGCCAGATGCTGAGGGGGAGGAGGCAGAGGTAGATGAGTTGATGGATGCACTTTTCGGCGATCACCCTGCTCCATCACCGCCTCCAGCTCGAGTACCACATCCTGCTCCTCGCACCCTAGCCGACCGAGTTACCAGCCTTGAGACAGCTATGACTGGTCTCTGGCAGGAGGTCTCTGTTTTTCGGCGGGACATGCGACAAGAGATTTCCGAGCTTGGACAAGATATACGACAGGATGTCTCCGATCTTTGACGGGACATATCCAGCTCTCGAGAGGATGACTGGACTCATCACTCTGAGCTGAAAGAGATGTTACACTCTTTGGGTTCCGGACCACTCTCCTCATCATCCCGATAGATTAGATTGCCACTATTTACGTGTATTTTGCCTTGACTTATATATTGACTTCTTTATATTTCATCTCAGACATTGACTTATCATCTTATGATTAATAGACTAGGAGTTTTAAATTATAAAATTGTTGTCAAAAATATTTTTCTTAAATTCTAAGGTAAAACTTTTTATATTTTCAAAATTCCCTATTTTTTGATTTTTTTTTTTTTTTAAAAAATCAGTTTTAACCTTAGACTAGATCAATCTCTTAGAAAGCATGCTCCTATAGGTCTAGAACTTGAGCATCTCACCAACACACTAGGACTACCTTGTTTGTGAATTGCTGAACTTAGAAAGGGGTGAGATGTATAGGTAGATTGCATGGACTTAAGATGCTTATATCAGTGCATCAACATAAGTCTGGGCATTAAATACTAAACTAATATTAATCAGGTTAAGTTATTCAGCTTAGTTAAACACTAACTGCATACATTAACTTAACCTGACTAAGTAAGTGAAAGCTACTATCTTCTGATAGTTAGTAAGTAACTAATAGTTAAACAGTCAAGGACACTTTCAAGCTGTGTTATTTTAAAGTAATGTCAGGTTTAGGAGGATAATTATTATTGAAAATATTTTGCAAAATTTTATTTCAAAAATTATTAAAATGATAAGTCCTAAAGACAGCTTTAAAAATAGGTTTTAAGATTTCAAAATCTTACTTAAAGTTTTACCATTTGATTTTTGAAAACTTCTCTTATATCTTTTCAAAAAATTCATTTTTTAAAAAAAATTAAAGTATCCCTTATTTTTAAAATGTTGTTTTCAAAATCTGCCTTATCATCTTATTTTTGAAAGCCTTATATTTTTAACAAGACATTTTTGAAATTATCTCTTTTTCAAAATTTAATTTTTGAAAGTGTTTTTCAAATGGTTTGAAAATTATTTTAAATGTTTCCAATATTCATTTTCAATTTTTTAACGTTATACCTTTAATCATCTAACTCTTTCTAGTATTTTCAAATTTTATATCCTTTAAAAAGATAGTACATTTTGTAAATTTTGAAAATTATTTTTTCTTTATTACAAAACTTTATTTGAATTGAAAGGTAAACTTCCCCATTAATCCTGACAAATTTCTATTAAATTTTTGTCTTTCCTTTACTTAGCCACTTTTCTTAAACCTGTTTATGCTTGTTATTTTTTGATGAATGTCAAAGAGGAAAGGTTAGGTGGCTTAACTTAGCAAAAACTAGACTAAACAAACACCAAACTAATTAAAAAGTAAATCAAAATCATTTCTTTGGTAACATTTATTTTTGCATATTTCTTTGTGTTAGCGTTGTGTTTTTTAATTTTCCGCTGCATACTCGATTCGATTTTCGAATTCTCGACGATCGCTATTCACCCCCCCCCCCTCTAGCGTTTTCACGATCCAACAAAATCCACTTGGTCCTAAAAGTATACAAAGAAAGCCCAAAGGGAAGTCCAAGGGAGCATGCTTTGTTTGTGGAAAATATGGGCATTACGCTCAAGATTGCAGGTTTAAAAAGAAACTGAGTCAAGAGGAAGCAAAGATTAACTCCATAGAAATGGACAACATTATGGCAACTACAAGTCATGCTAATGTTGTTCAAGGAAAAGTGCTAGGATGGTGGTATGATACATGTGCTACAGTCCATGTTGCATATGATAAGTCCTTGTTCAAGACTTATCAAGAGATTGAAGGCATGCAAGGGATTCAAATGGGAAATGAAGGGCATTCGAAAGTAGTTGGTAAAGGAAGTATAGTTTTAATCTTTACTTTGAGAAAAACAATAACTTTGAAAATTGTTCTTCATGTTCTAGACATGAATCGGAATTTGGTTAGTGGTGAACTACTCAACAAGGCAAAGATTAAGGCTGTGTATGAGTATGGAAAATTGATTCTTTAGGTCTCTAATAACTTTGTCGGGAAAGGATTTTCTTGTGATGGCAAGGTGAAGTTATGAACTAGTGATAATGGAATAAATAAATATGCTCGTGCAGTTTGCACTAACAGTCCAACTCAGATTTTGATTAATGACAAGTGAGTTATGTTAAGAGTCTTTGTGTTCTAAGTACTTTACCAAGTGTGAAGGAATTGATAGATCTGAAGGATATGACACCAGGCTGAAATCCAACTACTTCTGCGGGACCAGATAATTGGTGTGAAGTCCAAATAGGTCAACAGTTAACCTGATATATGGTAGAAAGTATGGTTCAGTCCACGGGACCTGACAGACGGCAGAAGTCCAGTTGGGTCTGTGGACTTGATAACTTGTATGAAGACTTGGTGGGTCAAAAGACTAGTCAATCGACTGCAAGTTGGTAAGTAAAGATAAGTCACCGGAGGAGAGTGACTCGTTGAGGAACAGTAGGCGTCGATCTAGTTTAGGTCCATTTCGGACCCCTAAACTGAGACATTGACTAGATCCTGGTCTTAGGGAGACATGGTCTAATTACTACTCAGTATTATTATGCTAACACTTGTCTTGCAGGCTATTATTTGGTTTATTGGAGTAACACACTTTGCAGGGAAAGAAGAGCACAAAAAATCTCAAGTGAACAGTACTCGAGGCACATTCCAAGGGATGGAAGGTGCCTTCATGGAAGTCGCATTCAAGCACTGAAAACACCTTGGCACTGTCCATAGAAGGCGCCTTCAGTATATGGAAGGCGCCTTCTGTAGGATAAAGTTCAGAATTCGTCAAAGATAAGGGCCAAGCTATTCAAGATCAAACTTGCCACATTGGAAGCGCCTTCAAGGCCTTTGAAGGCGCCTTCCATGCTCATTAAAGGGAGTGCTTGCCCAAGCCATGACATAATTGACTCTAACAATCATCTGCACTTCCGATTGGACTTCCGAACGCTCTAGCTTCCTTCTACAACTCTGCTGCGACGCTGCCACGCTCGTCTACCACTAAGAAGTCGTTCAAACACTAAGCTCAAGCTGACCTTCTTTGAAAGAGTGTTTGGTAATCTTTTATTTTGTATACTTAATTATTGAAAAAGGACAAGTGCAATGTGTTGCACCTGTTCCGAATTTCTTTGTACTCGATTCCCTCTTCCGGAGATACCGAAAGAGAAATTTTAGTGAATTACCCATCGATAGGTCTGCAGGACCTGAGTCTTGGAGTAGGAGTCGCCGAAGACTCCGAACCAAATAAAATCGACCGTATCTATTTCTGTTCTTTTTAATTTTTGTATTTCTTCTACTTACATGATTAACTCTGTTTCTTTATGGCTTAGTAGATTAGATTAGCACATATAAGAAAATCTACCATGAATAGACTGATTAAATATGACTTTATATCTTGTGATTTAAATAACTTTAAAAAATGTGAAATATATATGTTAAATATATGATGACTAAAAAACCATTTCAAAGTGTTGAAAGAGAAACTCAAATTCTAAATCTTGTTCATTCGGATAGTTGTGAATTAAATGGAATGTTAACGAGAGGAGGAAATAGATATTTATAACATTTATAGATGAGTATTCAAGGTACACATTTGTTTATTTAATGAAACATATAGATGAAGCCTTTAAAATGTTTAAAGTATATAAAGCTTTAGTGGAAAACCAATTTAATAAAAAGATTAAAATACTTAGGAGTGATAGAGGTGGTGAATATGTTTCAAATGAATTTAATTTATTTTGCGAAGAAAATGAAATTTTACATCAATGTTCTGCACCTCAAAATCCTAAATAAAATGGTTTTGCGGAAAGAAAAAATCGAACTCTTGTAGAGATGATAAATACTATGATAATAAATGCAAAATTGACATTTAACTTATGGGGAGAAGCATTACTAGCAGCATGTCATATTGTGAATCGAATTCCTCTTAAAAGGAATAATATATATCCTTATGAGATATGGAAAGGAAGAAAGCCTAATATAGGTTACTTCAAAGGGTGGGGGTGTCTTGCTTATTGCAAAAACATGAACTCAATGAGGACTAAATTAGGTCCTAAAGGAATGAAGTGTGCATTTGTCGGATATGCCGCAAATAACAAAGCATATAGACTTTTAGATTTAGAAGCTAACGTGATAATAGAATCAAGAGAAGTGAAATTTTTTGAGAATTTACTTACTTCAGAAGAAAATTCTAAATTAATTCCATATAATGAGTCTTTAAGAGGAAATTTCGAAAGGATCAAAAATGATGTATCTTCTAAGGTTGATGAACAAACATGTGAACCTAGAAAAAGCAAAAGAATAAGGAAAATAAAACATTTAGATCCTAATGAGATTAATTCTTAACTAATATCTCTTGTTTGGTAGAAAGAGTTAGAAATAAGATAGTAAGAACAATTGCAATTGTCTTACAAAATAAAAGTGATCCTATAACTTATAAAGAAGCTATGCCTTCAAGAGATTCTATTTTTTGAAAATACACCATAAATAATGAAATGGATTCTATTATATCAAATTGCACTTGGGATCTTGTTGATTTACCTTCTAGCTCTAAACCTATTAGTTGCAAATGGGTGTTTAGAAGAAAGTATCATAGTGATGGATCACTTCTAACATTCAAGGATAGGTTAGTAGCCAAAGGGTATATATAAACAACAAGAGGGAATTGATTATTTTGACACATGCTCTTGTTGCTAGAATTACAATCATAAGGATTTTATTTGCATTAGTTCCTATTTATGATTTAATTGTCTATTAAATGGATGTAAAAATAGTATTTTTTTTTTAAATAGTAATCTTGAAGAAGAGGTCTATATGGAACAACCTGAATGTTTTATTTTACCAGGAAATGAAGAAAAAGTATGCAAATTACTAAAAGTTATGTATGGTTTGAACAAGCCCCAAAGTAATGACATGCAAAATTCAATTCTACTATTCTTTCGAATGGTTTTGTTCATAATTTCGTTGATAAATGTCTCTATCATAAAACATTTGATGATTGCATTATATTTATTTGTCATTATGTTGATGAGTTGTTAATAGTAAGTAATAAAATGGAAGGCATAGTAGAAACAAAGAAATTGCTATCTTCTATATTCAAAATGAAGGATCTTGGACATGTGGATACTATACTTGGTATTAAGGTCACAAGTAATAGTGGGGGCTATAAACTAAATCAAACACATTATATTGAAAAGATGCTTGATAAGTTCAAATATTTGAATTTCAAAGAAGCTAGTACTTCAATTGATCCAAGTGTCAAGCTAATCAAGAATGATGGAAGAGCAGTGGCACAACTTGAGTATACAAGAACAATTGATAGTTTAATGTATGCATTGCAATGTACAAGATCGGACATTGCTTTTGCAATAAGTAAACTAAGTTTACCAATAATCCAAACAATGATCATTGGAAAGCCATTAGAAGAGTTTTTGGTTATTTAAAGAAAACTAAAAACATTGGCTTGCATTATTCTAAATTTCCTGCTATATTAGAAGGATATACAGATACTAGCTGGATATCGAGTGTTGGAGATAATAAATCTACTCCAGAGTGGGTGTTTACTTTTGGAGGAAGTGCAATATCTTGAAGATCCAAGAAACAAATATGCATAACACATTCCACCATGAAGTCAGAATTTATTGCATTAGCCGAAGCAAGAAAAGAGACTGAGTGGTTAAAGGATCTTTTATGTGAAATACCATTGACTTCAAAATGTATTGGTTCAATATCAATCTTATGTGATAGTCAAGCCACTCTAGCAAGAGCATATAATGATATTTACAATGGAAAGTCTAGGCATATAAGCCTAAGACATACTTATGTGAGAAAATTAATTAAAAGTGAAATTATTTCTCTCACATATGTGAAATCCAGTGAAAATCTAGTAAATCCTTTTACTAAGCCTCTTACAAGAGAATTAGTAAAATCTCCATCGAGGAAGATGGGATTAAAACTCCTTATTGAAATAAACCACCAATAATGGCAACCCTATCAAATGTTATTATTTGAATAATACAAGGTTCAATTGGTAAGAACAAGTTATTGATTGTGAAAATTTGCAGTGCTTTATTATACGTGACTCATCTTTGATGAAATAAGTATTGGATGTTACTGATAGAGGGTTGAACACTGATGTTCTTAACAAGATTCAGTTCAAGGAACAAATATCTCAAATGTAATATAGATACTGGAAGAATCTGACCTATATGAACTTAAAGGTGGTGCCACCTTCAAAAAAAATTGGGAGTTTCTTTCTGAAAGGTTCATAGAATAGATGAGTGCAAGGCCAATAAAAGCACTGAGCAAGAAGAATGGAACTCGTAAAAATGAGTGTTTATTAGTGACTAAGTCATCGATATTATAATAAGGAATTATGGTTCAAAGTTATTATGCTACCATTAATTTATATAATTACTTTGTGAATTATTCACTAAGGTGTGATTCAAATCGAAAGATATCATGTTTTATTAGTAAACACTGAGTATGAGTTGGATGATTAATTATTTTGAACAAGTGGGGGATTATTAGAATTTATTTATTTAAATTAATTAATGAAATAATAAATCTAAATGAATGGATATTTGAAGTAAAATGGGTCAAAGCAAATTTGAAATTTTCAAAAAAGGCATGGTCATTGAAATGGAATGGGTGTGAATGAATAGTTGCGATACATTTAGAAAATTATGGTTGTTCATTTTAATTTGGAACTTGGCAATTTTTTTAATTTTAATATTCAAAATTGAAAATAAGTTGTGTCTTTTGGCAAGAGGCGTATCCGTTCATTATGACTTTTGGAAGCGACTATTCAAGTATATAAATAGAGAGGAGATTGTGAAGACAAATATAACAAGTTTTTTCTCTCCTCTCTATAATATCCAATTTTTATATTATCCAAGTTCTAAAATATTTTCTATTATTGCTTATAGAAAAGATTACAAAGACTTGTCATATTTCAAAAACTTTTGTCATTGCTCCCTTAAGTAATATTGAAGGGGACAAATATGGTTTTTAGGAAAACGTATCTCATACGTGTTTCAAATCTTCAACCATTTGTTTCTTAATTTTGGAAGATCACCTCATATCATTTTTTCCACATGCTCACGCAATATTTTAACATTCAAGCACATGAAATGGGTAATGTTGAAACTTGCTCACACGATTCATGTTGTTTACCTATCATTCTAACTTATCAACCTATTGTCGAGTCAATAAAACCACACTCAAAATAGACAACTAAACTAACAACAACAAACTCACTCTTGTACTTATCTACTTCTACTTCTTAAAAGATGAATTTGTTATCTCGGCAGTCCCTCCAGAATGACCTCACATTTTTTAGAAGAAAGTAAATCATGAGAGTTTCATCAAATAACAGTAACACATATAAGAGTGAAGCAACCAACAAAGTATTTCGCATCCATCGAAAATCAACCTCGAACTTATACATATCTACATCTACGCGCCAAACAAAAGGAAATTGTACAGGGTGTATACTTCTATTTTTGTCATTGAGCAGAAGATCTTCCCACGTCACATTCAATATGAAATAATTTCATATTTAGTGTATCAACAATAATTTTCATATACCTCATCATTTCTTTATTCTTTGTTTTTTTATGGACGATTGAAGAGAAACTAGTAGGACGCTAAATGAAACAAACTTTGGAGAGTAAATCAGTGTTCGATTGGGTAAGAATTCGTTTACGTTGAATATCAACAAAGTCAATTAAATAAATAAGTTAGAATACTAACAAACTTAAATATATACGTTTGTAAAATATGATTACATTCATGCATTTTTCATAGTCAATCCTTCAATTATATGAAAAAAAAAAATAAATCACAAGGTCAACTTATAATTGATGATCAAGTGGTTAAGGAATGGGAGAGATTTTTTTCCTAAAGATATAGGCTCGTTGGAAATTAATTTCTTGCCTTATTGTATATCAAATCCATCCGTCCTAGGACCAACACGGAGGAGGTAAATCATGGACGGCTACTAGCCTTTGGAATAGTGACTAGCACATAAAGGAGGTATGTACCTCGGCTTTGCCAAGATTCGAACCCCAGACCTCATGGTGGCAGCACCTCATGCGCTAGCCACTAGACCCATCCGAGGGGGCTAACTCGCTAATATTCATGATTCATGGTGTTAAAAGGCGAATACGCTCGCCCCCAGCGCCCCCACCAATTCGTTCCAGGGCCAACACGGAGGAGGTAAATCACGGGCAGCTACTAGCCTTTGGAATAATGACTAGCACAAATAATGTGCTAGCCACTAGACCCATCCGAGGAGACGATTACACCCCGATTCATTGTGGCATAAGGCGAATACGCTCGCCCCCAGCGCCCCCGCCAACCCGTCCCAGGGTCAACACGGAAGAGGTAAATCACGGGCGGCTACTAGCCTTTGGAATAGTGACTAGCATATAAGGGAGATATTTGTCTCGGCTTTGCCGAGATTCGAACCCCAGACCTCATTGTGGCAACACCTCATATGCTAGCCACTAGACCCATCCGAGGGGACGATTACACCCCTTATTCATGAATCTTATAGAGAATGACTACGAATAAAATATATGAACTATGTTCATTAATAAAGTTTTATTTATTTATTTTTAGTTGGTAAGAGATATCCTGTTTAAGTCAATTAATTCTAGAATGATCGATATGATCTGACCCCATGAAAATTTCCTACCTCTAAAATTTTTTAATAAATCTCTTATTAATATGATAAATAAATTTTAAAAACTCAAAATAAACAAATAAACTTATAATATTAAACTCACTAGCCAACCAAAAAAAATTAAAAATATAAAAAAATTCAAACAATTAAATAAGTATGAACTGCAATCAATAACATCTTAATAAATCAATGATCACTTCTAAAAACACCAAGCTTAAATATTCATTTTAACAATTTAGTTCATTTTATATTTGACTTAGCTTGACTCAATTACCTGGTTGAATGAGTTTAAAAAACATAAAATTTTAAGGCTGAATAAGTCCTATGATTTATCCTCTTCCAAACTATATAGTGATACGGCTGGCAATGGAGGGACCCAAAAGGAAAGGGTGAGAAGGGTCAAGGTCATATAGTGGTCAAAAGTCATAATGATGTGGCAGTCAATAGTCAAGTTGACTAGGCAGTCAATAGTCAAGCTGACTAGGCAGTCAAAGTCAAGCATATGGGGTAGTCAGAGGTCAGGCAGACTTGTCGATCAAGGGGGCAAAGTAGTTGAAAGACAAAGGGAGACAACAGGCGGAACACAGGGTACAGGTCGGGATCGGCAGAGCTGTTTAAAGGCAACTCGATCTACAGGCCTACGGTCGAGGGCCAGGAAATACAAAGTGCAGGGTAGAGGTCGGGATCGGCAGAGTTGTTTAAAGGCAGCTCGATCACAGGCCTACGGTCGAGGGCCAGGAAATACAAAGTGCAGGGTATAGGTCGGGATCGACAGAGCTGTTTAAAGGCAGCTCGATCTACAGGCCTACGGTCGAGGGCCAGGAAATACAAAGTGCAGGGTATAGGAAATACAAAGTGCAGGGTATAAGCCGGGATCGGCAGAGTTGTTTAAAGGCAGCTCGATCTACAGGCCTACAGTCGAGGGCCAGGGTATACAAGATACAAGGTACAGACCGAGATCGACAGAGCTGTTCAGAGTCGGCCCGACTGGCAGGTGACGCTTAGAGGCTGGATCTGATCGGAGGATGCGAGGCAGATGCAGGCCACAATAGATCGGATGAACTAAGCCATGCGAAAGCCGGAGAATCACAACTGTCCGTCAAGGGGTAATCATTACATACCAGCGATATGTACGAAGGCGGAGGTTTCTAAACGAAAAGATGTCCTCATAACCAATAGCAGCCTGACAGATGTCCTTCATTACAAGACAAAACTCATGTGTAAAGGCGGAGGTTCCTAAACAAGAAGATGCTTTCACAACCAATAGCAGCACGACAGGTGTCCGGGACTACATGACAAAGCCCCGCGTCTAACGTTTTTTGACATAGTTGCAGGTTCTAGAAGCAAGGCGGGTGCATAAAAAGAGGAGGATTCTTCGTACGCGGGTACGCTCTCTCGTCACTTTTTTCAACAACTTTTCACTTTCAGTCGTTTTTGCTACTCTTTGCGTTTTCTGGGGAAAAAGTACCTGACTTGAGCGTCGGAGGACCTGACCCGGGGACTTTTTCCCTGAGTTCTGGTCTCTAACGTGAGGTGGGGGATCGTCTGAGTGTGTGCAGGGGCCTGCAGCATCGTCAGCCGCCTGTGGGAGCCGGATCACCCACGACTTTCTGTCAACAACCAGGCCGTCGCGACCAGCCTTCGTCCGACTCAACTTTCGGACAGGATCAAATTTGACGCCGTCTGTGGGAAACACAACAGCCTGATCCAAAGCGTGAAGATGGAGGACTCTGGCCGAAGTTCCAGCAGGAGGATTAATGTTACCATGACTGCGGGGGAGTACGAGCTCTTCAAGGAGGTCAAAAAGCGAGCCGCCTCTGAAAAACAAGGAACAGTTTCGCGACCTCGCCTAGCGCCTGAAGCGTCCAAAGAACCATCTCCTGCCTCCGACAGGGGCTCAAAGAGGAAGCAACCAGAAGAACTCCCTCGTACTTCATTCCGAGAGCCTCGCTGCAACTATCATCAACCTGGACCTCGCGAGCATAGTCCGAAGAAAGAAGAGTCGCAGGCGTCGGTGGCGGAAAGCTCTCTACATCCACCCCGGGATTCAGGAAAGGGAAAAGCTATAATCTCTGCCAAAGATCTGCCCGAAGATCCAGATGACAAGGTGTTGGAACCCCAAGGTGTTTTGATGTGATCAAACAAGCTAAGTTAAGTCCTGCGTTTGTTTAACCCTTGTGTCTAAGTGTGCAGGAGCTTAGGAACACAGGAAGTCGAGCGGAAGACACGGCTAGCGAGAAGGACGGCACGGGAGAGAGCCGACGGGCTCGGTGCGTCCGAGGGACAAGGTGACCGCGGAAGAGTACACCGGTGGACGAGAAGAACGTGCGCGGCGTTCGAGGGACGAGAAACCGGGAAGGAAGGATGCTCGAGGAGAAGGCCAGAACATGGGTTCGGGTGAGCCCTATTCCGGATGGCCGAGATCACCCAAGCTAGTGGAGCCGGAACAGAAGACCCGGACCGAGACGAGCTGAACCGAAGCGGAGCGACCGGACGGAAAAAGTCAACCAGAGTTGACTTTTGGGGTCCGGGGCGCCCGGAACGAGGTTTTTGACCAGATCGAGTCAAACTCGATCTGAACGTTGGGGGATAAAGTTTTATCCCCCCAGGGCGCCCCGACCAGTGCTATAAATATAGCACTGGTTTGCACAGATCAGGATAACAAACTTGTAATCAATTTCTTCTGTGCTTTCAATTCTGTTCTTTTCATTTGTGCTGTCAACGTTATAAAGAGGTTACTCCGCCAAGAGGAGAATCAGATAGTGCGCTTACATTCCTTGGATTAACAATCCCCTGATTGCAAACCAAGTAAAACTCTGGTGTCTACTTTTCTTTACTTAGTCTCTTTTATTTATTTATTACAAGTGTTCATTATATAGTTGAAATCCGAGAAAGGTTCGAGTTTTATTTTGTAGGGCAATTCACCCCTCCCCTCTTGTCGGCCTCCAAAGGGACCAACAAGTGGTATCAGAGCCAAGGCGCTTCAGGAGGACTAACCGCCGATCGAAGCAACAAGATGGCCGGACCAAGTATCATCCCACCAAAATTCGAGGGGAACTTCGCAGACTGGAAGCGTCGTATGGAGGTATTCCTAAAAACAGATTTTGAAATTCGGTTTATTATGAAATATGGTTTTGTAGCTCCAATAGATAAAGATGGAAAAGAAAAAGAAGAGAGCGATTGGACAAAGAAGGAGCAGAATGAGTCGGTAGCAAACAGCCGTGCGGAACATCACCTGCTGAGCGTGTTACCGCCTCAAGAGGTCAACCGCATCGGAAACTACTTATCTGCTAAAGAACTTTGGGAGAAGTTCTTGGAACTCCACGAAGGCACGTCCGAAGCAAAGCTCGCTAGAAGGGACATCCTCCGCAACAAACTGATGAACATCCGTCTGGAGAAAGGTGAGAAAGTAGCCGGTTTACATGCAAAGGTAAAAGAACTAGTTACTGGTCTCGAAAATCTTGGTGAAACGGTAACAAACCGGGATACTATTCGCTACGCGCTCAATGCGTTTCCAAGAACTCCGGAATGGACATCAATCGTCGATGCTTACTACATTTCAAAAGACCTGGAGGTAAGTACTTTAGAAGAGTTGTTTTCTACCCTTGAATTACACGAAACTAGATATGCAGAGATATCAAAGGACACAACCCAGACTATGGCGCTGAACGCAACCAACAAGGATGAACCCGAGTCAGACTCCGAAGACGATCAAGAAGCGTACATGGTAAGAAACTTTAAAAAGTTTTTTAGATCTAATAAATTTAAAATGCAGAATAAAAAGAATCAAAAAGGTAGAAGAAAGGTACGGTGCTACCAGTGTCAGAAGGAGGGACACCTAAGGGAAGACTGCCCAGAACTCAAGAAGCTTGAAATGAAGACACCCAAGAAACACAACCTAAAAGCAACTTGGGATGACACTTCTTCATCTGAATCAGAAGCTCAAGAATATGCGGGGATTGCACTGATGGCAAGCCACGAAGGACAAAGTACATCAGAACCCAGCATCGATGAAGGGGGAGCGACCTCAGATGGAAGTAGCGAAGCAGGGGGAGATTCAGGCTTCAAGTCTGATATGGTAAGTGAGGTATGCCTCTTACCCCCTGATGAACTTTACTTTGGTATCAAAGCTATGACTAAATCCATGTATAAATTAGAAAATAAAAATACCAAATTAGAAAATGAAATTTTAAAAACAAAGAGAATTTTGACAAAATCATGTCTTATAGAGGATTTTGAAAAATTGAAAATTGAAAATGAAAAACTAAAATAAGAAATAGAAAGATTGAAAAAATCTAATGGTTCAAATATTTCTACTTTTAGAAATTATGGAGGTTTAAATTGGTATTATAGATTTCATCAAAATCAAATTAGAAATATATCAAAAATCTATATACCTAGGAAATACTTGGTTAATCCTGTAGGTAGGAACCTCTATTGGGTACCAAAAACCTATTTAATTAAAAATTAAAAATTAGACTTAGCATTTTCAGCAAGGAAATTAAACAACTAATTTCTTTATGAGGCTTTGTCTAAGGAAGTGGTTGTTGCTCCAATAACCAAGAAGACCTAGTGCCTCGCCACAACCTGGAAGCCAAGTATCGAAATGAAAAGTTTAATTGACTAACTGAAAAAACATTAATTTAAATTACTTGATGCTTTAAAAGAGTTATTCAATTTGTGTTAGAAAATATTTTATTTTCTTAAATTTTTTATTATCTTAGAAATTTTTATGAAAGTTGACTTAGAAATTTTTTTTATATTAGAATTTTTTATGATAATATTGCCTTATAATTTTTTTTTAAAAAAAAATTTTGACTTAGAATTGTTTCTTATGAATATTAACTTAGAATTTTTTCAATTAATTAGAAAAAAAAAATTTGGGATGCTGAGATAAGTTTTACACTTAAAATTTTTTTTTAACACTTATGACTGTTTTATCTGAAAAATGTTTTACTTAAATTTTTTTTTTCGAAAGAAAAATTCTGAAGAGTGTCTTTAAATTGAATTTTACTTAGACATTAGTAAATATTTTACACTTAAAGATTTTGTTTGAATTTACATTAGACTTATTTATAACCCCAATTTTTATGTGATCAAAGGGGGAGAAGTATGTTAAGTCTAGGGGGAGGTACTATAATTTTTCAATTGAAAAATATTTGGCCTTATTGAAATATAAATCGTTTTTATTGCATATGGTTACCCTAACTTAACTTGGGTTGCTCACATCAAAAAGGGGGAGATTGTTGGAACCCCAAGGTGTTTTGATGTGATCAAACAAGCTAAGTTAGGTCCTGCGTTTGTTTAACCCTTGTGTCTAAGTGTGCAGGAGCTTAGGAACACAGGAAGTCGAGCGGAAGACGCGGCTAGCGAGAAGGACGGCACGGGAGAGAGCCGACGGGCTCGGTGCGTCCGAGGGACGAGGTGACCGCGGAAGAGTACACCGGTGGACGAGAAGAACGTGCGCGGCGTTCGAGGGACGAGAAACCGGGAAGGAAGGCTGCTCGAGGAGAAGGCCGGAACATGGGTTCGGGTGAGCCCTATTCCGGATGGCCGAGATCACCCAAGCTAGTGGAGCCGGAACAGAAGACCCGGACCGAGACGAGCTGAACCGAAGCGGAGCGACCGGACGGAAAAAGTCAACTAGAGTTGACTTTTGGGGTCCGGGGCGCCCGGAACCATCCGGGGCGCCCGGACCCCTCCGGGCACCCGGAACGAGGTTTTTGACCAGATCGAGTAAAACTCGATCTGAACGTTGGGGGATAAAGTTTTATCCCCCCAGGGCGCCCGGAACCCCTTCGGGGCGCCCCGACCAGTGCTATAAATATAGCACTGGTTTGCACAGATCAGGATAACAAACTTGTAATCAATTCCTTCTGTGCTTTCAATTCTGTTCTTTTCATTTGTGCTGTCAACGTTGTAAAGAGGCTACTCCGCCCAGAGGAGAATCAGATAGTGCGCTTACATTCCTTGGATTAGCAATCCCTTGATTGCAAACCAAGTAAAACTCTGGTGTCTGCTTTTCTTTACTTAGTCTCTTTTATTTATTTATTACAAGTGTTCATTATATAGTTGAAATCCGAGAAAGGTTCGAGTTTTATTTTGTAGGGCAATTCACCCCTCCTCTCTTGCCGGCCTCCAAAGGGACCAACACAAGGTACCCTTCTCGGCTCAGATCTTGAGGGAAAATCTACCAAGGGGTTATCGAGCCCCGAACATCGGAGAATACGATGGAAGCAAAGATCCGGAAGAGCATCTGCGAAAGTTCAAGAACGTGGCTATGTTGTATCAATACAGTGATGCTGTCAAATGCCGAGTATTCCTACATACCCTGTCGGGTTCGGCGCAGAAGTGGTTCGATGGATTACCCCCAGAGTCCATCAATCGCTTCTTGGATTTCAAAATGGCCTTCTTACGTCGTTTCGCCAACAGTCGTAAGTATCAAAAAACCGACCACTGTCTTTTTGCTCTTAAACAGGATCCGACCGAGTCTCTGCGGAGCTATATCAATCGGTTCAGTCAGGTGGCCAATGACGTCCCCTCCGCCACCTCAGAAATACTGATGAGTGTCTTCTCCCACGGATTGCTAGAAGGGGAATTCTTCAGGGACCTCATCAAAAACCCCGCCCGAAATTTTGATGATATGGTGGAGAAAGCTTCTTGCTACATCAAAGTGGAAGAAGCTCAGGCAGCTAGGAGGAAGGCCGAAAAGACAGTGGCTCCTGGCAACCGACCTGAAAGGAGAGCACCACAGCCAGCTCAGCCTCTTCAGCGCGTTCAACCCAGGCCTGCCCCTCAGCCCGCTCAGGGAGTCAGACCAGCTCCGCGAGTTGCTGTCATACACGCGCCCAGACCTGGACCAAGGGGAGTACCATATTGCACATATCATCGGTCTAGGACGCATGATCTCAGTAACTGCTTCCAATTCACCCGTGACTCCAGGCGAGCTGCAGAGCAGGGTTTACCTCCCCCGGAATTAGCGCCCCAAATTGTACAAATGTATTTTTCCACTAAACCCCTTAATTTTACAATAACGTTGTAGTAACGAGCCCAGGATCGCTCTCGAGGAATCAACAGTATGATGTAATCTAGGATTGTCTTTTTATTCCTATTTTTGAGGTTTTCAATATAAAAATGGAGTTGGGGGTTTTAAAGCTTTGAATATAAATCTACAAAGGAAAATACATCAGTAAAGAAATTAATCTAAAGCATAACTAAAACCCTATGTATGTGCCAACAATCAAACCTTAACGCATTGTCACTCTTGCATTGAGATTAAATCATTGACACACTCTTAAACTAAGGAATGAATACAAGATGCAAATAAATCTGATCTACAACACCAATTAAAACCCTAGCTTGAATTTAAACTCTAAACACTTAACCAAGCAACAAATTAAAATTAAACTAAGCTTCAACAAGGAAAGAAATGCTAACTACTTACATAAAAATATAACAAAACATAAAAGTAATCTGTTCTAAGTTACAAAACAATAATAAAAGTGAACTAAACCCTAACCAATCCAACTCGCAACCAATCTCACCAAACTTCACACTCTTGCCGTCACATAAGAGTGTCAAAGTCGAGACCACCCAACTTTGGACCTCAGCGAAAAATATCAGTGGTGTATCAACTCCAAGTATGCTCAGTAACGCCGACTGACCACTCCCGACGAGCTAGAACAACCCGGAACCCCATGAATGGCTGGAAATCTGGAAATCTGCCTCTGGATCTGATGGAAGGCTGTGGAACGCGGATGAACGTCGAGTGAAGCTCAGGAACACCGGAAGACCACCTCCGAATGTTGCTGATGGGAATCGGAGCTTGGATTTGGAGGACCACCGCCAAATCGAGCTGGAAAAGGAAGATGCCGCGAGCCAAATTCCACCGGAGAGAATACTCTCCGATGGCTCCAGATCATCGGGATGTCGCCGCCGAGAAGCTCACCACCAAGATAGAAGCTCGAGAGATTGATTGGAGAAGAGAAAGGGGCCGAAATATGGAAGATGCCGCACCGCGGGACGAAGAACAGCACAAGGGATCAACACTGGAAAATACTGTAGCTTCTGTGTTTTGAATCTGTTCCAGATCTGAACCGATGGCTGGGATTAATTTGGAGCTAAATCAACGGTGAAAGTTCATCCAAAATCTGATCCGAAGGTACTGATGTTGATCTAGGGTCTGGATCTACCCTCCCGTAGGTCGGATCGATCATATCATCACTGGATGGCCCAGATCCATATCATCACTGGATGGCCCAGATCCGCCTAGTCTTTAATAAACGGTCCAGATTAAGTCAGGCTGGATCAATAGCTAGATGAACTCAGATCTGCATCAAAACTTTTGGATCTTCATCAATGGCTCAGATATGATCTCCATTAGGTTGGATCGGCCAGATCTTCAACGGATGGTTCAAATCTCTCCTATTCTTGATAAACGGCCCATAATGCTTCAAAGCTTGATCTTCTCGTTTGAACTCCGATTCGAGCCCAATTTTGGTCCAAATAGATCCAAATTCAAGATCCTTTGATGCCTACAAAATAAGAATCAAATATTAGCATCAAATAATATAAAAATAAAGTAATTTGTAATTAAGTCCAAAAATACACACAATGCACAAAATGTGATGTAACCATGATTTTAACCTATGAAATCAACATCAAACCATGCATATATGAATCAAAATAATGCAATAAAATCATGGTTATCAAATCCCCCACACTTAGTCTTGAACGTCCCGTGCAAGTTAAGAAAACTAAAAATCATCTCCATAGAAAATTCCCTAGCAATATCTAAAAGATAGTAAAAAGAATTTAACTAAGATCATCTTAAAAATCACTAACAATCATGAATACAATCCAAACAATAATCAGTAAGTATGGTAGTTTCAATCCAATTGAAAAAAATTAAGCAAGTTGCAATCTCACAAGGTATTTACCTAATCTATCTCTCACACTCAAACATGTGTATAAGTGGAGCTCACTCAATGTCACTCACAACATTTCACTACCATAAGCTTGCTTATTTTCTAATTCTCCACCACTATAAAACATAGCATACATGAATCAAAAGGATTTTATCATGAAGAATTAAAATGAAAGCAAGAAGAATAATGAAAGTGGATGAAATAGGCAAAAGAAAAGACATTAATGAAGAAAATGAGAAGATGAGAGTATTGGAGGAGTATACTTGATGAGTTGACCATTTTGATGTAAAAAGAGTTGTATACCATTTGTTTTAACCAATTCAAAGTATCAAGCTACCCTCCCATTCAATTTGAATGCCAACATAGAATCTTGATACATTGTCTCCCTTTTGATACTCTCTTGAATGTGCCATTTTTCTCTTCTTTTTCTTCACTGTTTTTCCAGCTTTTTGCACTTAAATTTGAGCATTTTGAAACTCAAATAATCTCAAATCAACTAATAAGAACTTCCTCCCCCACACTTAAAATCTTGGCCGTCTCGGACAATTCAACATATCATTAAGGCACACTTCTAACCACTTTAAAATATGCAGGTTCTTTTCTCCTTCTCTTATACTTTTCCATGTTTCTGAATCTGGTATTGGATTCTCGTTTTGAATACTGACTTCCTCACTGATCAGATCATGTATTTGTTGTGGCTGGACAGTTTCAGCAAATCAATGCCATTGAATTGGCACCATAACCAGGTCCAGTAGTAGCATAATTCCGATTCTTAGAATAAACAGCTTCAAAAATCAGGTTCACAGAAGAATCTGGACTCAACATCAGCAACCACACTTTCCTCAGATTACATAAAAATTACAGCTTGAATTTTAATTCCCATAGTTGCAAAATCAGTAGCCAAACATATTGCATCAACTTCTGATTTACTGCACACTGCAGTTTCAAATTCAGCCCTGTTTTGTTTTATGAAAATTCAGAACTTCATTCTAGAATTCCACAATAACTCCCACTGATCTTTGATTTCCACAGCAGACTTCAGTGATCATCTCCCATCAATTCTCCATTCAATTCTTCCATATGCAGTACCCTCATCCAAACCACTTTAAGCTGTCAATTTCAGCAAGAATTCAGAAATTAGCAGCCTCCGAAAGTTGATGGTTCCAAACTTCAGATTCTTTAGGAGAATGCAGCAACTTCAGATTCCAGCAAGTATTCTGTCCTTGCAGCAAACATCCCCTTTTGTCATTGCAAGGTCTTCACTGCTGTCAACACCCACTTTGCAAGAACTCATTACACACTTGCAGATTCTGCATTTTATTTCTGCTATCCAGAATTTTTAGAGGTCTTGGAAGGCAAGAACAACATTTGTTGCTGCACAAAACAGGACTCCACTCAAGTTTATCACTGATTTACATTAGTAACTGAATTTTGATACACCATTTGATAGACAACAGTCTCCAGCTTCTATAATGCAATTAAGACCATCAACAGCAGATTTTTATTTGCTTACAGATTTCTGCATTTAGGAAAGTTGTGGGTTCTTGATCATAAAAGATTTAGAGAAAAGGTAACATCAAATGTCAATGGCAGATCAAGAGCTCTCTTGAGACTGTCATTAATATAGAACATGCAATGGGGGTTGGCACAAAGAAATCAGGATACATTTTTTTTCTTCTGAATCCGAAAATCAAAATCATATTCCAACTCACTGATTTAAGCTCTGAAGTGCAGCTGGCCGATTCAAAAACTTCAACATTCTGCAATTCCAGTAAGCAACTGATTTAAGTATCAGATTTAAAGCAATTTCAAATTCTACACCTTTGCACCAAATCAGTAACTCCCAACAGTTGCAAGAAAACTTTTAGGCTTGAATTCATCCTGTATCAAGCATGTCATTGTTCCAGATTTTAATCCTGCAGCTTGCACAAAATTTCAACAACTTAACTTTTTGTGAACCTTCAGCAACACTTCAATTAATTCCCAGGTTCATGACAGTATAGTACTGTCATTTTTTGCAGCCTAAAAATTTTGCTCACAAGAAACCATTTGTTTCTTCACACTTTAGAATTTCACTAGATCTCTTGAATATTTCAAACAGCTTCTGGAATTTGAATCTAGGGACAGCAAGGAATTTAGGTTTTCAAATTCCAGAATCAGATTTTTAATCACATGAGACTTGAGAAGAATGAATTTCCACTTATCCTTGAGTAAGCAAGAACTTCACTTGGTCTTTCCACTTGTCAGAAACTTGCCACAAAAACTTGGCACGCCACATGTCAAAGTTGATACATCATTACAGCACTAGAACTCTTCTTGTTTAGAAGCTTGCGACAAGAATCCAAACTGTTTTGACAGAATTTTCCAGTAGCTATCTCTTAAACTCACTGTTTTTTTTTATCCTGAAATTGTATACCATCGTAACTTAATTCAGCATCATATTGTTGCTTCTTCTGTCAAATTCCTGAAAGCATGCTCTTCAAATCTGTTCCTTTCTGCAGGAACAGAATGCAGAATTTTGCAGGTTTATGTATCATTTATGTGCCTGCAGCGAACATGTCTTTTCCTTTTCATTTGTTCAACTTACAAACTGAAATTATAATCTTAAAATGAAATATCACTAAACAACTTGAAATCCATCACTGTCCAACAACTGAACACAATGAAACTGAACTCTGATTCCAAAACAGAAACTAAGTTAAGCAGCAGAACTGACAGAAATAAACAAATTTGGTTTAGCATAAAGCCCAGCAGCAGCCTCTTTGTACCTCTCTCAATGTAAAGAGTTTAAAGAATGATTACTGATCACTTAAATTCCATCTCATAATTGAAAACCAAACAGAAACTGAAATTTCTGTTTCTGAAATCTGATCTTACTGATTATTAATTTCTGCAATTCTTATTCCCAGATTCAAAATTAAAACTGATTCTAGAATTAAACATCTATGACTTGTCTTAAAGTCATCAAAGACTACCAGAAAACTTGGCACACCCAAGACCATGTTTATACATCACTTTCAGAGACTTCTCTGCAGTTTTTTTTTCTTTCATTGACACATCCTTAACAGCCACATTTTATAACATAGTCCTTCAGTCAAAATGTCACTGAAATTCGAAGAATCAGATTCAGAATGACTGCTCAAGAAATCCCTTCATCTCAATAAGTAATTTCAGCTACACTTTTACTATCAAAGATTTACAACAGGATCTTGGCACTCAAAACCTTCCTATTCTTAAACAGTATCACCAACTGGCACAAAATAATTCTCACAAAAACAATTCTGATTCTAAGATTTGAGCTGAATTCTTACATCTCTTGCTTAAGCTTTCTTCATTTTACTTCAAGTAATCAAAAGGTTGTTTCATAAAATGCAGATCTGATTAATGAAGAGTTCCCTTGCAAAGAATAAAGCATCATTCAGCCCTTAAATAACCTAAATGTTTCCTGAAATCAGAATTCAAAACTTTGAACCAAAGCACTTGCAAATTCTGCAGATCTTAACAATTTCCTTTTTCTGTTTCTGGCTTTGGTAGATTCAATAAGGACATGCCATTAATCACCAGTAGCAGTATTGATCACAACACTCAGCATTAATTCAACACATCTCCAAAACTAGCAACTAACCTTCTCAGCAATATCTTCATTCGAGTATCAGATTTCTCTTCATGAATTCTTGCTATTCAGAAGCTTACTGCAGTAATAGCTTATTGCAGCCCAAAACTGACTTAAATTTCTCCTCTTCTCTTGATACAACTGCAGTAATATCTTCATTTGATACAACTCAAACTGCCTTCTATCTTTGCTTACTGCAGATTCTGTATAAAAATCAAATCTGCATAAACCAATTTTTCAGCTACAATCAGCTAGCACGTTCTCATTTCAGCAAGGAATTCAATTAATCTTGGTTAGCTAAGATAGCACACTCATTTTGAGAATTTTTTTCTTTCAAACCCATACATAATCTATGCCTAGCAGCAACAGAATTAATCTTTGCGGGATACTTTAATTCAAGAGTTAGAGTATCAGAATTTAAGCAATCTGAATTCCAAAAATCAAAACCTTTACTTCTCTTACTTTTTCTCTTTCTTATTCAACTAGCATTCAAACCCAGAGATGTGGGACTCTACTGCATTGGCAACTTGAATTAGCTACAATTCCAAATTCCCGAATTAAGACTAATTTTCTGATTCAATATAATTCCTTTCCAGCACAAAATCTAAAACCCGGCTTGTTTCCCTTTTTCTGCAGATCTTGAATAATTGAGGAATGTATTCATGCTACATGAGAGTAGAATAAACCAATATTAATGCAGCAACAATCTAGAGATAAACTACTCCATTCTAAATTTATAGCACAGTTCACAGCCTTCCACAGATTCATCATTCACCTTTTTAAATTGTCATCAAAATGTAGTCCTTCAAAGAAAAGTTGTAACTTCATATGACAATACAAGATGAACACTCCAAATTAGTTCAGTAACCGTCTTAAGCTTCCATCGATATCTTGACACAAACAATTACACTTATCACGTTGTCCACATCTTGATCAAGCCAACTTATCAAGCAATTCAACCAAAATCTCAATGAAATAGAGCAAGCAAAGGCAATCATAGGTTAAAATGCTAGAGTAAAATGTTTTGAGAAAATTTTGGGAAAAATGAATTGGACTTTGAAATAGACAAAAGAAAAGAATTCATTGATAATTATCCTTCTTTTCCATGCATCCATATGCTATTGTGACTTTGAAAAGAAACTAAGCAAGTTCTAGAGTTTAATTTGCTATGAGTGCATGCCACACAACAATTAAATAAACTGTAGGCTTTAAGTGGTCCTCTCTAGGTATTTTTATTGCACTCAAGCTCAATTGATCAAATTGGAATCCACCACCAAATTAACCAAAATCATGTAAGTAGAGTATCCAATCATGTCCAATGACCTAAAATTGATGATCAAATTAAAGAGATTTTTACCATCTTAAAAGTATTACTTAGAAAATTCCCATGGAAAATTTTATTCAAATGACATGCTATGTATACCAACTAAATGCAAAGTATGGAAATAAAATTGCAAAATGTATAAACAAAGTGCAAATGCAAAGTATGAAACTAAAATGCAAATGAAAAGTATTAAACTAAAGACACATATAAAGCAAGAATTTATTAACAAAGCATGAATTAAAACGCAAAAGGAAGTGAAATTGGAACCAACTCCCCTTTCATTCCCGGTGGTTGATGAAGGTTTAGAAGAAAAATCCACCCCGGAAATGGAGTAATCAAAGTTCCATCCAAATTCTTTTTATTCTTCATTTTTCCATTGAAAACTTTTTCCGGAGGTCTGAGGCGATTCAGTTTTAGTACCCACTCTGGAAGCTCCACTTCTCCTACAACATCAATAAAAGAAAACACCTCCCACACACATGTGGGGTAAAAAGAAAATAGGAGAATATTAGTGTGGGTAAAATATATATCAAGAATTGCATCACAACTAATAAAATCAACAATTTGTACCTCAATAAAATTCTCTAAAAAATTACACAAAATACTCACCTTGTCATCTTGAGAGGTACCTGGAGTGATGTTTGTTACCTCTTTCTCCTCAAATAAATGCTCAGACTCCAGTTCTGGCGAATGTTCAACTTCATGTAGTGATTCTTGGGTGCTTGGCTCCATAGCACAAGTCCCTACACTTACATCCTCCATTCTTGGTGATTCTTGAGGTAATGCTTCCAGTAAGCACTCCCCTACACTTATATCATCTTCTGCAACAATACCTGCATCTTCAACAACATCTAAAGCAACATCGTTAGTAGAATCAGAAATTTGAACAACTACATCATCACAAATAAAACTAGAAAATTGTTGTGAAGAAATAGAAGTAGTGTAACGACCCGCCTTCTACTGACTAGTCTGTAAGGCCAGACCGTCACATTATGCTGTGCTAACTATTCCATGACCATCATTAAATCTAAGTGCGGAAGCTATACTAATTAAAATTTTGCTAAACTATTATCATTTCTTGGTTCTACATGTGCTAAGGGGTGTAATCTAAACTATTTATGACATATATTACATCCCTCAATGGTCAAGGAACTTAACTAAGAGTTTCTTGCTGATATCAGGCCTCCCAATCGATCCACGGATCGATTGGAATGGCCGGATCGATCCATTGATCGATCCAGGTGGCTACTGTATACGGAACTTAGGTTGGATCGATCCAGTGATCGATTCAGCACGCTACTGTGCTCCGGGCAATATTCTGGATCGATCGGCTGATCGATCCAGACTGGCCAATCGATCCAGTGATCTATCCCAGGGCTTTCTGTTCGTGACAGAAGGCATCCGGATCGATCGGCTGATCGATCCAGGAGCTTACTGTTCGCGGTGCGAACTTCTCGATCGATCGGTTGATCGATTGAGAAGCCCCAATCGATCGGCCGATCGATTGGGGTTTCTGATTTCACACCAGAAGCCTGATTTCAGCACTGTTTCGTGCCAAAATCACTCATATCAATTCCAAACTAAATGAAATGCCTTCTAACATCAATTATCTAGCATTCTACACATGTCATGGTACATAATTCACTAATTCATAACATTTAAGCAAACTGAACGGCAAAAACTAAAATAACAAAGTTCTAATAATTAAACTTGCTAAACTCCCTAAGATCTTTGTTCCAAGTTCCATCCACACACATCTTCATCACTGCATTGACCTCCAGCCTCCAATAGTCCATCTTCCCTTTACCTTTATCTGCAGTATAAGGAAAATAGTATCTGTAAGCTTGAGAGCTTAGTAAGAAACCATCTACCTCACAAAAACATGCATACGATGCTATTTATGCTTTGAAAACATGCTATTTGAAAAGAACATACTGAATATGCTAAACATGGCATGGCATGCAACACATGGAAATCGAAACTGATCATGGCAATAAATGCTAATCATAATCTATCATGTTGTATCAATTGAAACTAAACTAATACACAAGTCGAGCTAAGCTAATACTAAACTGATACTAAAGCTGTACTGATTCACATAACTATTTTGTGGTGTTTGAAAACTATATTCATAAGTAGATTAAAATAATAATCAAGCTGTTGTTTGGGCCCGACAACTGTACTTGCTATGCGCGCATCCCTGACTAGACCCGGGTTTGCAAGTCCCGAATTTAGTAGGGTTTACTAGGTTATCTAAACCTAGGGACGACTATGGGAGCCCAACCCAATGGATATCTAATCCAGTACAATGCCACTGAAAAAGTAAAACACTGAACATAAGCTAATAATTCTTGTCTTGCTTTTACTAGGTTGTCTAAACCCAGAATTAGGTTGTCTGAACCTAGAGGCGACTGTGGGAGCCCACCCATTGGACGTCTAGTCCATAAAAGCTGTGGCAAGACTATATAAGCTGTAAAAATGCTTCTATGGCATTCGTCTAAGCTAATAAAATGCCTAAATTTCATTTTGACTGTGCTAAACATTCTACCGAGCACTTGGTGTACGCTAGTGCACACCCTATGTGCTAAAATTTGCATAAGACCAAACTAATGCATAAAAATCATACGAATAGCTACTTATACCGCAGGTGAGGGGTTTCTTACCTCGTGCGCTAGTTTTCTTACGAATCTAGTCGCTAGTTTTCCGGTGGAGACGATCCTCTCGACGATCTTCTCGCGTCTACGCGTTCTTCTCGCGGAGAGGAGCGTCCTCGTATCCTTTGTGTTGTCGGGAGGTGTTCCTAGAACCCTTGGTTTGGTGCGCTGAGAGAGGGAGGGAAAAAGAGAGGTGGGCGGCGGTGGGGTTAGGGTGAAGGAAAGTTACGATCAAAATAACTCTTCACTAAACTATTTCCCTATTTATATTAAGGAATTAATTCGCCCAACTCTAACATAAATATAATTGATTCCCTTTCCTTTCAGCACGGCCCTGCTGGGTTCACCTGGTTACTAAGGTTCACCATAAGTCATAGAACCCAATAGGTCTCGGGTTCAATTCCCGCGTAAGCTATTTTCATTTTCTATTTATTTTTGCTACTTCCGCTACTCTAAAAATTCCATAAAAATATCCTAAAATTCCAGAAAAATACTAGGATATTTCTAATAATTATTTTGAGAATTTTCGGGCATTACAATCCCCCATACCTTATAAAAAGTTCGTCCTCGAACTTAGAATAACTCTGGGTACTTCTTCTGTCTCCCAAGTTGCCTCTTCTGCTGTGTGACTGTGCCAAATAACTTTGACTAATGGTACTTCCTTGTTCCGCAATTTCTTAACTGCTCGGTCTATTATCTGAATAGGCCGACTATCATAACTGAGTTTTTCGCGGATTTGTACTGACTGGGGCTTAATCACCTGGTTGGCATCTGGGATATGCTTCTTCAACATAGAGACATGAAATACATTGTGGACAGCTGACATTTCCTGGGGTAGCTCTAGCTCATATGCTACCTTGCCCACTCTTCTGCTGATAAGGTATGGTCCCACATATCTGGGACTTAGCTTGCCCTTCTTCCCAAAACGCATTACTCCCTTCATGAGAGCTACTCTGAGGAACACTGAATCCCCAACTGAAAATTCTAGGGGTCTGCGCCGTGTATCAGCATAGCTTTTCTGGCGGCTCTGAGCTATCTCTATCCTCTGGCGGATCTGCTGTATAGCTGCTGTGGTGTCTGCTACTAGATCTGTCTGGAGTTCTAGTTCCTTCTGTTCACCACTCTCATACCAGCAGATTGGAGATCTACACCTCCGCCCATAGAGAGCCTCGTAAGGTGTCATGCCGACGGTGGCCTGATAACTGTTGTTGTATGTAAATTTTGTTAAACTCAGATATTTGCACCAACTTCCCTTGAAGTCTAGGGCACATGTTCGGAGCATATCTTCGAGTAACTGATTTACCCACTCCGTCTGACCATCTGTCTGAGGATGGAAGGCTGTGCTGAACTTTAACTTCGTACCCAAAGCTGACTGTACACACTCCCAGAAGTGTGATGTGAACCTACTGTCTCTGTCCGATATAATGGTTCGTGGGACTCCTTGTAATCTAACGATCTCCTTGAGATGCAACTGAGCTAGCTGTTCCATGGAGTAGGATATCCTGATAGCTAAGAAGTGGGCTGATTTTGTCAACCTGTCGACTATTACCCAGATGGTATCAAAACCATTCGTGGTTCTGGGCAATCCCACTATGAAATCCATAGAAATATCTTCCCACTTCCATACTGGTATCTGAATGGGCTGCAAAACTCCTCATGGTCTCTGATGTTCTGCCTTAACCCTCTGACAGGTTAGGCAGGTGCTGACATATCGAGTGATGTCTCTCTTCATCCCAGGCCACCAAAAATGTTTCTTCAAGTCCTGATACATTTTGGTGGAGCCAGGATGCATCGCATAGGGAGTCTTGTGAGCCTCATCTAAAATCTTTCTTCGCAGTTCCTCCTGATCTGGAACACATAGCCTGTCACCAAAACACAACACCCCGCTAGCGGGCACTCTGAATTCTCCACCTTCTGATTCTGCTAATCCTTGCTTGATTTTCTGAATTTCAGGATCCTGCTCCTGAGCAGTCTGGATGTCACCAAGCAAGGTAGACTCTAATGTCATAGTAGAGAGCTGTCCAACTATGAGTTCGAGACCAAAATCTGTGATCTCTTTCTGTAGGGGTGGTGACATGGCTGCTAGAGATAATAAGGCAGCACTGGACTTTCTGCTAAGTGCGTCTGCTACCCTATTTGCTTTTCCTGGGTGGTAGAAGATGTCTATGTCGTAGTCTTTGACTAGCTCTAGCCATCTGCGCTGTCGCATATTCAGATCCTTCTGAGTGAAGCAGTACTTCAGACTCTGATGATCTGTATACACTCTGCACTGAGCTCCATACAAGTAATGTCTCCAAATCTTGAGAGCGAACACCACTGCTGCAAGCTCAAGGTCATGAGTAGGGTAATTCCTCTCATAATCCTTGAGTTGTCTGGAGGCATAGGCGATCACCTTGCCATTTTGCATCAGCACTGCTCCTAGTCCCAACTTAGAGGCATCACTATATATATCAAAGTTGTCCGTATTTTCTGGTACTATCAGAATAGGTGCACTGGTCAATCTCCTCTTCAGCTCGCTTCCTCTGTCCACTGGAATTTTTTGTTCTTTCTGGTAAGAGCTGTCAGTGGGGAGGCTATCCTGGAGAAGTCCTCTACGAACTTTCTGTAATAACCTGCTAACCCCAGAAAGCTTCTGATCTCACTGGCGTTCTTGGGTCTTTTCCAACTACTCACAGCTTCTATCTTACTGGGATCTACCATGATACCATCCTTTGAGATGATGTGACCCAAGAAGGACACCTGATCTAACCAAAATTCACACTTCGTGAACTTGGCATACAGCTGGTTCTGCTGAAGGGTCTGCAATATTATTTTCAGGTGTTCCGCGTGTTCTTCCTGAGTTCCTGAATAGATAAGAATGTCATCGATGAATACGATAACGAACTTATCTAAGTATTCTCTGAATACCCTGTTCATGAGGTCCATGAAAGTAGTTGGAGCATTTGTCACGCCAAAGGGCATGACTACGAACTCGTAATGTCCGTATCTAGTCCTGAATGCTGTCTTGGGTATATCCCCTTCTTTAACTTTCACCTGATGATAACCTGATCTGAGGTCTATCTTAGAGAACACTGCTGCTCCCTTTAGCTGATCGAACAGGTCATCTATTCTGGGAAGAGGATACTGATGGTAACTTGGTTCAGTGTCGGTAATCTATACAGTCACATGCTCCCTCCTTCTTCTTCACGAACAATGCCGCTCCCATGGTGAGTGACTAGGCGTGAAGCCTTTGTCAGCCTCCTGTAGTTGCTCTTGAAGTTCCTTGTTCTGCTGGAGCCATGCGGTAAGTGCTTTGGAGATAGGATTTGTCGGAATGAGTTCTATCTCAATTCAATCTCCACATGGTGCTAAGCCGGTAACTCTTCGGGAAGGCTGGTAGTCACATACGACTCGGACCTCTGCTAGTGTTGGTCTTGACTGGTACTGACTACATGTTCTAAAAATCCCGTACACCCCGAATCCATTAATCTCTGTGCCTAGACTGAGAGAAATTTCTTGGCTTTTCTCTTGGGTTCCCCGATGAACTCGAACTGCAGCTTCAGGTTGGAATACGACTTTCTATTTAAGGCACTCTATAGAGGCACCGTATCTGAAGTCCATCCCAAAATGACATCGTAATCGCCATGTCTAGCACTATCGGATCACAAAAGAGTTCTATGTCTGCTATAATGACTGGCTGTAGACGCCATAATTTCTCCTGAAAGTAACGTCGTCAGAAACTGTCTACGGAGTACCTCTGGAGGTATTGCTAACTTCTCGGCAAATGTCCTGGATATATAAAAATGGGTTTCCCCAGTATCGAATAAGACAGTTGTACTTTGCTGTAGTATACTAATCTGACCTGTAACAACTGTCGAGGCATTCGCTACACCCTCTCTGGTGAGTGAGTAAATCCTCGCATTGGTCGTAGCTGGAGGGGCTTCTAGTCTGCCCTGGCTGATGTGTGGACCATCTAAAACGGCCTGCATCTGATGTAGCTGTGCTGGCTGGCCTCCATACTGTATCGGCTGTGGTTGAGGAAGACTTGTCTTGTTCGGGCATTGCTTAGCCATATGCCCTTCTTGTCAACATTCAAAGCATCCTCGTGTACCCTTGCGACAAACTCCTGGGTGAAATTTCCCACAAGTAGCACACTTGAGATAACTAGGCTGTTTGCTGGCTGGTCCTCCCTTTGGGTAACTCCCTGGTTTGCGCTTGTTGCTGGAGTTCCCTTTCCAGTTAGAGCTATGGCCCTGTTGTTTCTGAGTACCTGAGCCTCCTTGCCCTTTGATCTCTGAGAGAACTTGCTTCTGCTGCTTGATATTATTCTGGTAGTGCTCGGTGGTCAGAGCACTGCTGACTAGTTCCTCGGTGGTTTGCGGCCTATGAACGCTGCCAGCCACGTTCATTGCTATTTCCGCCCTCAGCATCTTAAGCATCAACCGAACCCATTCTTTTTATGTGCTGACTAGTTCAGGGCATAGACGAGTCAATCTGTTGAATTTCTTCACAGCTTCCTCCACTGAAAGGTTGCCCTGGCGAAACTCTGTGAACTCGTCGTAGTGGCGGTTCGTGACCCGCATGTGAAAGAACTCCTCGAAGAATTCTTTCTCGAAGTCAGCCCATGTCATCTGGTTTACTGGGCGCTTCGCTCTAATTCTCTCCCACCACATACATGCATCTCCTGTCAAGCAGAAAGAGACGCACTTCACCTTCTCATGTTCTGGCCAGTCCAGAAGCTCCATCGTACTCTCCAGTGTTTTGAACCAGGCCTGAGCATCCCATGGTTCACTAGTGCCTGAGAAATTTTCTGGCTTGACTCTCTGCCACTGGATCATATAGGATTCTCTTCTTGCCTCTGTTGCTGGGGCTACTGGTGCTGTAAGCTGGACTGGTGGAACCTCTAAGACTACTGGCGTTGCTAGGTTTGGTTCCGGGGTGACTGTGGGGGTATTCTGCTGATTAGCCTTTAAGGTGGCTATCTCCTGTTGCTGTTCAGCTAGCTACTGCTGTAACTGAGCCACTAATACTGTAAGGTCTGGGGGAGGCACTGAACTGCCTGCCTCATGCTGGGGCTCAGTAGCTGGTGCCCTTCTAGCTGGGCGTCCTCGTGTCATTTCTAAAGACATGGAGGACATACATGACTAACACAATCATAAGGGAGTAACTGTTGTTATCATGTTAACTACTATCATAAACAAGCATGCTTTAGTTATATCTAAACATGAAAACAAGAAACATAAAGAGAGTGAGAGATGTTCTTACTTGGAAGCTGCAGGTTCAATGCTGATGTGTGTGTAGGAAGTATGGAACAACCTGGCTCTGATACCACTCTGTAACGACTCGCCTTCTACTGACTAGGCTGTAAGGCCGGACCGTCACATTATGTTGTGCTAACTATTCCATGACCATCATTAAATCTAAGTGCGGAAGCTGTACTAATTAAAATTTTGCTAAACTATTATCATTTCTTGGTTCTACATGTGCTAAGGGGTGTAATCTAAACTATTCATGACATATATTACATCCCCCAATGGTCAAGGAACTTAACTAAGAGTTTCTTGCTGATATCAGGCCTCCCAATCGATCCACGGATCGATTGGAATGGCCGGATCGATCCATTGATCGATCCAGGTGGCTACTGTATACGGAACTTAGGTTGGATCGATCCAGTGATCGATTCAGCACGCTACTGTGCTCCGGGCAATATTCTGGATCGATCGGCTGATCGATCCAGACTGGCCAATCGATCCAGTGATCGATCCCAGGGCTTTCTGTTCGCGACAGAAGGCATCCGGATCGATCGGCTGATCGATCCAGGAGCTTACTGTTCGCGGTGCGAACTTCTCGATCGATCGGTTGATCGATTGAGAAGCCCCAATCGATCGGCCGATCGATTGGGGTTTCTGATTTCACACCAGAAGCTTGATTTTAGCACTATTTCATGCCAAAATCACTCATATCAATTCCAAACTAAATGAAATGCCTCCTAACATCAATTATCTAGCATTCTACACATGTCATGGTGCATAATCCACTAATTCATAACATTTAAGCAAACTGAATGGCAAAAACTAAAATAACAAAGTTCTAATAATTAAACTTGCTAAACTCCCTAAGATCTTTGTTCCAAGTTCCATCCACACACATCTTCATCACTACATTGACCTCCAGCCTCCACTAGTCCATCTTCCCTTTACCTTTATCTGCAGTATAAGGAAAATAGTATCTGTAAGCTTGAGAGCTTAGTAAGAAACCATCTACCTCACAAAAACATGCATACAATGCTATTTATGCTTTGAAAACATGTTATTTGAAAAGAACATACTGAATATGCTAAACATGGCATGGCATACAACACATGGAAATCGAAACTGAACATGGCAATAAATGCTAATCATAATCTATCATGTTGTATCAATTGAAACTAAACTAATACACAAGCTGAGCTAACCTAATACTAAACTGATACTAAAGCTGTACTGATTCACATAACTATTTTGTGATGTTTGAAAACTATATTCATAAGTAGATTAAAATAATAATCAAGCTGCTGTTTGGGCCCGGCAACTGTACTTGCTATGCGCGCATCCCTGACTAGACCCGGGTTTGCAAGTCCTGAATTTAGTAGGGTTTACTAGGTTATCTAAACCTAGGTACGACTATGGGAGCCCAACCCAATGGATATCTAATCCAGTACAGTGTCACTGAGAAAGTAAAATACTGAACATAAACTAATAATTCTTGTCTTGCTTTTACTAAGTTGTCTAAACCCAGAACTAGGTTGTCTGAACCTAGAGGCGACTGTGGGAGCCCACCCATTGGACGTCTAGTCCATAAAAGCTATCGCAAGACTATATAAGTTGTAAAAATGCTTCTGTGGCATTCGTCTAAGCTAATAAAATGCCTAAATTGCATTTTGACTGTGCTAAACATTCTACCGAGCACTTGGTGTACGCTAGTGCACACCCTATGTGCTAAAATTTGCATAAGACCAAATTAATGCATAAAAATCATATGAATAGCTACTTATACCGCAGGTGAGGGGTTTCTTACCTCGTGCGCTAGTTTTCTTACGAATCTAGTCGCTAGTTTTCCGGTGGAGACGATCCTCTCGACGATCTTCTCGCGTCTACGCGTTCTTCTCGCGGAGAGGAGCGTCCTCGTATCCTTTGTGTTGCCGGGAGGTGTTCCTAGAACCCTTGGTTTGGTGCGCCGAGAGAGGGAGGGAAAAAGGGAGGTGGGCGGCGGTGGGGTTAGGGTGAAGGAAAGTTACGATCAAAATAACTCTTCACTAAATTATTTCCCTATTTATATTAAGGAATTAATTCGCCCAACTCTAACATAAATATAATTGATTCCCTTTCCTTTCAGCACTGCCCTGCTGGGTTCACCTGGTTACTAAGGTTCACCATAAGTCATAGAACCCAATAGGTCTCGGGTTCAATTCCCGCGTAAGCTATTTTCGTTTTCTATTTATTTTTGTCACTTCCGCTACTCTAAAAATTTCATAAAAATATCCTAAAATTCCAGAAAAATACTAGGATATTTCTAATAATTATTTTGAGAATTTTCGGGCGTTACAAGTAGTGTCAGGCCTGACAAGATCTCCACAATCCACCTCTTCACTGGCTCTTTGTGCTTGTAACTGATTAATAGATGATGCTATCTGATCTAACTGACTCTGTATATTCTGTATCCTTGCAAATTGTTGCTCTTGATGCTCACTCATTTGATGCATAACTTCATTGAATTTCCAAACTGACTCTGCAAATTTTTCTTGTACATCCTCGTACCTATTCTGTTGCTCCATAGGTAGGTAGTACTGAGGCTGATAATAATAGCTCTCCCTCCAATCTCCAAAATGCTAATATGGATCCATGGTCAAATAAATTTCCTGTTCTTACACTGAAACACTAGCAAATAAAATTAGAAGACTCAGGAACAAATAAAATCAACACATGGATATATGACATGAAAGCAATCTAACAACAATATTTTTAAAGTTTTTCAAAATAAAGAACAATCCTAAAATTATTAAACATTGCATATTACAATTTCCCCGGCAACGGCGCTAAAATTTGATAAGATAGAATCTGTCACATCCGCTAATCAAATTGTACAAATGTATTTTTCCACTGAACCCCTTAATTTCACAATAATGTTGTAGTAACGAGCCCAGGATCGCTCTCGAGGAATCAACAGTATGATGTATTCTAGGATTGTCTTTTTATTCCTATTTTTGGGGTTTTCGATATAAAAATGGAGTTGGGGGTTTTAAAGCTTTGAATATAAATCTACAAAGGAAGACACAGCAGTAAAGAAATTAATCTAAAGCATAACTAAAACCCTATGTATGTGCCAACAATCAAACCTTAACGCATTGTCACTCTTGCATTGAGATTAAATCATTGACACACTCTTAAACTAAGGAATGAATACAAGATGCAAATAAATCTGATCTACAACACCAATTAAAACCCTAGCTTCAATTTAAACTCTAAACACTTAACCAAGCAACAAATTAAAATTAAACTAAGCTTCAACAAGGAAAGAAATGCTAACTACTTGCATAAAAATATAACAAAACATAAAAGTAATCTGTTCTAAGTTACAAAACAATAATAAAAGTGAACTAAACCCTAACCAATCCAACTCGTAACCAATCTCACCAAACTTCACACTCTTGTCGTCACACAAGAGTGCCAAAGTCGAGACCACCCAACTTTGGACCTCAGCAAAAAATATCAGTGGCGTATCAGCTCCAAGTATGCTCAGCAACGCCGACGGACCACCCCCGACGAGCTAGAACAACCCGGAACCCCATGAATGGTCAGAAATCTGGAAATCTGCCTCTGGATCTGATGGAAGGCTGTGGAACGCGGATGAACGTCGAGTGAAGCTCAGGAACACCGGAAGACCACCTCCGAATGTTGCTGATGGGAATCGGAGCTTGGATTTAGAGGACCACCGCCAAATCGAGCTGGAAAAGGAAGATGCCGCGAGCCAAATTCCACCGGAGAGAACACTCTCCGATGGCTCCAGATCATCGGGATGTCGCCGCCGAGAAGCTCACCACCAAGATAGAAGCTCGGGAGATTGATTGGAGAAGAGAAAGGGGCCGAAATCCGGAAGATGCCGCGCCGCGGGACGAAGAACAGCGCAAGGGATCGACACTGGAAAATACTGTAGCCTCTGTATTTTGAATCTGTTCCAGATCTGAACCGACGGCTGAGATTAATTTGGAGCTAAATCAACGGTGAAAGTTCATCCAAAATCTGATCCGAAGGTACTGATGTTGATCTAGGATCTGGATCTACCCTCCCGTAGGTCGGATCGATCAGATCATCACTGGATGGCCCAGATCTGCCTAGTCTTCAATAAACGGTCTAGATTAAGTCGGGCTGGATCAATAGCTAGATGAACTCAGATCTGCATCAAAACTTCTGGATCTTCATCAATGGCTCAGATCTGCTCTCCATTAGGTTGGATCGGCCAGATCTTCAACGGATGGTTCAAATCTCTCCTATTCTTGATAAACGGCTCATAATGCTTCAAAGCTTGATCTTCTCGTTTGAACTCCGATTCGAGCCCAATTTTGGTCCAAATAGATCTAAATTCAAGATCCTTTGATGTCTACAAAATAAGAATCAAATATTAGCATCAAATAATATAAAAATAAAGTAATTTGTAATTAAGTCCAAAAATACACACAATGCACAAAATGTGATGTAACCATGATTTTAACCTATGAAATCAACATCAAATCATGCATATATGAATCAAAATAATGCAATAAAATCATGGTTATCAGTACCATATTGCACATATCATCGGTCCATGACGCATGATCTCAGTAACTACTTCCAATTCGCCCGTGACTCCAGGCGAGCTGCAGAGCAGGGTTTACCTCCCCCGGAGTTAGCACCCCAAATACAGAGAATGGAAGAAGAGAGGGTCGTAGCCGGACATGCTCGTCAGGCCCGGCCCGACCTAGCCGGTCCTTCTAACCAAGCTGGTCCCGTGGAAGACCGAAGATATGTCGGGGAGCTGGAAAACCGGGGTAACGCTGCTATACGAGAGATCGGCATGATTTCAGGAGGGCCCACTGACGGGGACTCAGGCCAAGCCCGTAAGTCACACGGTCGACGATTATATGTGGGAGCTGTGGGGTGCGGCCACGAGCAGGCGTCTGGCCCTGTTATTAGCTTTGGGCCACAAGACTTGGAGGGTCTGGAACTACCCCACGACGATGCTCTCATAATCAAGGCCGTTATTACTAACAGCTGAGTGGCTCGGGTCTTTGTGGATACCGGGAGCTCGGTCAATATTTTGTTTAGAGCTGCGTTCGAGGAGATGCAGATTGATGCCGCTGAGCTCCAACCCGTAACCACTTCTCTATACGGGTTCACAGGTAACAAAGTCAAGCCCATGGGTCAGATCAAGCTGGCCATATCCATGGGCACTGAGCCACTGGTGCGCACCAGGAGGAGCACCTTTATAGTGGTAGATTCTCCTTCCTCCTACAATGTCAACCTGGGAAGGCCAGCTCTGCATGAGTTCAGGGCTGCTGTCTCCACTTTTCACCAGAAGATTAAGTTCCCGGTTGGCGAGCGGGTCGGAGAAGTCAAGGGAGAGCAGAAGGTGTCTCGTAGTTGCTACATTGATATGGTCCGGGTGGAGGCACGCAAGAGCAGGAGGACTCAGGATGGTGGTGTACACGCCATCCAAGAGGAGCCTCTGCCTATTGCTGAGGAGTCTATCCCTTGGGAAGAGATTCAGTTGCATACTGACAGAGCAGAGAGCATCACTCGCATTGCTAGTGACCTGCCACCGGAGCTTAAGGCGGAGCTGATACAGTGTCTGATCCGTAATAGGGACATTTTTGCTTGGTCCCCGGAAGAGCTGCCCGGAGTCAAACCAGAGATAGCTGAGCACAAGCTGCATTTAATACCTGAAGCCAAGCTAGTCAAGCAGAAGAAGAGAAATTTCTCTGCCGACCAGAATAAAATCATCCGAGCTGAAGTGGATCAGCTCAAGAAGGCGGGACATGTTCGGGAGATACAATTCCCGTCCTGGCTTTCTAACGTTGTATTGGTAAAGAAGCCTAACAACAAGTGGAGGGTGTGCATAGACTTTCGCGACCTCAATAAAGCCACCCCCAAAGACTGTTATCCCTCCCGCGGATTGATCAGATGGTGGATTCAACTGCTGGCTGTGAGAGGATATGCATGATGGACGCTTATCAAGGATATCATCAGATACCCTTAGCTAGGAAGGATCAGGAGAAGGTTAGCTTTATAACGGTTGATGGTACTTTCTGCTATACGGTCATGTCATTTGGACTTAGGAATGCTGGGGCCACCTACCAAAGGATGATAGACAAAGTCTTTCGGAGTCAGATCGGGCGAAACGTTGAAGTCTATGTTGATGACATCTTAATCAAGTCCCCCCTGGCGTCCAATCTAATAAGAGATGTAGAAGAAACCTGTGAGACTCTGAGACAATATGGTGTAAAGCTGAATCCTCTGAAATGTCTGTTCGGAGCCAAAGGAGGGAAGTTTCTGGGATATCTGGTGACTGAACGAGGGATAGAAGTCAATCCTGAGAAGGTTCAAGCACTCCGAAACATGCAGATCCCTCAGAATCTGAAGGAAACGCAGAAGTTAGTAGGCAGGATAACGGCGCTGTCCAGATTCATCTCCAGATCTGCCGATCGAGCCGTGCCCTTCTTCAAAGTGCTCAGGAAAGCAACTAAGTTTCAGTGGACGGAAGAGTGCACACAGGCCTTCGAGGAGCTAAAGCAATACTTGGAATCTTTACCATCGCTGTTCAAACCTGTTGTTGGAGAACCCCTTTGGGTCTATTTATCAGCCACCCCCGAGGCCGTGGGGGCTGTGCTAGTTAAAGAGCAGGACAATGTACAACGGCCAGTGTATTTTTTCAGCCATCTATTGAAGGGGGCTGAGTCTCGGTACACAGCCCTGGAGAAGTTGGTTTACGGACTTGTTCTCATGGCCCGGCGCCTCCGACCGTATTTTTTGGCGCATCCTATTACCGTCCTGACAAATAGTACAATGGGTCGAGCGCTCACCAAGGTGGAGGTAGCAGGTCGGCTTATCAAATGGGCAACCGAGCTAGGGGAATATGATATACAGTATCATCCCCGAACCGCGATCAAGGCACAGGCTCTGGCGGATTTCTTGACAGAGGTTTATCAGGCGGATTCGGGGGAGGTTTGGAAAGTTTATGTAGACGGGTTGGCTACCCATCGTGGAAGTGGTGTAGGTGCACTTCTAATATCTCCGCAGGGAGACATTATGCAACCGGCTGTACGGCTAAATTTCAGAGCTACCAACAATGAGGCAGAATATGAAGCCCTATTAGTAGGACTGCAAGCAGCTCGGCATGTGGGGGCAAGCCGAGTCGTAATATATTCAGATTCACAGCTAGTAACTCAACAGGTGACCGAACATTTTGAGGTAAACAACGAAAAGATGCAAGTTTACAAGGAAGCCTATGAGAAGATGATGAAAGATTTTAAAGAAGTCACAGTCACTAAGATTCCCAGGGCTGAAAATGAAAGAGCAGATGAATTAGCTAAAATGGTCAGCTCCCTGACCACTTGGGTACTTGACAGATCTATAGCACAGATCTTCCTTATAGCTCAGATAGATCTACAGAATAACCTGGGAGGAGTAATTGATTGGAGGGCGCCCATAATAAATTTCCTCCAGCAGGGAACCGCACCAACCAACTTAGAAGAGGCGCGTATGCTCAGGAGACAGGCCCATTCCTATATTATGATTGGAGATCAACTGTACAAAAGGTCTTTCTCCAGACCTCTGCTCAAGTGCTTGAATATGGAAGAAGCGGATCAGGCCTTGCGGGAGATACATTTGGGGTGTTGTGGCAATCATGCAGGTGGAAGAACGCTGGCTCGGAAAGTACTACTGGCCGGGTATTTTTGGCCTACCCTGCAAAAGGATGCATAAAAGCTGGTGAATACTTGTCTGTCATGCCAGAAGTATCAGAACTTGACGCACCGACCCACAGAGCTGCTGAGAACTTCTATAGTATCTTGTCCATTTGACCAATGGGGTATGGATATTGTAGGACCTTTCCCGATGGCTACAGGGCAAAGACGTTTTTTGTTGGTAGCAGTAGATTACTTCTCCAAGTGGGTAGAGGCGGAAGCTCTGGCCAGAATTACTGAAGATGCGGTGATCCAGTTCTTGTGGAAGAATATCTTTTGCAGATTCGGCTTACCTCATAAGTTAGTGTCGGACAATGGCAGACAATTTCAAGGACGCAAGATACAAAATTGGTGCAAGGGGTTCGGCATAGCTCAGGCCTTTACTTCGGTGGCTCATCCTCAAAGCAATGGTCAGACAAAGGTAGTCAATCAAGAAATAGTGCGAGGGCTCAAAGTCAAGCTGGATCACACGGGAGGCAATTGGGTGGACGAGCTGCCAAGCATCCTGTGGGCTTATCGTACGACACCCCGAGAAAGTACAGGTCCGACACCTTTCCATCTAGTATATGGCAATGAAGCATTGGTACCTCTGGAGGTCGGGATACCATCCGTCAGAAGAATGATGTATGATGAAGGGAACACAGAGCGACGATTGGCCGAACTAGATCTCATCAGCGAAATTCGTGAACAAACAACTGCCAGGTTGGAAGCCTATAGACAGAGGATGAGACAAAACTACAATAGAAGGGTGATCCCTCGATTCTTCGGAGAAGGAGACCTAGTCTGGAAGCAGGTGAAACCCTTAGGGGAAGTAACAAAGTTGGCACCTCAGTGGGACGGACCATACAAAGTTATCAAGAAATTGGCATCAGGGGCCTATTATTTGCAGGATGCTCAAGGAAGGAAGCTAGACCGACCTTGGAGTGCTAACTACCTACGGCCCTATCGGGTTTGAGGGGTGCCGACGAAGGGCCTGGAGATAGTAGGATAGTCAAGTAAAAACTCAAAGATACGTATGTACATGTAAAAATTCATCAGTTTAAGCAGTTGGTACAGATCATTTAAAAGGGGCAAAGATCTCATCCGGAAAACCTTGAATGATCTTGTCTTGATCCAAGAAGTCTGCGGGAGGGATGGAGTTTAAGAAGTTCTGTGCGTGAAGTTGTCGGATAACTCCAGCCGCCGTGTAGGGTACGGTCGTAGAAAAGCGTGCCCCAACCTGGGATAAAAATTCAGGAGAGATCAGATAGGACATTCGACTTCGCAGGCAACGATCATTCTCTCCTTCTTGATAGACCGCCAGAGCAGTAGATACTCCCGTCAAAGCCGCCCGCGACTGGGAAAGTTCCGCCCTCAGAGCCCTCAGCTCAGCTCCTTGAGTTTCCAACTGAGCTGCCTGAACCTCCAATTTATTGTTCCTCTCCTGCAGAAGGGTATCCTTGGACTGTATTTCCTGAGCCTGGTGGGCTAGTTGTTGGTGATACCCTGCCTCAGATGCATCTTTTTCCCTCTTCAAAGCTTGGAGCTCATCTTTGACCTGTATCAGGGACCTCTTCTGCCGGTTGGTCTGATTGGTTAAGGCTTAGATTTCTGCTCAAAATGCATAACTAGCTTGGGCTGGGTCATTCAGTTGCAGCTCTAATTCAGAGACTCTCTCTCGGAGTTCTTTGCTTTGATGATGGAGGTTGTGGAAAGATTGGTTCAGAACTAAAGATTCTGCATGAGTCTGGATGGAAGATATAACCTTCAGTTAAGGCGAACTAATAACAAGTGTAAGGTAAGGAGTACTTACTTTAGCCCAGGACTTCGAGAACCTATCCATCTGGACTAATGGTGGCGCACTATCCATTTGACTCATGCTCTCTGCCCACAAATTACCGAGACAGCCTTTCATCATCAAAAGGCTCGTGGGGACGTCATGTCGCCAAACTAAAGCAGCTTCAGAAGGGATAGTGGTTTTGTAACGATAGCGGGCGGAGGAGGAAGGTCGAGAAGGGTCGGCGGCAGAACCAGGAGGAGCAGGAGGTGGCCCAGGAATGGGCTCAGTTGGCACTGTGTTATGATGCTCGCTTGAGCTAGTTTCCTCAGCAGGGGTTGGGGCGGAGCGGAATGCCGCTGGTCTTCCCCTGTAAGGGTTGGGGGAGGCTGCCAGATAAATAAAACAAGAATGAAGAGGGGAGTGGTGTTAGAGCCAGCCACGGTGGCAGCGGGGAGCAATATGGTAGTAAAAGGAACAAGATCAAGCGCTTGTGAAGTCAGACCTGGTCTTCGACGCCGTCTGTGAAGCAGGGGCTGGTTGTCAGAGTCAGAATTATCAGAGCAAGGCTGACCCTGTGAAAAGGCTGAAGCACCCCTGTCTGTGGCGTCTCGACCGGATGAGCCTCGACCTGCGCGATGAAGGGTTGCGCGAGCACGTCTAGAGGCCCAGGAGGCTCCTCGGAAGACGTGTCTGGCCAGACGGCCGGCTTGATCACGACCCCGACCCCGGCTCAGGGCGGCAGGTGAAGGAGAAGCGTTGTGTGAGGCGGGGTTGGAAGTAGGCTGAGTCGCTGTCCCAAATGAGGTGGATCCAAGATGAGGGAGTAGCCTCCTCTCCAAGATTACCCAACCGAGCCGCAGTATTTCCAGGTCACTGAGGGGCAAAGGCAGAACCTCTGATGCGCGATACAAAACCTCAGCTGTAGGCACCAACATGAAAGGTCATTCTAACAGAGAAAATGATCGAAAAGAGGGGGGGGTTCAGCACGAACTTACCTAAGGAGTGTGGTGTTTCAGGAGAAGGGGGGCTCAGCCTGAAATACGAAAGTAGGTCGCCGGACAACAGTTTTGTCAGATTCAAGCGCCAATCCTCCATGCGGGTCGCAGCCATAGTAAAGGGGAGGTCCATATGGAATTCTTCCAGTGCTGGAGGTAGAGGTAGCTCAGATTGCCAATGCATAGGCCAGCTTGTTTCCTCTGGAAACCGGAGAAAAAAAGAACTTTTTCCTCCAGTTAGCGCTGGGAGGAGGAAGAGGAGAGAAGAAAGTAGTGTGACTGCGAGCTTGGAAATAAAAAAGACCGTCAGCGTGCCGAGCAAGAGCGAAGAAGCACTGAAAAAGGGGAGCTGGCCAGGAAACCTCACAAACTTCGCAGAGTATTACGAAGCCACACAAAATCTTTATGGAATTGGGAGTCAATTGACCTAGGGGGATCTTAAAGTAGCAGCACACTCCAGATAACAAAGGATATGGGGGTAGACGAAGGCCAGATACAAATTGTTCAGTGAAGAAAGTACAAGAACCAGGCGGAGGATCGAAGTACAGGTTCGCACCAGTAGGGATGATGGGGCGAAAGCTAGTAGGGATTTCGTAAGTATACCGTAGGTCATCCCAATCCAACTCAGCAAAAGTCGAAGCGTCCGGGAAGTGCTCCGCTAACAGGGAGAACCAAGAAGAAGAGGTCATTACAAAAGAGATTACCTCAGGAAGGAGAAAGAACAAGCGAAAAGAAGAGGCCTGGAGAAAAGGAAGGATCTCGGCAAAGTCTCAGGGGAAGTCAGTCTGCGACGGCGACGTCTGAGTGCTCCGCGGTGATGGCGAATTATAACAGAGGGAAGAGAGTAAGAAGATACTTATAGGTATTGTGGAGGAAGGACATTTTCGTAAGTTGACAACGGACGGCTGATGCAGGGGCGGAGATAGACAGGGAACGCCTTGTGATGATCCTCGAGAATATAACCAGGGGGCATTATAGGAAAGGCAGGGGCTCGGGATACGAGGCGCCTCATAAGGTGATCGCTCCGAGCAGGACAAAGGTGTACAGAAGGGCCATCAGAAAGATAGGTAGATCAAATCAGCAGGCTTCATGGACATGCATCAAAGACAAAAAGTAAAATCTAACTCTCGTCGAGCTCAGTATAAAAGCAATTATTGGAAGAAGAGCAATGTAGCAAAGCACAATAAACAAAGGCGAGATGATTACTAGAGATCAGCGGATTAACAAAAGCCGTGGACGACCTGCTAAGAAAAGAGGCAAGCTAAGGATGCATGGAAGGGAAGTAGTATGACCATCCAGATATAAGGGCGGATAAGTATAGTCCTCAAAAGTTCAGCATGACCACATAGATAAGTACAGTCATGAAAGATTCAACATCAGCGCATAAATGTTAACATTACAGCATGTTTCCAATTATGCAACATCCGGGGAAGAGGGTGCAGGGTCATTGGATACCAACGGAAGGAGCACGGGTTCGGCCAGCACTGTGGAGGAAGACGCAGGATCAGCAGACGCTTCAGGAACAGTAGCAGGAAGAGCCTGGGCAGAAGTATCAATGGAAGTCTGGTCGGCCGCAAGGGGAGGAGCCTCCAGAAGGAAAAGTCCATCATCCGCCTCAAAGGAAGGAAAAGTTTCCTGCGGCAATTCCCTAGGTAAGCGAGTTGTGTCCAGAAAAGTGGCAGGAGGTGCCAAGCGTAGAAAACCTTGCTCGAATGCCTGTCTGACCCCGCCAGCGGCCCCGTGACATAGCAGCAAGATCATCCAGTTCCCCAGCTTTCGGAGGAATAAGGGAGAACGGACATAGGCCAGTCTGTAGGCTTTCAGCCGCCCTGGTTCGCCAGCCTGGTACACTTCCAAACTGTTCTTGTTCTCGGCAGCCTCAGCGCGGGCCACGGATAAGTCGCTCTGGCCCTGAGATGCTATTTCCTGGGCCTTCAAGAGATCTTCTTGCAAAGACTGAAGAGTGGCTTGGCAAGTTTCCCATTGAGTCTGCATGGTTGCCTCCCGGGCAGCGAAAGCAAGAGCCAGAGCCTAGGCATCGGCCAGTCCCATTTGCAGGAGCTCCTGACTTTGTCGTAATAGTGTCAACTCAGCTGATCGGGAAAGCAGCTCTGCCTCTTTATTTTTCAGTTCAGAAACTGCCTCTCGATGGCGCTCCACTTCAGAAGCCAACGAGGATTCACTCGTCTTTAAGGCCGCCTCCAACTTTTGTAGCTTATTGAAGGCGGCATGAGAGATGGCTCAGGCAGAGGCCGCAGATTCCCCAGCGACACGCAGATAGACATCCAAATTTCCAAGTGAAGGCTTAGGAGGATCTGAGGAAGCCACAGGAGGCTCTAGTTCCCGAAGACTGGCCTTGAGCACCGCATTCTCTCGCTGAAGCTCGGCCGCTTGTTGAACGGCACTCAAACTCGCGGAACAGGTCTGCAAATGGCCATAGGAAGGGAAAGGGGGTTACAGAAATGTATGAACACCTAGGAGAAGAAAAGGAGCTTACCGCCACCAAGGAACGGACAATTTGATCAAACCCCTCCAAAGGGGAACTGTTCTCCCAGAATTGACGATTGGCTGATTGCCAGGAGGTGGCCAAGTCCCCATAGAAATCAACCCTGCCAAGGATAGAAGATAGGGCGGCAGCGGGTGCATAAGCTGGATCGGTCTCTGAGGGAAGTCTCCAGGAAGCCTCGAAAGCTAGCTCCGTGGAAGGCAGTTCATGGGTCGGTGTGGCTGAGCTTGTAGGCATAAGAAGAGGAGAGGCTGAGGGAGTCATCGAGCCCTGGGGCTGATCACCAGAGGACGAAAGCGGGGCAGGTAATAAGCTCTGGGTCGGTACCGGAGCTGTCACGTCCAACGACAGGTCTACAATTTCTAGATCAGAGGCCTTCTCCTGGGCCAAGCTTGTATCCGAGGACCTAGAAGGAGAAGAGATACCAACTACACGTTGACGGCGAGGGGGTGGAGGAGAAGTCGCGGTGACCGACGCCATTCTTTTGCCCTTGCGCGCAAGGCGCAGCTTCATAGTAGGAAGGGGAGAGGGCACTTGTTCTGCTGGCGATGGCTCAGTTGCAGGTCGATCAGAGACTCGAAGTAGGGCTGAGTCTGCAGGGCTGGGGGCAAGTGGTTCAATAAGTGTTGAGGTGGCTACCGCATCTGAGGGTTGGGGTTCCAAAGGCTGCAGACTGACGGAAGCAGCGGGATCAGAAGATAGGCTTTGTGTTAACTCTTCGTTCAGAGCTTGCAGAACGGCCACAGATGGTTTCTCCTGACTGGCAAAAGAACGGAGAATGGCAGCCACTACAAAAATAAGAGGAAAAAGCACCTCAGTTAGCGAAGAACGGCATATAAAAAATAGCAACTTACCAAAAGGAGCTCCGATTTCTGTTGAAACAGGGCTAAGACCAAAAGCACACAAAATGCCTTCTAGCATCAGCACGGACAAGCGAACAACAACATCGGTCAGCTTGTCCGAGGCTGTGGAGCAGGCAGGTTCATGAACATGTGAAGGGAAGTCCGAAGGAAGGATGGAACGCCATTGGGAAGGCCCAGCTAAGGGGACGGGGGGCTTAAGAAAGAAAAAGTGAGATCTCTAGCCTTTATTGGAAGAAGGTAGGTCATCAAAAAATTTATAGCCCGGCTTGGCCTGTACGTTGAACACCCCCGGCTCGGCCTGCCTGAAGGAATAGAAATGATAGAATAGTGGAGCGGTCAAGGGAATTTGATAAATGCGGCACAAGATGATGATTCCGCAGACAGCTCGGAATACATTGGGGGCAAACTGAGAAATACCGATGCCGCAATACTGACACAACTCGGAGAAGAAAGGATGTAAAGGAAAGCGAAGGCCGCCTAAGATTTGATCCCTAAAGACAGTGACAAAACCTTCGGGAGGAGAAGAAGGGTGTTCATTTGGCGAAAGGAGACGAAGCTCATACGAGGAATCTAGCTTCAAGTGGGATTGCAGTAAAGACAGGTCATGATGGTCTAAATCAGAGATATAGCATGAATACGAGAAGATTTCCTTACCATCCATGATTACGAAGAGTAAGCAAGTGAGGGGATCGAAGACAAGAGGGATCAGAGGTCGGGCGCAAGCAGGAAGACGAGAAGTTGCACTACCAGAAAAGGCCACGAACAAGAGGAAGAAGATAGCGAAGCGTCAAAGTGAAGACGGCGGGCTGCCTTTAGGGTTTATAAAGTCCATTCATTCCTAGGAAACATCGAGAGTCAAGCCAAGTATCTTTTTGGGTAATACGCCCCAGCGCCGTCTGATAGGAAGTAAGCGCCGAAGGGTGCGAAAAAGGGTCAGAAGCTGGCGTCAGGAGGCGTGAGCAATAAAGGCTTCGAACAAGTGTCGTCGCGAGAAGAGGTGCATCAAGGATTGACATGGCAAGGCAATCATGAAGGGGCGTGGCCTAGAAAGGATGCATTCTTCATGGAAAGCCCAAGACTAAGCGGGAAGTTTCATAAAGATGTAGAACCCAGGCAATTCAAAAGGGCCGAGAATGAGACAGGGCAGGTCAGCAGGAGTAAGTATCAGATCAGAGAAGTAGCGAGCAGGCCTGTGGGGGGTGTTGCTTGCTCGGATCATCCGAGTAAGTAGTTCTGCGTAGGTACCTCCTGATCAAATCATCTAACCAAATGCATCGCGAGAGCTGCAGGGTCATCGCAAACTACGAGGGCACTACAGCCCAAAGGTCGAGTAAGGTTTATGTGCTCCCTTCTTTATTCCTAATCCTATACCGTACATAATGCGATTGCAGGGAGAAAAGTGGTGCGGATGAGTAAGCCCAAGGCTAGCAATAACGACCAGATCGACAAAAGCAATTAGGTCGGCATAGGCAAGATGGATGAAAGCGGAAAAGAGCAATTCATCTATACCTTTGTCGTTTGGGGTCCAACTGGTCTCGGACCAGCGCCATCGCCACCGGTCTCGGACTGGAGTATTATTACTGGTCTCGGACCAGCGCCATCGCCACCGGTCTCGGACCGGAGTGTCCCAAACTCTCGCCTCAGTGCGAGTTATAAGTGAGCTCTGTTCTCACGCCCAACGACCTTCCAGGTCGGCTCCCATGCGAGAATTAAAAGTGAGCCCCGTGCTCACGCCCAACGACATTTTAGGTCGGTAGTCCTAGACTCTCGCCTCAGTGCGAGTTATAAGTGAGCTCTGTTCTCACGCCCAACGACCTACCAGGTCGGCTCCCATGCGAGAATCAAAAGTGAGTCTTGTGCTCACGCCCAACGACCTTTTAGGTCAGTTGTCCCAGACTCTCGCCTCAGTGCGAGTTATAAGTAAGCTCTGTTCTCACGCCCAACGACCTTCCAGGTCGGCTCCCATGCGAGAATCAAAAGTGAGCCTTGTGCTCACACCCAACGACCTTTTAGGTCGGTTGCCCCAGACTCTCGCCTCAGTGCGAGTTATAAGTGAGCTCTGTTCTCACGTCCAACGACCTACCAGGTCGGCTCCCATGCGAGAATTAAAAGTGAGCCCTGTGCCCACGCCCAACGACCTTTTAGGTCGGTTGTCCCAGACTCTCGCCTCAGTGCGAGTTATAAGTGAGCTCTGTTCTCATGCCCAACGACCTTCCAGGTCGGCTCCCATGTGAGAATTAAAAGTGAGCCCCGTGCTCACGCCCAACGACCTTTTAGGTTGGTAGTCCCAGACTCTCGCCTCAGTGCGAGTTATAAGTGAGCTCTGTTCTCACGCCCAACGACCTACCAGGTCGGCTCCCATGCGAGAATCAAAAGTGAGTCTTGTGCTCACGCCCAACGACCTTTTAGGTCGGTTGCCCCAGACTCTCGCCTCAGTGCGAGTTATAAGTGAGCTCTGTTCTCACGCCCAACGACCTACCAGGTTGGCTCCCATGCGAGAATCAAAAGTGAGCCTTGTGCTCACGCCCAACGACCTTTTAGGTCGGTTGCCCCAGACTCTCGCCTCAGTGCGAGTTATAAGTGAGCTCTATTCTCACGCCCAACGACCTACCAGGTCGGCTCCCATGCGAGAATTAAAAGTGAGCCATGTGCCCACACCCAACGACCTTTTAGGTCGGTTGTCCCAGACTCTCGCCTTAGTGCGAGTTATAAGTGAGCTCTGTTCTCACGCCCAACGACCTACCAGGTCGGCTCCCATGCGAGAATTAAAAGTGAGCCCTGTGCCCACGCCCAACGACCTTTTAGGTCGGTTGTCCCAGACTCTCGCCTCAGTGTGAGTTATAAGTGAGCTCTGTTCTCACGCCCAACGACCTTTCAGGTCGGCTCCCATGCGAGTATTAAAAGTGAGCCCTGTGCCCACGCCCAACGACCTACCAAGTCGGCTCCCATGCGAGAATTAAAAGTGAGCCCTGTGCCCACGCCCAACGACCTTTTAGGTCAGTTGTCCCAGGCTCTCGCCTCAGTGCGAGTTATAAGTGAGCTCTGTTCTCACGACCAACGACCTTTCAGGTCGGCTCCCATGCGAGAATTAAAAGCGAGCTCTGCTCTCGCGCCCAACGACCTTTCAGGTCGGCTCCCATGCGGGAATCAAAAATCAGCTCCCCTGCGAGAATCAAAAGTGAGCCCAGTGCCCACACCTAACGACCTTTCAGACTGACATGCCTCACGCTGAGCAGAGCATCTTCAAATAATCAGGTCAACTACATCTGATCTTGTTTTAGCTCCTTCATGCAAATTACAAATATGCAAGGTACTGAATACGGGAGGTCATCCACCATACCCATAAAGCATCAATATTAATTGCGAAATCAGGTTTTGCCCATTCATTACAGTTTTAATTTTCAAGTATTATACTGGTTTGATTATCCAAAATTCATAAAAATCAGTCATGATGCAACTCTTGTCTCTTACATGCGGGCCAGTTTCTAAGAATGCTTGCTAAATGAAAATTGATCAGGAAAGACTACGCAGGAAAAGGAAAAATATACAAGTATAGCAGCACAGCTCGATAAGTGGGTGATACAGCTGAGGCTACAAGAAGGAACGTCCCGTGAGTCAGAAGCCACTGAGACAACTAAAACCCGAACTAGCTTTAACTCGGGGAAAGGATTGGTTACGGAGTATGGGCACTGCCGTGTGAAGAAATACCTGGGGACTCAGGAGCCTCTGGGGCGTTCAAGGCTCGAGCCAGCTCCGCGTGTAAGGAGTTGATGATTGTTTGTTGCTGAGCGATCGTGTGTTGCTTATCAACGAGACACGCACGGATCAGAGATAGCTCTGTTTCATGCTCTTGCTGCAAACGTTCCTGAAGGCTAAGTTGGCGCTGCAGGCTAGCCTGGCATTCCTCTTTCCTCGCCTTCTCAGCATGCACGCAAAACTTTGCGAGACGATACTGGGTTTCCATGGAGTGCAGGGCAGCTAGCTGACGAGCTCGATCCCTGGACATGCGCTCCAGCTCGCGTTCTTTCTCGGCAAGTTGCGAGGCGAGTTGATCTATCCGCATTTGGGAGGATGGTTGATCAACCTCATCAGAAGAAGGAGAATGCATCGCGTGGGGAAGAAACTGGTGGGACGAGGGTTATCAAAAGAAAGCAGGAAAGCGTGAAAGAAGAAGGATAGAATAAAGAAGTGACTGTAAGGTTCTTTAAAAAGGGGTGGGTACCCAAGTCAAAGCAACTACATGGGCACGGTACCCCAAGCGACTGGTAAAGCAATTAAGGAGGCACGGTACCCCAAGCAACTGGTAAAGCAATTAATGAGGCATGGTATCCCAGGCGACGGGACACAAAGGTTGGTACGTTAGGCAGGAAGCAGAGGGCGCAAAAGGTATGGTAAGACACAGAGATATGCTGAGGTCACAAAGATATGCTGAGATCTTAGAGATGTGCTGAGGTCTAGTCAGTCAGACTGTCGTCCTCCTTCGACTAGACTTGTGGGGGAGGCTTGTGATACGGCTGGCAATGGAGGGGCCCAAAAGGAAAGGGTGAGAAGGGCCAAGGCCATATAGCGGTCAAAAGTCATAATGATGTGGCAGTCAATAGTCAAGGTGACTTGGCAGTCAATAGTCAAGCTGACTAGGCAGTCAATAGTCAAGCTGACTAGGCAGTCAAAGTCAAGCATATGGGGTAGTCAGAGGTCAGGCAGACTTGTCGATTAAGGGAGCAAAGTAGTTGAAAGACAAAGGGAGACAACAGGCGGAACACAGGGTACAGGTCGGGATCGGCAGAGCTGTTTAAAGGTAGCTCGATCTACAGGCCTACGGTCGAGGGCCAGGAAATACAAAGTGCAGGGTAGAGGTCGGGATCGACAGAGCTGTTTAAAGGCAGCTCGATCTACAGGCCTACGGTCGAGGGCCAGGAAATACAAAGTGCAGGGTATAGGTCGGGATCGGTAGAGCTGTTTAAAGGCAGCTCGATCTACAGGCCTACGGTCGAGGGCCAGGAAATACAAAGTGCAGGGTATAGGTCAGGATCGGCAGAGCTGTGAAGAGACAGCTCGATCTACAGGCCTACGGTCGAAAGCCCGGAAGTACAAGTCACAGATCACAGGTTGGGATTGGCAGAGCTGTGCAGAGACAGCTCGATCTACAGGCCTGCGGTCGAGGGTCAGGAAATACAAAGTGCAGGGTATAAGTCGGGATCGGCAGAGTTGTTTAAAGGCAGCTCGATCTACAGGCCTACAGTCGAGGGCCAGGGTATACAAGATACAAGGTACAGACCGAGATCAACAGAGCTGTTCAGAGTCGGCCCGACTGGCAGGTGACGCTTAGAGGCTGGATCTGATCGGAGGATGCGAGGCAGATGCGAGGCACAATAGATTGGATGAACTAAGCCATGTGAAAGCCGGAGAATCACAACTGTCCGTCAAGGGGTAATCATTACATACCAGCGATATGTGCGAAGGCGGAGGTTTCTAAACGAAAAGATGCCCTCATAACCAATAGTAGCCTGACAGATGTCTTTCATTACAAGACAAAACCCATGTGTAAAGGCGGAGGTTCCTAAACAAGAAGATGCTTTCACAACCAATAGCAGCACGACAGGTGTCCGGGACTACACGACAAAGCCCCGCGTCTAACGTTTTCTGACATAGTTACAGGTTCTAGAAGCAAGGCGGGTGCATAAAAAGAGGAGGATTCTTCGTACGCGGGTACGCTCTCTCGTCACTTTTTTCCACAACTTTTCGCTTTCAGTCGTTTTTGCTGCTCTTTGCGTTTTCTAGGGAAAAAGTACCTGACTTGAGCGTCGGAGGGCCTGACCCGGGGACTTTTTCCCTGGGTTCTGGTCTCTAACGTGAGGTGGGGGATCATCTGAGTGTGTGCAGGGGCCTGCAACAGCGTCAACCGCCCGTGGGAGCCGGATCACCCACGACTTTCCGTCAACAATCAGGCCGTCGCGACCAGCCTTCGTCCGACTCAGCTTTCGGACAGGATCATATAGGATAATCCTAAAGGAATCGCTAAGACGGCGGCTCACCTTGTCACCATATAAACATATATAAAACTTGGTTTAAATTGGCTTATTTATAGTTTTAGAAATAAGTAGCCATGGAGAAACCAAATTGCTCGTACAATAATTGAAGATGGATAGACTTATATATTAGGCACCATGCTTTCCTAATTCTTTATATGATGGCCGGTGCAACTGCGTGTGACGTCCTCTTTGTCATCGATAGAGATAATTAGCCTGTTCATTTGAAATCTTGTGAGCTCCATTGATTATTTAACACACACCATTCCATTAAAACCCAATTAGTGCTGATAGTCATCGGTCATCACTATGTACGCGGGCAGCAACATCGGCGGTGGTGCTCCGTCGCCTCTGTTTCCTCTTCTAATCCTCCTCCTCCTGTTCTTGATCAGCCGGGCTGGCGAGGCCCTGTCGTCGCTAAACCTTACCGCCATGGTAGAAGGTAACGGTGTCGCGGTGGTGCTAGCCCTTATCGTCATCGGCCTTCTCACGGTTCATTGGTTCGATCGGTCCTTGCCTTCTTTCCGGTTACCTCTCGGGATGAAGCAAGATGATTCCGACGAGGTTGGCCTCGGAGCCGTGCTGTTCGTGGGGCTGTTCGCCGTCCTCTTCTACTGTGTGTAAGATCGCTCGTTGGCATTGTATCGAATAGTTGATAGGTAATAAGCTCTCCTATGAACCAATTTTATTAAAGTTTATAGTTTGTTATGAACTTCATTTCGTATGTGATTTAAAAAGTTGTTCTTGCCCCAGGGCGTAGCGCAGACGGTGGACGCATGGTATCTCTGGCGTAATGGTTAGGGGTCGATTCTCAGGAACTGACGACTTGGAGTTTACCCCGCCATGCGCCTATGGCCTGTGTACCTGTATGAAACTCCCTCCATATCCGTGAGGCCGGCACTAGGAGGCCGCTAAGGTAACGGATCTATTTTTTAAAAAAAAAAAAAGTTTTTCTTTGATAAGAGATTGTTAAATTTGTTTGAGCTGTCAATTTAAATTCGATCGGTTAGATTGACTTCATCAAATAATTTAAATGAATTAGATTAAAATTTTATCAGCTTATTTAAAATGGGTCTAAATGAGTTGGCCCACAAGGTTATGGGTCTAGATGGGCTGGCCTATAACGGATTCAGATTGACTCACTGGTTGAGAAGAAGAAAAAAATAAAACTAAACTCATGAATTTGACATGTCTAATCTATCATCCAAATTTAAAATTTTCAATCGTTTTAATATATATATATATATATATATATATATATATATATATATATATATATATATATATATATATATATATATATATATATATATATATATATATATATATATATATATATATTATATATTATAAGTTTGAAGGTGACCTGCATAACTTATTTTGAGTTGAGTTGGATTGAAATTTACTAGTTCGCAAGGATGATGGGTAGGCTTGTCTGATAGTTATATTAAAGATGGTGAATTGATGATATCTAACTTAAGTTGATTTTTAAACTTAACACAAATTTAAATAGAATAATGTTAATAGCAAATGTGTGTGTATAAATATGAAATGAAATCACGCAATGTCAATCGAGTTATTTTGCATGATTCAAAGACCATACTTCTAGTCAAGCAAAATTCCAATCTACTCCACTTGACCATCAAAATATAAATATACGACTTCAAGAATTATAACTTCAATCATCTTAAAATTTATTCCAATTGGTTACTCATGTTGTCAATTAATTGAAAATCCTTATATTCAATTGTTGTTCTATAATAGGAATATTTTATTTCTCAAACTTTGCATTTAGTCTACTCCTAACCTTTGGGCAATAGACTGACCAGTTCTAATGAATTAGAAATTCTTATCCAGTTAACATCGTAGGTATCTAGCTAGCTGACTCTAACTTGATGCATCCATGTGTCTTCACCCATGTTGCAAAGTGAGTCTGAGCTAGTCCGACTTGCTGATCTGTAGGAGGTCTGACCTCCCGTCCTTTCAACCTTTCAACCTCTCAATTTCTCATCCTGTGGAACTCCTGATCCTATCAACCTCCTGTCTTGCCGGCCTCTTGACCTATTGAACTCCCATCCTACCGACCTCCCAATCTATCGATGGTCTGATCTCTTGGCATGTGAAGAGACATGATAATTATTATAACACGAAGGGATATGACGGTTATCATGGTGCCTAATGCGGAAGGTAATTAGAGGGTGTCACGTGGTTAAGGAGGTCAATAGTCCGACAAAGGTGATAGTCAAAGTTAATAAAGAGACACTCCCCAACTCTTCAATACTCTTGACTCCATGCAAACCCAGCTCCGTGTTGCCCTGACTCCATGTCGCCCCGGCTTTGTGCCACCCTAGCTCCATACAGCCCCCGCTCCATGCACTCCTCACGACTCTGAATTACCTCGATTAGCCGGAGTGGCACATCTACAAACAGGACGATAAGTTGTAGATCACTAAAGATACGGACAACAAAGCTGTTACACTAGGAGAATGTCGGAAGCATCGTCATTTAGTCTAGAAGAAGTGGACTACATAGCTATTTATTTCAGAAGATGTGGATAATGTCAGCTTGGATATTAGAACACGTGGAGCATAGTCGTAACTCTATAAAAGATAGTTTGCTCCTACAAGCGCATCATTGTGCATATACACATCTAAAACCCTAGACCACTAATCATCTTTCCCTTCTTCAATCTCTCCAGTCTAAAACTTACTTGAGAGTCAAAGTGACTGTACTAGGTGTAACAACCAAAATTTCCTAATGTTGAGTCCTAAAAATAATTTAAAAATATTTAGAAATACCTTAGAAATATTCTAGAGATTTTTAGAAATTTTTAGAGTATTTTTATACAATTTTTGGAGTTCGTTTGGTATTTTTACCAAAAGGAGGAAGTTTCAAAAAATAAATAGGTTTGGCCGAGGTTCAAACCCGCGACCTCGGGTTAAACCAAGTCTTAAGCGAATCCGACTGACCAAGTGTCCAAGCGGATGTTGCTGATTAAGAAAGGAGCGACTTTTATTTAAGAAGTAGTTGGAAATAGGATATGAGGGTTATTAAGGGAGAGTTTAGTTATTCCCGTGACCTAAAATTCCCTCACCTTTCTCTCTTGTGGCGCGTCGGTGTTTCTCGTCTCGGGCGAAAACGCAGCAGGGTTAGGGCATCACTTCCGGCGACCGGCGAGGGTGTTTCTCAGTGAGGTCTTCATACCTTCGTGATCCCCTCGTCGAGAAGAGCAAGTGGATACAAGGAGATCGTTGAGGAAGCACATCTCCGGAACCCTAACAGCTCCTTTCCTTTGGTTGTAAGTCCAAGAACATCTCGGTAAGTTGCTTCTCACCTGCAGTAAGAGTGGTTTCGGAATTTGATTTCGCTCCTTACCATCCACAGCATGCTCCTTTGTTTCGGATTGAGTTTGAGCCGAATTTATGCTTGCTAGGGATTTAGTTCTTTTTGTTTCGGATCATGTTGCACAGAAACTGTATGTTAGAGGGTTAAGGGTAGATTTAAGACTCTTTTTCCTTCTTCCTTGCATATATACTGTAACATGCTTAAAGGTCTTGTTGCTGCCGTGAGTTTCCAAGGGAAGAACATAAAAAGGATTAAGTAAGTGGAGTGTTTTGCTCCTATTGGTTTCTACCGTGGCACTGAACAGGGAATGGACTGTGGTTTCGGGTTGTTTGTGATGGTTGCTGCCATGAACTCAATTCCGAATTTGAAGTGGTGTTGTGTTTGAAGTGCTGTCGTGAACCTCAAAGCAAGAGAATAAACCTACCATCTAGTTTAGGAGGTTTAAGATTTACCTGATTCCATATTTTTATCTATCAAGAAAACCTACCTTGTTTTTAGTTAGCAATTGAAGTGGTACAACTTGTTTTCTAGGTACAGACATGCTTTGCCCTGTTAGAAATAATTTAGAATGTGTAAGTGTATCAAGTGTATGTTGTTGGTTCATGGTTTAGGGCTATGAGCAGAAATGGTTTACACGTTTTTTTTAATAGCTCAGTAATTAGTTTTCCTTGCTTTGGATTTTTTGTACAACATTATTTTAGTAGATGGCATTTCTTCTGCTTGAGCTAAATGACTTGTCTATATTAAGAGGATTTAACTGTCCCTTTTTAATTCTGTTGTAAAAAAAAAAGAATAATCATGTTTCGGTTTCCTTACTAGTGCACTTTGGTCTTCCTTGTCGTGGTATAAAGCATGCAGAATAAGTGGCATTTTGAGTTTCCTTTGCTGCCATGAAACTCAATTTAAACTGTTTAGTTTTGAATAGTTGTGTAGTATATTGGTTTCTTTAGTTTTCATTGCTATTTTAACAAGCATGAGCATCCACATATTTTAGTGGAATAGTTATGTGTTCTATAAAACCTTTTTAGGGGATTATGATTAGCTATAAGTAAGAAAAGACCAGGATCTTGATAGGATCCCTAAAATTTTAAGAATTGGGATCAGCAGCACACCAAGTGCTCAAAGAAATGCCAAGACATTTTATTGTAAGAATATTAAAAGATAACAAGTATTTTATTTTAAAGAGGCTAGTACCCGACTTCCAAGGTTGTCATTAAACAAATCTAGGTGACCAATTCCAAGGTCTTGGCCCTGGAAAGACCAAGGTCTTTACCCTCGTAGGACTTGTGACTAGCTACCACAGGCTCTATTAGGGAGCGCGCTTTGGTACTACGCCTGGGCCCAAGAAAAGTTTATTATTATTTTAAAGTATTATAGTATAAGTTTTCAAACAAGTGAAATAAAAGAATAAGTTTAGAACAAATGAAATAAGTTTCACTTTGTTTTAAAATCAGCAAGTTTTAGTTTTCTTTTATGCTAGCATGTTATTTAGATTATCTTACTGTTATTTGCTAGTAGATGAGCATGAGCAGCTTTACATGTTTAGCATTTCAGCCTGTTTGATTCCTTACTATTAGATGAGCATGAGTAGTTTTCAGTAAGCATTCAGTTAGTTTATGTTATAGATATATGTACATGCATATCGAGATTTTGTGAGTTAGATAGCGCTTACTGAGTAATTTTGCTTATAGATTGCATTTCCTCTTACTGCAGATAAAGGAAAGGAAAAGCTATAGCAAAGGAAGGCGACGAGGAGGTGCGGATGGTGTGTGATGCCAGGACTATGGTAGAGACTTGGGATGTTATTGAGTTTTCGTGTTTTAGTGGATAAGAAACATTTGAGATTGTATTTTATACTCCATGTCATTTGAGTTCATTCTTGTTTTAGATTGCATGCTGAGATGAGTTCTGATTAATAAATAGATACTATTGTGTTTGCATTGAGATATAGTGTGTATAGTTTCTATTATTATGTGTTATATATGCATGTCAGTATTGTATTGCATTTTAGTCATGCTGTACTGCATACACTCTACCGAAATTTTAAGTTTTCTAGAAAAAAAAAAAAGTTAAGTACAGTTTTTCATACTTGCTAAGTATGAATTTATAGTAGTTAAGTAACGGTCACCCTTAGAGAGTAGTAGTAAGAAGGGTGGTCGTTACAATTGGTATCAGAGCAGTTCCCATTCTCCAACATCACATCAACACCAGCCTTGCCGTCTTCAAGTAAGAATGTATTTATACTTTCTTTTATGCTTTTCCTTTAGTGCTTGCAGTATAGAGAAATGTTTAGAAATACCTGCTCATATGTGTTTAAAGTCAAGAATCATGCTTAAGTAAGATATGTTTAGAGAGTATGGAGACGATTTCAGTTTTCCTTTCTGCATAACTAGATGGCAAGAAGAGGGCGTCCCCGTACCACTCGTACTGAGAACCGAGCTCAGGAGAACGAAGAGCCCAGAACAACTGAGCCTAATCTTTCTGAAGTTGTTGTCCAACTCCAGAGACAAGTAGTAGAGCAGCAACAAGTGATTGCCAATCTAATGGCCAATCAGCAGCCAATCCCTCCCACTCCTCCAACTATCAATGTGGAGACTCCAGTGGTGACTGAGGTTCCACCAGCCGCCCTGGAAGTCGCCACAGCACCTATAAGACAAGAAGCATACCTGATACAGTGGCTGAAGTCGAAGTCAGAAAGTTTCTCAAGCACGACTGAGCCCTAGGATGCTCAGGCTTGGTTCAAGACACTGGAGAGCACCATGGAGCTTCTTGACTGGCCAGAAGTCGAGAAGGTCAAGTGTGTCTCTTTCTGCCTATCAGGAAATGCTCGTATGTGGTGGGTGAGAGAGTTAAGAGCAAGAGAGTAGTCAATCAGATGAGCTGGACTGACTCCGAGACAGAGTTTCACGAAGAATTCTGCCGCCAACGGATCACCAATAAATATTATGAAGAGTTTATAGAATTCAGAAGGTGAACCATCCTTTGAGTTCACGGGAGTACCAAAGAGGAAGACCCAGAAATTTCTCTCCTCCCTAACAGCTCACCAGATGTTAGCTAAAGGATGTACTGGTTTTCTTGCGTACATTGTGAATACAGAAGAACAAGAAAGACCCAAGAAGGAAGATGATCGGGTAGTCTGTGAGTATCCAGAGGTATTCCCAGAAGAGCTACCTGGACTACCTCCCAACAGAGAAGCGGAGTTTGAAATTGAGTTGGTCCCTGGCATCGGTCCAATTTCAAAAGCTCCATACCGAATTTCTCCAACAAAGCTAAAAGAGTTACAAGAACAACTTCAGGAGCTGCTTGACAAGGGTTTCATCCACCCTAGTCATTCACCCCGGGGTGCTCTAGTGTTGTTCGTTAAGGAGAAAGACAGATCTATGCGGATGTGCATGGATTTTAGAACGCTGAACAGAGAAACAGTTAAGGACAAGTACCCTCTTCCCAGAATAGATGATCTATTTGATCAGCTAAAGAGGGCAATAGTGTTCTCTAAAATAGACCTGCGCTCTGGGTACCATTAGCTGAAAGTGAAAGAAAGTGTTATACCTAGAACAATTTCCAGGACCAGATATGGACACTACAAATTTGTAGTCATGCCATTTGGTGTGACTAATGCACCTGCAGTCTTCATGGACTTAATGAACATAGTGTTCAGAGAATACCTCGATAAATTTTTCATCGTGTTCATCGACGACATTTTGATTTATTCAAGAACCCAGAGGAGCATGACACGCACTTGAGAATAGTCCTGCAGACCCTACAGCAGAAACAGCTTTATGTCAAATTCTCGAAGTGCGAGTTCTGGTTAAATCAGGTGGCGTTTCTAGGTCACATTATTTCTAAAGAAGGCATCCAAGTGGATCCTGCCAAGATAGAGGCAGTCAATAATTGGCATAGGCCCAAGAACGTTAGAGAGATCAGAAGCTTCCTTGGTTTAGCTGGGTACTACAGAAAATTCGTGGAGGACTTTTCCAGGATAGCTTCTCCACTAACGACCTTAACCAGGAAGAACAAGAAGTTTGAATGGTCAGACAAATATGAGCAAAGTTTTCAAGCGTTGAAGAAGAGATTGACTAGTGCTCCTATTTTGACTGTTCCAGAGAGTGACAAGAATTTTGACATCTACAGTGATGCTTCCAAGATGGGCCTAGGAGTTGTACTAATGCAAGAAGGAAAAGCTATAGCTTATGCTTCCAGACAACTCAAAGACTATGAGAAGAACTACCCCACTCATGATCTTGAGCTCGCAGCTGTGGTCTTTGCACTGAAACTCTGGCGACACTACTTGTATGGAGTCCAGTGCAGAATCTTCACCGACCATCAGAGCTTAAAGTATTTCTTTACCCAGAAAGACTTAAACATGAGACAGCGCAGGTGGCTAGAGTTGGTTAAGGATTCTGACTGTGAAATCCTCTATCATCCAGGTAAAGCTAACAAAGTGACAGATGCACTAAGCAGAAAGTCCAGTGCACTCCTGATGTCTTTGTCATCATTAGCCCTGCCACTGCAGAAGGAGTTGTCAGATTTCGGACTTGAAGTTATTTATGAGCAACTCTCTACTAGACCTTAGAGTCAACCCTACTTGAGGATATACAGAGAAAACAAAGTGAAGATACAAATATCCAAAAGATCAAGCAAGGGGTACAAAAAGGGGAAAATTCGGAGTTTAGAGTATCAGACAGTGGAATCCTCTATCAGGGGAACCGCCTTTGTGTCCCCAATGATGAAGAGTTGAGAAAGAAAATTTTAAAAGAAACTCATAGTACACCTTACTCCATGCATCCTAGTTCCACCAAGATATATCAGGATGTGAAACAGAGATTCTGGTGGTCTGGACTCAAAAGAGATGTTGCAAAATATGTCAGTACTTGCCTGACATGTCAGAGGGTCAAAGCAGAGCACCAGAGACCAGGAGGAGTTCTACAGCCTCTCTCAATACCAGAGTGGAAGTGGGAAGAAATATCCATGGACTTTATAACAGGTCTTCCAAGAACTACAAATGAATATGATGCGATATGGATAATAGTGGATAGATTGACCAAGTATGCCCATTTTCTATCCATCAAGGTGTCTCGTTCTATAGAGCAGTTGACACAACTATATGTTAAGGAAGTGATCAGACTTCATGGAGTTCCAAAATCTATTGTGTCTGATAGAGATGGGTGTTTCGCCTCTCACTTTTGGGAGTGTGTTTAGAATGCACTAGGCACCAAACTCAAGTTCAGCACAGCCTTCCATCCTCAGACTGATGGACAGACAGAGCGAGTAAACCAGATTTTAGAAGATATGCTCAGAGCTTGTGCACTAGATTTCAAAGGAAGTTGGTGCAAGTATCTATGTTTAGCTGAGTTTGCCTACAACAATAGCTATCAGGCCACCATCAAGATGACACCTTATGAGGCGTTGTATGGCAGGAAGTGCAGATCACCCATTTGCTGGCAAGAAGCAAGTGAAAGAAAATAAATGGAAGTAGAACTGGGCATTCAGACAGAGATGATAGATGAGACCACTTAGGCTATCCAGAAGATCAGACAGAGGATTGAGACTGCCCAGAGTAGACAAAAAAGTTATGCTGACACACGCCGTAGACCACTTGAGTTCCAAGTAGGGGATTCAGTTTTTCTCAAAGTCGCTCCTATGAAGGGAGTGATGAGATTTGGCAAGAAGGGCAAATTAAGTCCTCGCTATGTAGGGCCTTACCTGATCATAGAAAGAATTGGGAAGGTAGCTTACAAGCTGGATTTACCACAAGACATGTCAGCAATACATAATGTATTTCATGTCTCTATACTAAAGAAGTATATTCACGACCCTAGCCAAGTGATTCAGCCTCAGACAGTGCAGATCCAAGAGGATTTTAGCTACGAGAGCAGACCTACACAAATAGTGGACAGAGAAGTTAAGAGACTAAGGAACAAAGAAGTGCTACTAGTGAAGGTCATCTGCCAGAATCAGAAGCACGAGGAAGTTACTTGGGAGTGTGAGGACAGTATGAGACAGAAATATCTAGAGTTATTCTAAGTTCGAGGACGAACTTTTTATAAGGTATGGGAAATTATAACAACCCAAATTTCCTCATTTCAAGTTCTAAAAATAATTTAAAAATATTTTAAAATGCCTTAGAAATATTCTAGAGATTTTTAGAGTATTTTTATGTAATTTTTGGAGTTCGTTTGACATTTTTACCAAAAGGAGGAAGTTTCAAAAAATAAATAGGTTTGGCCGAGGTTCGAACCCGCGACCTCGGGCCGAACCAAGTCTTAAGCAAATCCGGCTGACCAAGTGTCCAAGCGGATGTTGCTGATTAAGAAAGGAGCGACTTTTATTTAAGAAGTAATTGGTAATAGGATATGAGGGTTATTAAGGGAGAGTTTAGTTATTCCCGTGACCTAAAATTCCCTCACCTTTCTCTCTCGCGGCGCGTCGGCGTTTCTCGTCTCGGGCGAAAACGCAGCAGGATTAGGGCATCACTTCCGGTAGTCGGCGAGGGTGTTTCTCAGTGAGGTCTTCATACCTTCGTGATCCCCTCGTCGAGAAGAGCAAGTGGATACAAGGAGATCGTTGAGGAAGCACATCTCCGGAACCCTAACAGCTCCTTTCCTTTGGTTGTAAGTCCAAGAACATCTCGGTAAGCTGCTTCTCACCTGCAGTAAGAGTGGTTTCGAAATTTGATTTCGCTCCTTACCATCCACAGCATGCTTCTTTGTTTCAGATTGAGTTTGAGCCGAATTTATGCTTGCTAGGGATTTAGTTCTTTTTGTTTCGAATCATGTTGCACAGAAACTGTATGTTAGAGGGTTAAGGGTAGATTTAAGATTCTTTTTCCTTCTTCCTTGCATATATACTGTAACATGCTTAAAGGTCTTGTTGCTGCCGTGAGTCTCCAAGGGAAGAACATAAAAAGGATTAAGTAAGTGGAGTGTTTTGCTCCTATTGGTTTCTACCGTGGCACTGAATAGGGAATGGACTGTGGTTTCGGGTTGTTTGTGATGGTTGCTGCCATGAACTCAATTCCGAATTTGAAGTGCTTTTGTGTTTGAAGTGCTGCCGTGAACCTCAAAGCAAGGGAATAAACCTACCATCTAGTTTAGGAGGTTTAAGATTTACCTAATTCCAGATTTTTATCTATCAAGAAAACCTACCTTGTTTTTAGTTAGCAATTGAAGTGGTACAACTTGTTTTCTAGGTACAGACATGCTTTGCCCTGTTAGAAATAATTTAGAATGTGTAAGTGTATCAAGTGTATGCTGTTGGTTCATGGTTTAGGGCTATGAGCAGAAATGGTTTACACGTTTTTTTTAATAGCTCAGTAATTAGTTTTCCTTGCTTTGGATTTTCTGTACAACATTATTTTAGTAGATGGCATTTCTTCTGCTTGAGCTAAATGACTTGTCTATATTAAGAGGATTTAACTGTCCCTTTTTAATTCTGTTGTAAAAAAAAGAATAATCATGTTTCAGTTTCCTTACTAGTGCACTTTGGTCTTCCTTGTCGTGGTATAAAGCATGCAGAATAAGTGGCATTTTGAGTTTCCTTTGCTGCCATGAAACTCAATTTAAACTGTTTAGTTTTGAATAGTTGTGTAGTATATTGGTTTTTTAGTTTTCATTGCTATTTTAACAAGCATGAGCAGCCACGTATTTTAGTGGAATAGTTATGTGTTCTATAAAACCTTTTTAGGGGATTATGATTAGCTATAAGTAAGAAAAGACCAGGATCTTGATAGGATCCCTAAAATTTTAAGAATTGGGATCAGCAGCACACCAAGTGCTCAAAGAAATGCCAAGGCATTTTATTGTAAGAATATTAAAAGATAACAAGTATTTTATTTTAAAGAGGCTAGTACCCGACTTCCAAGGTTGTCGCTAAACAAATCCAGGTGACCAATTCCAAGGTCTTGGCCCTGGAAAGACCAAGGTCTTTACCCTCGTAGGACTTGTGACTAGCTACCACAGTCTCTATTAGGGAGCGCGCTTTGGTACTACGCCTGGGCCCAAGAAAAATTTATTATTATTTTAAAGTATTAAAGTATAAATTTTCAAACAAGTGAAATAAAAGAATAAGTTTAGAATAAATGAAATAAGTTTCACTTTGTTTTAAAATCAACAAGTTTTAGTTTTTTTTATGCTAGCATGTTATTTAGATTATCTTACTGTTATTTGCTAGTAGATGAGCATGAGCAGCTTTACATGTTTAGCATTTCAGCCTGTTTGATTCCTTACTATTAGCTGAGCATGAGTAGTTTTCAGTAAACATTCAGTTAATTTATATTATAGATATATGTACATGCATATCGAGATTTTGTGAGTTAGATAGCGCTTACTAAGCAATTTTACTTATAGATTGCATTTCCTCTTACTGCAGATAAAGGAAAGGAAAAGCTATAGCAAAGAAAGGCGACGAGGAGGTGCGGATGGTGTGTGATGCCAGGACTATGGGAGAGACTTGTGATGTTATTGAGTTTTCGTGTTTTAGTGGATAAGAAACATTTGATATTGTATTTTATACTCCATTTCATTTGAGTTTATTCTTGTTTTAGATTGCATGCTGAGATGAGTTCTGATTAATAAATAGATATTGTTGTGTTTGCATTGAGATATAGTGTGTATAGTTTCTGTTATTATGTGTTATATATGCATGTCAGTATTGTATTGCATTTTAGTCATGCTGTACTGCATATACTCTGCCGAATTTTTAAGTTTTCTGGAAAAAAAAGAAGTTAAGTGCAGTTTGTCATACTAGCTAAGTAAGAATTTATAGTTGTTAAGTAACGGTCACCCTTAGAGAATAGTAGTAAGAAGGGTGGTCGTTACACTAGGGAACCTCCAGCCGTCATTCTAACCCTCTATTTCTAGTACTCTTTCTATGCCCTCATGGATCTCTCCACTTGTCCACTATGTCAAAGAATGCCGACAAAGTCAGTATCCACCATAATTCACTGATGACTCATTTGTTGGCGTTCCCATGCAAGATCAATGCCCTTTAGTGAGGTGCGTCCCTTGGGTTTCTCTCTATAAGGTGTATCCTTTGGACTTTTTTTTTTAAATAAGATAAGGATAGGGAGATTCTCGAGGAGGTATGATCTAATATGCTTTATTATGATTTACTTTATTTCTTATTATTTCTCCTTTTTTATTATTTGGGGCTCCACTAGTAGAATTTTGGCTTTTTACTTCGTATATTCACCGAAGTCGTAGATAGATAATTACTGAAGTAGACGCACGTGAAGTAATAGGGTACTATTTTACTTCATCGTATTACCGAAGTTGTTTCCAGGAAAAAAGCGAAGTCTTTGACTGGTTCAAAGTTGGACCAATGCTGAAGTAAAAAAACATCTTTTACTTCGTTTGTTTTGTAAAGTGTTGAAGTGAAAAATAATATATAACTTTACGATTTAAATGTATTGCTGAAGTAAAAAAATATCTTTTACTTCATCGGTTGTGTAACGTGTTGAAGTAATAGATGACATGTAGCATCACGATTTATATTGATTGGCGAAGTAAATATAATATATAACTTCGTCATATTTTTTATTTATCGAAGTAATTGATATTATGTTACTTCATAGTTTATATTTATTAACAAAGTAATTGATTACCAAGACTTCATTGTTTTATATTATATTGAAGTAATTGATAAGATATGACTTCGCTATTATTAAACTACGGTGAAATAAATGTTACCTTTGACTTCGGCACAATTTTAATGTGATGAAGCAAAAAAATATTTTTCACTTCATCAAAATTAAAATGTATTAATTAGATCCACAAAATGACAAATACCATAACAATCCAGAAATTTATCCATCAATCCACAAGTATATATATATATATATCCATAAATCCACAAGCATAACTAAAAAATACATCCACAAACCAAAAGTGTATCCACAGGTATGTATGTCTAAAAATCATTAATGTAAAATAAAATATTTATCCTAACGTACATGCCCCATTTAGGCACCTAGATACAAGTAGATGAATTCACTCTATTCACTTCTGACTTCATCATATTGAGATTGGTTGTAATATTGATTCTTGATTGTTCCTGCAAACTTTTATGTAAAAAAAAAACAAAAATGCATTAGATTTATAAAATCTATAAAAATACATTAGATTTATAAAATCATTACATTTATTATATATCATAAAGAAGAAACTCATCATCTTCTCCAACTATAGATTTTCATATTCAACTATGTCTTTCATGTACCTCATCACACAATATCTGCATTCAACAGAACCACTTTGTTTTAGATTACCCTACAATGTAATCAAAAAAGTAATACAACAATTACAATCCAAATAATAAGAACTATCCATTTATGTGTTAATATATATGTACAATACATACCGTCAATTGCTTAAAACCTGGTGCTTTAGCAATACCCTTTGAGGCATTGTACATCTTGACCCAACTACATTTTAAAAAGTAAAAAAGTTATATTTTTCATATTTATAAGTGAATGCATTCAAAATCAACACAATCTACTACCTACTTAGTCACCATAGTATTCCATGCATCGTCTCGGTTTCTATTAGACATAGAGTCCAATAAATATATCATATTTTTATCTTCATTGACGATAATCAAGATCCAATGGTACCTACAAAAATAAAAATATAACATTGACTAAAATTGTTATATTTGAAATAATCTTCCAGTCTGATTTGAAATAAGCACAATTTAGTTGGCCTAACCATGATATTTCCTTTGAGTAATGATGACAAAAGCAAAGGAAATTGAATACAAAGAAAAGAAAAAGATTACGAATTGCTCTGGTTATATATTCAATATAGTAAATTTAAAATTTAAGGAAAGACAAGACATGGGTTCCCTTGCTACATAGGAACGGAGAAAACATTACTTCCAAAAGCCATGAACTCTAATGGTGGCAGGCATGTCAAATGTCCACATGAAAAAATACTATTGATTTAAATTAGTAGCACATAAAATAATTCTATCATGATTCAATCATTATTTACATAACTAAATATTGCATAAATTACATGATTGCTTGACCATAATAAACAAACACCTATATATCTGCAAGTTATTTATATCATCCTCATCATACTTTATCCAACAAGACAACAAAGTCATAAGAGAGGAATTGTGTTAAGATATTAACATATGGCTGCCATGATTCAAATTGTTGGCTTGTGACCTAAGCTTTTGTTATGTGCTTCTTTGCTGCATCAAAATAATTAGACTTTTTATACTATAGATTCTGTTCTAATGGAAATTAGTTGTAACAGTGAGTCAAACCACCATGACTAAGTTATTGGAGATGTTTCATTTTAGAGTAGCTTATTTTCTTTGAAAGAGGTACACATAAATAATTTTGCATACAAAATTTATATGTACACAAGTTTAAACAAAATGATCCTCTCTTTCTTGTTCATTCTTCAAGACGATATGGATTCTCCTCTCAGAGAATCAAAAGAGGTTTTTTGCATTCTCTCCATTCGTGGAAGCTAGTTATCATCACCTCGATACCCCCATGTTGTTCATCACAGTCTATGGTTTAATAACTAAATTAAAGTCATTAGCATATGACTAATGCTTCCATTGCATGGAGGAATTGCAGACCCAAAGTTATTATACTACTATAGTACTTACTGGCTCATATTAAAACCGCATACAATAATTTAATCATGATGAAATTCTTATTTGATGGAATTTCACATAAATTGTAAGGTTTCATGAAAGTACTGAATGAACACCTGTGCACATCATGAAACCTTTATACAAAATACAAATACAAAAAATCATTTGGAATATTGATAATTAAAGCACTGGTTATGAGATACTATTGGTTAAATAATCTTAGAAATTTACTGTAGGAAATTAAAGAGACCCTGAAAAATATTCTTGATGGGAGGGTTACAAGAGTGCCTCTCACCGCTCACTGTATGCTATTTTTTTAACCTACCTTTCCAAATCTAGACTCGAAGGGAAAAAAGTACCTTTGGAGAGGAAAGAAGACGACCCTATTCCTCCAATGGGAATTTCATTCGAAATTTGCTAATTCTGATTAAGTAAAATACCAGTGAAAAAAATGAATCTGAGTTATCCGACTCTGACGCGTACCTTGAATTTCCAGATCTCCACCAAAATTGAATCTTTCCACGGTTACCTCACCGGTTCCACAAAACCCCATCAAACTACGTCCAATACAGTCCGACACCCAGTAAAGTGAAGAATCTACGTCAAGAGACGCCACAAGAAGCTACTACGACACTATTTCCCTCAGTTCACCAGATCCAATTAACAGTAGGAGCCCAAGAGAAGATGAGCCGAGAAGTCGGAAAGCCATAGAGGCTCAGATCTAAGCCGCAGTGGATCTTCCTCGGTTTGGCTCCTTCCTTGGTTCACTGATTCCTTGAAAATCAAAAACGATGAACTAGAAATTAGTCAAAGTAAGAACTTATAGCAGATTTCTATAAACATCAAACTAGATTTGAGAAAGGGTGGTAGAAGACTGACCTATAATGTAAGACTGAAGACGCAAAAATGGTGGACGGAGACGCACGGCTGGAGACGCACGGCTAGAGACGCACGGCTAGAGACGCACAATTGGAGATGCAAAAAACCGAGGACGGAGACACAGGGATAGAGACGCAGGTTGGAAACGTAGGCTGGAGATGCGGAGAACGAAGATGCAAGGCTTGAGACGCAGAGGACGGAGACGCAAGCTAGAGATGAAAAAACGGAGGCTCGATGGAGATGGAAAAAACGGCAAGGCACGGTGAAGGTTGGAGACACAAGCTCGAAGGAGATGGAAAAACGTGAGGCGCGGTGAAGGTTGGAGACGCACGAGTACTGCTAGGGCTTGGAATATTTTGGAGTGGTTATTTATTTTAGCAATTATAATGTTAATTAAGACTTGTAAAAATTAGAAGTGAGATGGAAATTATACGTCTAATTAATTCTCATCCGGTTCATCTTTTTACTTCACACAAAAATTTTTTTATATATATTTTAAATTTTTTTATTTTATCAAAATTAATGTATCGAAGTAAAATATTATTAAAATTAATAGTGAAGCCCTTGATTTTTAAATTCCGAAGTAAAAATTAATATTTTACTTCGCTAGTATTATTAATGAAGTTGATTGTTATATATTACTTCGTAATTAACAATCGCCGAAGTAAAGAGTGACGAAGTAAAAAGCCAAAATTCTACTAGTGCTCCATCGTGATATAAACATTAGGGTATCAGAAGCCTTTTGACACATGTTAATTTTCAAAGAGTCGGTCATGTCAAAAAAGAAAGTGAGGAAAGAGATTCAATGTCATCACTCTTGGTGCTAGGTGGATTTCTTTGGCCGATGAGATTTCCACTGTAGCATCACCAGTCACCTATAATGTTTAAGCAATCTCCCTTAGTTGCTTACAATCTACTGCAAGGCTTTGTAAGCTTCACGACTTGAGTTAGTCTACAACGTAAACAATTGGTACAAATAAAACCCTTAAACGACTTCAACAATTATACCTTTAATTATCTTGAAATGTATTCCAATTGACTATTTATCATGTTGCCAATTGATTAAAAATCCTTTTATTCAATCGTTGCTCTAATAGAAACACTGTTTTTCAAACTTTGTATTTAGTCGACTCCTAACGTTTGGCCAATCGACTGACTAACTCCAATGAGCTATAAACTTTTGTCCTATCAAGTAAAATGTGTGGTCGATCCCTCGTGCTTGCTTACAACCAATCGCAAGGTTTCGTAAGCTTCACGACTTGAATCAGTCAACAAATACCTCCTAAAGTCGCTGATACAACATAAACAATTGATACAAATTACACCCTTAAAACTAACATTACAATATATAATTACTATACCAGGCTTACCTACTTTGAGTCTTCTAAATTTCATGTCGATCCAAGCTACTAACTTGCAAGTCCTATAAACTCTTATTCAATCCTGGTTATCTAGTCTCGAGTCAAATCTAATCAACATATTCAATATTTCAAAATTTAATACACATCTAACTTGTCATAATATATAGTAAAATAAAATTTGAAAGATTTATTTGACTAGTTTCATGGGATTCTTTTTAATCAACACGAAACTTAGCCACTAAATAATTAGTTGAATTTCATTTAATTTTTCTTTGAGTTAGGTGGAAAACAAAATTAATTGCAGTTGAAATATTCATATAAATAAATAAATAAATAATTTCTTTAGCCCTGCACTGCATATTTGCTGACACGATGTCAAGATACCATCTGTTGCGCATTCAATTACAATATTAATTATCAATCAGAAACGACACAGAAAAATATTTAAATTATTTATAAAGTTTAGGATAAGGATTATCATAAATAAAGCAATCATATAACTGCGTTGAAATTAATGTGTGTTATGGTAGTTACACGTAAGGCATCACAAATAAAGGTAGGTAGGTAGAATATATATATATATATATATATATATATATATATATATAATATCAAAATGTCATATCGCCTCATTCAAAACCTGCTCATTTTTTCAAAACACTTATTATTATTATTATTATTTTATTTCATTAGCTTACAATTGTCATTATTGTTTATATAATATCAAAATGTCATCTCGCCTCATTCAAAACCTGCTCATTTTTTTCAAAACACTTTTTATTATTATTATTATTTTATTTCATTAGCTTACAATTGTCATTATTGTTTAATGCAGGATTCTTACCAACCCCTTAAACCCCCTCTTTCGCCTCCTACCGGTTAGCCTTTTTGTTGACTTGAAGAGAGGACCGAACAGAGAAAGAGATTTGTACAGTGTTTACTCGAGATATAGATCAGGATAATGATAGATTGTATAGAAGTTAACATACTTTTTTTTATTTACATTAAAACTAATCATAATAATAATGTCTCACCAGATATTTTGAGAATACTCTTTAAATAATACTGTAGCAGATAAGATGGACTAGCCACTATGACATATAAAAATTACTAGATAATTACTATAATATGTAATATTTAATATAATACTATATAATATTGTAGTAGCTATTAAGTAACTTTTATGTTTTATTTTTAAATAATTTTAATGAATTTAAAATAATTTTAATAAATTTTAATTAAGTTGGTAAAAAATATTTTGGTATAATTGTGTTCAAAATTTATAATTTAGGTATTGGTACAATTATTCTCGGGTCAATCATTCTTGAGTTTTAATATTTGATATTAATGTATGAGAGAAAAGTCAAGTATGCCAAGAGGAAAATCTTAATCGGAGGTTAGATAACGAAAAGTCCTAATTGAGTTAAGCAAGAGCTAGAGGTTAGAAAATAAAAAGTCCTAACTGAGTTAAGTAAGAGAAAGCCCTAACTGGAAGTTAGGCAATGAAAAGTCATAACTGAAAATTAGGTAATGGAAAACCTTAACTAAGGTTAGGTAAGGGGAAGTCATAACTAGATATAGGCAAGAAAAGTTCTAACTAGATGTTAGGCAAGGATGAGAATTCTACCGAGTGACTAGTCCTAACTAGAGGTTAGACAAGCATAAGAAGTTTACCGAGTGACTAGCCCTAACTGGAGGTTAGGAAAGGGAAGTCCAACGAAAAAGTTGGTAAAAGGAAAATTTAAGTAGATCAAGGAGGACCGAATACTTAGTGAGAAAGTCCAAGTAGGTCAAAGGTTGACAGGACACTTGTTGAAGAAGCTCTGGCAAGTCAAAGTTGATTGGATGTTAAGCAATGAGAAGTCCCAATAGATCATAGATGACTTGGGCAAAGAAAGTCTAAACCTAAATACCGGGTGTTAGGGTTGAACAATCAATTAAGGCAATTGATTCGCCCATAGCAATCAATTAGGGTAATTGATCGAGAGCATTTTCGTGAGAGCGCAGAAGGTGCTATAATCGATTGGGCAATTGATTCCAGGAATGCTAATAGATTAGGACAATTGATTGGGCAATGTGTCTCTTGTGAACAGAAAAGTCATGAATCGATTGAGGCAATTAACTCAGGCTTCACCAATCAATTGGGCTAATCGATTGAGGTCTTTTTCGTGAGAGAACAAAAAGTGTGGGAATCTATTGGGCAATTGATTAAGTAGCTTTTTCTCTCACGAACAGAAACTTCAGAATCGATTGACTTAATCGATTGAAAGTTGGCAATCAATTAGTATGGTTCACCAATCGATTAGACATACGAAAAAGAATCATTTTGTAGGTTTTGACAGTCAATCTGACCTGACAATCAATTGGGAGTAAGACCAATTGATTAAGAAGCATAAGTCATCCCTATAAAAGGGGGTTCACTAAGGTTTGAAGTACAAAAAGCTAATGTTCGTTCTTTCTCATGAGCAAGCAGTGTTGCTGCATTTCCAACCGAACAAGAAACAATCCAAAGTAAAAAAAGAAAAAAAAAAAAAGAACAAGCAAAGCAAGGTCTATTGTTGTGAAGTCATGTTCGATTGTATTTCGTATTTGCTTTCTAGTTTTCTTGTTGTATTTCTTGTGCTCAAGATTGTACGAGGTTTCTCCACCTCTGAAAGAATTTCTAGAAGGAGATTTTCATAGTGGATCACCTCAAGATAGTGGATATCAAGTAAATCTAAGTGTTAGCATTGTGGAGCACTTCACTTCAAGTTTTCACTATAATTCAAGTTCAAAGAAGTGAAGCGAGCTATTAATAATTGATTTTAGTAAATTATTAACATTAGGGTTTAAGATTAAGGTTCATGAGCCATTATAATTCTAACTCATACGTGTCCTAACATTAGGATTTAAGATTTTAGTAAATAATTGATTTTTACGTTATAGCAGCTACAAATTTCTACATGCTGTAGCAGATACCGAATAGCTTCTATACATTATGGCTAAATTCTAAATCATCAAACCTTGAACTTTAAATCTTAAACTCTAAACACTGAAATAGTTGATTTTTCATATTGTAGCAACTACCGAATAACTTTTATATATTGTAATTGATATTGAGTAACTTCTACATGTGGTGACTAAACCCTAAACCTTAAAAATCTTAAATTCTAAATGCTAAACTCTAAACGCTATTATATTAAAATACTTTTTACCAAATTGGTCTAAATTATTTAAACTTCATCAAAATTATTTTTAAATAATTATACCAACTAGTTGTAGTTGTTATAATAATATTGAAAATAAGATATAATATTATAGTAATTACTCAATAACTAATACATATTGTAGCAACTACTTGTAGCTATTATCATAACATTTGATAAAGAGTATTTTGGAATAAGATTCATGGGGTGTCTTTTACCTTTTTTTTTTTTTAAGACGCCCTTGATTTATATAATTTGGATGCGAGTTTTTTTTTATCCGCTTAGCACTTTTTTAGGTTAATATTGAGCCCAACCCTACTCACTTCATTTCAATTAATGGAAGGGAAAAAAACTTTTGTTCGACACCACGCATCTAGGAGTAGCTGTCGCAAATTGCAGAAAGCAATCACAACTCCTCCACACCGATAGGTTTGCTGTCGATCGCTCAATTGGGTTCCGTTTTTCAAACCGTTCAAGTTCAACGTCATGAGTCCAAGTCATCTTCTTTCCTCTTTGTTCCTTTTTCTAGGTCATCTCCTTCCCATTTTTCAACCTTGCTGTTTTGTTTCCTTACTTTTGTTGGTTGCTACTCGGAAAACCTAATGGTTCCACTGTACAAAAATTTTGTACAAAGGTCTGAACCTTTTCCTAGCTACCATGTGTTCTTTTAAATTAAACTCGGATCGCCTGCAGAACTTAACACGTTTGATCCTAAGTTTAATTTATTTGTTCTTTTAGGTTTAGACTTAGATCTCCTGCGGAACTTAACGCGTTCTATCCAAATCACCTAAGTTATTAATTCCATTAAATATTGATTTCCAAAATTGGCTTCCAGGACTGCATGGCGAGGCACATGACCTTCTTGGATATGGGAACAACCACCACCGCCTAGACAAAGTCTTTTAAAGAAAGCTAATATTTAATTTCCATAAATAACTTTAGGTCAACCAAAAGGAACAATCAAATCACAAGGGAAAGCAAAATAAAAGAACACAACATCGAAAACTAATTCGAAATACTAGAATCGCATGTCTCTTGTATTTGGTATTTTTACATGGAGATAAAACTAACATGATGCGGAAAACTATATTAGTTATACCTTACTTAGTAGATAATGACCTCTTGATCTTCTACCGTATTCCTCTTCTAATCCCGGACGTTGTGTGGACAACGATCTTCCGAGACAAGAACCACCAAGGAACCTTCTTCTTCCTTCCTTCAAGTTTCGGCCAAGCATATATTCTAAAGGATGAAGAACTTTTTTCACCAACCAAGCTTCAAGGGATGCAAGCTTCCTCTCCTTCTTCCTCAAGCTAGATTCGGCCACCTCCTCCAAGCTCCAAGAGATAAAGGATTTCGGCCACACAAGAGGAAGAGAGAAAAGGAGAAGGGTCGGCCACACCAAGGAAGAAAAGAGGGAGAAAACAGAATAGAGTCGTTCACTATGAAGCCTCCTCTACCCCCTCTTTTATAATCCTTGGTCTTGGCAAATAAGGAAAATTTAATAAAAACTTCCTTAATTCTTTTTCCATTGAAAAAGAAAATTTATTTAATTAAAAATAATTTTCTTCTCATCAATTATAATGGTCGGCCATATTAAAGCTACAAACAAGGAGAGTTTTAATTAATTAAAACTTCCTAATTTGTCTCCAGAAATTTATAAAAAAAAATTTCTCCAATAATTTTCATCCCTTCATGATTGGTTAATAAAAAGGAAATTTTATAAATTAAAATCTTTCTTTTAAACATGTGGAAAGAAAGTTATCTCTAAAAATTAAAATCTCTTTTAATCTACAAATAAGGAAAGATATCAAATCTTTTCTTAATCTCTTGTAGAAACTTATAAAAGATAATATTTAATTTTTAAACTCTCTTTTAAATCATGAACATGGTTAAAAAGGAAAGTTTTCTTAAAATTTAAAATCCACCTTTTAATCAACAAATAAGGAAAGATTTCAAATTTTAAACTCTCTTTTAAACATATAGATGATTTACAAATAAGGAAAGTTTTTACAAAAAAATTAAAACCATCCTTTTAATCTACAAATAAGGAAAGAGATTAATCTCATCTCTTAATCTTTTGTAGAAAGCTATAAAAGGAAATTTTTAATTTTTAAACTTTCTTTTAAAAACATGGTATCCACATAAGAAATAATTTTAATAAAAATCATTTTTAATATTTTAGTGGCCAGCCACCAAAGCTTGGGACCCAAGCTTTGGCCGACCACCAACTTGGCTCATCCACTTGGTCTTAGCCGGCCCTAGCTTGGGTTCCAAGCTAGCTTGGCCGGCCCCATTGGATGTGTAAGAAGGTGGGTATGTGGTGGGTATAAATCTCTATATACAAGAGGCTACGATAGGGACCGAGAGGAGGAATTGGTTTTGGTCTCTCGATGAAATTAAGCTTCCCGTGTTCGCCCCGAACACACAACTTAATTTCATCAATAATAATTCATTCCACTAAAGAACTATTATTGAACTTCCGCACCAATCCCAAATTACATTTTGGGCTCCTTCTTATTATGAGTGTGTTAGTCTCCCTGCCTGTGTTTAAGATGCCGAATGTCCACTAATTAAATGAGTTACTGACAACTCACTTAATTAATATCTTAGTCCAAGAGTAGTACCACTCAACCTTATCGTCATGTCGGACTAAGTCCACCTGCAGGGTTTAACATGACAATCCTTATGAGCTCCTCTTGGGGACATTATCAACCTAGATCACTAGGACACAGTTTCCTTCTATAATCAACAATACACACTATAAGTGATATCATTTCCCAATTTATCGGGCTTATTGATTTATCGAACTAAATCTCACCCATTGATAAATTAAAGAAATAAATATCAAATATATGTGCTTGTTATTATATTAGGATTAAGAGCACACACTTCCATAATAACTGAGGTCTTTGTCCCTTTATAAATTCAGTATAAAAGAGACGACCTCTAATGGTCCTACTCAATACAGTCTAAGTGTGCTAGTGTAATTATATAATTAAGACAAACTAATACGTAATTACACTACGATCTTCCAATGGTTTGTTCCTTTCCATCTTGATCGTGAGCTACTGTTTATAATTTATAAGGTACTGATAACATGATCCTCTGTGTGTGACACCACACACCATATTATCTACAATATAAATTAATTGAACAACTACATTTATCATAAATGTAGATATTTGACCAATGTGATTCTTATTTCTAGATAAATATTTATACCAAAAGTTTAGGCTTTTAGTATACATCCTAACAACTTTGACATTACCTTGAAAATAGTCTTGATTGTGATTTCTTTCTTTTGTTTTATATGAATTTGTTAAACATGTAAAAAGTTTATTAATTTCTACTGCAAGGTTTGCAAAATCTGTGTTGCATCCAATTTAGGTTTTTGATGCTCAATTAAATTGACAAAACAGTTGAAATGACAAATCTTAATTATGCTTCATAATATGTTAAACATTATCAATCTTAATTATGCTTCATAATATTTGAAACAAATCTTAATTTCTCCTTCATCTTTATTCACAAAGGTTCATTTTAATGGCTATGCTCAACAGTCACATCCTCTTTTATGTTTACGTTTTGACTTTAAATTATTTAAAATTATTTGAATTTTTTAAATTATTTGAAAATTATGACTCTAATATTTGGAAATGTTATGATATTATAAATTAATTTATTATTATGTTTGAGTTTGTTATAAAATAAATAATATGATTAAGTTTGTTATAATTGATTGGTAGTCGTTTTTTATTCTTAGGTTATAAATAATTAATTTATAGTTATTTTTTGTCCTTAGGTTATAAATGGAACATCAATAATCTTCAAATAAAAAGTAAAAAATATTAGTATCATTTTTTAAGAAGAAAGATGATTAATCTGAATCTGATAATCGACTACAATGTGATATACCTCTAGACCAATAGTTGGATCCTCTACTTCTGATTTACAACCTCATTGTGCATCTAGGTCAATGGAACAAAGAGAGGAAGAATTTGATATTTCTTCTATTGAAGGAGATATAAGATTACGAAAATTGATTTGTGAATACCCTGTTAATGAGCGAGATGAGATTAGAAGAGCATATATCAAAGCAAGGCCTTATCAACCCAAACTCGCTGAGTATCCAAGAACAAAAATTGGAAAGCAAAACTACTGATTTCAATATGCTTGGTTCAAACAATTTCCTTAGTTAAAATATTCACCTTCAAATGACAAAGCATATTATTTTCCATTCTTTCTTTTTGAGAATAAAAGTAATCCAGTATCTCGTTTTGCACATGTTTATGATGAGTTTAACGGTTAAAAGAGAGTTAATGGAAGAGGAAAATGTGCATTTCTTATTCATGTTGGTCCATTGTCTTCGTCACATTAGATGTGTGAAATGTGTTCAAGATTTGATGAAACCAAAGTAAAATATTGACAAAGTGATGAATGCTCAATCTACTAAAGAATAGGTTGTGTCTAAAGGCAACAATTAAAGGTTTATTATGGCTTGCAACTCAAGGATGTCCTTTTAGAAGTCATGATGAATCAGAGAGTTCCTTAAACCATGAAAATTTTATTGAATTGTTGAAATTTCAAGCATATTTAAATGAAAAAATTGTAAAGTTGTGTTACATAATGCCCCACAAAATCCTAAATACACTTCTTTGTAAATTCAAAAGATAATATTGCATATTCTTGCTAATAAAGTGAAAAACAATGATTTGAGATGAATTGGGAGATGCAAGTTTTGTATTTTTGTTGATGAAATTCAAGATGAATCTAAAAAATGTTAGGACACTCCAACGAGCTAGAGGGGGTGATTATCTCCAATCACTTTGTTAATGATGAGTTGAACTGGAAAACACTCAAAGCAATACTAACATCCGGACACACTTGGTATTCACCTCGACGAGGTGATTAATCTAAGGATTCACACAGAGTACACTCTCCACTATAAAAATACTCCTTGTAAACACTCCAGAGGTGAAGAAACCTTGTACAAGCTCACAAACAAGAAATACAATGCAAATAAGAAGAAAATACACAATATAAATGAAAACCTTGCTTGCTTTCTTGTAGCTTGTCAATGTCTCTTGATCAGTTGGAAAATGCAGCAATACTTGTCTTCCAAAGCTCAAGGATCGACGGTGAAGAGTGGAAAAGAAGAGTTGCATTTGAATCTCGCCAAATGCCTCTATATGTCGCAATCTAGGGTTCCCAATCGATTGGTCTTACCCCCAATCAATTGTCATGTCTGATCTGAATGATCCCAACCATCTAAACATTGTAACAGCTCTTTTTCGCATCTTCCAATTGATTACATGATCGCATGGCCGTCTCAAGGTTCTATGAGACCCTAGGCCAAAAAAAAAACATTTAGGCCTTTAATATATTTTTTTTAAAAAAAATTCTCTTACCCTTTTTCATTTGGACTTGGGACCGACAATGGTGGGTTTAATTTTTTTTTAAAAAATAAAATATTAATTTAAAATAAATTTTTATGTAAAATTTAGTTTTCTAACTTTTTGAGATGCAAAATTATTAATTAAATTTTTATATTCGAGTTTTGATAATATTTTTTTCAATTGATAAAATTATTAAATTATTTAATCTTTAAGACATTATTGAATGTAAATAAGATTTTATTAATTTTAATTTTGAAAAACTTCTTTCTGTTGAAGCTACACCAATAGGTATAGTTAATAATATTCTATAAGCTATCCATGCATTAGGAAAAGAATTTAATTTTTTTATAAGGTTCAATACCTCAAGTGTGGTTTTTAATTATGGATTTGTTATTTCTTTTAAAACTTTTAATTCTAAAAATAAATCTAAACTATCAATATCAATAACATGTCATGTGTTAAAAAGTTTTCAAGATTTAAACATTTTATTTTTAAAAACTCATCATCAATCAATTTTAACTTTTCTACATCATATAAAAAATTAAAATTATCTTTATATATTTTAAATTGTTCAAATCTACTTTGAAGTGAAGAAATGACATAGTCAATAATATAATTAAAGTAATTAATTTTAAAAGATTTTTCACTTCATTAATTTTATTCTCATCAAATCATTTATTTCTTCTAATTACACGTTTTTCACGAAATTTTAGTTCTATATTCATTTCATTTGCAATCTCTTTAGTAGAAATCATAGCAGATATAAATTCATTTTCTCTATAATTATTAAAAAAAGAAACAAGACCTTTTAACTGATCTAATGCAATAACAATGTTCATATCTTTATATTGTAAAAATTTACTAACAGTATTAACTGCAAATAATATATCATACCAAATAACCATACCTAATAAAAATTCAAAATTTTCAAACTCATATGTTGCTAAAGAATTTGCTTCACTTTTTGTTTTAGGATCATCACTAGTTTCTGCAAGTTTATATAAAGCTTCTTTTATTTGTGGAGCTTGATATTTTATTGCTTTAACACTTTCAAGATAACTTTCCCAACGTGTTTGTGATAATGGTTTAAGAGTTAAATTAGAAACATGGTCTTGTAAAATTTTCCATCTTTTTGTAGAAGAATAAAATAATGAGTAAATACGTTGTATCACACCAAAAAATGTTACAGCACTAGGACAAGAATTAGTCATATCACATAGTACTAAATTAAGACTTTGACAACCACATGGTGTATAAAAAACCCTAGAATTTATATCTAACAATCTCTTTTATACACCTTGTTGTTTACCTTTCATATTAGCCCCATTATCATATCCTTGTCCTCTTATGTCATTTACATCCAATTAAATTTTCTTTATTATATTAACAAGCGTATCAAAAAGACATTTTCCTGATGTATCATCTACTTTTAAAAATTCTATAAAATATTCTTCTATTTTGATTAGACATTTGTTCTTGATGACTTATATCAGGAGTGCAATCAAGTATAACTGAAAAGTATTTTGATTCTTTTATTTTTTTAATTATAATATTATTTACTTCTTTTCCTAATATATTTATTAACTCATTTTGTATATTATGACCAAGATAATGATTATGAATTTTACCATTTTGAATACGTTTAAGATGTTCTTGTATTATAGGATCAAATTATGCTATCATTTCAATTAAACCTAAAAAATTTCAATTGTTATCTTGATAAATTTTCTCATTTGTACCACGAAATGCCAAATTATTTTTTGCAAGATTTTTAACTATAGCAATAATTCTTATTAATACATTCTTCCAATGTTCTTTTTCCTTATTTATTTTTTCTTGTAAATTTTGATCAATGGTTTTATTTTTAAGCAATCTCATTTCAATATCAAACCAAATATTCATATTTATAATATGTTCACCGCTTGTTTCATGGCTTTTGAGATTAGCACTAAGATTTTTCAATCGACACCCTTCGTTTGCTAATTGAATTGTAATTGATTTTTGACTAAATAATTTACAACAAAAACAAAATACTTTATCTAATTCTTTTGAATATATTAACCATTTTCTATCCTGTTTTTCTCCCTTTGGTAATTTTTGAATATAATGAATCATAGAAAAATGTCTAGAATTTTCATCATTTGGAAAAGAAATATTGATTTCTCTAATTGGACCCTTTTCAACTAATAAATCTATTAAATTTGTATTTATATTTTTTCCATTGTGCTAGATAATATATATTTTGAATAATAGTTTCATCAATATTATTAAAAAAATTATCTTCATGATCTATTAAGTCATCTTTTTCTTCTTCTAAATTATAATTATTTTCTTCATTAATATTAATATTTGATGAATTTGATTTGTGATCATTAGAAAGTTCTTGATAGATTTCTTTTTGTCCTAAAGTATTATCTGAAAATTCAATTAGTTTTTCATTTAAATTTTCAATTATATTATTTTCTAGTTTTGATTTTGATTATTAATAATAAATAGTGCGCCTTTTTTAGATTGAATAAATTCTTCTATTTTCCTTTTTTCATACGTTTCATATATTTAGAATCATATTTTTTTCATAGACATATTTATATTTAAATAATATTAAAAATGAAAATATAAGTCTCTATTATTTTATCAAACTAAAATTACTTAGAATTAAATGAACAATAAAACCTTATTTACATCATGTAGTTTTAATTTGATGATATTTCAAACTGATTACTAAGTATTACCTGCACAAATATAATAAAAACTATAAAATATTAAATTTGATTTGAATCGGTTAATTTAAGTAGTTTATCTTTTATAATAAATGATACTTAACAAATATATAATAAATGAAATAAGTGCATAAATCAGGTTTGGATAGTAATTTGTTTGCTAGAGAGGAAAAAATGAGAAAAAAAATTCATACAATTGCTAATAATATATTTTTCCAACCATATTTGGGTCCATTTCATCCCTAATTTATTATTTATATAGAACAATAAAGAACATTTCAAGAATGAAGAAAAGATTAAAAAAAAATATTACCCGGCGATTGAGGGATGCGAAGGTCGTTTTGTCGTATTCTAAGATTGAAAGAATCACTGTCGAGACGACGAGGGATAAAAAAAATAAATTATAGAGGATGAAACTTAGAGAATGAAAATATGAGCCGGATGAGATTTAGAGAATGAAAATATGAGCAAATCAAATTTTGTAGTGGTAGTTTTATATAGAATTCTAGGAGAATTATATAATTAATTGAAGTTTCATTTTTCCGTTGGAATAGATGGTTGTACAGTGCACTATTGTGTATGGAAATTGAAGTGGCAATCTTCAATAGATGGTTGTACAGTGTGCACAGTAGGAAATCGAAGCGGCAATTTCAATTGATGGCGGTACAGTGTCTATTATTGCGCACAAAAATCGAAGCAGAAATCGAAACGTCAATAGGAGTTCTAATTAAAATTAAATTTTAATTATTAAATATATTTTTAAAAAAATTAATATTAATGGACTCCAATTTTATTGGGGCCCTAGCCATAAGTCTTATCGGCCTATGCCTTTAGCTGGGCCTACTTGATCGATTAAGTTATTCTTGATCAATTACCCAATCGATCAAGAGTGCCTTTGTGCTCTCGTGAAAACTCATCTCAATCGATTGCCAATTGATTACTCAGCTTCAATCGATCACCTGATCTATTCAGAAGTCTACTATTCACTTCGCAAACTTCTCCCAATCAATTGAGCACTTTCCCAATCGATTCAGCACAAAAAATACTATACTTCGCGAAATCCCCCTTCAATCAATTACCTAATTGATTGACTTGAGGACCTGATCGATTCACCACGCGCTATTTGATTTCCCAACCCTAACTTGATTGACTCAAGTCTAGGGTTTCCTTGCCTAATCTCCGATTAATCATGACCTGTTGACATTTTTCCACCAAGTGTTCGTTCAACCTTTTCACCCACTTAGACTTTGCAAACTTTCTGTTGGATTTCCAATCACCAAGTGCGGTCTTCCTTGACCCACTTGGATTTTTCTCTTGGCTAACCACAGTTATGACTTAATCTTGCTAACGTGCGGTCCCCCTTAACCTGCTTGGACTTCCCTTTGCCTAACTTTCCTTTGTGAATGTGCGACCCTCCATAATCTACTTGGACTTGTTGCCTAACCATAGTTAGGACTTTCATTGCCAACATGCAGTCCTTTTTGACCCACTTGGACTTTGTTTGCCAACATACGGTCCTCCTTGACTCACTTAGATTTTCTTTTGCCTAACTATAGTTAAGACTTTCCTTGCCAATGTCCGGTCCTCCTTGATCCACTTGGACTTTCTTTGCCACATGCGGTCCTCCTTGATCCACTTGAACTTTTCTTTGCCAATGTATGATCCTTCTTGACCCACTTAGACTTTTTGTTGCCTAACCCTTGAATTAGGACTTTACCATTGCCTAATCCCTAGTTAGGACTTTACTAGTCAAGTACCGATTTTCTATGACATACTTGACTTCTCTCTCGTATGTCCAACAATATATTGTCCAAACATGTTGTCCACGATATATTGTCCAAACATGTTATCCACAATATATTGTCCACGATATATTGTTCAAACATCGAAATTTAAGCTCAAATACACTCAAGCTTAGTTAAACTGGTCAACATTGATCCGAAGAATGATTGCACCAACAATCTTCCAACAAAATAGAACAAATGACCCTTATTTTAAGATTTGTTAATAATTCTATTTTTTTGATGGAACATTTTTTTTGAGATTTTGAGTGTTGAAGACACAACAACGGTAAGCCTTAACAAATCAATCTCTGACATCTTTATTCAACACAATATTCAAATCCACAATATGAGGGGATAAGGGTATAATGGTACTAGTAATATGCATGGTGAATGGGATGAGCTTCAAGCATTATTTCTTAGAGATTGTCTATATGCCTATTATGTATATTGCTTTGCTCATCATTTACAGTTAACATTGGTTGCAGCTGCTAAGGATGTGCTTTCTATTTGATAATTCTTTTCTTATTTGACTTCCATTGTAAACATTGTCACCTCGTCTCCTAAATGTCTTAGTGACTTACAATTTGAGCAACAAGAAGAAATTGCATATATGTTGACTATTGGTGAGTGTGAGTTTAATACAAGAGCTAATCAAATTGATGCATTGCATAGACCTAGTGCTACTTGTTGGAGCAACTAGTAAGATCCTTGGAAATCTAAGTGAAAATGGATTAAATGGTGCAATACATGGGGAAGCTAGTGGTTTATGCAACATAATTATAAGTTTTGAATTTGTGTATGTGTTGTTTTTGATGGAAAAAATCTTAGAAATTACTGACATTCTTTGTCAAGCTCTACCAAATAAATCACAAGACATTGTAAATGCTTTAAAATTTATCTCAATCACAAAGTCATCCTTCTAAGATTTAGAGAAGATAATTGGGATGATTTTTTTAAAAAAAAAGTAAAGGTTTTTTATGAACAACGTAATATTGAGGTGTTTGATATGAGTCGTGGTTATAAAGTTAGTTGTTATTGTCAACAACGGAATCATGTCATAGTTGAACATCATTATCACTATGATATTTTTAATGCTGTAATAATTTTTCAAGTGATGGAACTAAATTATAGATTTAGTAAGACAACAATGGAAATTCTTACTCTTTGTTCAATTTTGGATCCTACTAATTCATTTAAAAAATTTAATATAAAGGACATTTGCAAGCTTACAATAAAATTTATCCTAACAAAAAATTCATGTTTTGAAAGTTGAATTTGAACACTATCAACTGGATATAGTTTGTGATCTTGAGTTTCAATAAATTTCTATTCTTTCTACATTATATAGAGAAATGATTGTGATAAAAAAGGCTAAGAGTTATATTATGATTCAGAAATTGATTCAACTTGTATTGACTTTTTTTGTATCAACTGTAACGATAAAGAAAGTCATTTTAGCCATGAAATTTCTCAAAATGATACGTCGCAATAAGATGGATGATGATTTATTTTCTAATTACATGATTCTCTCCATATGCTGATAATTATCTGAGAAAATATATATGAAATCAGTAATAAACGAATTTTAAACTGTCAAATCTCGTCCAGCACAACTTAAGTGGATATTAAAATATTTTATATGAAATTTGAATTATATAAAAGGATATTAATATATAAATATTATATGTTTGATAAATGTTCATCGTATAGGTATATATTATTATTTGCGTAATTTAGCACATGACAGTTAAAAATCCTTGATTATATAGATTTAAAAACTTTATAAATATTTTTATTCATCTGGAATCAAAGAGAAAGAACTTTCCTTTCTCAGGATCTTTTGCAAACGACTTGCAGGTGCTGGCACGAACTCGATTGTGACGGCCACAAGATCGTCCTTTTTCAAAAACTATCAAAATAATATCTTACTAACTTTGTGATCTTAAAAGAATATATCTTCAATCTGAAGTATCCAGAGCAATTTAGTCACGGAAACTAATTTTCCGTTCTAATAATTTTGAAACTAATTTTCCGTTCTAATAATTTTGAAAAAAGATTTTATGTTTTTTAATAGAGCAAAATCCAGAAGGTTTTTTTTATTAGAATCATCAAACGTCCCTTTGATTGTTTTATCAAAGAGCACTCCACCAGCCGTCCTTATAAAATTACATAGCTATCTTAAGTATATTATTTAACCATTTTTGACTTTTTGACCAAACAATTTCAACTTTTTGACCGATTGATTTCATATGTAATCATATTCGACGGATTTCATAATTAATACCATATACTTAACGTATTTAAAAATATTTATATTATAATAACTATAAAATTATAATTGATATTGTACAGATTTAACATGTTCACATCATATTTATATTATATCAGTTATGAAATTATACGTTAAAATTTAATTAAAATTTTATATTGAAAAAGTTTAAGAAAGATCATAATTCTAAAAGACTTTTGAATAAAATTTAAAAATAAAATTACGAGGATCTAGATCCAAAATGAATAATATCATAATATTATAGAAATATATAAATATTCTTTGATCCCATCACTATATCAGTTATAACTCAAATATTTATATTGTAGTAACTACAAATCATAGTTATTGTGCACAATAACATTTACATTGTACTATAACATCAGTAGTGACTATAAATTATATTGTTACATTAATAGTTATAAAGTCATAGATATTACGTCATAGCTACGGCAGTAATTATTGTAATTGTTATAACACAGATTTATATAGTTAGTTGAGAAATTAATGCGTGTGAGAAGAAAACTAGCGAGGGTTTTTTTTTATAAAAATAAATAAATAAATAACTAAAAAGAGATAGACGCTTATGTCATGATTTAAAATACATTAGCGGTATTCTAATTTTTTTTTTTTATAATGATAGAAATAACTACAGGCTCTCGTTTAATTTTCTATTATTTTTTTTCAAAACAGTGCATTGATTTTCTTGGCCTTCCCCTCTGGCAACTACCTCATTAATCCCCCTCACGCCATTTGAATGCTCCTTCTTCCATCCCTTTCCCTTTCTCTCTTATATTCAACACCTTTTACTACTTCATTCATCTCTATAATTATATATACACACGCACACACGCTTCCCTCTCCGTCTCTCCACCAGTTCGATCGGTCGTCATGACGCCGGCCTTCGTCCACCGTGATCGGAACACGGTCTGCGTCATGGACGCTGCGTCTCGCCTCGGCGTCTCCCTCGTCATGCGACTCCTGCAAAGAGGATACACAGTTCATGCCGCCGCCTACAGCCGGAGTAAACACAAACATCTTATACCGTTTCGACAAGAACTGGAATTTTGATCGATCTTATCTTTTATATACTCGCAGCTGGCGACTTTAGTGCGACCTTGGAGCGGTTATCGGCCGAGGACCGGCGGCGGCTACGTCTCTTTGCAGCCGACCCCTTGGACTACCACAGCATCGTCGACGCCGTCGGCGGCTGCTCGGGACTCTTCTACGCCTTCGAGCCCCCGCAGGATCAGCCCTATGACGTAAGTTGTTGTCCCTGTTCACAGTTTCCCTACCTACCTTCAGATTTCCCGGAGTTTGGGCTTATTGAATGATGAACCTACCGCCCACCGAGCTCGCACTGCAATTCTTAATTGAGCACATGTGAACCGAGAAATTGGATGCGAACCAGAGCGAGGGATTTTCTAAATTTGGAATTCGTGGCGCAGGATTTGGTGGTGGACGTCGAGGTGAGATCCGCTCACAACGTGGTGGAAGCATGCGCACAGGTGGAAACTATGGAGCGGGTGGTGTTCACCTCCTCGGTGACCGCCGTGATTTGGAGAGAAGGCCGTGAACCGGCGGTGGAATTCGACGAGAGAGAATGGAGCGAACCCTCCTTCTGCAGGAAAAACAAAGTAAGTAATTGGTCAAATACAGAGCTAGAGCGGTTGCTCGATCGATCAATAGGGGGGCCAGTAATTGTTGACCGGAACGTTTCTTGTGCTCGGCAGCTTTGGCACGCGGCGGCGAAGACGCTGGCGGAGAAGACGGCATGGGCGTTGGCGATGGACAGGGGCGTCGACATGATCTCCATCAACGCGGGGCTGGTGATGCTGCCCGAGCTCTCCGTCAACCCCCCCTACTTGAAGGGCGCTCTGGAGATGTACCGCGCCGGCGTCCTCGTCACGGTGGACGTCGACTTCCTTGTCGACGCCCACCTCGCCGTGTACGAGAGCGCCGAGGCTTACGGACGCTACCTCTGCTTTGACAACGTGATTTGCCGGCCACTGGACGCCGCCAAACTGGCGCAGATGATCTGCCCCGACGCCCTCCACCCCCCTGCTGCACGGTTAGCTTTTTCATTCACACGATTCATGCCTGTCCATCGTTTTCTATCTGTTCTGCTGAATTCCGCGTCGACGATGAAATGATTTGCAGGAACGAGCTGAAGGTGGCAGAGCAGCATATCCAGAACAAGAAGCTTAACCAGGTACTGATGGACTTCGATCCAGGCAGAAGGGTCGATGAGTAGAGGTTGAACAGAGAAACGATGGATTTACATGAAAGTCGATTGATATTGTGCATAGAGTGATTACATTGTCAGGTTCCTTTTGCACGAGAAAATAATTTCTTGGAATGAAAAATTACACCATATGATTTGCAAATTGCAATTGTGGCCTGTCTATCACTTGCAACTGTGAAATAAGCTTCAATCTGTCAATTTGTCTGGCAAATTCCAGTTCCAATAGAGAGAGAAAGTTCAAAACTTTCAGCTAATTCAGGAATTTGAGCTTGCACGCTCTGCCTGCTCAGTCCAATTCAGCACCGAAACGCTTGGGCAGAGCACTTGCAGATCCAGCTCCCGAAGCGCCGCCATCTGCGACGCGGCCGGGTGGCGACGCAGGTTCACCTCCACCTACGCGCCATAGCACCCGCGCTCCGGGACGCGGTTTGTAAAGGAGGCGGAGTCCTGCTCTTTCTTGACAGCCATCAGCTGAGAGTGGGTCACCTCCTTGTCCGCCTCCGCAAACTGGAGATTGGCGCACAGCACGTACAATCTCTTGCTCCGCTTCTAGCGCCTCGGCGACTCCGTCTCCACGTGGCTGACCGGCTCGTCGCGGCCTTTGGCCGTCTTCGCCCGCGCTTCCGCAACGTCCGCTTCTCCACCGCCCTAGCCACCCGGAGGTTCTCTACCTCCGGAATAGAGGGCTCCATGTCGAATATTCCGAGCCAGCAGAAAGGCGAACGGATGGGAACAGGAACATCCCAGATAGATGTTGGTCGACGCGACGTGACCTCGTTGGAGCTGTCATCCTTTTTATCATCGTCGAGCGGCGCGGCGGCGATCTCAATCAAAGACGGATCTGAGAGGCAGGGCATCGATACAGTGGTGATGAAGGGTCCTATCGTGGTGTCACGATGGAGGTCAACTCTGGTCAAAATCAAGGAGGTTAACGCGGAGAAGGCATCGTCTGATGGGATGAAACATACCCCGACTGAGGAGAAGGCCCCGACCCATCGTCGACTTCGACACGGGGAGCATTCAAAACAGCTGATGCTCAAAGGAGATGGCGCGCAGAAGCTGAGTCGAGCGGCTGCCCCGCTCGACATGAAATCAAGAGTTCAACTTCGGCCCAGTGACCACCTCGCTCGGCCAGACATCAAAGCATGACAGCGTCAGAGTTCGACTTCGGCCGAGCGCCTACCCCGCTCGGTCTGATAATAGAATCGACATCAGCCGAGCACGCGGACAGTGGACTTCCGATCGAGCGGGTATCCCGCTCAACCCAGCAACAAAGAATGCGATAGGGGACTTCCGACCGAGCGGCTATCCCGCTCGGCCCAGTAACAGACAATACTTGGACAGTAGACTTCCGACCGAGTGGCTATCCCGCTCGGCCAAGCAACAAACACCGCAGGCTAGCTATCTTTTGATATCCTTTTGGGAGTTAGTGCCGCTGACAGGCGGCATGGTCAGACAGAGGATCGTACGACATCGGAAGCTTCTACTATCACTTCAGAGATATGCTCGGCCCGTTAAGGTACTGTGTTAGGGGCACTTTACTGACACGTCTTTTCAGAGAAATCTTTGAGACGCGTATCTACCTTGGGAAGCGTGCACACATGCTACAGGAACTCTATATAAAGGGAAGTCCAAGCATCAGCGGAGGTATGCGTTATATGCGATATTTTACTGTTGTGCTACAGTTCTTGTTGCTTCGCTTACTGTTTTTTCTTCTTCTTCGTCGGAGACTGACTTGAGTGTCGGAGGGTCATCGCCGGAGACTTCTTCCCTGACTCAGCACTGAGCTGCTTGTGTTGTAGGTCTACACGGAGACCACAGGAGGTCAACGTGAGCGCCACATCCCTAGCATCTATCTCATCGATTTTCAGATAAAATCAAATAGAATCACTACAATTGACCCGATTAAAATATAAAATTAAATCAAATTATATTAGGACCATTCTAATAATTTTATAATTTATTAATTGATTAATAGAGTAAGTATGTCTTAAGTATTATATATTATACTATTTTAGGACAACTATTAATATACAATAAAATTTATTATTATTCTCATGTTATTTTTATCTCTCTTCCTATTCCTTCTTTTTAATATGATATCAGACCCTTTATGTTGGGACTTTGACGTCCACTAATAGTGACTCACCCAAATCAATCACTTCCTATAATGTTAGTGCGCAACAGAAATACAAAAACAACTACTAACAAGAGAAAGCAAACCTAACACGTTGATTTAACGTGGTTCGGAGATAAAGCTCCTACTCCACGGCTGTCTGTAAGGTGGGTGATCCCGATCCGTCGGTGGATGACTCCCCGGAAAACCTCCGGCTAGCTCAAGCTCCTTGTCGGTGGAGAAACCTCGCCACAAACACTTGAATACAAGCACACCGATCACACGAGGGCTTGGGAGACTCTAATAGGCTTTAACCAAGTCTATTTCGTCAACTTCAACCAAGCTTCCAATGTTTGGTTATATAGGCCACGGGTTAGAAAACCCAGCCTACCAGTCGACTGCCAAAACATGCAGTCGACTGCCCTTCATGGAAATTCGACCGTTGTAGCCCAACGGCTCGATACCAACCCTCTGTTCGCTACCAGTCGACTGCACCAGTCGACTGATGAAACCACCAGTCGACTGCTACAGTACTGCTACAGTAACGCTACAGTAAACCCTAATTTTGGGATTTTACCCCGAGTACATTCACTCAGCACTCGTTCTCGCCCGACCAACCTAGACCTAGCCTTCTAGCCTCCTCTATCAGCCTTGCGTCCCTCGGATGCCTCCCCATCCTTCACGTCTTGCCTTCTGGAGCTTCCATCGGCCTTGTCATTATTGTCGGGTCTTCCTTTGCCAAGAGGTCGCGCCTCCGGGACTTCATCCATTGCCAAGTCACACTTGGACTTACGTTGCCAATGCTGGTTGCTACTCGGAAAACCTAGAAGTTCCACTGTAAAAAAAATTTGTACAAAGGTCTGAACCTTTTCCTAGCTACCATGTGTTCTTTTAAATTAAATTTTGGATCGCCTGCGGAACTTAACACGTTTGATCCAAAACTTAATCTATTTGTTCTTTTAGATTTTGACTTGGATCTCCTGCGGAACTTAACACGTTCGACCCAAGTCACCTTAAGTTATTAATTCCATTAAATATTAATTTCCATAATTAGTTCCCAGTACTGACGTGGCGAGGCACATGACCTTCTTGGATATGGGAGCAACCACCACCGACTAGACAAAACCTTTTATGGAAAGCTAATATTTAATTTCCTAAAATAACTTTAGGTTAACCGAAAAGAACAATCAAATCACAAGGAAAAGAAAAACAAAAAAAAACACTATATCGAAAACAAATTCGAAACTCTAGAATCGTATGCCTCTTGTATTTAGTATTATTTTCAAAAATAACTAGTATGATGCGGAAAGAAAAAATACTAGTTATACCTTTTAGAAAAACCTCTTGATCTTCTACCGTATTCCTCTTCTAACCTCGGACGTTGTGTGGGCAACGATCTTCCGAGATGAGAAACCACCAAAGCACCTTCTCCTTTCTTCAAATTTCGGCCAAGCACAAAGCTTCCAAAAGATGAAGATATTTTCCACCAACCAAGCTCCAAGGGATGTAGGCTTTCTCTCCTTCTTCCTCAAGCTAGATCCGGCCACCAATTAAAACTCCATAAGCATGAAGAGGTTCGACCACAAAGAGAAGAAGGAACGGCCGGCCACACCACCAAGGAAAAGAGGAAGAAAAATAGAATAAAGTCGTTCACCTTGAAGCCTCCTCTACCCCCTCTTTTATAATCCTTGGTCTTGGCAAATAAGGAAAATTTAATAAAAATTTCCTTAATTCTTTTTCCATTGAAAAGAAAAATTATTTAATTAAAAATAATTTTCTTTTTCAAATACAATGGCTGCCACCTCAAGCCCCAAATCAAGGAAAGTTTTAATTAAAACAAGAATTAAAACTTCCTAATTTGTTTCTGGAAATTTATAAAAATTTCTCCAATAATTTAATCCCTTCATGATTGGTTTATAAAAAGGAAATTTAATAAATTAAAATCTTTCTTTTAAACATGTGGATAAGAAGAAAATTATCTCTAAAAATTAAAATCTCTTTTAATCTACAAATAAGGAAAGATATCAAATCTTTTCTTAATCTTTTGTAGAAACTAATAAAAGAGAATTATTAATTTTTTAAACTTTCTTTTAAATCATGAACATGGTTAAAAAGGAAAGTTTTTACCAAAATTAAAATCAACCTTTTAATCTACAAATAAGGAAAGAGATTTAGCTCTTCTCTTAATCTTTTGTAGAATCTTATAAAAGGAAAGATTTAAATTTTTAAACTCTCTTTTAAAACATGTTATCCACATAAGAAAAATTTTAAAAAATAAAAATCCTTTTTATTTTAATTTGGGCCGGCCACACCAAGCTTGAACCCAAGCTAGGGCCGGCCACCTTGAAGCACCCATGAACCAAACTTTGGCCGACCCTAGCTTGGTCTCCAAGCTAGCTTGGCCGACCCCTTATGGGATGGGTAAGAAGGTGGGTATAGGTGGGTATAGTACTCTATAATTAAGAGGCTACGATAGGGACCGAAAGGAGGAATTGGTTTTGGTCTCCCGATAAAATTAAGCATCCCGTGTTCGCCCCGAACACACAACTTAATTTTATCAATAATAATTCATTCCACTAGAGAACTATTATTGAACTACCGCACCAATCCCAAATTACATTTTGGGCTCCTTCTTATTATGAGTGTGTCAGTCTCCCTGTGTTTAAGATAACAAATGTCCACTAATTAAGTAAGTTACTGACAACTCACTTAATTAATATCTAGCTCCAAGAGTAGTACCACTCAACCTTATTATCATGTCGGACTAAGTCCACCTGCAGGGTTTAACATGACAATCCTTATGAGCTCCTCTTGAGGACATTCTCAACCTAGATTACTAGGACACAGTTTCCTTCTATAATCAACAACACACACTATAAGTGATATCATTTCCCAACCTATCGGGCTTATTGATTCATCGAACTAAATCTCACCCATTAATAAATTAAAGAAATAAATATCAAATATATGTGCTTGTTATTATATTAGGATTAAGAGCACACACTTCCATAATAACTGAAGTCTTTGTTCCTTTATAAAGTCAGTATAAAAGAAACGACCTCTAATGGTCCTACTCAATACACTCTAAGTGTACTAGTGTAATTATATAGTTAAGATAAACTAATACCTAATTACACTACGACCTTCCAATGGTTTGTTCCTTTCTATCATGGTCGTGAGCTACTGTTTATAATTTATAAGGTACTGATAACATGATCCTCTGTGTGTGACACCACACACCATGTTATCTACAATATAAATTAATTGAACAACTACATTTATCATAAATGTAGACATCTGACCAATGTGATTCTTATTTCTAGATAAATGTTTATACCAAAAGCTAGGCTTTAAGTATACACTCTAACAGCCAAGACTACATGCTTGGACTTACACCGCTAAGACTCATCCTTGGACTTTCCTCCTTTGCCAAGATCACACTTGGACTTGCGTTGCCAAGACTACATGCTTGGACTTACATTGCCAATACTTACCCTTGGACTTTCCTTGTTGTACCTGTATCCTGCACACTCACAATGCATATCAAATACAACAATAAATCTAACTTAAACCTTTGCTCAAACATCAAAACCTAGGGTATCCAGATTGCTCCAACAATCTCCCCCTTTTTGATGTTTGGCAACCCGTTTAAGTTAGGGAAACAATATAGCAATACATATGCAAATAAATATATGTAATCTACACATGCATAAATCATGGAACATAATCCTAGGCTCCCCCTTCACCTAAGCTCCCCCTTGAGCTAGGATTTCTTACAAAGGTAAACTTCTCCCCTTTTGCTAATAAATGAGCAATCGCTCCTCCTTCACCTAAGCTCCCCCTGGAGCTAGGATTTCTTGCAAAGGTATGTAAGTTTCCCACTTAAACCTAAACTTCTCCCCCTTTGCCATACATCAAAAAAGAGCTCCAACAATATCCCAATTATTGGACTCTTTGACCTCTAATGACCATAAACATCATGTATTAATCCCCCATAAGATTACATACATGTTCACCACTCTTTTGGTCATTTTCTAATGCTTGAAAAATATTTTCAGACCGTATCAGTCGACTGCAAGAAGTACCAATCGACTGCCCCCATGAAAATGAGCTTACAGAGACATTCTGTGCTCGTGAACAGTGTTACCAGTCGACTGGTAACTGTACCAGTCGATTGGTACACTATTCATGAAAAAATCAGCCTTTTCTAGCCAACTTCAGAAATCCGTCAGAAATTCCACAGACCTCCAAAAATCTCCAAATTTTGTGGAGAGGTCTATTATATCAATATCTACTTGGGAAAAATATATATAAAAATATATCTATCACCAATCCCAATATTGACACAAAATACAAAACTAGCTAAAAAGTTCAATTGAACCTTGACCTAAAGTCCTAGTTTTGGCTTCCTCTTGATGTATTTGCCCATACTAAACCATAATGCATCACTAGCATTAGTTTATATGGCATCTATACATCAAAAACTAATTTTCATGCAATATGAATCCAATTCATATTTCTATGCATGAAACTCAACTCAATTGTGCCAACCCACTATGTTAGAGACTTAAGTCCGTCTCCTAACCACTTGGCACATTTGATAACCCATCTACCATGGGTCCCAAAGGCTCTTCCTAACCTTAGGAATCTTAACCTTAGTCACCTCCCTTGGTGACTCATCCACTATGGCTAGGTCACTTCGATGCACCTCGGGCGACACTTGGCCTACTAAACTCACCTTCTTAACCTTAGACACATTGTCTTTGATTAATTTCTTCTTGTCCTTAATCTTGGACACCTCATCCTTGCTATAATTATATGCTACCCTAGCATATTCCTTCTTATTGGCCTTGGATGACTCTCCCTTGTCCTTGGTAACACCTCTCATACCAATATCATGTGCTACCTTAACACTTGACCTCCTTTTGGTCTTGGAAAAGATTTTTATGTTTCCAAAGCGTAACTTCCCCTAAAAATATGGTCAAACTTCCATCATTGCACCAACAATGACTTGTGGTTCCTAAATAATTAGGAAAACCAAAACTCGAAGTTTTGAGGTTCAAAATTCAATAATGAAACTAAACCTCAACCGAAACTTCACTTTGGTTTTTCTTAACCAATCCATACTTGTTTTCATCATGCAAACTCATGTAAACATTATTTAGGGTATACTTTATCAGGGAAATATAGTTTTCTATGAAAATACTTCCTATTTTCAAAGATTGACACAAATTTGAAAACTCTTGAAAACTTCAATGTTTTCTCCTAATTTGTATCTAACTTTCCAATGATGATTACTATCAAAAGATAGTCTTCACCAAGGTTTTTCAAAAGTATTTTGAAATCTTTTTCAAAACCAATATCCAACCACGTTCTTTGGGCTCAATGCACATGACTTGTACATTAGCTTTCCCAATGATTGGAAGACACATAATTATGTGTTTTGATGAACCTAAAACTCAACAAGATGCACTAGATCAACATCTTGAGTTTAGTTCACCATTTTAACATCTCACTTGTATCTAACATGTATTAAAACACATACAAGTCACCTTATAGTTCTTTGTGAGATGTATATTTGGTCTTGCCCTAAACTAAGGGATCATGCATATCTATCTAGGCATTATGAAACTTGTGATCATCCACCTAGGATGTCATTTGTTATAATCCCACTTATTGGGATATTTACCATTCTTAATAAATGCCTTTTATCCTTAATTACAAGGAAATTAAAATAATGCATGATGTTTTATGGCATACATCAAAATAAGTAATTTTTAAAAGAAAAACATGTTATAACTACATGATGTATGTATGACATGACATGATATTTTTATGTTTTTCATAATAAAGATGAATGAAAAAATAGATATGATGTCATGACATATGATGGGCAAACAAAATATGACAAATTAGTATACATAAGATACCTAGATTACCTATCTAAGTGTCCTTAAACCTAGCTAACTCAAAATTTAACCCTAGATTGCCCATGATTTCTCATGAAAATGGCAAAACCCCAACTTGGCATTAAATTAAGTTCAAATCCTCAACGTTTGACACATTTTACTCTTCCAAAGAGTAAACATTTTACATTAGGACCTAGATTTCTCTTAAATCACTAAGAAGATACCAAAATCCCAACTTGGTATTTCTTATGATTCTCCAAATTGTGCCAATTTAATTCAAAGATAATTTCTTAAGATTTGGCACATGTTACTCTCTCCAAGAGTGATAATTTGGATTAAGGTTTACATTTCCCTTAATTCCATAATAAAATGTCGAATTCCAAATTTGGCATTACTTTTGCTTCTCTCAAGTGTGTCAATTTAAATTAGATTCAACTCCTCAAATTTTGACACATTTTACTCTTTCAAAGAGTAGCACTTATCATCCTTTTCATTTTCAAAGGTTAACAATAACCTTGAAAATACTCTCAAGTGTCAACTTTAATAAGGTTAGGTTAACTACCCTTCCAATTTGAGTTGACACTCTCTAAACCCATCTAGGGTCTAGAGAATATGCTCCTAGGAACCCAAAACCTATTGGTGCTCCTTGGATGCTCTAGGTACTCACTAGGGATGACTTCCCTAGATACCTTCCTAAGGACCTTTTTAGGCTTCTTAGAAGCCTTGGTCACTTCTACTAGGTCACTTCTAGGAATAACTTCCCTTGTAACCTTCTTTGTGACTTTGTTAGACTTCTTAGAAGTCTTTGTCACATTGGTCTTGCTAAAAGTACTTTTAGGGATTCCTTCCCTAGTATCTTTGACTTGACCTCTAAACCTAGGGTTGGTCCCATAACTATATGGAACCCTATGAAAGGAAGTCACATCCTTCTTGGCTTTAGGTTTGTATCCCAAACCTATATAGCCATTGGATGGCTCTTGTCTAACTTTTCCTAGGTTATGCTCATTTTGACCCCTAAGAATATTTTCCATTCTTGCCAGGGTTCTTTCTAAATTATCAAGTCTTGACCTCAAGACTTGGTTTTCCGTCATTGAATCCATCGACTTGGATTTTTCTTGACCCCTATGAGCATTTCTATATCTAAGCATATATCTATAATCCTTAGAGTTATTGCCTAAATTGTTATATACCTTCCTAGCCTTAGGTGCGATAAATCTAGCATGAGGAGGAATATATTTACCCTTAGTGTCATCATGCTTCCTACTTTCATTATAATTAGCATTAAAACGATTTAAATTTGAACTAGCATTCAAATTAGGGTTTACCACCCTTACCCTTGAAGCTCTCTTCTTCTCCCACTTCTTCAAGTGCACCAATTTCTTGAGCTCTCCTCTCCTTGGGCACTTTGTGTGGTAGTGGCCCCACTCACCACATGTAAAGCACCTAATATGCTTCTTCTCCTCCTTCTTCCTCTTCCTACAACTCACATTAGTTTCTAAATTAACTTTAGTGAGTTTAGGGTTTACCTCCTTTACCTTCTTGAGTGAAGGACACCTACTCTTGTAGTGCCCCATCTTACCACACTCAAAGCATTTGATGTGGTCCTTTGTGCTCTTCTTGGTAGTTGAGGTGGAGGGTTGAGCTTCCAAGATCTCCTCTTCCTTGGATTGCTCTTCTTCCTCTTCACTTGAAGATGTGGACGGTTCCACTTCTTCCTCCCTTGATGATGTGGATGATACCTCCTCATCTTCCTTCTCCTTCTCGGATGTTGAGCTCGTGTCAACATTCGATTGGTCCTTCTCTTCTTGGACCAATGAACCCTTCTCCTTGGGCTCTTCCACTCCTTGGATTTTTGTAGGGTCTTCATGATAGGCAATGATCTTTTTCCAAAGATCACTTACATTTGTGGTTTCACCTACACTCAACAAAATATTAGAAGGTAGTAAACTATGTAAAATTCTCGTTACCTCTTTGTCCGCCTCCGATTGCTCCCGTTGCTCTTCGGTCCAATGTCGAGGTCGGAGGCGTTTACCCTTCTTGTCCGTAGGATCTTCAAATGGGTCACTCAAGACAACCCATTGGTTCCAATCCATTTGGAACCATGTCTCCAACCGCTTCCTCCAATAATTAAAGTCTTCTTTGTCGTACGGAGGTGGAATTCGGATATCCCATCCGAGCGGTCCTTCAGACTCCATCTTCTTCTTCCTCTAGCTTCTTGCTCTCTTGGTAGTTAGTCCGTAGAAGAGCGACATGGCTCTGATACCACTTGTTGGGACCTTGACGTCCGCTAGAGGGGGGTGAATAGCGGCTCACTCAAATCGATCACTTCCTATAATGTTAGTGCACAGCGGAAATACAAAAACAACTACTAACAAGAGAAAGCAAACCTAACACATTGATTTAATGTGGTTCGGAGATAAAGCTCCTACTCCACGGCTGTCCGTAAGGTGGACGATCCCGATCCGTCGGTGGATGACTCCCCGGAAAACCTCCGGCTAACTCAAGCTCCTTGTCAGTGGAGAAACCTCGCCACAAACACTTGAATACAAGCACACCGATCACACGAGGGCTTGGGAGACTCTAATAGGCTTTAACCAAGTCTATTTTGTCAACTTCAACCAAGCTTCCATTGCTTGGTTATATAGGCCACGGGTTATAAAACCCCGCCTACCAGTCTACTGCCAAAACATGCAGTCGACTGCCCTTCGTGGAAATTCGACCGTTGCAGCCCAACGTAAAGGAACAAATGCTATTATATTTTATGGGAGAATAAAAAATGGTCTCTACTATCTTCAAAGTTTTCAATCAAAGCTTTTGTTAATGAATGTACAAATAAGCCAGCTTGGCATGCTCGACTTGGTCATCCTTTCCTTCATATTGTTCAGTCAATCATCAATAGGTATGGTTTACCTAGTTTCATTACGTCCTCTTCATCTCATTCATGTAGGGTCTGCATGAAATCTAAAAGTCATAAGCTACCTTTCGCTTCATCTGATCATGTTTCTAATTTTCCACTTGAAATAATCCATTCTGATATTTGAGGCCCTGTACATATTTTATCTAATTAATGTTTCCAATATTATATTACCTTCATTGATTATTTTAGTAAATATACTTGGCTTTATTCTATGAGAAGGAAATATGATTTATTTGATATATTCTGTAATTTTTAAATTCAAGTTGGATGATATTTTAATCGTAAAATACTCTCTTTTCATTCTGATTGGGGAGACGAATATCAAACTCTTCATCATCATCTTGTCTCTTGTGGAATTGTTCATCGAATCTCTTGTCCTCACACTCTAGAAAAAAATGGCTCTGCTGAGAGAAAACATAGATATATAGTTGAAACTGTCTTAGCCCTTCTTCATCATGCATTGGTTTCGCGTAAATTTGGGGATGAAGCTGTTAACACTGTCGTATATCTCATAAATCAACTTCCTACTCTATTCCTCAATCATAAGTGTCCTTTTGAAAAACTTTATAATCAAACTCCTGATTACACTTTCCTTTGAAAATTTGGTTGCTCATGTTATCCATGGTTGCACGCCCTTAGCCTAAACACAAACTTAACTCTCGTTCACTACAATGTGTTTTCCTTAGTTATAGCAATTCACACCATGGTTATCTTTGCTTGCATATACCAATGGGACAAATTTATATTTCACGACATGTTACTTTTGATGAGTCTCTATTCCCTTTTTAGTAGCTTCTTCGATCTCTCCTCCAGATACAAGTGACACCTTCTTAATGGCACCAAATATTGTTAGAAGTGATGACATCCTAGGTCTTGCTCCGGAGCTCTCTAATAACTCCCCTATACTATCAAAATCACCTCAGGTTGCTGCTCCAATCTTGGAAGCCTTGTCGGTTGAAAATAATATTCTCTCTAGTTCTGGACCCTCAAATAATGCAAGTTCATCATCTACATCACCATGTCAACCTACTTCCTCGTCGCCATCAACAAGTGATTCAGATGATAATGCTCCTTGTCGCATGTTTCCCGTTAGTGACATTTATGAATGTCACCCACCAAATGCAACTCGATATCCCCTTCCACTAGCTCTAGTGGTCTCCTCAAAATCTATTGAACCAACTTGTTTTACACAAGCAAACAAGGATCCAAATTGGCGTAGTGCAATGGCTACAGAATTTGATGCACTTCTTTGCAATGGAACATGGAGTCTAGTTCCGTGCACTCCCTCAATGAATGTTTGGGTTCTAAATGAGTATTCCGTCTTAAGCATTGAGTTGATGGTTCTCTTGAATGGCACAAAGCTTGACTTGTAGCCAAAGGATTTAGCCAACAACCATGTATTGACTTCAATGATACTTTTAGCCCAATCATCAAAATTACATCTGTTAGACTATTATTATCGATAGCTGTTAGTTCTAATTAGCCTATACAACAATTGGATAATTCAAATGTGTTTCTCTATGACATCTTGAGGAAACTGTATTTATGGAGCAACCACCTAGGCTCATTCATCCACAATGTCCGTCTCATGTTTGCCAACTTAAGAAATCCTTATATGGTCTTCGACAAGCTCCTCGTGCATGGTTTCATCGACTATCTAATTTGTTACAAACTCAAGAATTTTCTGGATCAAAGACTGACTTGTCTCTATTTCACAAATATAATGATGGATCTATGATATTTTTTCTTATTTATATGGACTACATTCTGATAACCGACAATGATCACAAGGGTATCACAACTTTATTAAGTCTTCTTAATCAAGAATTTTCTACTCAAGATTTGGGTATTGCTAATTTTTTTCTTGGTATTGAGCTTATTCTACATGAAGATGACTATCTTCTCTCTCAGAGCAAATATATTACTGGACTTCTTCAAAGAGTCAAAATGGATGGAGTACATCCGGTCTCTACACCAATTGTTATAAACAACTCTCCAACTTTATCCTCTCCTACTCTGTCTAATCCACAGATTTATCAAAGTATTGTTGGAGCCTTACAATATGTCACTATCACACACTCTGATATTACTTTTGCAATAAATTATGCTTGTCAATTCATGCATGCTCCAATTGAACAAAATTGGGATAATATAAAAAGAATACTTCGCTATCTCAAAGGTACTATTCTACATAGTCTTCTTTTATATTGTTAATCGTCTCGAGATTTACATGCATATAGTGATGCAGATTCGACAAATTCTCCTGAAGATAGACACTCTACTAGTGGATATGCAATATTTCTTGGACGAAATCTTATGTCATGGAATTCGAAAAAGCAACATACAATATCTCGTTCAAGCATTGAGGCAGAATATAAAGCTATAGCAAATATAGCATTTGAAATTATTTGGTTTCAATTACTTCTCTTTGAATTTCATCTTGCATCAAATACTGCACCAAAAATTTAGGGTGATAATATTTGAGTAACATATCTCACAGCAAATCCAATCTTTCATGCTCGTACAAAACATGTGGAAATTGATTTTCATTTTATTCGTGAACATGTGACAACTCAATAGTTATTCATCTCTTATATTTCTGCTGAAGATCAAGATATCTTTACTAAGTCATTATCCAGATAGCGTTTCAATAAGTTAACAAGCAAACTCAACGTCAAAGATCTCCTATTAAGTTTGTCGGGGGCAAAAGAGATAAAGAGAATCACCAGAATTAACCAGATCAAATCACCAAATCAAATCAAATTAGTATTATAATTATTCTAATAATTCTATTATAATTATTAGAATAATTCTTAGAATAATTTTGTTATTTATTAATTGGTCAATTGACCAAGTACTTCTTAAGCATTATATATTATACTGTCCTTAGGACAACTAGCAATGAACAATCAGATTTATTATTGCTCTCATATTATTTCTTTCTCTCTTCCTATTCTTTCTCTTTAACACGGATCTGCCTCACAGTCGTCCACAACCATAGGTGTCGACGGATCTCAAAGCTGAGATAGATGAGGTGTGTAGACCCAAGGTCTAAGACACTAAATCTGGCAGGGACTCATGCCATGTTGTGGATGGTGAAGACCTTCCCCTCGGGCACGAAGTGGCAAGGGGTGACAGTGAGGCGGTTGGCGCCGGCAAGACAAGAATCAGTTCATGTGAACAGAGTCTCTTCTTAATAGTTTCTTGATTGAAGAGGGTGGTGTAAGACCCTTGGAGGCCGATTGGAGGGGGGGGGGGGGGGAATAACCCTGTAAAAAATAACACTCTTTCTCAATCTTTAAAAGCTTTTATTAAGAAATACTTGCATAAAAAAGAATTATAAAGCTAAAAGAAAGAGGCGCAGAAAAAGTTACTTGGTTTGCAATCAGTGAATTACTAATCAAAGAAAATTAAAGCTCACTAAAGTCTCCTTCGGGTGGATAAGCCTCTTACAGTAGTCAAAGCTCACAACTATAAAGCTAAACTCAATTAAAATTGATTACAAGTGTTGATTTTAACTTCTGAGATTAGGGTTCTATTTATAGTCCTAATCGGGGCGCCTGAAAGGGTTCTAGGTGCCTAGACATGAATAGAATTTTATCCTCGTCGAACTGGATCGCGACAGCGCATTTTGATAACATTTCTGGTCTGGGCACCCGGACCAGGTCGTCATAGCCCCCGTTGGCCGAGGCACCCAAGAGGAGCCCGGACCATGTCCAGGCGCTCGAACCATGTCCGAGCGCCCGAACTCAAAAATCAACCTCTTGTTGACTTTTTAGTCTGGGTCTTCTGCTCCGGTTTCGCTCGCATGGGTCTTGGTCTTACGCTCTAGCTCCGCTCTCTTGGGTGATTTTGGCCATCCGGAATAGGGCTCACCCGAACCCATTTTCCGACCTTCTAGAGCAACCTTCCGCTCCGGCTTCTCGTCCCTCAGAAATGTCGCGTGCCTCTTTCTCATCCTCCAGCGTATTCTTCCACAACATCTCATCCCTCGGACGCACCAAGCCCATCAACTCTCTCCAGTGTCGTCCTTCTCGATAGCTGCGTCTTTCACTTGACTTCCTGTGCTCCTAAATTCCTGCACACTTAGACACAGGGCATCAAAACAAAATAGGACATAACTTGACTTGGTTGATCACATCAAAACTACCTCGGGGTCCTAACAATCTCCCCCTTTTTGATGTGAGTAATCCCAAGTTAAATTAGGGTAAATCAAGAAACAAATGATAGTAAGGTAATAAATTTACAAGTATAAAATGTGCAAAAATTAGATAATTAGATAAATTACCCTCCCCCTAGACTTAATCTCCACTTCTCCCCCTTTGATCACATTAAAAACAAGATTTTTTTAAAAAAAATAACTTGAAAGAAAATAGAGTCTAAGGGTTAAAAAATGACTATTATCCAGAAAAGATCAAGAAATTAGGTTTTGCTAATCTGTTTTTTATAATTTATATAAAAAAGGGGAAAAAAAATTTAGACTGAGAAAAATTCTGAAAAAAAATTTATAGCAGTTGAACAATCAGATATAAAATTTATTTTCAAAAATAAATTCTTTTTTATAAAGACATATTTTAAAAAATACTTAAAAATAGTTATTAACGTCAAAAAAAAATCTTGAAATATTTTCTGAAAATGTAATAGAGTATGCATTTTTTTTAGAAAAAAAAAAAATTCAAAAGTTGCAATTTTGAAAATTTTTAATATTAAAAATTTATATTTAGATAAATAATTCACAGAAATTTCATAATGGTCAAAAAAATTTTAAGAAGATTTTCTTAGATAGATAAAAGGATAAAGTTTCATAGAAAATTAAATTTTGTAAAAAATAGCACTACAAAGATATTTTTAAATCAAAGAATACGAACTTTGTTAAAAAAATTCATAGAAAATTAATACAATAGTAAAAAAAATTTGAAATTTTTTCTATAGATGAGTAACGAAATTTATTTCTCAAAAAATTAATTAATTTTTAATAGAAATTATGCAAAATAATTTATTTGATAATTCTAAGCAAGAATATGAAAATAAAATATGCATAATAATTTTTTAATTTAAGCATGATTTTGGAACCCAATATAAGTTCTTTCCAACTGGGTTAATAAAAAATTTCTTAGTGATAAATTTTGTTGATAATTTTTTGATTTGGCCCTTATGATATCTAAATTGTTTGTTTAGTTCTTGATATTTTTTAAATTAGAAATAGCTATATTCAAACATGCAGAATTCTTTAGTTTTTCTATTTCTATTTTTTATTTTTTTATTTTCTATTTTTATCTTGTCAAAATCTTCCAATCAACAAGATGTTGCTAATGTTCCTTTTAATTCACTATTTTCTTTCAATAACTTCTTATTCTCTAATTCTAATTGACAAGAATTCTTTGATAAAATTTTAATAAATTTAAATAACTGGTCAGGAGATAGAGACCGTACCTGACTTACCTCTTCTTTGTCTAAAGCTCCCCCTGTATTGTTGCTTCCTTCCAACGTTGTGTTGGACCAGTTAGAGTCGGTAAGAGGGGGTGAATTGCCTAAAAAAATAAATAAAACCTTTCATGTTCTTTCAACTCTAATTAAAAGTAACTATAATAATAAATGAAAATAACAACTTAAAGACGAGACACCAGATTTACTTGGTTACAACTTAGGTAGTTGTTAATCCAAGATCAATGAAAGCGCTAAAAGAAAATCTCCTTCGTTGAAGGCTGAGAAGCCTCTTACACTCGTTGAAAAGCTCAGACAGTTGCTAGGAAATGATTACAAGAGTTGTTATCTATTTCCTAGGTCTAGGGGTCTTTTTATAGCCCCTGGAAAATCTTATCCATGGCTTGAAGGCGCCTCCAGCGAGGTGCCAAAGAATAAAGCTTTATTCTTTGGCAACGGATAAAATCAGCCTGGTCAAAGGCGCCTTCCATAGGGCTGGAAGGCGCTTTTGTACTGTTCATCGAAGGTGCCTTCTAGCCATGGAAGGTGCCTTCCACAGTGAAGGTGCAGGGGTGTCTTCAATTCACTTTGAAGGCGCTTCCAACAGTACTTTTAGCATCCTTTCACTCTTCTGCTGCTCTGATCACCTAGGTGATCGCAGCCATCCGAAATAGCGCTCACCCAGACCTATTTTTCGGCCTTCTCCTCGAGCAGGCTTCCGCTTCGGCTTCTCATCCCTCGAAACATCGCACATATCCTTCTCATCTATCGGTGTACTCTTCTGCAACACCTCGTCCCTCGAATGCACTGAGCCCGTCGACTTCCTTCCCATGTCATCCTTCTCTCTAACTACATCTTTCGCTCAACTTATTGTGTTCCTAAGCTCCAGCACACTTAGACACAAGGGTCAAACACAACAGGACCTAACTTTAACTTGGTTGATCACATCAAAACTATCACGGGATTCCAACACGTTGCTCCCCCTTCATCGATGCTCTCGATGCTTATTTCGAATGAGCTTGCTTCGTCTTCTTCTTCTTGGTGACTTGCTACTAGCGCAAGTTTGGCGAGGGCTTCGATCTCTGACTCGGACGACATTTCGTGACACGTTACCTTTAGATTTCGATGCTTTGTCTTGACTGGCTTTTTGTTATTCTCCTTGTTCTTCAACTTTGGATAGCTATCTTTGGCGTGCCCTTCTTTGTCATAGTGGTAGCATTTTATCTTTCTTTTCTTTCTTTTACCCTACACTTGATTAAATTTATTAGTTTTAAATTTTTTTTTAAATTTTCTTACCATAAACATCGTTTTGTCATTGTCAAGGGATGTTTCAGAATTTGGTTCATTCATTTTTGCCTTTAGGGCAATGTTGTGTTTGTGCTCCTTCTTCAGATCTGCATATCTAGTTTCATGAACTTCAAATATAGAAAATAACTTTTCTAAAGTATTTACCTCTAGATCCTTAGAGATGTAATATGTATCTACTAATTAAGGATACCCATTCAGAAGTCCTAGGAAATGCATTAAGCACGTACCTTAGTGAATCTCAGTTAATTACCTTTTCTCCGAGATTCATGAGTCTAATGATGAGTTCCTTGATCCTTGAGTGAAGGTGTGCAACGGATTCACCTTCTTCTAATCGAAGGTTGCTGATCTGGTTCCAAAATAGATCCCGTCTCGCTAGTTTTTCCTCTGAGGTCCCTTCGTGTAGTTCTAGGAATTTATCCCAGAGCTCCTTGGTTGACTCATAGGCTCTGATCCAGTTGACTTCTTGAGGTGGTAGGACTCTAAGCAGATGAAACTCTGCTTTGTAGTTGGCCATGAAGTCGGCTTACTACTTTTTCATCCATTGGTATTCTTCTTTGCCTTCTGGTGCAACAAAACTAAATTTCATAATTAGTAATAAATTGAAATCTATCTTACAGAATACCTTCATTTTTTTTTCTTTCGGTTTGTGAATTCCCCCTTAAATTTCGGTGGGTAGATGCTCGGTCCGACTATCTCTTATGCTTCGATTGACGGTTAGTCCTTTTGAAGCATCCTAGCCATAGTTTGTAAAATCGCGATCTTACGTAGAATCGATTTAGGGTCAGGATTGGATCGATCAAGATTGGATCGTAGAATCGTATGATCCTACCAAAAACCTTTAAAATCTTATCATACATGATTAATAATTAGAAAAAATACCTAAAAACTCATTTACATATAAATAGATAACTAATTTTGTATATATATGCAATTATTTACACTCAACACCTTATATTACATTACTACTTGTACAAATTTAAATTAACTTGTAATTTAACTATGATTCTCGCATAGTAATAATATTTATATTTTCATATCATAAAATGAAAAAATATAAAATTTCTATTAACACAATAATAATAACACATTCAATGTCAAAAATATTTTCTTGATTTATAAGATAATTCAATTTAAAGACCAACCAAGCACCTAACGTATATAACAGAAGTTATTAAATCCTTTGATTCAAATATGAACACCGAAAATAATCATCTGAAGACCGGTTGATGTCACACAATACTAGATAATAGGCATCCAAAAACTCATCATTTTAGGAAAGAAATGACAGAATATTATTGATAAAAACTAACTCAAAAATAAGTAAACATATGTTTGAATAATTTAAAACTCTAATAAGATGGAAAAAAAGATAATAAAAAAAAGATAAAATCTTCTGGACATCTGAAATGGATTTAAATGATATTTTTTGGATTTGAAATAGGGTAGTTAAGGATAAACTTTAAAATTTATTAAAGATCTTTGAACGAGCTTTGATTTGATATATTATAGGCCCCATGGTTCAATCTGAGTCAAAAGTTATGACCTCTCAAAGCTTCCACTGATACTATTCCGATCTTACCGATTCTATTCCGATCCTACCAATCCTGCTGCGATTCTACTGGAAAAAAATCAATTTTGCACAATCCCGGATCGATTTTGGGTTTCCAGATCGTACGATTCGGATCACGATTTTGCAAACTATGGTCCTAGCTCTGATACCACTTGTAGGACCCTTGACAACCGGCTAGAGGAGGGTGAATAGCTCTACAAAAAATGAACACCCTTTCTCAATATTTATAAGATTTTATTAAGAAACACTTGCATAAAAAAAATAAAAAGTTAAAAGAAAGAGACACAAAAAGAGTTACTTGGTTTGCAATTAGCGGATTGCTAATCCAAGGAAATTAAAGCTCACTAAAATTTCCTTCAGGTGGAGAACCCTCTTACAACAATCAAAGCTCACAACTACAAAACTATACTCAATTAGAATTGATTACAAGTATTAATTTTAGCTTCTGGGATCAGAACTGTATTTATAGTCCTGATCAAGGTGCTTGGAAGGGTTCTAGGCACCTGGACATAGATAGAATTTTATCCTTGTGGAACCGGATCGCGATAGCGTGCGTTTTGATAACATTTCTAGTTCGGGTGCCCGGAAGGGTTCCAAGCACTCAGACCGGGTCAACATAGGCCTCGCTCAGTGAGGTGCCCAGGGGGGAGCCCAGGTGATCTGGGTGCCTAGACCAGGTCCGGGCTCCTAGACCCAAAAGTTAACATCCTGTTGACTTTTTAGATTGGGTCTTCCGCTCGCTTTGGTCCAGGTCTTCAGCTCCGGCTCCGATCGCTTGGGTGATTTCGTCCATCCGGAATATGGCTCACCCGATCCCATTTTTCGGCCTTCTTGAGCAACCTTCTGTTCCGGCTTCTCGTCTCTCGGAAAAGTTGTGTATCTCCTTCTCGCCTGTCAGCATACTCTTCTGTAACACTTCGTCCCTCAGACGCATCTAGCCCATTGACTCTCTCCTGTATCGTCTTTCTCACTAGTTACGTCTTTCGCTCGACTTCTTGTACTCCTAAGTTCCTGCACACTTAGACACAGGGCATCAAAATATAACAGGACATAACTTGAGTTAGTTGATCACATCAAAACTACCTCGAGGGTACTAACAAGTGGAAACAACGGAGGAGGAATCAAGTCAACTCCTTGGCCATTAATTCTGTCCGGAAATTGAGAAGACGAAACTACCGAAATGATGTGGCTCGAATGGACCAAGTCGCCATGACCCGGAGGGGAGAGTATGTTGAGATGTCTTCTATGTAGACAGGGTTCGGATTTCCCCGGTTCCTGGCACCCCGATGCTCGAGGCAGATCCCATGAATATATAAGAAGCAGGATAATAGCTAAATAATGAAATGAATGAAGAATAAGTATGGCGATGTACCCTGGCCCAGGGTAGCACCCTCTGGTAGACCGGTGAGCTAGTCGTGACGCTGATTGACTCATCGTGACCCGGAAGAGTAGATGAATGTGAGCCGCCTGAGGAGCTAGATCTGAGGGTGATGGTCTGAAGCCGAATGTGACATGGATGCGAAAGGCAACATGCTGACCAAAATATGACAATAGCTCACGGGCCCGAATGCCACAACAACACGAAGGCTGGATCGTAATAACGGCTCACTGGTTGGATAATACCAACAACTCACAATCATAATAGTAGTATGAAGGGCAAAACACAGCAGCTCGATGGTCGGAGACACTGTAGTGGATTATATGTCGGATCGGTGTCGAAAACATATTGATCCCATCTGGAAGGTGAGAGGACGGTTGGATCGGCGAAAGTGCTCGCCTACGATAGGAGTAGGTGATAGGGGCGACAACGACTGCCGGAAGTGGCACGTGGTGGAGACAGCTACTGCAACAGTGATGTGTATGACGAAATAGGGGCGGAGTTAGTGCGTGGGCTGCCAACGTGTGGGCTACCGGTATGTAGAGGCTGCTGGCGGGAGAGGGCTGCGGCGCGCGATGCCTGCGGCGAGAGGAGGCAGCAGCATGTCTCAAGTGAGGGAAGAGGGGGCTGACGACGTGGAGAGGGAGACAAAGCGGGTCATGGCGTGAGTGAAGGGAAGGTCGGTGGCATGCATCCCTTTCTGCACCAATGCGGTGAGCAGCACAATGACAAGGAGGAAGAAGAAAAATTAGATCTCGTGGCAGCGACGGTGCACGCAGGCAGAGAAAAAAAGGAGAGCGGCGGCATGAGCCGACCATGGTTGCTCATGGCTGGTAGCGAAGGTGATCTAGCCAGAGGCAACAAGGCCGCCAGTGTGAGGAGAAGAGCCGTGCATCCCTGGCAGTTGCATTGCGTGAAGAGCAGATGGAGTGAGAGAGAGAGAGGGGAGCGATGGCTCGCCAGCGACGAGGGAGAAGGCGATGATGGCGTGTGTGAGGGAGAGCAATGTCTCATGCGGCGGAGCCGCCAAAACCTGAAGAGGCCCCCTTCTCTTTTTCTATGAAACCCTCAAAATATGAAAAGACCAAAATACCCCTTGCTACCTCCACAATCTCTCTTGTCCCCCTTGACACATCTGCATCAGCCATGATGGTTGATCCTATTGAAAGTTGGGAAGATGGTTAGTTGGATACTCCGTTCTGATGTTGACTGGACGAAGACTTCTCATTGTCCTGCATGTCACAAAAAGTGTTAGTACTAGGCCAAGGAGGGTCTCCATTGTTGACCCTCCGACACTCAAGTTAGTGATCGAATTTTAGAGAGGAATAGTAAAATGGCTATAGCAATGTGCGTGTAGAAAAATGTAGCATCATATACCTTCACCTGTGGATGAAGACCCCCTTTTATAATATTACTATTATGTCTATGCATGAATTACGAAACATTTCTAAAAAAGGATTGACCATAAAGTGACCGTAACACATTTCCTAAAATGAGCCCGCAAATCCTTGTGATTAGATGGGCTAGAAGCTTCTAAAGTATGATTTACCAACAGAATATCCCTGTTCTATGTGACATACAACAACAACAACAACAACAACAATAACAACCAAGCATTTTCCCACTAGGTGGGGTCGGCTGTATGAATCCTTTTACGCCATTGAGCTCTATCTCCTATTATATCATCATCTATATTTAAATAAATTTTATCTTGTTTTATTGTTGCTAACCAAGTCTTTTTTGATCTTCCTCTTCCTCGTTTGATATGCATGTTTATCATAGTTTCACATCGCCTAACTGGAGCATTTATTGATCGTCTAAGTACATGTCCGTACCATCTTAAACGTGTCTCTCGGAGTTTGTCCTCAATAGATGCAACTTCGACTTTCTTTCTAATGCTCTCATTCCTTATTTTGTCTATCTTCGTATGTCCACACATCCACCTTAACATCCTCATCTCTGCAACTCTCATCTTATGCTCATGTACTCGAGTCATAGCCCAACATTCAGCTCCATATAATATAGTAGGTCTAACAACAGTTTTATAGAACTTACCTTTAAGTTTAAGAGGTACTTTACGATCACATAAAATACCCGACGCTCCCCTCCATTTCACCCATCCTGCTTGTATTCTATGTAAAACGTCTCTCTCAATCCCTCCATCATTTTGTAAAAATGATCCTAAATATTTAAATCTCTCGGTTCCCGACAACTCGTCCTCTCCTATCTTAACAATTGTTTCATTACTTCTAATATTGCTAAACTTAAATTTCATATATTCTGTTTTTAATCTACTAAGCTTAAAACCTTTCCCTTCTAGTGTTTCCCTCTAAGATTCTAGCTTAGCATTTACTCCTTCACGTGTCTCATCTACCAAAATAATATCATCTGCAAACAACATGCACCACGGTACTGTGTCTTGAATGTGCGCAGTGAGTTCGTCCATAATTAGTGTAAAAAAATAGGGACTTAAGGCTGATCCTTGATGCAACCCTATCTTTATTGGAAATACTTCAATTACTCCGCCTGAAGTCTTTACTCTGGTTGTTACATCCTCATACATATCCTTAATTAGTTCAATATATGTTACTCTAACACCTCTCTTTTCTAAAATTCTTCATATAATTTCTCTTGGGACTCTATCATAAGCTTTTTCTAAGTCAATGAATACCATGTGTAGATCTTGTTTTTGCTCCCGATATTTTTCAATTAATTGTCTAAGGAGATGTATAGCTTCTATTGTCGACCTTCCAAACATGAACCCAAATTGATTTTCTGTCACTGTGGTCTCCTTCCTTAATCTTTTTTCTATTACTTTTTCCCAAAGTTTCATAGTATGACTCATTAGTTTAATACTCCTATAGTTTGCACAATTTTGTATGTCTCCCTTGTTCTTATATAAGGGAACTAGAGTACTTATCCTCTATTGATCAGGCATTCTTTTCGTTTTCAATATCATGTTAAATAATTTTGTAAGTCATTCAATACCTTGTTTCCTTAAGCACTTCCATACCTCTATCGGAATATCATCTGGTCCAACGGCTTTTCCATTGTGCATCTCATTTAAAGTTTGTTTTACTTCTGATGTTTAAATTCTACGATAAAAATTAAAATTTCTATGCTCATTTGACCTAATTAAATTACCTAAGTTAAGTTGATCACCTAAACCTTCATTAAAAAGTTGATGAAAATACCTTTTCCACCGCTCTTTTATTTCTCCATCATTTACTAATACCCTATTACATTCATCTTTAATACATTTTATTTGGCTAAGATATATTGTTTTCCTTTCTCTCACTTTAGCTATTCTATAAATGTCTCTTTCTCCTTCTTTTGTATCCAATTTTCGATATAACCGTTCAAAAGTTTCATTTTTTGCTTCACTCACTACTTTTTTTAGCTTCTTTCTTGGCTATTGTATATTTTTTTAAGTTTTTCTCGTTCTTACAAATATATAATTCCTTATAAGCTATTCGTTTTTCCTTCACTTTCTCTTGTACTTTCTCATTCCACCACCAAGATTCTTTACTTAGTGGTGCATGTCCCTTTGACTCACCGAGTACACTCTTAGCTATTATTTTCAACTTTGATATCATCTTATCCCATGTTGTATTAGAGTCATCGTATATTTCACCTAATGCTTGTACTTCTACCTTCTCCTTAAATATATTTTGTTTTCTATCCTTTAACTTCTACCACTTAATTCTAGGAATTGTATATATTTTCTTTCTATTGATACTATATTTGAGGCGTATATCCAACACTACTACCCTATGTTGAGTAGTTAAGCTTTCTCTAGGGATGACTTTACAATCTTTACAAATCTTTCTATCCTTCTTCCTAACCATAAGAAAGTCAATTTGTGATTTATTATTCCCACTTTTGAATGTGACTAAGTGTTCTTCTCTTTTCTTAAAAAACGTATTAGCTAATATAAGGTCATATGCTATCGCAAAATCTAATATAGTTTTCCCTTCCTCATTCCTCGTGCCAAACCCATAACTCCCATGTACTCTCTCATATTCCTCATTTTTCATTCTGACATGCCCATTTAGATCACCTCCTATTAAAATCATTTCATTTGGTGGAATATTTTGTAATATATCATCTAAGTCCTCCCAAAACCTTGATTTGGTAGCTTCATCTAATCCTACTTGTGGTGCATATACGCTAATTATGTTCATAGTTTCTTTCGCCACTATTATTTTAAGGGATATAATTCTATCCCCTTTTCTAACTACTCTTACAACTTCATCCTTTAACAAATTATCTACAATGATACCCACTCCATTTCTTGCTTTACTCTTTCCGGTGTACCATAACTTAAAATCCGAGTTCTCTATCATCTTTGCCTTCTCGCCTATCCATTTTGTCTCTTGTACTCACAAAATACTAATTTTTCTCCTAATCATCATATCTGCTACCTCCATTGATTTACCAGTGAGAGTTCCTATATTCCATGTTCCAAATCTTAGATTATTAGTTTTCCTATCATATTTGTTCTTATTTAACCTATGGTGTGAGAACTTTTGCCTATTTAACACTACACCCAAGTTCTCATGGAGATGTAGCGGTCCTTGCTGAAACGTTACAGTAAGACCCTGTAACGCGAACTCTTGCATATTTATCACTACACCTGAGTTCTGGAGATGTAGCGGTCCTTGCCGAGATGTTACAGTCGGACCCTGCAACGCGTTCCTTCCGGGGAACAACCTAGCATTAGCACAATAGTTTAATGGATTCATTCATTAAATATTTGCCATATTTGCCATAGTTCCTTCTAGTGCACCCTGTTCTATGTGACATAAAGGCCAAAAAAGCATAATAGTTTGTTGGGCTACGAGGCCCACCATAGATTGATTTGACCAACTGATTGAATTATTGATATAATCTGACCGGTTGTAATTTTTGAGGAATACCCTGTCAATATTTATGAGTACGATTGACGACTCGGCTTCTTTACTTGAACTATTTGTAATTAGATGTCTAGTATGTTCGTTCAGACCATACGCTAGATTGGCTGGGGCACTTGGTCGGGATAATTGTTACTTGACTTCATTGTACATCGTATTTCATCATTGATTGTGAGATCATATTTGGAGTTCAGTCGAACTGGAGGGCCCGATCAAACGAGCCTTTAGTTTAACATTCACAGTTCGTTCGGCCTAGAGGTCCGACTAAGCCTCCTCTTATCTTAAATGATGTTGACCATCTTTTAATTTTGACTTTAATTTCTACATCGACTGGTCTCGCCCTCCTGAATTTTAACCTCCTTGCAGGGTCCACCTTAAAGATCGTATCAAAGGTAAATGAGACAAAGTTTTGCGAGGAACTCTAATTGATGCCGGAAACAAGCAAACTTTGTTCAAATTTATTTAACAAAATAATTAAATTAATTTAAATTTAAAATGAATGAAGTCATAAAAAAAACTTGAGTTTGATTAAATTTGCATTACGTTTAGCTCTTGTTATCGAATTTTAATTAAGTTTATTTAATTAATTGAAACTTTTATATTTTTAACGGAGAGTCCACCCAAAAATTATATTAATTGGTGCAAGCGGATAGCTAATTTACTTCATCAATATCTAATGGAGTGTTATTGATTATTAGACTGTGGAGAGTGTTATAATGGGGATGAAAGAAGGCACTAAGGGTGTGTTTGGTTCAGGGTGATCGTTAATTACTTTGGTTATCTGTCCAAGGTTATCATTGATAATCTTGTTTGGTTTAGGTTATAATCAATTCCCAAGTAATACAACTTTACCGCCACATCAGCAAAACGTCATCAAATAGGTTATAACACCGGAATCTGATTACCTCCACAATCTTAGGTTTTCTGTCATTCCGGGGGTTAACCAATTTTTTTGTCAAAATTATCCTTTCATTTTTTTTCACAACGACGACTCGCAAGTTGTTCTCCAATGGCTCGTGAGGCAAGAGCAGCGGCGAGCGGAGGCGGCTGCGAGCAGCGGCGAGCGGAGGCGGCTGCGAGCAGCGGCGAGCGGAGGCATCTGCGAGCAGCGACAAGCGGAGGCGGCTACGAGCAATGGCAAGCAACAGGGGCGGGCAATGAGCAATGACTGAGACGAAGCGAGCAGTGGCAGCGACGCAACCTAGCCTACGATGATAGCAGGAGCGGAGGAAGAAGGAAAATGATTTTTGGCTTAGGCAGTTGAAACCCTAATGCTCACCTTTTACCATTCGCTGCTACCGAGCCACACACTTACTACCTCCTCCGCTAGCAAGCGCTGAAGAAGGAAAAAGTCCTGCCTCTGTCTTTGTAGCCGACCAAATTTAGGGGAGGCAAGCCCCGCCTGTCTAACCATTTTTCATGCACTAAACAACTGCTGAAGAAGGAGAAAGCTCCACCTCCATCTTCAAAGCCGGCCAAATCTGGGGGAGGCAAGCCCGACCTCTTTCTAGCCATTTTCATGCACTAAACAGGCATCGAAGAAGGAGAAAGCCTCGCCTTCATCTTCGAAGTCAACCAAATTTAGGGGAGGCAAGCAGAAGAAGAAGGTGTGAATCATTTTCTCTTGTAAAAGTTTTGACTTTTCCAATTTTTTCATCTTTAGTGGTGCATAAATGGGTTAGGACTGGCACACAGTTGAACTTTTCGCTTGTAAATGTTGCTGGTAATGACATTGTCCAAGGAAATAAGAAGCTTATTCTGGGTAAGTTCATTTCAGTTTAATTTGAGTGTATTTGCATATATCCTTTTCCCCCTTAACTAATTATATTAGTCATTTTAAGGAAAGTCCACATTCAAAATTGCTTTGCATGTTTTCTTAAGCTAGTCATTTCAGGAAACTAATCTTAAGTGCAACTTTGGAAGTTTAAATTTTCTCAGGTGCTGTAGATTATTTTGGATATGTTGTTGGAAAACAGAATCCTTTCAGGAGGCTTATATTGAATATTGAAGTTGGAAATTAGAGCCATGGTTTTTGAAATCAATAAATCTATAAGATGAAAATCTTAATATTGATTGTACCAAATTCTGGGTACTTAATCAGGGAAAGAAAGTTAAATAGAAAATTACAAAATAAGAGGAAATAGGGAAATTAGTTATTTAGTTCCTCCAAAGTTAACATCACTAAGTCATGTTAGACCATGACTATATGGTTCTTATTCCTCTATTGAAATTTATTCATGATAAGATCACTATAAATATCTTATCCCTTATATTTCTTTGTGTTTCAACTATAAGTTAAAGGATCAAACAGAACTCCTCAGATGGATAGTTTTAAGGTTTCTTGAGTCATTGCTCGACCCATCTAATATTCATTATCAGTATTCATCTCAAATTTATATCCCTTTTGTGTTTTTTTTACCGATGCAGGATAAGAACTTATCGAATGAATTATTTTTGCTTGAGCTTCTTAGTTCTGTGAAACCGAGGGTTGTGAAAATAATAGGGTTTAAGAGATTGAAATTACTTGAAGAGTTATGCATTGTGTTCAGATACTGTGCACTAGATAACATACAATTCTAAACAATATAGCATAATATGAACATTAACAGATGTCTGGAATGGCAGGTTCCATTGGGGAAGTGCCAATTCTCTTGGTGAAGCCACAATCCTACATGAACTACAGCGGAGAATCGGTTTTCTACTTTCTCTCAATTTCTTTCAAAACTATTCTCAATATCAATACGTATATGATAAGCTTTACATGTAGGTAGGGCCACTTGCTGCATATTATCAAGTGCCATTACGGCATATTTTAATTGTAAGTTAATGAGCAGTAGCTTTTTGCATTGATTTTGAGATGTTATATTATGTCCGGCCAAGTTCTTCTTCTGTAGATGTATGACGAAATGAGTTTGCCCAATGGTGTTTTGAGGGTTCAGCGAAAAGGCGGTCATGGACATCACCATGGGTTAGTGTGTTCTTTAATTAATCCATCACCAGTTTTGCAATACAACTCTGTTTATAAACTAGAAGCTGCATCACTGGATACAATATACTCATCATTTATGTGATATTCACTTCTCTTTTTCCCTGTTAATTTGGAAAACTGAAGTACTTGCTTTACAAGGCAAGTTAATCGAACATTAGGTTCTCAAGATTTGTCATTTAACTGGTTTTAATATAATATACTATATATTTGTTCTTTCTTTCACAAACATGTCCATGTACTGTCACCTTCATTAGTTAATTTTGTTTGAAATTGCTCACACGATTTCAATTTTGTTCTATTTCGTAATGATCTGTTTTGAATAAAATGGTAAGCTAAAATTTGATTGCGATGGATGAAAGAAAAATTACTACATTTCCATAAACATGATCGTGGTCTCTTAAATTGTTTGTTGCCCTCTTCTTATATCAGTTTCTGTGAGTTTTTCTAATTTCTCTGCTATTATTACCTTCTTTGAGCTTGACCACAGAGATACTAAACCCCAAAATCTCCTGGTGTGTACTAATCCTGTAATCCATGTTGTGTTCTCTGCCTTTTTGTTGTGATTCATAACCACTTTAACCACATAAATACATGAAAACAGAACCAGGCTTCTCTTCTTTTCTTTTTATTTCAGCTGAAACTATTTGATTTCGGTAGCGCAAAAGTCTTGATAATTGTTTTGTGGCTATAATTGTATTGCAGATTCTCCGAATGCCTCCTGAAGCTGTCGATCTTGTATCTAGACTTCTACAATACTCTCCAAACCTGAGATGCACTGCTGTGATGAGTTTAGCCATTCCTTAAATTTGCACTAGATACTACGACTCGTGCATCTGCTGAGTTCTTTACTTTAGTACAGTTGGAAGCACTAGTTCATCCATTCTTTGATGAGCACTAGTTGTTTGACAGACCAGTTTAAAGCCGCATCCACTTGTTTAGATCTAAGATGGACTACTCCACCGAGGTTGGTGAGTTGGCTAGCATCTGAATTAAGGATTCGTCAGAGTTATTTGACACGAGGATCGGAGTTAACTTGAGGATCGGAGACGACCACTGAGGACTTAACTAATTTTATGGAATGAAAAGTGTGCCATGATGAATTTACAATTTCTAATTCATGAAGTGTCATTTGTGCGACGGGGTTGCATGCAACTGGAGTTCGGACTACGTTGAACTCTGTTTTTTAATTTGTTGTGTTAGATTTTGTAGTTTAAAAGATGTAATCTTGCATCCTGTATAATTATACTCGAGTTGTTTCAATCCAAATTCTTTAATTGTTAGGTGCTAAAATTGATCAACTTTGATTTGGTCAATTTTTCGTCCCATAGTTTGTCATCTATGGATTGGTCGGCTGAGTTTTACAAGTGTGCTATTTTTAAGCATTTGTTTCAACTAAAGCTTCAAACGAAGAAGAATGGTATTTTTGCAAGACAACATTTCATGTCCTTTGTTTCGGTTTGAACGAGTTGAAAAAAAAAAGACGAGGAATAATATGAGAAAGAGAATTGTCTACCATTTGACAAACTATGGTAAATATGGAATTAAAGCTAAGTCTAAAATAAAAAGTAAAAAAATAATAAATAATAAATAATAATTAATAATTAATAATAATAATAATAATTTAATATTAATATTTTATTTTATTTTATTTTTAAAAAATTAATCAAATATCAAATTAATTTAGTTGTAAAAATGTCTAATAGGTGTAATAAAGTAAATGTTAAACTAGATTATATACTAAAACCTCCAACCAAACAAGTTTTTATTATATTACTTAGAATTGAACCAAACAACATTAGATTATGTTTTATTCTCCATAACCTTGGTTATGTGATTACTTGGTAATCACATAACTAAGGTTATATATGATAACTTGAACCAAACGCACCCTAAGTGTATGGAAGGCTCCTAGTATATGTGCTCTCCAAAAGCAGACATGGAACGAACAAAACGTGATCCATATTCCATTCCACACTTTATTAATTATCGAGCAATTAACAACATTTTTCTCATTTTATTTTATTTTATTTTATTTTTCAAAGTCTAGATGATGTTGAAGATATCAAATTGGATCCTCCGTAACCATGTTTATAAAATTATGATATTGTATCGTACGATCCTACGCAAGGCCGACTTTAGGTATAGGCCAATAAGATCTATACCTAGGGCCCCAATTTTTATTGGGACATATTATTTTTAATATATTAAATATATTTTTATATGTTTTTTAAAGATAATAAAAAAATAGGGCCATATGATAAAAAATTAACAATCTTATTCTTTAATTTTTTTAAAAAATTGGGATCATTATTTTTAATATATTAAATATATTTTTATGTATATTTTTTTTAAGAGAATGGAAAAGAATAAGGCTCATGTGATTAAATATTTACATGATCTCAATCTATCAAAATTTCGGATTTCACAAAGAGTTAGGGTTCCAATGGATAGAGTCATGAAGGGACTTTTTTTTAACAAATTAAAATTATTTTTAGTTATGGATGTTATTTTATAAAATCTAATCTATTCATCTTCAATATCTTTCAATGATAGCATAGTGTTACATTTATCATTCGTTAGTGATGCTTTCTATTTTGATAAGTAAGAATTATGAATTATAAATTTTTTATCTTATCCATACAATGTAAAAATAAAAAATGCTATTTTTTTTAAGTTCCTCCTCTTTCCTTTTTCCAACTTCCCCTCTCTGTGCTTCTCTTACTCATTGAGATTGAATAAGAGAAACCGCACCAAACACTAACACGTGGATGCGGTCAATGCTATGATGCTGGTTGCTGATTAAATTCAATGTTTATACATTCATCCGTATTGTGTCTCATCAAAATGGAAGATTTTATTATTTTTTAGCAATAACGAGTTAGATACCTCTACCATTTCGCTTCCTTGATAGATATTAAGTTTAACTTTTATTTTAATATATTTACAGTCATAAATTATTCGATTTTCATTTGTCTCCATTCTACCATTTATAATTATTCTTATTTTTAGCTAAGTGAATTGTAAACTTATTATCTACTTAAAATGTATTATTATATCTAATAATAATACTCTATTTAATATAATAAAATTTATATTTCTCTGAATTATGTTATCAAACTTGAATATAAAAATTTAATTAATAATTTTACATCTAAAACGTGAGAAAATTAAATTGTATAAAATATTTTTTAAAATTAATATTTAATTTATTAAAAAAATTAAACCACCATTTTCGATCTAAATCTAAATGAAAAAAGGTGAGATTATTTTTTAAACAATGTCAAAGGTCTAAAATTTTTTTCCCGCCTAAGGCCTCAAATAGGCTTGAGCCAGCCTTGATCCTATGATCCAGAAGCATAAATCAATCTAAGATCATGCAGGATCGATTTTTGCAGTAGAATCATAGCAGGATCGGTAGAATTGATAGGATCGGAATAGAATCGATAGAATCATAATAGGATCGGAGCATAAATAGAGCAGAATCGGTGGAAGCTTTAAGAGGTCATAACTTTTAACTCGGATTGAACCACGAGACCTATAATATATCAAATCAAAGCTCGATCTTTAATAAATTTCAAAGTTTATCCTTAACGTTAACTCCCCTATCTCAAATTCCCAAAAAATATCATTTAAATCCTTTTAAGAGACCCAGAATATTTTATCTTTTTTTATTATCTTTTTTCATCTTGTTAGGATTTTAAATTATTTAAACATATGTTTAATTATTTTTGAGTTATTTTTTATCAATAATATCCTATCATTTCTTTTCCCTAAAATGATAAGTTTTTGGATGTCTATTGTTTAGTATTATGTGGCATTAACTAGTTTTTAGAAGATTATTTTTGACATTACATATTTGAATCAAAGGATTCAATAACTTCTCATCCAATAAAATGTATTATTATATCTAATAATAACACTCTATTTAATATAATAAAGTTTATATCTCTCTGAATTATGTGATCAAAACTTGAATATTAAAATTTAATTAATAATTTTACATTAAAACATGAGAAAATTAAATTGTATAAAAAATAATTTTTAAAATTAATATTTAATTTGTTAAAAAAATTAAACCACCATTTTCGATCTAAATCTAAATGAAAAAAAGGTGATATTTTTTTTAAAAACAATGTCAAAGATGTAAAAAAAATTTCAGCCTAAGGTCTCAAATATGCTTGAGCCGGTCCTGATCTTACGATCCAGAAGCATAAATCGATCTAGGATCATGCAGGATCGATTTTTATAGTAGAATTATAGCAGCATCGGTAGAATCAATAGGATCGGAATAGAATCGTAACAGGATTGGAGCAGAATTAGAGCAGGATCAGTGAAAGATTTGAGAGGTCATAACTTTTGACTCGAATGCTTTGAGAGGCCATAACTTTTGACTTGAATTGAACCACGAGACTTATAATATATCAAATCAAAGCTCGTTCAAAGATCTTTAATAAATTTCAAAGTTTATCATTAACGTTAACCACCCTATCTCAAGCCCAAAAAAATATCATTTAAATCCTTTTAAGAGACCCAGAAGATTTTATCTTTTTTATTATCTAACAAAATTTTAAATTATTTAAACATATGTTTAATTATTTTTGAGTTATTTTTTATCAATAATATTCTATCATTTTTTTTCTAAAATGATAAGTTTTTGTATGCCTATTGTTTAATATTATGGGACATCAACTAGTTTTTAGAAAATTATTTTTAACGTTACATATTTGGATCAAAGGATTCAATAACTTCTGTTATAATACTTTGTTGGCCTTTAAATTGGATCATCTTATAAACCAAGAAAATATTTTTGAGGTTGAATGCGTTATTATTATTATGTTAATAGAAATTTTATATTCTTTGAAAATATAAGTATTATTATTGAGAATGATAGTTAAATTATAGTTAATTTAAATTTATACATGTAGTAATGTAATATTAGGTGTTGAGTGTAAATGATTGAGGTATTTTTTTTTTAATTATTAATATACATAAGATTTTAAAGATTTTTAATAAGATCATATGATTCTATGATTCAATCTTAACCGATTCATTCTTGATCTTAAATCAATTCTAAATAGGATAACGATTCAATTATGCTACCTAACATTACAAGCGAAATTCCTTCATTTTAAAAAATTAATTAGCAATATTATAAAACAATAAAAAAAATATATAAAAAGGGTCAATTTAGGGAGCGTAAGATGGCCAAAGAGGTGGAAGCCAAGAACAAGGCGTAATTGTCCTGCTTCCGCAAGGGGTTGGATCCCCAGTCGACGCTGCCGTCGCCCTGGAACAACAGAATGTCGCACTCGTTCGGCAACATCGCGGCCGCCTCCATCTTCCTGGCGGCGCCAGCCAGGTCCCCCGCTTCCAGCGTCCTCATGGCGTCCGTCACGTTGGCGCTCATCTCCGCGTAGATCTCCTGGCAGCTGGTCAGGTACTCGACCCAGGTCTTGGCGAGGTAGAGCGTGCGCGTGACGTTGGCCAGCGTCAGGTTGGCGGATATGAGCGCGAGGCGCCGGGCGTCGGCTACGACGGCGCTGCCCGCGTCCGACTCCAGAGCTTGCACGCAGAACCCCAAGTCCACGTGGCCGTCGGAGCTGTCGGCAGCGCGCTTGCATGTGTCCCTGACCAGGGGATCACCGGAAGCAGCCGCTTGGGAATCTCGGGGGAGGAGGAGGAGGATGAGGAGGGGGAGGGCGGCGGTGGAGGGATTCATAGTGCTCGTTGCTTCGACGTGATCACTGCCATGGAGCTCGACGTTTAAATAGGCACTGGCCATTGCTTGATTTAGATCACTTTATAACAGAACAAGATATTGGCCATTGCCTGATTTTAATCACTTTATAACTGTTCTTATCCTTCACCCAAAATAGAATCAAAACTTAGGGGAGGAGGAGGAGGAGGAGGAGGTAGAAATAATTAATGGACAAAAATCAAAGAGCCCCACTAAAATCCTATTTTATATGGCTGTCACCACTCGTCTTGTTTAATAATATTTATATTATAATAATTATCAAACTGTAGCTATTATGATATTATAATAGCTATGAGTTTATAATTGTTATAAAATAAATTTATCTTGTTCCATAATATTTATATTATAATAATTACTAACTGTAACTATAAGAACTATTACAATATTATACTAATTGTTTCATTCATACAATTAATCAGAATTGGGTAATAAATGATTACAATTGGAAACAATGTACGGAATAACAATGTCTTTACTGTTACTGATGCGGTAACACAAGGAGCTCCACTTGACACCGTGTTTAACTATTAAAGTAAGGTTAAAATCTAACTAGTCAACGTCCTAGTATCAAAAGGTTAAATGAAAGATAATTGTAATAGTCAGTCGGGTCAGTTAAGGTCTGACCGGTTGTCCGACCGGTTGGAGATATATCTGAACAAATTACTCGTCCAACTCAAGATGATACGTATAACAGTTGACGTTCAGTACGAAGCAGTAGAACACTAAAGAAGATCGGATAGCTTGTCTGAATGGGGGAGGATATGTTACTCCACAGTCACTATAAGGAAGAGTAACTGAGACCGACAGAGTGAAGGAGTCTCTGCCAAGCGGTTATCTCTCTTAGCCAAACAACGGGGCCTGCCCATGGACAAAGCGAAGTTTCAGTCGAGCGACTTCCCTACTTAGCCAAGCAACGAGATCACTATAGTATCTCTCAATATCCTTTTGGGAGATAGTGCCGTTGATACGAGACATAGTCGACAAGAAGATCGTACGATAGAAGCTTCCACTGTCTTGTTAGGATATGCATGCCTTGTTAATGTATGGTGTCAGAGATACTTTCTTGTCAGGTCCTTTCATAGAACATATTAGAAAGTGTGCCCACGTCTCGAGAAACGTACATGCCGCATACCAAGACTCTATATAAAGAGGATCCAACACTAATAGAGGTACGCGTTATTACTATTTGTGCTAGTTTTACTGTTGATCCATTTCTTCTACAGTTCCGGTGACTGACTTAAGTATCAGGGGATCAATGCCAGAACTCCTTCCCTGATTTGGTACTGACGTTACTTATTTTATAGAATGGAGCATGATCTACAGTTAGCAAAGTCGTCATATTCTTAAATTTTCATCTTTTCGTTTTCGAACAAGATCTTGATCGATGATGAAAAATCCTTTTAATTAAAAATAAAAAAAATTAAAAATGCTATGGGCTCGCAGCTAGTATTTCAGGATTATCTTTCTAATAGAAAAAAACTTAATTTCACAATGCGCCTTAATTAATTGCATCGTTATTAACTAGGTTAATATCGAATTATTTCATGCATATTCTTAAAATCATTCTCCGTAAATTAAAGAAGCGGGTTAAATGCCCATAATGCCCTTTCCTACCCTCCTTCCCCAATTCTTTTCTTTTCTCTCATGGCCTCCGCTTCTTCTTCCCCATGCCGTCGCCTCCTCCCAACTTCCTCGTCACCCTCCCTTGGACTCTGCCCCGGCATCGCACCCGCCTCGCTGCAGCTCGATCCCCCCTTCCGTTCTCGCTCCCTCCCTGCCATGCCCGACGATCCACCCGCCACGCCGTCCCCCGCTGCGGACGGATCCCTTCCCCCCGCGGACGACTCTCGCCCGCGTCACGCCCCCACTGAACCCTATCCCCGGAAAACTCGCTTGCCTCGTGCCTGTACCTCCCGCCCACCCTCCGCAGCCGCCTCTAGCCTCCCACCGCCGCCTGAGCGCCGCCTCACGCGCCGGGAGAAGGAGGAGCAGCAGAAGGCCGGGAGGGTGATCACGCAGCTGGTCGAGCCTCCGTCACCACCGCAACTTCCCCGCTGGGAGCTCCGGTCCATGTGGGAGCTTGCCTCCATCCTCAACTTCCTTCATGTGAGGACCATCTTCTCAAGTTTTTGGTCCTTCTTCTTTGGTCGATCTTTCTTTGATTGCTCTCTGAGAATGGCATTTTTTTGTCCTGTTTGTGTTTCCTAGGTTTTCAGACCTCTGCTGAACATTGTTGCGGAGTTCTCAGCGGAGGAGCTCGAGACGGCGCTTTTGACGCCCAACAGCACTCTGGATGACGTGCACATGCCTCTCCTAAAGGTTCGCTCTTTTTGATTGTGGCGTAAAAACTGTAATTTTGTTATTGTCTGTTCATTCAAACTAACTGCCTAGATTTTTTTTACAATAGAAAGTATATTTGTCTCTCCTTGTCTGCAAACTCATTCTTTTTCTCGACTAGAGTGTGATCGTGTGCCTCTTTGTGAAACCTTATAGGTGTTTCTTTCAATTGCATCTCCTATTGATCTAACAAATCTTTTGGCAGCTCATTGTTTAGCTGACGTGATTTATTACAGCTTTTGCAACTTCAGCCATTATTTATATCACTACCTCTAACATCTTGTTTCTATGTCTATCGTTTGCCCACAATGGTAGATAATACATTTATTCATGGTCAACTTTGGTAGATAATACATTCATTCATGGTCAACGATCAACTCTTTCTTTCCGAAGTAAATTAGAAAGCTTCTAGGAGACCTGAGTCCCTCCTTGCTTTATGATATCACATTTTTATTTTCATGAGCCGTAGCTCGTTTTATGTGATATAGAATTTTTGCTCACTGAATTTGCCAATACTATTTGTTCCTTTTTGTAACCTAACTGGCAGTTTTTAGTCTTAGCCAATGAAATGGACAGCTCTAGGACCTTTTGCTTAGTGGATAGTGTTAGTAGTGCTGTGTTTCTATGAAACATTAATGAAAGTGCAATATTGTGGTTATTTCTTAAGTGACATTGTATATAGTTTCATCTTCTTGATTCTTTTGGTTTTCAGGAGGTCCAAGTCATGTAAACCAGAATTGGTTTTCACTTTCTGTAGAAGAAAGTTTTAGTCCACCTCTCTGATATATACTTATGTTAGATTGCATGGTTGCTCTTACATTTGTCATCTTGATTCGCTTTTGGATTTTGTATTACAGATACCAAAGTTGAAATCAATGCTTAAATAATTTTATTATCTTACTGTACTCTTGAAACACAAATGTATAATAATATTAATTAGAAGTGATATTAACTAGGTGCTTAGATGTTAGCCACGCTCATCATGTCAGCACTTACCCACTTATTTGTTTATTCCCCCCCCCCCCCCCCCCCCCCCCCCCCATCCCATGCTATAGCATTGAACCTTGCTACTATGAAGTTTCTGACAGATTAACTACATGGAATTTTCCCCGCATCTTGAGGTTGTCTACTTTGGTGGAGGAAGGGTGGGAAGAAGGAAAGCTAGAGGGAGGGAGAGGAGGTGGGGAAAAGGAGAGTAGACTGGATTAGTGGAAGAGCAGTACAAGTGGTGTCCAATCAATTATGCTTCAGTTAGCAGTAACTATTATCCACTTTATTTTTTTTTAGAAACTGGAAAGTGTATCGTTTTGTTTTCCATGCCTATTAATTGTTTGGGCAAACTGTAATTGCTTTAGAGTCAACCTTGGTTTCTCTTTTGCATGCTCTCAGCGAAGCTTGTTTGTCATGATTTCCTATAATCACTCTTTCTTCCTGTATTTTTGGGTTCTATCCTAGCTTGAATCAATGTCATTCTCATGACTTTATCGTGTTATTTGGAGATAATTTCTTCTTAACAGTGACTAATATCTGAAAAAATTAGATTTTTAGAAAATTGATTAGTTAAAAATTTATCTGGTGTTTATATCTTCCTGTTTGTGTCAACAGGTGATTCCTCCAGTAACTCGCATGGCTCTAGGGCGTGCAACTTGGATTACTGTGCTCTGCCGAAAGTTAAGAGATTGGTGGCACTGGGTACTGTAATATTTTAAATTCCCCTATAAACAATATTGCAGTAAAGAGTTAGTATAATGGAATAATTTAGTCGAGATTCACTGGTGCAGGTTGCCGATGGTGAGGTCCCAATTGTTGCATCTCATGGGTGAGCTTATAAACTATACAAAAAATCTATAATGCTTGCTGAATTATTCCCAGCTAATAATTACTTAAATTCTATAATTCTCAGGACAGAGATTGAGAAATATAAAACGCTTCAGCCTATGACAAGAGTGGTGATTTTGAAGGCACTTTGTGACATACGTGTTGAGGTGCCTCTTGATTGAACAACTATATTCTCTTACTAAATTTTAAAGTTTGATCTTTATCTATTACTTTTTGATTGGTGTTATTTCTTATTAGCGAACCTTGAAATGGTATAATACGACTGATGCCTTTATTTCAATAAGTGGCTTAGTTCCATATTTAAGTGATCATTGCAGATAACTTATGTTCTTTAAAGACTGCTTCTTTAGTGGCATTTCTTTTTTTGAATCTCTTTAGAAATAATATAACTTTGTTTCAACTTATGGTGGGGTTTTCCCAATAATTTCTTGTGGGTATTCTAGACATGACTGACATGACTAATATGATTGGTAATTTCTAAATTATCTTCATTCTATTTTCTTTCCAAGTAACAAGAGCATACTCTCAAATTTTGAATCCCTCTTTTCTGTTTGTATACGCAATTTATAGTTTACTGTAAATCTAAAGGATAGCCAATAGCTTGTTTTTGCAGTATCTTATATATCTCAGGCTTAAGCTAAATTTTTTTAATACTTTTTGGAGGTGAACTAGTCGAGTATGCTAAGATTTTACTGTATGTTTTATACAACATTGTATTGCATCCTAATTTTGCTTAAGAACAGTATGAACCCATAGTTTGTGCTGATTCAATAATCATTACAAAGATTTCACAAGGCGTCAACAGACAAGACATATGAGCTTCAAAATTCAATTTTTGCCCCCGCCATTTACCATCAATCTTTCTTGACACCACGCTTGCCATGAAGGAAGAAGTTATGTAGGGACCTAGTGTTAGTCTCTACAGTGGAGGAAGAATATATGTGGGGACCTAGTGTTATGCTTTAAATTTGTGACATTTGTCATTTTCACCACACGCCAAACCTTACTAGATCTGAACTTGGGATGAAACAGACTAGAATGCCCGTCCAACCATTCCTATGGGCTTGGGTGGGATCATGATCCATAAATCCAACAGAACATGACGCTACTGTGTTCTGAATTATCTGGACTGCAGGATTGTGCATTCGTACCGAATCGATCACACTTCAACAACACTGGATTTTGTTGTTTGCATCTACTATAATCTAGTTAATGTTATTTCAGGGTTTTGGCTAATCAAATATTCTAACTACATAATTTAACTAAGAGCCTTATGTTTCGATTGATCAGAGCTTCAAATGATTATTTTTGAGAGCTACCTTACATTGGATCTTTAGCATCATTTTTTCTACTTTGCAGCAAGAAGACATTCGAACTTTTATTGATAATTCTTTGAAACATGGCATCCAACTTTCAACTTTTCGCAAAGAAAGGATTGGTAGTGTTTCACATGGGATTTCCTATTGGTATGGTGATTATGTTTAGAATTCGAGTACCTTGGCACTTTATTTCACAATGCTTCTTACAACTACATATTATATATCATGATTGTCATTGTGGTAATTTCTTCATTTCTCAGGTATGAAGATGATCCTATTGTTGGTCATAGATTATACCGTGAAATTAGACGAGTTGAGACAAAAAACACCAGGGCAAAAAGATCATCAGCTACTCCCTCTACATCTTTGCAGTGGGAAACTGTCGCAACTAACTTAGATGAATTTCAAGGAGTTTCTGTGAGTTTCTCCTTTTTTTTTGTTGCCACGTCACAATGTCATCTGTTTTCTCTAGGTTTAGGCTGCATTATGCTTGTACCAGCACATCTTGAATAAAGCATAAAACCAATTAAAGGTAATGGAACTATAGAAACTCCAAATTTCTTTAAAATGTCCATTTTATTATATCCAAGGAGGGTAAATTCATCTTTCGTTATCTTCACAATCACTAGTGTTGTTACAACTTAGTGATTACTAAAAGCGCACTCCCTGAAACACAATTAACTCTGCAGACTAAAATTTTAGCTTGAACAATTTATATTTCCACTGAGTCTTATCTGGTTTTGGTTCCGTCATAAGGATAATTATTATTTGTTCTTTGTATTTTTGAACATATATGATTTTTTTGATGGTCCTCTCAATATTTGACATTTAAAGTTGTTTTTTCCCTGTAAATTTAAACTTACCTTTTCATCTGTCTAATCTCATTGTTCACTATTCCATTCCTCTTTTTTAGTTTTAGATTTTTTTTGTTCTTATTGATGTTAAATGCTTGTTGCAGGAGAAGCTGTTTTCAAGTAAAAACAGAACAGAAGCCTCTCTTGGGAAGAAACTAAAAATTGATTGTCTGCCAGGGATTGAGAAAATTCATAAAGTATTGATCCTTTTCACTTACCAATTGCTATTCTAGGATGTCTAGTTACTTATATTTGGTATTGCCTGTGATTAACACTGGGCAAATATTACTGCAAAAGATATTTTTAACTTTCTGTTTGGTTCCTTGCACATGCAATTTTGGATTGGTTTCCAATAGTAGTATTTACAAATTCAAGTAAATCAAATAACACTAAGTACTTGATAGAATTATGTTTTACTTAAAAAAAAAGATATTTGATAATCAATAAGTTTTTAATTTGTTGCAACATGAGTTTTAATTATTATGATAGTGTAATTATTTTTGAAATGGAGTAGGAAATATTTTAAAGAAATCTTACATCACATGTTGATATCATATCCATAAAACTTGCTTATTAGCATATTTGAAATTTCATATATGTTGTTGGAATATTAAATCAATGTCTTCTTATTATAATTTTTTTTAGCAAACTCTTGAAATAAAAAGTGGGCATTAGATAATAGTATTTTTTTTTATTTGATATATTTTTTGTTGTTACATACAGACTGCAAATGCAAACTGTGGCCATTTCAAGTTCTAGTTATATTTTCAGCCTTTATGGGCTACTTTTAAATAAATTTTCTGGTTACATTTTTTAAAAAATGAAAACTTGCAAATTGATTGACTATGCAAAATGCTATTTACAAGCAACAAACAATCCCTTTGTGGATTTATTGGATTGTAAATTTTCATGAATTTTCTGTTCATTACTCTTGCACATTCCCAATTTTTTGAGTTTTTTGGCCATCCTCCACAGAAAAAGGAAAGATTGTTCAAAAAGCAACACAGGGAAGCGCTCCTCCTTGATAGCTTTGTGACTGCAGATGGAATTTCATTAGGTCGCTCCCTTCGGGATAGAAAACCTGTCACATATACATTTGGTAGGACCATTCAAACTCTAATATTATGATTCTTATCAATGTTTTGACATGTAATATTCATTTCTTCTTGAAATGTCCTAGTTATGCTGCTGTATTGTTACATTATCATCATCATTTTATCCTATTATTATTGGTCAAAAATATTTCTCCACGCAGAAGGGTCAACTTCCAAGTCAGTAAAGTCTTTTGAAGTTGATGATACGATCTTGGGTTTCCGTCCATATCCAGAAATGTTTTTCCTTCACATTCATTTTTTTTCCTTGTATATGACTGGACCAGTTCATAATGATGAGCAGTACCAAATGGTCTATCATCTCCCACCTGAAGTTTCTTTGTTTCTCGAAGTCCTATTTGCTTGGATTATATGTACCATACTGGTCTGGCAAACTGCCTAGAAATGCTATTAGAAACCTTGGTTGAAACTTGAAACTACTAAAAGTTATGGGAAATCATATCGGAAATCATATTGTGACAACCATTATTGATTGATTATAACTCATGTACCGATTTATCAAGTCATATTGTGACAACCATTATTGATTGATTATAACTCATGTTCTGATTTATCAAGTCAACCACTCATGTAGGCAACCTTGGTTTGCTTCAATCTATATTCGAACATTATCCTATTCCATGTGATTTCATCAGTGGATTAGTTCTCATATTCTGGGCATAGTTCTTGCTTATGCTTGTGATATGGTATAGACTAGACTAAATTTTTTTTTCCTGATGATAGTTTTACTAAATCCTTGTTGCTTTAAGGGGTACCACTAATCCTTTGCTTTTATTTTTCTGTTTTGTAACTGAAATCAAAGTGATAATAATTTTCAGTTGAACTAATTTTCAGATGACTATGACCGCTCTATCAGTGAAGCTATTAAAATCACCAAGTATGTAGACCGTCTTTTTCTTTTACATATAAATCAGCACTATTGTTCATAAATTAACAAATGTGTAGAATTCTCTATAACATTCTTTGTTGCAGGAAAAGACAATGCTCACCTGAAAATGTTAGAAAAGTTGTTGCTGCGAGTCCTGAGTTATATGCAAATGGTAATTGGAATGGACCTTCTCAAATAGATCCAACCGACATTGATGATGCACAGTCCCCACATTCAAATGACAAAGAAGAAACTGATGTTGACCAGCAGGATGAGAATCTCGACCGCAGGTACCATGACTGTGGTGGTTCTTTTAAATTGTTCTTATTTGATAAGACCATCTAACTTTGCACTTCTGTAACTTTGCAATAGGCAAAGAAAAAGACCTCAGAGATATTCAGAGAAAGATTTTGTGAATACCGTCTCAGATATTGATGCAGATTACGGCAGTGATGATGACATAGTAGGGGAAGCAGTATACGACGATGAATATTTGAGAAGTAGAAAAAAGAGAAAGGCATTGAGTGGTTCAGAGGGGGATGAGGAATATCGTTGGGAGGAGGAAAATGCTGAAGATGAGGAAGATGAGGAAGAAGAGGAATATTCTCTCAGTACGAGTGAAGATATGGAAGAGCAGTGGCATATTAAGACGTTTCCAAGTCGAACTAGACGAGAAACAAAGTTGAGATCGGTTGATAAACTCCAAACAGGCCTAAGACGGAGCAAGAGATCAATGCGTTCGCATATAAATTACCGACAGTATGAGCAATCTGATACAGATACTGATTCAGCCAGACCAGCTGATACAGATACAGATTCAGCCAGACCAGGCAAGTCAAATGCAACAGATGAAAATTCTGATGCATCAGGCGATCTAGAACTTTCAACGCCAAGTCAAGATTCTGCCGAAGAAGGCAGCAAAGAATTGGCAGATAGAGAGATGACTGTGGACCATATCGAGGATGGACACAATGAGCAGCAACAAGCAGTAGAAAAGATGGATAATGACAGAGAGGAGGAGTATGGTCTCCAAAGACTAAGGTATCTAGACCTTAACAAACTTGCCACCGGGACAAGTTTCGACGAAGGCCCAAGCACCAAAGATGGAGATGTGCATGACTCCTAGGCCACATGCTCGATGAGCTGTGTGATTGTTTGACTCCATCCTCTCAACATGCCGTTAAGCTATCAGTGTGCAAATCTGACGGTTGAATTTATGACTGTCAATTCTCACAAGATAAAGAATGACAGTTGAGACAGACTTATTAGCAATCTCAGTTTTCTAATTCACGGTTTGGAGATCAGGCACCACTCGCCTTGGATGTGAAGTACAGCTCATTGGACCCTGTTCGACATGTTTCATGTGCAATATCCGTAAGCAGATGAGCTCTCAGTAATTGTTGCTTTTTCCTCTACGTAGAGGCACGACCCTTATAAACCTTAGCTTAGAGGGTATACCCATGTAGCAATTTTAGCGAGGAGAGTCGATATTGAGTAATTTTCAAGCTTTGTTCATGTCTTGATTAATTCTACGGCCTGTTGAGCCAATGAGCAACGTTGTTTCCATAAATGACATGATCGATTTTCTGTTGAATAGTTATTTCCATAAATTGTGCTAATCAGTTATGCAAAGATGCTAATAATTTTATAAGTCTTATTTTCTTTTTTTTTTTTTTTCTTTTTGTTGTTATTTTATAATCTTTTATTATAAATTCTTTATAATTTTTTGTTCGTTCTTACTTTTCCTTCTTGGCTTCCTATAACAAGATCAACAGTATCTACTAAATGCATATGACAATAATAACAAAACGGAATTAAAAAAATAGAACGAACATGATAATTGTGATCATGATCTGCTTGTTAAATAAGAATTATTAAAATTTAGTAAAAAATAAATAAAACCAGAAAATCATAAGCTAAAAAAAAAAATCGTATTCATATCGAAATAACGTTTCCCTTATAACTCAATTAAAACAAACTGTGCAATAAACAAATGTTATTTTACCTTTTATAACTTTCAGATTTGGACGAATGCGATCTTTCTTAACATATAAATGGTTCAAAATTAGGAAACTTCTCAGGATCTATCAAATAAGCTCAGTTGAATCAGATTTAAAATAATCTTATCAAGAAAATCAATGCCTTTCAAAAAAGTCTTTGTTCAAGAACATCCATAAAGCTAAGAACAAAACAAGGACAATTAATCTGTTCAAATTTACTACTTCATGAATTAATCACATAACTACACACTCGAAGCCAATTAATGAGACGAAGCCTTAAGAATACGCTTCAGCTGAAGCGCGTCATGCCGCTGATCCGGCGGCCGGAGACGAAAGCGCTGAAGGTGGCCGGCGAGTCCTCCAGGTAGACGTCGAAGAAGTGCAGCCATGTGTCGGTGCTCTCGTCGTCGATGGTCCTCTCGCTCTCCAACTCCATCGCCCGCAGAACAGTCTTCTCTCCGCGCTCCACCACGTCGTCGACGTCGTGGACGGGGTTGATCACCACGGGATCGTCAAACAGCTCGACGAACGCGATCTTGCCGCCGGCGGTGACGGCGAAGTGGAGGCCGTCGCACTCCACGCAGTCAAACCACTCTACGCCGTCCGTGTACCTCGGCATGGTCGTCGTCTTAGCAATCGATCGATCAAGGACAAGGAGGAGGAGAAACTCCGGTGAAGAAGAAGAAGAGCAAATGAAGAGGATGGATCTTCTTCTCTGCTCTCGTATAAATAGTTTTTGGTCGAGTAGTCGCTGTCGATTTCCAACAATTTAGGTAATCAATCATATGATTAAATCGGTTAATTTTCCATATTTATCGGAACAAATCTTATTCCACCAGTTTCCAAATTTGTTTTCAAAATCAATTCAAGATAATCTATCGCTATATCAAATTTGTTTCCAAATTTGAACCTCGATCTTAATTCTGCACTTCTGACTGTTAAATTTTATATTTGTTTAGAAAGTTAATCTGACATATCCTTTAACTAAATCTAATAATTTAAATTTTGATCAATTTACAATTCTAAATTTTAGTTATTTAAAAATAATATCAATACTATTAATCGAGTGTACTAGTTTTTGTTCAATACCCAAATCAATATGAACGTTAACGTCAATTTTGCATTAGTAAAACATTTAAATTTCTCTATAATTTTTATTTTTTTAATACAAATAATTATATTCGTGTAAATTTACACTATAAAACTTTGGGGACTTGACGAATTATCACTGCTATATAAATTACCTAAAAAAAGTTTGAATTTAACATTTTTAAAATTTAAAATATTAAAAAAATCCAGGATATAAATTCTTTATTTTAAACATACCAAATGCCTCATCAATCAATGTGGTAAATTATCCATATATCAATATATCTCTTTGATTTTTTTTTAAAGATCTAGTAAAATAGTATTAATTGTAGAATTAGTTTAAAAAACAAGGTTTAACTTTGAATAGGATGAGCCGGACAGTGAAGCGACGATTTAACCATCAGCTGTAGAAGTGTCCTAATTTATATGTTAATTATTTTTATAGGTGAAAGATCGTAGAATATTAAATGTCCAAGATGATAGGATAATGAATGTTACATCAGGATCCCTCTGTAAAATAAAGGTGTATTCTGGTTACTATGTTAAACTTAAATTCCATGTGGCACAACTAGATTCACGGAGATTAACTTATAATTCTGATGTTTGTGTCAAAGGATCTATTGACAATAATAACACTGAGTTTGATTACTATGGTAGACTTGAAGAAATCATAGATATTGAATATCCTACATTACTAATAAAGAGGTGTGTGTTGTTCAAATGTTTATGATATGATCTGACCCAAGAATATATATTAGAATACATCTAAATTATAATTTAGTTGATGTTAATGAAAAGAAAAGATTTAACAAGTTTGAGCCTTTTATTTCAAGATGCAAGTGAGTCAAGTTTTCTATCTTGAATATCCTACGAAGAGAAGAAGATATAGTGAATGGTTCTCTGTTTCTCTAATCAAGTCTCGCTTGACCATAGAGATGTCAAACACAGTCACTCCTCAAAACCATGATGCATTTCAGAATGATGAAATGGAGAGACATTTATTTAACAACTCCAATCTACTTCTCAATTACTTGTAGATGTTAATGTCACTTATGAAGAGATAGATGATGGAGAGATATCCAACAATGAGGATAATGTTGAACTAAGCTCATCAAGCGATCAGGACATAAAAAACTGTTAATGTTAATTAGTCAGATGTTAATGATGATTAAATATTAACATTATTATTCATCAAGTAAATTATGCTTTCATATTGTTTTATATTTATATTATCATGTTTTTAAATCTTATTATGATGTATCGCAATGTTATTTTACAGATATCATTATGGCAGAGCAGCAGCCTGTAGCACCCCTTGGCTACAAGGCCCTTAGAGTTGTTAGGAACCGGTAAGTATTTTTTTTATTAATAATTCAAGTTCATATATAATATATTTCTTATACTTTAATATTATTTCATGCAGGTTCACTTCAAATGGCCATCGAGTTGCCACATATATCACTGGAAAATTTAAGGAACTAGTTTGCGCATCTCGTACTACATTGAGGCATGTAAACCAGTAGATGAAGCTGTAAAATACCGAAAATAGGCGAATATGAATAAAGGAATTTTCCGGAATTTTTGGAAATTTTTCGGGAATTTTTCGGAGACCGTATGGACGAGTTCAGGGAGATAAAAACGGGGCTCCGGGAAAGCCTGTTTAGACTACCCATTTAAGCGAGGAAATGTTATTTTCTTAATTACTTTTCTATTTTCTTTCCTTTATTTTCTTTCTTCTGTTTTCTTTCCTCGCCGAAACCATGTTTTTCCCCTGCGTGCCCGCGTGCCCGAGCCCTCGCCGCGCGCCCAACTCCTCCGAGCCCTAACCGTCGGCCACCGCGGTTTCCTTCTTCCCCGAGTGCCCAAAGCCGTGCCGACACTTCTTCTTCATCTTCTATTTCTTCCTCCCGAGTCGCACACCCGAAGCCTTCTCCTCTCCTCTACCGCCACCACAGCGCCAGGCGTGCCCTAATTGGGTTGTGCCGCCGCCGAGATTGCTTCGCCGCCACCGACCTAGTGCTACCGATGGCCTTCCTCTGCCCTAGCCAGCCCGACGCCACCGCCGGCTGCAACTCACAGAGCCGACCAATTCTTCTCCTCTGACGATGCCGACCACCTTTTGCTGCCCTAGCGCCGGTTCACTAGCATTTAGTGGCGAGTCTTTCTTCCATCTCGCTACTGCCTCCACATTTTCTTCCTCACTGTGGTCACGCCTCCTGTGCCCTACCTCCGAACCTTGCCTCCTTCTCAGAGCAGAAGTGGTTCGGCAGTGTGACAGCAAGGTAAGATGAATAGGTTGTTGTTGCATTGTGATCTCCATTTTGATCTCATGTTTGATGTCCGATCAGTAGGAAAAAAAAATCTGCAAGGTGTTGTTCTAAGGCCTTTTCTTGGGTCCGGTGATCACCATCCAGCAACTACCTTTCTCTGGTAGCAACATCCCTGCTGTGGGTGAGGTAAGATCAGTGAATTATTTTCTTGAGTTAGGTTGTTGTTGGAATACTATGTTTGAATCCCGAATCTGATTTTTTGATCTCCACTATTGACCTCAATTTTGGTCCGAACAGGGTACTAGAATTCCAGCAGAGGATAAATTGCTGTGGGGTTTTTCTTGGATCCGGCAGTCACTGCTTCCAGCAAAATTCTTTGATTTCCAACAGCAAGAACGACTGTGGAAATTGAGGTAAGATGTAGTGCAGTGGTTTCTTTTGTTGTAGCATGCATTGAATTGAAGGAAAGGTTAAGAAATGGAATTTGATTCGAATTTATTATGTTAGGCCGGATGTATATATATATATATATATATATATATATATATATATATATATATATATATATATATATATATATATATATATATATATATGGACCTTGATCAAATTGTATAGTGGAACGAATTAGGGTTTAGGAAGCTAACCTTAGTTGGTTAAGGTTTATGGATTAAGGTTTTGCTCTAATTTAGTGTTAGAGATTTTTATTTGGCTATTTATATGGGTTGTAGCTAAATAAAAATGTATATATATTGGTGACACAGGACTTTGACGCGAGACGGGTATCTCGGAGTCAGATTTGGACTTTTCTTATCGGAGGCGGGTACTTTTGACTTATGTCATTTGATATGCTTAGTAATTAAATTAACATGTTGTATTAATTGTGTTTCTTATCTGTTTCGGTTAATCACTACCCAAATCTTACATGCTTGATTGATTGATTGGTTTTGCATCTCAGGTATATTTTACCTGTTTATACATGCTTATAGGGGTAGTGATATACCATGTTTCACCATGTTCAGGACCTAGGTTTTATACCTTCTGTATACCTTTGGATTGTTTTGGATTCGTTGACCTTTGATGCATTTTTATATATATGTGGATTAGGTCAGGATATTCTTGTGGTTAGTGCCATGCACCATTTGCATGATTGCATGCTGTGCGATAGTCCGCTCCATTATTGTTGAGCACATCGCCAGTTACATGGATCTGCACACACCACCACTCATGGGTTAGTGGTCGATTCAGGCTGAGTGTGTTGCAGCAGGGACTCTGTTAGGCACCGTTGGTCCGCTCATGGGTAGTGTGACACAACGTGTTATCCGACAGGGATTCCTCCCCGTCATCGTGTACCGGGAGATGAGAGCATTGCGCTCCCCCATTTATGATTTGGGGTAGGAGGATAGGTGTACTCCGACAGCATCCCGTCCACTCGGTCACTCATCAGGAGTAGTGACGACAGAGTGCACGGTTGTCACAGCCCTACCCACTCGGCCTCACTTTTGTATGAGATGATCGACTGGCGTCAGGGGTGACCAGGACGCATCATTGGCATCATATGCATGATGCATTTATTGCTTGTGTTTGTGTTTGCTGCATTTATAGTCTGCATATTGTTTGGATAACTATGTTTGACATGCATCAGGATTTCCTTATTCCTCGGACTGTTTGACCTTATACTCGGGACCTGGTTAGTACAGTATATTTTTCGGATGCATTCTTATCTTTCTTATCAGGAGACTGTACGCATGATTAGTGCTAGGTGTTGTTTCTTTACTTTGCATATCAACTGTACCTGCTGAGTGTTGGACTCACCCCGCCTCCATTGTTGATATTTTCAGGTTGATGCTGTCAGGAGGGAGTTCCAGTCGCTAGTCCTCACTGCACGTAGTGCTGGTCCTGTAGACCTCCAGGATATGTTTGGTTTTCTTTGATTTCTTTCTGTTCTAGACTGTTTGAACTCGTTATATTCTGGATTTATTTGCTTATGGACATGATATAGATTTTATTATATCGATGGATTTGGATTTGGTTTTTATTCTACTACATGCCTGCCTGGATGGCAAAAGAGGTGAGTTCGTCGGTTTTGAGCTTTACGAGTGTAGTTGAGTAGGGTGGTTTTTGAGACAGAGTATTATTACTGCGTGGTTGTGTCAGCCAGAGGCTGAATATATATATAAACTGCGTGGTGATTGATTTTTATTATTGTTATGATTCCAGCCGCCTGTGGCTGAGTATTTAGTGCTTGTAGAAAATTTTTGATTGTCCGCCGTACAGGGGAGATGCTGCCGAAATTTTCTCGGACAGGGACTCTTCTGGGGGCGTGACAATTTAGTGGTATCAGAGCCAGGTTTTACGATCTTTGTTTTTGTATTTTGGATATTTTGGGATAACCTGATACAAATTTATTTACTTGGTATCAGAGCGCCAAGTTTGGCGATACTTGTTGGATTTTTGTATTATGAATTTTCGAGATTTATCTGATACTAATTTATTGGTATCAGAGCGAGTTATGATACCTGCTTTTGGTGTTCTGGAGATTTATCGGATACCTGTTCTTGGTATTCTGGATATTTGGTTAGCCAGGTTTGCGAGTCAAACTGGGCATTTTCGGATTTTCGATATGGTTATGTTTCGGATTTCCGTTTCGGATTTATTTGGATTTCCGGCGATATTTACGTTCGGAATTTTGAGGTCAAATTGGGGACTGGACAGCGACGGAACATCTCCAGACGGTATATAGGTATGATGTTTAATTTTATAGTTTATGACATGTATTAGCATTCTTTATGTAATACCTGTCTAGTTGTTGTAACACATATTACATGTGATGGGTTAGCCATTGAGCATGATTGACCTAATAGAGATCAAGGATTATAGTCTCTAGTGATTTTTCAGATCATACCATCAGTAGTTTTAGCTTCTGTTACTACTAGTAGGAGATGGAGGCACATACCAGCCTCTGCTATTGTTAGCTGGTTAATGGATGATATCTACATATTCCTGTTGATTTAGCCAGTAGAGTTTTATACTATATCTTTTGGATATTAGGATATCCGTTACGATGAAAATTGGTCATTTGGGGAGTTACCATGTTTGATCATTATTGAGAATGGTTTGAGGTTGAGGGATATTGTGAGATCAGATATTGTGATATGTTGATTTCTTATGATTTATGAGAGTAAATGTTATGTGGTTGTTTGATGATCTATTAGTGGATAACTATTTTGATGATTTATTATTTGGGTTGTCGTTGATGGTGACATAGTGAGTGTCATGTTTGATGTTCACAGGTTTGATGATTATAGTTGGTGATCAGGTGGAAAGGACTGATTTAGCCATATACCATTGTCGGCTTGGATAGTTTATAGAGGATCGATGTATCCTATTCCATGAAGACTTTGATCATGGACTGTATATACCGGTTGGATGACTCAGAAAGTGTATTGGGATATGTGACCCCGCTGATGTCAGGAAGTGTAGAGCTAATTGCTTAACACTTATGGGATACAATCGTTACTAGTGTATACTGGGAGAGTACATTTGGATTTAAGATGATAAAATTTTTCCCATTAGATAGTCTTGGTAGTGTACGACATTGACTTGCAATGTTATACCATGGTGTGTATATCTTCCTTGTCCGATATTAGTTCCTTTGAACCTAGAGCAGGGTTGTTACTGGATGATTAGGCTGCTTTGTTTTGGGTTGCTTTTGATTGATGTATTCATGCTTGATACAGATGCATGAATTTTGTTTAGATATACCCGAAAACCATGAGTGTTGGTAGCATAAGGTTGGTCTCTTTGGTTGAGCGGGTATGCGGATTTTGCATGTCTATGTTGCATGTATATTATGATTGTTATGTGTTGTAGGAGTCCTATGGTAGACTGTCCATTTGCAAGTAGTATATGTATTCATGTTCTGATATGGTTTGAAGGTTCCTTGCGGATCATAGATATGTAGTTCGGTGTATGTATCTGGATGTATTATTGAAGATATCTTGTCGATTTAATCTGAGTTGTGATATGTACATATGTGTTTGGTGTGGTATCTGAGGTATCTTTTTGATTATGTTGATATGTGAGTGCACCTGGATTTAGTATGCTTTATTGGAAATATATGATGGTTATACTCTTGGCATAGGTATATGCCATGTGAGGTTGTTTGAGGTGTATTGTCGATTATACCTATGTTGATATATGCACACGGGTTTGATAGGTATTGTTGGAGGTATCACACTGATTTATACCTGTGCTATGAGTACATTTGGTGTGTACAAATGGGAGGATTATGTCGATCACACATATGTTGTGTGAGCAAGTGTGTCAGGTGTATTGTTGGTAGCAGCATGATTCTACTTATGTTGAATGCAGGATGTAGAGTGTCTGCATTATGTTATTTGTTGGATTACCCTGTCAACCCATATTCTTATCAGTGAGTGATTCACTACGATGTTGATAGATTTGAGGATGAGTTTGATTTGTTTACTAGGTTGTTTATACCTTTGGCTGCCCACAATGATATGTGGTTGAGTGATCTCGTGCAGTCTCTAGTTGGATAGTTAGGTACCTTGGACACTTATGGATCGTTTGTGGTGGAGCGGAGTTCCCACATATACATATTTCGGATTGCTGGTAGCGGAGCATTGCTCCCATATCTATTGCAGATACATGTTATAGATTATTTGTAGTGGAGTGTTACTCCTACATATTGAGGACTTCTTGTGGTAGAGCGTTGCTCCCACATATGTGGTATTTTCTGTGATGGAGCGTTGCTCTCACACTGGAGGATCTATGCTTAGATGATTTATATCGTTGATGATCATATTTCAGACTTATTGTCAGGGATCTTATGGCTAGAAATGTTTGTGATATGGACATTATGTGTCATGATTTTACCATTAGGGTTTGGGAAGCCTTAGAGGTTTTCAGAGACTTGATGATTTTGGTATTCCCAGGATGTTTGGATCGGTTTCCATTGTCTTTGTTGACGGTGTTGTGATCTATTTCGGATCCACGGTGAGTTACGCACTTCATCTTTGTATAGTTCTAGAGATGCTTCGATGGAAACGTCTAGATGTGAAGATCAGTAGTGTGTATTTTGGTTGTCTTCTGTGAGATGTTTGAGACACACGGTCACCAGTAGGAGAATACCGTGGTTCCACAGGAGGACGAGGTTGTTACCGTTGGGAGTAGACGGGGTCTATAGAAGAGGCTCGCAACTTCCTTTGTTTGGCTCGATATTTCCGGAGATACGTTGAGGGTTTCTCTCGGATAGATATGTCACTGACATGTCTGACCTGGAAAGGCGTGAAGTTCACTTGGACTAAGGATGACAAGACCAGCTTCTAGGAGTTGAAGCGGAGACTAGTGTCGGCTCCGATTTTGGTGTTACCTTCTGGAGAGGACGGATATGTCCTCTACACCGACGCATCTTTACAGGGTTTGTGCGCTGTTTTGATGCAGCACGGCAGGGTAGTCTCCTACTTCTCGGTAGTTGAAGGAGCATGAAGAGAACTACTCAGTACATGACTTGTGGCTGGCTGCCATTATTTTGCCTTGAAGATTTGGCAGCAACATCTGTTCGGTATTACATTTGAGATTCTCACTGACCATCGGAGTCTCAAATATCTGTTCACTTAGAAGGAACTTAATCTTCGACCGAGGATATAGATGGAGTTCCTGAAGGATTATGATTGTACCATTAGCTATCACCGGGGAAAAGCTAATGTGGTTGCCGATGTACTTAGCTAGAGGTCCAGAGGGACTTTAGCTTGCCACCGAGTTGTGGTCACAGATTTGATTCAAGGTTTCTCCGAGTTGTGCCTTGAGGGATAAGGATAGACAGAGCAGGGTACTCTGGTTACCATGGTTGCTCAGTTGTTAATCAGGACGAGGATCCGAGAGCCTTAGGCTGCTGATCAGTATTTGCAGTTTATTTGCAGCCAGATAGCTTCCGGGTAGCAGACCGAGTTCACACGAGACGAGGAGGGTATTATATACTTCCGAGACAGATTATGCGTACCTCAGTCTTATCCGGTCTTACAGGAGCTACTTCAGGAAGCTCATCGCTCTCGATTTGCTGTCCACCTAGGCGGTACCCATATGCACCAAGATTTGAGGTGTTTCTATTGGTGGAACGATAGGAAGGACGACATGAAGGAAGATATCGCGGATTTTGTAGCTAGATGTCTTGCCTGTTAGCAAGTGAAGGCCGAGCACCAGAGATCTGCCGGCTTACTTCAGCAGATTCATATTTCTGAGTGGAAATGAGAACATATTACCATGGACTTTGTGGTAGGGTTGCCGAGGACACGACGAGGCCATGACGCGATTTGGGTAATCATTGATCGATTAACCAAATCCGCGCACTTCTTAGCGATCCGGAGGACTGATTCGCTGGACCGATTGGCAGATCTGTATTGCCGAGAGATCATCAGATTATATGGTGTTCCGTTGAGTATCATTTCGGATAGAGATCCACGGTTTACGTCCCGTTTTTGACAGAGTCTGCAGCAGGCCTTGGGCACGCAGCTCTAATTTAGTACAGCTTTCCATCCGCAGACAGATGGACAGTCAGAGCGGACCATTCAGACTTTAGAGGACCTGCTGAGGTCATGTGTTATGGATTTCGGAGGCAGTTGGGAGGACCATCTGCCGTTAGTAGAGTTTGCCTACAACAACAGCTTTCATTCGGCTATCCAGATGGCACCGTTTGAGGCGTTGTATGGTAGACCTTGTCGGACACCCGTCCTCTGGGATGAGGTTGGAGAGGCCCAGTTGTTGGGACCTCATAGAGCTCAGCATGACGCAGAGTTGGTCCGTACTATCAGACGGAGGATGTTAGAGGCGCAGGATCGCCAGAGGTGTTATGTTGATCGGAGACGCAGACCCTTGGAGTTCTCTGTTGGTGACCATGTATTTCTACGAGTTTCACCCACGAAAGGGGTGAAGAGATTTGGCCTCAGAGGTAAGCTAGCTCCGCGGTACATTGGCCTTTCGAGATCTTAGAGAGGATCGGAGCGGTAGCTTACAGATTGGCACTACCACCGTCCCTATCAGGTGTGCACGATGTATTCCACGTATCGATGCTGAGGAGATACGTACATGACCCGACACATGTGCTAGCAGATATCTCGGTTCTCGTACAGCTTGACGTGACCTACGAGGAGGTTCCGGTACGGAATTTAGACGGAAAGAGCGTCAGTTGCGGAACAAGACTATTTAGCTGGTTAAGTCCGATGACAGTATCATTGGGACGAGGAAGTTACTTGGGAGCTCGAGGATACTATCCGAGCTCGATATCCCTATCTTTTCACTTGAGGTATGTGATTTAATTTACCGTTCAGCATTTTGTACTCTTTGCCTGACGTTAGTATTTGCTGATGGTAGATAACGAAATTTGAGGACCAAATTTTTATTACTGGGGGAGAATGTAAAATACCGAAAATAGGCGAATATAAATAAAGGAATTTTCCGAAATTTTTGAGAATTTTTCGGGAATTTTTCGGAGACCGTATGGACGAGTTCAGGGAGATAAAAACGGGGCTCCGGGAAAGCCTGTTTAGACTACCCATTTAAGCGAGGAAATGTTATTTTCTTAATTACTTTTCTATTTTCTTTCTTCTGTTTTCTTTCCTCGCCGAAACCATGTTTTTCCCCTGCGTGCCCGCGTGCCCGAGCCCTCGCCGCGCGCCCGACTCCTCCGAGCCCTAACCGTCGGCCACCGCGGTTTCCTTCTTCCCCGAGTGCCCAAAGCCGTGCCGACACTTCTTCTTCATCTTCTATTTCTTCCTCCCGAGCCGCACACCCGAAGCCTTCTCCTCTTCTCCTCTCCTCTGCCGCCACCACAGCGCCAGGCGTGCCCTAATTGGGTTGTGCCGCCGCCGAGATTGCTTTGCCGCCACCGACCTAGTGCTACCGCTGGCCTTCCTCTGCCCTAGCCAGCCCGATGCCACCGCCGGCTGCAACTCACAGAGCCGACCAATTCTTCTCCTCTGCCGATGCTGACCACCTTTTGCTGCCCTAGCGCCGGTTCACTAGCATTTAGTGGCGAGTCTTTCTTCCATCTCGCTACTGCCTCCACATTTTCTTCCTCACTGTGGTCACGCCTCCTGTGCCCTACCTCCGAACCTTGCCTCCTTCTCAGAGCAGAAGTGGTTCGGCAGTGTGACAGCAAGGTAAGATGAATAGGTTGTTGTTGCATTGTGATCTCCATTTTGATCTCATGTTTGATGTCCGATCAGTAGGAAAAAAAAAATCTGCAAGGTGTTGTTCTAAGGCCTTTTCTTGGGTCCGGTGATCACCATCCAGCAACTACCTTTCTCTGGTAGCAACATCCTTGCTGTGGGTGAGGTAAGATCAGTGAATTATTTTCTTGAGTTAGGTTGTTGTTGGAATACTATGTTTGAATCCCGAATCTGATTTTTTGATCTCCACTATTGACCTCAATTTTGGTCCGAACAGGGTACTAGAATTCCAGCAGAGGATAAATTACTGTGGGGTTTTTCTTGGATCCGGCAGTCACTGCTTCCAGCAAAATTCTTTGATTTCCAACAGCAAGAACGACTGTGGAAATTGAGGTAAGATGTAGTGCAGTGGTTTCTTTTGTTGTAGCATGCATTGAATTGAAGGAAAGGTTAAGAAATGGAATTTGATTCGAATTTATTATGTTAGGCCGGATGTATATATATATATATATAGACCTTGATCAAATTGTATAGTGGAACGAATTAGGGTTTAGGAAGCTAACCTTAGTTGGTTAAGGTTTATGGATTAAGGTTTTGCTCTAATTTAGTGTTAGAGATTTTTATTTGGCTATTTATATGGGTTGTAGCTAAATAAAAATGTATATATATTGGTGACACAGGACTTTGACGCGAGACGGGTATCTCGGAGTCAGATTTGGACTTTTCTTATCGGAGGCGGGTACTTTTGACTTATGTCATTTGATATGCTTAGTAATTAAATTAACATGTTGTATTAATTGTGTTTCTTATCTGTTTCGGTTAATCACTACCCAAATCTTACATGCTTGATTGATTGATTGGTTTTGCATCTCAGGTATATTTTACCTGTTTATACATGCTTATAGGGGTAGTGATATACCATGTTTCACCATGTTCAGGACCTAGGTTTTATACCTTCTGTATACCTTTGGATTGTTTTGGATTCGTTGACCTTTGATGCATTTTTATATATATGTGGATTAGGTCAGGATATTCTTGTGGTTAGTGCCATGCACCATTTGCATGATTGCATGATGTGCGATAGTCCGCTCCATTATTGTTGAGCACATCGCCAGTTACATGGATCTGCACACACCACCACTCATGGGTTAGTGGTCGATTCAGGCTAAGTGTGTTGCAGCAGGGACTCTGTTAGGCACCGTTGGTCCGCTCATGGGTAGTGTGACACAACGTGTTATCCGGCAGGGATTCCTCCCCGTCTTTGAGTACCGGGAGTTGAGAGCATTGCGCTCCCCCATCTATGATTTGGGGTAGGAGGATAGGTGTACTCCGACAGCATCCCGTCCACTCGGTCACTCATCAGGAGTAGTGACGACAGAGTGCACGGTTGTCACAGCCCTACCCACTCGGCCTCACTTTTGTATGAGATGATCGACTGGCGTCAGGGGTGACCAGGACGCATCATTGGCATCATATGCATGATGCATTTATTGCTTGTGTTTGTGTTTGCTGCATTTATATGCTGCATATTGTTTGGATACCTATGTTTGACATGCATACAGGATTTCCTTATCCCTCGGACTGTTTGACCTTATACTCAGGACCTGGTTAGTACAGTATTCTCCTGTTTATTTCAGATGCATTCTTATCTTTCTTATCAGGAGACTGTACGCATGATTAGTGCTAGGTGTTGTTTCTTTACTTTGCATATCAACTGTACCTGCCGAGTGTTGGACTCACCCCGCCTCCATTGTTGATATTTTCAGGTTGATGCTGTCAGGAGGGAGTTCCAGTCGCTAGTCCTCACTGCACGTAGTGCTGGTCCTGCAGACCTCCAGGATATGTTTGGTTTTCTTTGGTTTCTTTCTGTTCTAGACTGTTTGAACTCGTTATATTCTGGATTTATTTGCTTATGGACATGATATAGATTTTATTATATCGATGGATTTGGATTTGGTTTTTATTCTACTACATGCCTGCCTGGATGGCAGAAGAGGTGAGTTCGTCGGTTTTGAGCTTTACGAGTGTAGTTGAGTAGGGTGGTTTTTGAGACAGAGTATTATTACTGCGTGGTTGTGTCAGCCAGAGGCTGAATATATATATAAACTGCGTGGTGATTGATTTTTATTATTGTTATGATTCCAGCCGCATGTGGCTGAGTATTTAGTGCTTGTAGAAAATTTTTGATTGTCCGCCGTACAGGGGAGATGCTGCCGAAATTTTCTCGGACAGGGACTCTTCTGGGGGCGTGACAGAAGCTGTTTTATTATAATGAATTTGTGGTAAGTAAATTTAATATATTTGATATTTTATAATATAGTTATCATTTAAACTAAATGTTTAACCTATAATTGCAGAAAAGATATACATGAGAGGACCAACAAGAAGAGCAATTTAAAGCTACATGGAATACTTATTGTGCTAAACTTTACAGAGATCATATGTATATATTATATGAGAAAGAAGGACACTAAGCCCGGTTTGTTTTTGAGGCTATATGGAGTGCATGGATAACCACCTGGGCTGCAGAAAGGCAGCAAACAAATGCTAAAAAGGCAAAAGTAAATAGAAATACAGAGCCAGGTGGCCCGAGCACCGGAACAGCTTGACATACGTTAGGTTCCAGACCCATTGTTGAGCATGCCATGGATCTGGTGAGTATAATTTAGAGTTATACTTTGTAACAAATTTTGTATTTATTACCCAAGTTGTATAACTTTATTCAAAATTATTTTGTATGTAGGAACGTGAGCTTGCCCGACAACCCATGTGTATAGAGGTCTTTCTAAAGACCCATAAGAAGAATGATGGATCATTTATTGATTCTCGATTTCAGACTCTACATGTAAGATTATTAACTTCATTACATTTGTTCATTTCTATCTTGATTAGTATTTAGTAATACTGATCTAATTGGATATTATATTTTTTTCATACAACAACAAATGACAGATAGGGTGACTGAGGCATCTCAGCCATAATAATAAGTCACAATCTCTATCTACCGACGCTCTAAATGAGATTTATTATGATGTTGTGGGTGGAAGAACAAAAAATTCTACCCTCTACGGCCTTGGCTCTCAGGCCAAAGTTGCATTTGATTTTTCGAGGAATCCAGTGGGCCACCATACTAGATCCTCTTCTTCTAGTGAGATGTAGTCTTTAAGACGTGAAAATCAAGAACTGTGTCAGAGGATGGCTGACATAGATCATTGGAGAGCTGATGAAGAGAAGAAGAGAGTCGAACGTGACAAGAATAATGAAGCTCTGTTCGCCCACATGCGATTAATCGTGGCTAATTTCACTCAGGCATACATGTTTTTGAGTCACAGAAGACTCAAGATCCATAAGACAGTGATGATTAGCTTTTTCTGAGGTTTATTCAACTATACTTTAGTTTTTTATTTATCATATATAGACTGTGGTAATATATTTATTCTATTTTGATATTATAATATGCTCATTTCTAAATATTTTATTACTATATATTTCAAGAGTCACATTTGATTCTATTTACATATTGGCTCTTCATATTATCATTTTTGTATATTTTGTAAATTTGGATTTATATATGGATATTTGTATTTGTATTCTGTTGAATTATTTAATTTAGTTTATTTTAGATGATTTTGATTGTTTCTAATACTATAAATATAATGTTAGTTTATTTGTCCTTATATGTTTGTATGAAGAAGAATGAATGAATTGTTAGAATGTATAGATTTTATTTTTATGTGTGAATTTTATAAGTGTGACTATTTGTATGTGATTGTTATATAATGTGTGTATGGATTACATTTTTGTATGTGTGAATTGTATGTGATGGATTATAATGTCATCGTCTATGATAGTTTCGGATATTTGGAAATTGTAAATAGGGCAGAGCATGAAAGCAGATGGTAGCTGTCAATTTTTTCTTTGTCTATCAACAGAATACCGACGGAAAATCTATTCTGTCGGTAATTATCAAAAAATAATTACCGACTGAAATTTTATTCGTCGGTATTTCGATACATTACCGAGTCGGTATAGAGATTTTTCATCGGTAAATACCGACAAAAACCCATTTCCGTCGATAATCTATTTAATGGCGGCCATGGTTGGCTAACACTGTCCCAACATCATTACCGACGAAAAACTAAGCCATCGGTAGAATATTACCGACGGAATAACATATTTTGTTGGAAATCCCGTTTCCGACAAATCGGTACTCTTCACACCAATATATCCGTCGGTAATCTGTCGATAGGGTTATATTTCGACGGAATACCGACGAATATTTCCGTCGATAATCCTGATTTTTTTGTAGTGAAAAACAGTGAAGCTTTTGAAGGAGGAAGGTGGGGACAATCTTGGTCATGGGGTATGACTACATAAATGGAAATTTTGTAGTTAAAACGGAGGTCGTCGACATCCACATCTTGAAGGTTTTAAGAACATTGTGTGTACCACGCACTATCTTCAGTCATTTTGAGAAAAAAGATGAAGAGCACAAAGAGTGTGGAAGTAACGAAGAAGAAGGAAAAGTAAATGCCCTTAAAAATTTCTTATGAATTCCGTTAAGAGTTATTTTTTGAGTCTTTTTAAGCAGAGCCGTTGGATCGTAATAATAAAAAGGTGAGTCAAATTTTGGACCATAGGATAATAAGATGAAACGACGTGTATGTGAAAGAGAGTACACCGGTTATAATGTGACTGCATACGTGTTACCAATAGGAGGTGCACGTGTGTAACTGATGTGATAGGTACTTCGCCCGAAACGTCGACAGATTTTATCGAGGTGGACTTTGATTCTTACGCAAGCCCTTAAGGAAGCTCGATCGGTCCTAAATTCGGTCGAGTTTTTATGACTTATCCAAAGATACAATGATCAAGCATACGGTCGGATTCATGCTGGAATAATTTTAACTCTGAGCGGAGTTAATCCCGGGCGGGAATAAAGCCGAATGATTTCTAAAAATTGTTGCCTTTAATTAATCTTCACCTCATTAGGGCCCGAGAGGATTTAAACCCGAACGGTTTTGAGTTTTACCTCATTAAACTAAAAGAGAATCATTTGTTATAGCTCGTCCGACCTTAAATTTTGGATGAGTTTAAGGCCAAACGATTTTAAAAAAAAATTGCTGCCCTTCTCTAAGTTAGCCTCACCTCACTATAATTCATCTGGATGTTGGACCGAATGGATTTTCATGGTTCTTAGTTTAGAAACAAAAGCTATTAGATAACTAAACAATAGAGTGAATGTAGATGACAAATTCAACAAAAACTTAATTCTACACAGTTTCTTGCTAATTGTTATAACTCTTGTTGCCATTATTTTTTCTTTCATGCCACCATATCAGAACCTTGCGCTCGTAAGAAAAATTTGATGTGATTTCATCTAACTTTGGGCTTGTAATGAGTATGTCTCATCCTCTTCATTTTTTTAATGCTAACTTAGACATTGGAACCTAGCTTGCCTATTTTGGATGAAAAAATAATGTGCCTGAATTTTCCAATTTCTTTTTATTACATTGATCGGTATCATTTGTTTATCTCCCTGTACCCTACACCTTCTGCTTCAATTCAACTCTTCTAATAAAATCCATTAGCCACCTATGAATATGTTTGTTCAATCTCATTCTATTTTTGCAACATCTAATGACAAATATTAGTATTTTTTTATTTAATCGTTTTTAGTAACTCCACACATTCTAATATAAACTGTAGATCAGATCCTTACTTAAACTATCTCGTTTTAAAATTTTTATTCAAACAATAATTTTTCCGCCTTTTTTAACAATGATTTTAGATATAGTTGTCCTGAAATCCGAGCTAAAACTATTTCTCAATGCAAGGAAAATTAACTTTTTTTTTTTTGATAGTAAGATCACTGCCTATTTAAAATTTCTTAACATTGACTAAAAGGTTGACCATTGTTGATTGTTTTATGATATGATATTCAGTATGCAGGGAATACTATACCCATCTTTACCAAAAAAGGAGAAACTCAGGCACGTCGATATTCAGTATGCTATTTCAGTTCAGTTCATAGGAAGACAGAAATAATACATACTTGTATACCAATGAACCAAAAACTACAAAATGAAGTCTGAATAAGTTTATGTTTAACTTGGACAATCTCTTACTTAAACAGGAAATTGCCAATGCCAATTGAAGTAACGTTTCCCTTATAACTCAATTAAAACAAGCTGTGCAATAAACAAATGTTATTTTACCTTTTATAACTTTCAGATTTGGATGAATGCCTCTTTCTTAACATATAAATGGTTGGAAACATCTCAAGATCTATCAAATAATCTCAGTTGAATCAGACATAAAATAATCTTGACCGAGAAAATCATTCAAGAACATCCATAGAGCTAAGAACAAAACAAGGACAATTAATCTGTCAAACTTACTACGTCAAGAATTAATCACATAACTACACACTCGAAGCCAATTAATGAGACGAAGCCTTAAGAATACGCTTCAGCTGAAGCGCGTCATGCCGCTGATCCGGCGGCCGGAGACGAAAGCGCTGAAGGTGGCCGGCGAGTCCTCCAGGTAGACGTCGAAGAAGTGCAGCCATGTGTCGGTGCTCTCGTCGTCGATGGTGCTCTCGCTCTCCAACTCCGTCGCCCGCAAAACAGTCTTCTTTCCGCGCTCCGCCACGTCGTCGTCGACGGGGTTGATCACCACGGGATCCTCAGACAGCTCGATGAACGCGATCTTGCCGCCGGCGGTGACGGCGAAGTGGAGGCCGCCGCACTCCACGCAGTCAAACCACTCTACGCCGTCCGTGTACCTCGGCATGGTCGATCGTCGTCTGAGCAATCGATCGATCAAGGACAAGGAGGAGGAGAAACTCCGGTGAAGAAGAAGAAGAGCAAATGAAGAGGATGGATCTTCTTCTCTGCTCTCGTATAAATAGTTTTTGGTCGAGTAGTCGCTGTCGATTTCCAACAATTTAGGTAATCAATCATGATTAAATCGGTTATTTTTCCATATTTATCGGAATAAATCTTATTCCACCGGTTTCCAAATTTGTTTTCAAAATCAATTCAAGATAATCTAGCGCTATATCAAATTTGTTTCCAAATTTGAACCTCAATCTTAATTCTGCACTTTTGGCGGTTAAATTTATTTTTCGATTAAATCAATTTACTTTTAAATTTTCATTTCCAAATTCAAGCGCTAGCTAGATATTTAATTTTTGTATCCTTTCTTAAACTTTTAGATGATGAACCGTGTTAAAGAGATTTATAGTCATTGATATTCTTTTTATTGGAATAGTTAAAATGCATTATTTTTTAATTTATTATGAAAATAATGTTCCATCCGCCCTTAGTTTTATTTTTATTTTTTATTTTCAAAATGCCCTTATTATATTATTGTAGCATGCAATTACGAAAACATAATTACTACATCATTAACATTTCAATTATGAACACCACTAATAATATTATATTATAACAACTACAATACATAGCCACCACAATATGAGCATGCCACTCGCAGGGTATAACTAAATTAGTACTTAAATAGTAGACTTATATCAATGGGCAAAGATTTGAATTGTGACTACGACAAATAACCCTCCCACTTAGAGGGTCGCTCAATACCTAATCTTATTGTGGGGTCAGTGATAAATGCGCTTGGTGTGAGCATTATCACATTTTAACATCTACAATATAGTATTTTATTTTTAGTTAATAATATTGAGACCTTGATCATCGGCTAAAAGGGGGAGGGGGGTGAATAGTCGATCACTTACATTGTTCGCTTCTTCCATATTTGTTATTGCATAGCGGAACTACAAAACTAATACGAATATAAAAGCCAAGAATAAGAAAGAAAACAAACAAACCCTGCATGTTTCATTTAACATGATTCGGAGATGATACTTCTACTCCACAACGTGTCCGTAAGGTGGATGATGTTGGTGCATGAAGCATCCGACGATCGAACATGAGTTTTGATAATGGCAAAAGAGTTCAAAGTAAAGCTTACTTGTTATCTAATGTATTTGATTGAGTGTTTCAGGAAAGTCCTAACTGCGGTTAAGCAGGTGAAAAACCCTAAGGGGTGGTAACCCTAGGTCATAGGAGGTGATAACCCTATGCGGAAAGTCTTGGCGGGTCGAAGCTTGGGGTAAAAATCCTAGGGGGTGGAAACCCTAGGTTAAAATCCTGGTGTCGCGAACCGGGTAGAAGTCTGGAAGGGTCGAGGGCCGGACGTCCAACATGAAGACCGGAAGTAACGGACGCTGAGCAAAAGTCCAGTCAGTTTGGAGGACCAAACTGGCAAAAGGTAAATTTCCTGAGTAGAGTAGGTGAGGACGCGTTCCCCGTAGAGGGAACAGTAGGCGTCGGGTCGACCTAAGGTTTCCGGTCGGAAACCCGAAGTCAGACTCGGACAGTCCGGAGACTACCAAACTTTCACTTTTATACTATCACTTATGTGTTATGAGCTAACTTTGTGCTATAGGGTATTTTTGTGTTTAACATATCTTGCAGGGACCAAAGTGTAAAACTGGCCTCGGATGAACAGTACCGAGGCGCCTCCATGGAGCTTGGAGGCGCCTCGGGTGCAAAACCTAAGCTGGTTGCGAAACAAGCTTGGAGGCGCCTTGAAGGAAGCCAAGGCGCCTTGGACAACTTGATGAAGGTGCCTTGGAGAGGCTGAAGGCGCCTTGAACCTGATAAGGTTCGACCAGTTCAGCCCTTATCTCCGCGGCTGACTCGGCTCATTCAAGGCGCTTTGGTGAACAGTAAAAGGCGCCTTGAACACCCTTTATAAGGGATCTCGACCAACAGCTCACAACAAGCAATTCCAAGTAATCTCTCTGCGATCAGCTGCTAATGACACGATCCCGAACTGCTGTGACAACCACCTGACGACCCGGAGCTCCGAAACATCAGTTTTTCTCACTGTCGTCAGTATAATTCAATTGTTTATTGTTAGCTATTGTACTTCATCTTGTAATCATTTTTATCGAGCTTATAGTTGTTGCCCACGCAAAGCGATCAAGGATCGCGGGCCTTCAAGTAGGAGTCGATCTAGGCTCCGAACGAAGTAAAATCCCCTGCGTCTTTCTGTGTGATTGTTCTCTGTTTATTCCGCTGCTTTAACTCTTACGCCTTTACGATTCCGATAATCGAAACAAAATAGCCGCGAGCGCAATTCACCCCCCCTCTAGCGCGTCTCGATCCAACAATTGGTATCAGAGCGGGGTCGCGTTGATCTGATGCAACCACCAATCACGCATCTTTTTCGTGGTATTTTTAATTTTTTTCGGAGTCAACTGAAATTAGTATTATTGCTATATTCCAGTTTTTTTTCGCTCATATCGATTTCGCTCAAGGTTGGTGAAACACCACTCGAGTTAGTTTTTTTTAATTCATACCGCACTACTAATCCAGGATCAAGTCCTGGTACATTTTTTTTTTCTCTTCTTCTTTGTGTGCAAGTTTTTAATGGCTTTTCAAGAAGGCTCGAGCACTACCCGCCCCCTGCTCTTCTCCGGCGAAGACTTTGCCTATTGGAAGAACCGGATGATCTACCATCTCAAGACGCAAGTTGAGATGTGGATCATCATCCAGACCGGTCTCGAGCTACCACGTGACGGCACCGGAGAACTGGTTTCTTGCACCAACTGGGACGCCAGCATCAGGAAGAAGGTGGAAGCAGATGCCAAAGCCACTTGCATGCTACAATGCGGGTTGACAAAAGAAGAACTAAATAGAGTCGGACCATTTTCAAGTGCGAAGGAGCTGTGGAACAAACTAATCGAGCTGCACGAGGGTACGTCAGACGCTAAAGTAAGTAAGCGTGATTTAATTTTAAATAAATTGTATAATATTAAAATGCAGGAAGCTGAGACGATGAACCAGCTTCACGCGCGCATCCGGGACCTACTCAACGGGCTTCATGCGATCGGCCAAAGGGTGGAAAATCGCGACGTAATAAGGTATGCACTAAGCGCTTTTCCGAGGAACGCTTTGTGGGCATCCATGGTGGATGCTTACAAAGTTTCCAAGGATTTATCTTCAATAAAACTAGATGAATTATTTTCTGAATTAAAATTGCATGAGCAGACTAATGCACGTCCGGTCGAGAAAGTTGTTGCTTTTGTTGCAGGTACCAGCAAAACGTGCGAACCAACGACGAGGCATAAATCCAAGTCCAAAGATGAATTGGACGCAGACGACGAAGACGAAGTTATTTCCAAACTGATAAAGCTAGTGCGGAAAATATGCAAGTCAAAAAGGGAAACTCAAACAACCAAGAAGGACAAGACTGGAGTCACCTGCTACGGATGCAACCAGAAGGGGCACTACAAACCAGACTGTCCAAACAAGAAGAAAAGAAAGAAGGCGTTGAAGGCAACCTGGTCTGAGTCGTCAGACGAATCCGAGTCCGACAAAGAAGAACCGACAAGCTTCCTCGCATTGCCAGTACAAGTAGACATTAACGAAACCGAGTCCGAATTTGAGTCTGAAACCGAGAGCGAGTCGGAAGCGTAGTCCGAGCAAAGCCACGAATCCGCATTCGTTTCCGAAGGACCAAACTCCACTGTAAGTTCACTACTCGCAGAATTTCAATTAGATAACTTGCATGAATTATTACCTTAGTAAAAAAGTTGGCTAAATCCAACATCCGGATTAAGTCGCTCCAAAAGGAGGTAACAACCCTTAAGGAAGCAACTGACTTGAGCTCTTTAACTGAGTCAGTTCAAATTGGAAACTCAACTCAAGTCCAACAACTTGAGGAAGAAAATTCCAATCTGAAAGCTCAAATTAAAGAACTCAAGAACACGTTGGAACGGTTCACCATGAGTTCCAAGAATTTGGATCTGATTCTTGGAAAACAGCGAGCCGTGTACAACAAATCCGGACTTGGATTCAGAACCAAAAGCAAGTATAAATCATATCTATCTTTAGTAAATAGAAATAATAGAAGCATAATTCAAGCATGGGTCCCCAAGTCAAACTTGGTTAATCAAGTTGGACTTGGTCACTATTGGGTCTCCAAGGATCAGATCCATTTCTTTGATAGACCATATCGATGCTATGATCCAGGGGAAGCCAATAGAAAAACCATCTCAATAAATATATAAATTGATTGGTGCTTGTTTATTTATTTTCTTGCAATATACATGCTTAGACTAGGATAGCTTAAGGATCTAGGCGTAATTTACACTTGCTAGTTAAATCTAGGAGTTTCAAAAAGAAAATTAAATATATATCTCTTTGAGCGATTCTGTCTAGGAAGGGGTGGATGATCCCATACCCAAGAAGGCCTAGAGCCTCGCCCTGACCTGAGAATCAATCATGGAAAGATATATTTAATTGACTATTTTGGAAAACCTAAGTTTAACTCAAATGTAAATTACTCATTAGAAATAACTTAAATTCAAGATAACAATCTCACAAAATTACTTAAGATTACCTGATTAATAATTTAGAATCGAGTGAGATCGATCTATGTTCAAATAAAGTTCAAATTGATCAAAATTTAAGCAAATTTAATTAAAATCAACTAAACTAAATCAACCATCACTTTAAAACTCCATTTCAAAATCATTTGAAAAATATTTGAAAAACTTTTTCAAAATCCTTTGAAAAATATTTGAAAAACTTATTCAAAATCCTTTGAAAAATATTTGAAATCTTTTGAAAAATATTTGAAAAACTTATTCAAAATCTTTTGAAAAATATTTGAAAATCTTATTCAAAATCTTTTGAAAAATATTTGTAAAACTTATTCAAAATCCTTTGAAAAATATTTGAAATCCTTTGAAAAATATTTGAAAAACTTATTCAAAATCTTTTGAAAAATAGTTGAAAATCTTATTCAAAATCTTTTGAAAAATATTTGAAAAACTTATTCAAAATCCTTTGAAAAATAGTTGAAAATCTTATTCAAAATCTTTTGAAAAATATTTGAAATCCTTTGAAAAATATTTGAAAAAACTTATTCAAAATCTTTTGAAAAATATTTGAAAATCTTTTTCAAAATCCTTTGAAAAATAGTTGAAAATCTTATTCAAAATATTTTGAAAAATATTTGAAATCCTTTAAAAAATATTTGAAAAACTTATTCAAAATATTTTGAAAAATATTTGAAAATCTTATTCAAAATCCTTTGAAAAATATTTGAAAAACTTATTCAAAATCTTTTGAAAAATATTTGAAATCTTTTGAAAAATATTTAAAAAACTTATTCAAAATCTTTTGAAAAATATTTTGAAACTCATTCTGAAACCCTTGTTGAAAATCATTTCAAATTCTGTTCCAAAAACTGATAAATACACTTAAGCTTTAAATATTTACAAGAAAATTAATTTAAGTGTTCACTACTATTGATTTCTCTCTTAGTTATTTTGATATATGGCAAAGGGGGAGAGTATAGGGAAATTCAAAGGAATTATTAAAGAAAATCAATGAAAATTCAAAAGAGAGATTTTTTTAAGGGGGAGCTTTGTATGTACTTATGCCTTATTTATGCCTGTGCTTACTTATGCCTATGTGTTTTGCATCTTTTCGCTTAACTTTGAATTTCGGTTGTCATAATCAAAAAGGGGGAGATTGTTGGTGTAGGAAGCATCCGACGATCGAACCTGAGTTTTGATAATGGCAAAGGGTTCAAAGTTAAGCTTACTTGTTATCTAATGTGTTTGATTGAGTGTTTCAGAAAAGTCCTAACTGCGGTTAGGCAGGTGAAAAACCCTAGGGGGTGGTAACCCTATGCGGAAAGTCTTGGCGGGTCGAAGTTTCGGGCAAAAATCCTAGGGGGTGGAAACCCTAGGTTAAAATCTTGGTGTCGCGAACCGGGTAGAAGTCTGGAAGGGTCGAGGATTGGACGTCCAACATGAAGACCGGAAGCAACGGATGCTGAGCAAAAATCCAGTCGGTCTGGAGGACCAAACTGGCAAAAGGTAAATCTCCTGAGTGGAGTAGGTGAGGACGCGTTCCCCGTAGAGGGAACAGTAGGCGTCGGGTCGACCTAAGGTTTCCGGTCGGAAACCCGAAGTCAGACTCGGACAGTCCGGAGACTACCAAACTTTCACTTTTATACTATCACTTATGTGTTATGAGCTAACTTTGTGCTATAGGGTATTTTTGTGTTTAACATATCTTGCAGGGACCAAAGTGTAAAACTGGCCTCGGATGAACAGTACCGAGGCGCCTCCATGGAGCTTGGAGGCGCCTCGGGTGCAAAACCTAAGCTGGTTGCGAAACAAGCTTGGAGGCGCCTTGAAGGAAGCCAAGGCGCCTTGGACAACTTGATGAAGGCGCCTTGGAGAGGCTGAAGGCGCCTTGAACCTGATAAGGTTCGACCAGTTCAGCCCTTATCTCCGCGGTTGACTCGGCTTATTCAAAGCGCTTTGGTGAACAGTAAAAGGCGCCTTGAACACCCTTTATAAGGGATCTCGACCAACAGCTCACAACAAGCAATTCCAAGTAATCTCTCTGCGATCAGCTGCTAATGACACGATCCCGAACTGCTGTGACAACCACCCGACGACCCGGAGCTCCGAAACTTCAGTTTTTCTCACTGTCGTCGGTATAATTCAATTGTTTATTGTTAGCTATTGTACTTCATCTTGTAATCATTTTTATCGAGCTTATAGTTGTTGCCCACGCAAAGCGATCAAGGATCGCGGGCCTTCGAGTAGGAGTCGATCTAGGCTCCGAACGAAGTAAAATCCCCTGCGTCTTTCTGTGTGATTGTTCTCTGTTTATTCCGCTACTTTAACTCTTACGCCTTTACGATTCCGATAATCGAAACAAAATAGCCGCGAGCGCTATTCACCCTCCCCCTCTAGCGTGTCTCGATCCAAAAGATGATCCTTGTGATCATTCGGTGGATCAATCCCCGACAAAATCCAACTAGTGAACGACTCATTGGTGGAGAAACTGTTGGTGCGGTTAGCACTGACGGTCTAACTCGGGGTTTGATGAATGATAAAGTAGGTTAAATTAGTTTCATAGTGATCTGATACTTTGATGAAGTGTGCAGGAGAAGCCCAGCTAGGTCGACATGTTGACCTGATAGCTGGCACGAAGCCAGCTAGGTCGACGTGCTGACCTGATAGCTGGCACGAAGTCCAGCTAGGTCGACGTGCTGACCTGATAGCTGGCAGAAAGTCCAGACGGGTCGACGGGCTGACCGGACGTCTAGCAGGTAAGTTAAGGTAAGTCACTGGAGGGGAGTGACTTGGTGAGGACGCGTTCGTCGTTCGAGGGAACAATAGGCGTCGATTCAACTTAGAACCATTTCGGGAATCTAAGTTGAGATCGTGACTAGATTCTAGTCTCGGTGAGATGTAATCTAATTACTACTCTTTTATTATATTTATGCTAACTTTTGTTTTGCAGGGTAGTATAATTTTTATTTTGCCTCAGACTAACATTTTCTTACAGGAGAAGGACTTTCTAGAAGATGGTGGTCCGGACGCTCGGAAGGGATCCGGACGCCCGGAGTTGGTCCGGATGCCCGAAATTGGTCCGAGCGCCCAGAAGGAAAAGACTTATCACATCGCAACATGGAGCGCGCTGGTTGGCCGGACCTACGTCACAGTCCGGGTACCTGGAGCATCCTATATAAGGAGGTCTTACCCTGGAGCAAAATACAACGTCTTCCAACGACTGCTCTACTGCGCTGTGCTTCCGCGACTCTGCGAAGCTTCTCCGACAACCTGCGGCTCAAGTTTTTTTTTTTTTTTTATTGTTGTCGGTATTTTCTCTCTAAAGTTCTTGTACTTACATTTGTAATCAGATTTTGCGAACTATTAGTGATTGCCCAACGAAAGTACTCGACGAGTGCGGGCCTTAGAGTAGGAATCGACCAAGACTCCGAACCAAGTAAAACTGGTTTGTGTTAGCATTATTTTGTGCCTTTTCCACTACGTACTTAATCCGAAATTTTAAATCGCTATTTACCCCCCTCTAGCGAGCTCTACGATCTAACAGAAACCTCGCCACAAATTTGATTACGCGCACTTGGATCATGAGAACTTGCAGACTTAGGGGTTAGCCACCTCTAATTTCATCGCCCAAGCAAGTCATCCCAAGCTCCATTATATAGAGCTTGGGAAAAACATCCAAACTATTTTTCCACTACCAGTCGACTGAGACCGTTACACCCTAATGGCTTGATACCAGTCAATTTGTGTCAGTACTAGTCGATTGATGAAGTCATCAATCGATTGGTTCACATCGGTTGAGAGAATAGAAATATTTTGTTCTCTCCTAATCAACTGGGACCAGTTGACTGATGAACATACCAGTCGACTGGCCACCCTAGGTTGAGCAAATAGAAACTCACACTTGTTGTTTCTCAACCACTAGTTGATTGGGATATATACCAATCGACCGGTAAACCCTAACACTAGGGTTTTTACCCCGAGTACAATCACTCAGCACTTGTTCTCACCCGGACAACTTAACCTTGCCTTCTAACCTCCTTCACCAGCCTTGCATCCCTCAAATGCTTCCCTATCATTCACGCTTTACCTTTAAAAGCTTCCTTTGGTCTTGCCCTTATTGTCGGGTCTTCCATTGCTAAGAGACTCCTCACCTCCAGGACTTCAACCTTGCAAAGAGCCCCTTGCTTGGGACTTTATCCTTGCCAAGAGCTCCTTGCTCTAGTACTTCATCCTTACCAAGTCATACTTGGACTTACCTTACCAAGATCACATTTGGACTTACCTTTGCTAAGATCACACTTGGACTTTTTCTTTGCCAAGATCACACTTGGAGTTTTCTTGTTATACTTATTACCTGTACACTTAACAGTGCATATCAAATACAACAAATAACCTAACTTAAACCTTTGCTCAAATATCAAAACCTAAGGTCATACTGATTGCTCCAACAAATAATACTATATTGTAGCCGTTACAAATTATAACTGATAACATAGATAATTTATTTTAGTTAATACTGATTATATTATTGTAGTAGCTATGAGATCATAGTTCGTATATATATAGTTATAGGAATTATTATCTTATACCTATTACATGATCATTTGTAAGAACATGATGAAAAAATTAACTGACTATAAGGAATTATATATTTATAAGAATGAATAAAACTTATAAAAAATATACAAAAGCTAAGAAAAATACTAAGAAAACAATGAATGAAACAAAAAACATAGAATGTTTGAACGATTATATTGAAAATTATATACAAAAGAAGGGAAAATAGACATTTATTGAATAACTAAATTGAGAGAGAGGAAGATAAGAGATCTTATATATCCAAATAAGATGTATTAAAGATGGATGCAATAGATAATTAGCAAATGATGGAGAGATAAAATAACGGTAATAAACTTGACTTAAATAATTTAAGTAGATCAAATGAGTATAACAATGTAAATATTTATCGTAGAATTTAAACTTTAGAGGTAGAATAAGCTTTGAATGGAATGTAAAAATGAAAAAACCATTGGATCAGATGATATTTCGATAGAGGTATAAAAGTATATAGGAAAATAAAGTATTGAATAGATTATAAAATTATTTAACATGATATTAAAAAAAAATATCTGATTAATAGAGAATAAATATTCTAATTCCCTTATATAAGAACAAGGGATACTACAAAATTATGCAAGCTATAAGAGTATTAAATTAATTGGTCATATCATGAAACTTAAAAAAAAAATAATATAAAAAAGATTAAGGAAAGAGACTATGGTAACTGAAAGTCAATTTGGATTTATGTCTGAAAGGTTAACAATATAAGTTATATATTTTCTCAAGCAATTAATTGAAAAATATCGAGAGTGAAAATAAGATCTACACATGTTATTGAGTTTTAAGAGAAATTATATGGAGAATTCTGAAAAAGAGATGTGCTAGCGTATAATTAATTAAGGATATGTATGAGGATGTAACGACCAGAGTGAAGATTTCAGGTGGATTAACTGAAACATTTCCAATAAAAAATAGGATTACATCAAGGATTAGCTCTAAGTTCTTATCATTTTACACTAATCATGGACGAACTCACTAACACATTCATGATAAAGTACCATGATACATGTTATTTGTAAATAATATTATTTTGATAGATGAGATACATAAAGGAGTAAATGTTAAAATAGAATTTTAATGGAAAACATTAGAAGTGAGGTTTTAGCCTTAGTAGGATAAAAATAAAATATATAGAATTTAAGTTTAGCAATATTAGAAGTAATGCGACTTTGTTAAAATAGAAGATGATGAGTTGTCTAGAACTAAGAATTTTAAGTATTTATATTATTTTTGTAAAACAATTGAGGGATTGAGAGATATGTATTACATATAATATAAGCAGAATGGTTGAAATGGATATTAGCGTCGGGTGTTTTATGTAATCGTAAAGTACCTTTAAAATTTAAAAGGAAATTCTATAAAATGATAGTTAGACCTGCTATGTTATATAATACTGAATGTTAGGCTATGACTCGATTACAAGATCATTAAAAATAAAAATATTTTTGAAAATGACTGTTTCAAAAAATAAATATACATAAACTGAATAAAGTATTTTTTTAATATCAAAATGATAGATAATTTTTAGGCTTTACCAGTCGGTTGGTATATGTCCCAATCAACTTGTGGTTGAGAAGCAACAAGTGTGAGTTTCTATTTGCTCAGCCTAGGGTGACCAGTCGACTGGTAGGCTCATTAGTCGACTAGTCCGATTAATTGGGACAAAACTGAATATTTCTATTGTAATATGTCAAAAATATAGATAAAAATGTAAATAATTAAAATTTAATTTAATTAAATTATTTTAGTGAATAATTTATCAGGAATTAAATTAATATAAATTTATGAAATTTATTAGATTTTTTTTAGATTTTAAAAAGATCATTTTAGATTTTATGGGATAAACGAACAAGATTTAAAACTTGTTTAAGAATACCTATTTAAATGAGGAGTTGATAATGTCAATTAGCCTAACTTTATATTTCCTAACCTAAGTTTCAGTTCGGAGTCATCCCTCCTCACACACGCGTTGCTGCCCATGGCCGTCGTCACCGCGTCGACACCATCGCGCTGCTCTTAGCTGCAGTCGTCGTCGCGTGCTTTCGACCCTGCCGCCAATGCGCTGCCTCCATTGTCATCTTCAACTGAGCCCAGCGATGCTGCCGTAGCCCTCCCTCCTTCCTCGCTGTCGGAGAACAGCTCTGGCTGTCTTTTGGGGCTCCCGCAGCAAACAACTGATGATCTCTATGGGTCACCGTCGGGCACGATCGCGTGCCAGTCACACCGATTTTTCCATAGCAGATCCATTATCACCCCACCTCCGCCAGTCGACGCCGTCGCCGATTCCAGCGGTGATAGGGCGTGTGGTTTCTTTAATTCGGATCTCAAAATGAAAGATATTTTTTTTTAATCGAAACTCGTCCAGATACCTAAATTTATTAGTGCCTTGAACCTATAATCAATAATCGACCAAGTTTCAAAGTCAAAAAAAATATCATTTAGACATTTTTGAAAGTTCCAAACCTCTCTTTTTTTTTAAAAAAATAATTTTTAATTTTTATAGGTTAGAATTTATTTATCTATTTCAGAATTATTAAATTTTTTCCAATAAAATAGATAACAGTTTTTCGTTGTCGATTTCTCATTTTATTTTCTCCATAATTCCTCTTTATAAGATGATCGTTATCCGACATCATAACGCATAAAATCTAACTAAAACCCTAAACCCTAAAATCTAACTAACCCTGAGAGTTTGACCGACTTAAAAGCCCCAAACTAGGGCAACAGTGAAACCCAACTCAACTCCCCAAGATCAATATGCAAAAATCCTATTAAAAAAAACACTTTCAAAATCCAAACAGATTCATTGCAGTCTATCAAATCTCAGCATAATTTAACATATCAGACTGTCAAGCTGCTGACTCCTATCGCAAGAAGAATCTTCAGGCAACTGCAACCCAACCTAACACAATCTCACATGCAACACATTAATGATATCTACAAGTCAGATACTCAAATCTCCACCTACATGTGCTTCAAAACATCAGAGCAGTGCCTGCAATAATGAATCACATGGAGTTGCATCCTAGCATTTATTACATAAATTTGTTCATCAGATACTAAAAACAAATCATGAGCTCAATAAAAAAAAAAAATGATGCAAAACAGATTGATGGCCGTTAGATCTGGAGACAGTCGTTTGCACTTGATATAATGCAGATTGCAGGAATAGAAAATAGAGAGTCTAGATTGTTTCAAAGACATGAAGTCTCAGGTCAAAAGTATAAAGGATGGGTTACAACTTGAGTGACAGAAATATAACTTTCACTCTTCAATAGTTACATAATTGGAGGATCACACAGTATAAGCTTGCTGAATCGTGTCAATGTCCAAGCCCTTCAATCTTACGACTGACTCGACGTGTCCTTTCAGAGTGTGCAGTTCCCTCAGCCTAAGTTAGGAAGCAACATCACAAATATAGTGCCATTACAACAGTGTATCATATGTAAAATGAAGGAAGTGTCAGTGGAAATAAATACTCAAGTAGCATTTTTGTTTTTGTTCAACTTTGCTCGAAATAGCATCAGGAGAACACGACAAATTAGTCTTAAAAAAACCACATGCAACATGTTGAAACTTATCGATGCCGCAAGCTGGCGAAAAGAACATGGAAAATCAGCATGCAACATGTTCAAACTGATTGAAAATGGCAGGCAAATAGTTGGACTTTAATGTCAATGTATCATTTCAAAACCAGTTAAAAAGATACCATGAAACACATGAAGGATCAGTGCTAAAACAATGGAAAACTGAAACACGTCACAGATTGATTGCAGGCGAGAAAAGAGAATAGAACTAACCTTGCAATCTCAGCTCTTCTTTTTGCTTCTTCTGCCATCTGATTCAATTCTGTGATGCCACTCCTTTCATTGAACATCTTAGTATCAGGTGGTTGCAGACCATGCAATGTTCTTTGAGCATGGGCCCACTTAAGCTCCCTCGCTTCTTTCCCGAAATCCTTCTGCCTTGTAAAAGCAATCTACAAGAAGAAAAGTTTGGATTAATTAAAATTCAGTGTGAAAACATGTACTAATTTGTTTCTTGGTATAAATTACTCTTTGTTCAATGACAAGATCCCAAGCCTTGCCACTCAGAGCATAGCGGATGAGGAACTTGATAATATCTAGCGGGAAATAGAAGATGATGTTGTAAAGCCAAATGACACCAGCCCATCCCCATCCGATCCCTTTGATCGCCGCAAAACCCCAGTTGGCATAAACAGCTATCAGTGTGGCAATCTGCGGTTGGACAAGGTACAAGATGGACAAGAAGATTAAGGAATTTGTAGATAAGCACATTGCAAAAATTAAAGGAAATTTTACCAGCTGAGCAACCAAGAAAGCAGTGACGAGTAAGAAACCGGGTCGCTCGACAAAAGACCAGCTGCGTGATCTCGTAACAAATATCAGTGCCTGACTAATGGTGCTCACTTGCAGGTAGACTGCAGATGCAAGCTTTTGAATGTCATCCTGGGCTGTTTTCTCAAGGCTTTCAACGTGGAATATGCGCTGACAATTATAAACATGTACAGCAACAGTTAGTTTGAAGATATAATTAGTACAAGTAGTTGAGGAATATTAAGAATATTCCAGCTTAGTGCAATTTCTTAAACTAACTGGCAACTTCGACAGATTAATAACTTCAAATCTTAGTCATTCAAAGCCTGATCCAAAAGATAGTTTTGTTTGGACTTGAACAATAAAGTTATTCTACCGGGAAGAAATTAGTTTTGTAGGCAGCCCAAAAGAAAATGACTGTCATCATTGCCAAGTAACCACCAAGGATGATTCCAGTTGCAAAAATCTCAGCAAGCTTCCAACTGTCAGGAAGAGGGGATGGTTTGACTCTGTCCTTCGATATAGTCATAATAGTGCCTGAAGACATTCGTATAAAAGGAGTTTGTGTTCAAAGGAGAACCATTACAAGTATGAACTACAAGGTTAAACATAGCATTTACCAAAAAAACAAACAGATAAAAGGATAAATGCTGAACCACAATGGTGCATAAATGGGAAAAAAAAACATTATTACCATCATTGAGAATTGCAATGATAAGAACCATAAACGGTGGGAAATCGAATTCCCATATAAGCGCGAGAAGCATAAATCCAAGCTGTCAATGTAGACACAGTTTTAATATTTGCTCCTAAATGGATGCCAAAATTAAAAAATAATAATAATAGAGTAAGAAGAAATGTATCTTTTGTTTCTTTTTAATTTTTTTCTTCAGGGAAACCAAATTCCTATGAATGTTCAGGGAAAAAAAAATCTAAAAAGTATAACATCCTGAGTTCACCAGGACAATAGCAAAAATTCTTTAGCAATTTTTCTTCCTGAAATGCATGCTAGAGCATAATATAGCACCTGATACATGATGAAACCCCAAAAAAAAGGATAAAGAACATACCACAATACGGATTGTAATGGAAACTGCATAAATCTGTAAACAAAACTAGTAATTAGATTGTAATTTGATAAAGTCAGATTGGCATAATGCTGACTGAGAAGTATGAGCACATACGGTATAATTTTTCATACGCTGGAAGATCGCACGACTAGTAAGGACAGCACTGATAATAACACTCAGACCAGGCTCAGTGAGTACAATATCAGATGCACTACGTGCTGCATCAGTTGCATCTGCAACTGCAATCCCAATATCAGCCTTCTTAAGAGCTGGAGCATCGTTTACTCCATCACCAGTCATACCACAAATATGCTTCCTTGCTTGCAGGCGCTTAACAATTTCATACTTGTGCTCTGAAAAAATAGATGCGTTTTTATGTTCATCTTTTGTAGTAATGTGAGAATCTTGTTGCAGTAAAGAACCTCAAGGATACCTGGAAATACACCAGCAAAACCATCAGCCTTTTCGATTAATTCATCGATTGGCAAAGCAGCAATCGACTCATCCTTGTTCTGTCCCAATAAAGCAGACGAAGGATACATATTAGTACCCATCCCCAAACGACGACCAGTTTCCTTTCCAATTGCCAGTTGATCACCTTATGGAGAAAAATTTCAGTCGAGATATTATAATGCATTAACCAACACAATTGTTTCATTTGCAATTACTAGGACAGAACAGGTATGATGTACTCATTCCAATTATAGTAGCTGAACTACTATGAATGGCTCCATCTCTAGACATTTAATGGGGAAAAATGTAATACTAGTGAAAAATACAACAATGAATAATATCTCTAATTTTACACAATGAAGGGTTGCATGAATTGACATTTTCTCAACCCCTTTGGAAGATAAAAAATTAAAACGACAAAGAAAACCTCACTGAACTGGCAATTCTATAGCAAAGATCATTTCTATTAGTAGTATAAATATTTTGAATGATCAATTAGATGTTAAAAAGAAAAATATGATATAACATGACAAATGTACCTTCATTTTTCTGTATTGTTTATTAGTGAAAATAATATGCTCTCTAATAGAAAATGGCTACACAAACTAAAAGCTTATTAAATTGTATGTGGTAAGTTACTGAACTTTTCTTCCCTAACTATCCAATACATTCAAGAAATTCAAAGGCGTGGGGAAAATAGTAATATACAGCACTACACACTTCAGCAACACAAGAAGATGACCTAACATGAACCAATCAAAACAGAATTCAGGAGGTGGAGGAAAGAAAGAATATAATGCCAATCTGAAATTTCATAGATAAAAAGTTGAGTGTTTCTCCAAGGCAACTGCCCTTTTGGGGAGTCATTGTCATTAGATTGACGGTTGGAAACAAAACCTGACTGACATGTCTGCAATCTCAGACAAACTGAAAAAGGAAAAGCGCTCCTGATGAGGTTGAACGTAAGAATACTTGGGAATTTTAGATAACCAATGGAAGTTTTACATTATGTGCAAGTTCACGACATCTGAAGTCTGAAGACAGAGAACAATTGACCAAAGAGAACCAATCTTAACCAAATACCTACGGAGTCCTGCTTATCCAAAAAATAATCTTTCCATTATTCAACAATCCCATCCAAATCAGGAACTGACTTTGATTGTTTCAGTCAAGAAATAAGAAAGCCAAAGAAGCTTCATATGAGGTCAGGACAAGAGGTACACATATGACAGGTGAAAGTGCTTATCCAATCAGAAATACGTCCTGATTGTTAGGCAATGATTGCCCTACCATTTTTCAGGCAAAACAATCCTTCTACTGACACATTGATTGAATAGCAGCTTCTCTGTATGATTGAAACGGAAACTGCATTGTCCAATACTAAAGATAGACAACACCCCAAGGATGTACAGATGACCACTTATTACCACTCCAATTACCTTGGCAGACTCACTCAGAACTATACTTATGCTAATTCAGAGTATCTCTGTGATACATTTTTTCACATGTTCAACTGTCTGATAGAAGATTGGTTGAATATGTGCAATGGTGACTTCTTGAGAACTAGAATGCATTAATCCCATTAGATGAAATTTGTATTCATATCATCTCACAGCTATGTCAAGATGATACTGTCATTCTTTTTTTCAATAGAATGCTTAAACTAAACTAATTTCTCCAGCAAAAATCCCTAAAAGCAATTAAATTGTATAATCAAATGGAAGCAAAGCCGAAAGCAAGAATGACCTTCTACAGAAGATAGCATACCCGTAATCATTTTTACATTGACACCAAGATTCAACGCCCTACGAATTGTTTCGGCACTGTCATGTCTCGGGGGATCAAAAAGTGGCATGAGACCAATGAATTTCCATGGACCTCCTGGGCTCTCTTTTCTTCCATCTGGAACTTCCTGTACAGAATTACAATTAAAAACCACTGGAAGTTTACCAGTCAAAACAAAGCTTTTTGGTTCTTTATTTTCTACCTGATATGCAACAGCAAGTGACCGCAATCCACGCTCAGCAAACTTGTCAATAACAGCATGGACCCTTCGCTCTATCTCAGACTTATTGTGCGCAAGATTCAAAATCTAAGGCACAATAGAAAAACAGCTATCCAGTCATATGTTGATTTTAAGTTACTAACAAAATCACAGGATGCTGAGGTTTGTACCTGTTCCGGTGCACCTTTGCTAACTCGATATGTTTTCCCCTCAGTATCAATATAAGTTAAAGCAGTTCTCTTGTCAGTAGGATTAAATGGCAGAAAATGAATCTCTTGAATACCAGCCCGTGCCTTTTTAACATACCAATAGAAGAAAGAAGATCGATATTAAACATGCAAGGAAAACAATGCAAAGGTCTGCATAATCGGTAAATACGATTATGAAGAAACAATAGCTAACCTCCATCGGATCAGCAAGCATCCCAACAATAGCAGTGTCTATAGCATCTTGATTTTCGGTCCTCGAGGCTCTAGCAGCCATCAAAATCACAGTGTCCTGGCTTACACCTTTGGAGAAGACCTGAGTAAACTCGTGATATTTGTAAGGACAAAGGATCATTAAAGGATAAATCAATAGATGACAGCATTTTTCTATTAAGGAAATCAAACAAATACCTCAATAAGGTTCTTATCTACAGTGAGCTTGTTCAAAGTCAGTGTGCCAGTCTTATCACTGCATAGCACATCCATCCCAGCCATTTCTTCAATTGCAGTCATCCTCTTTGTAATAGCGCCCTGCATCAGTTCCAAACTGAATCAAACAATTCTACACAAGCATTTTGGATGATTTACAAAGGTGCCCTAGGAAATTCTTAAAAGTTCAATTCATCTGAGCAACTCCCCATTCCCTCATCTGCATGTCTCTTTAAATTGCAATGGCTTTTCTTTAACTCCACTGTCAACATTTCATCAATTCCTGCCTGTATTCCTGGGATCTGTAGGGTCCTCTCTCTTGCATTGTGAACACTTCTATGAGTCCAAAACATTAACATTTTTGTTACTGGATTCTTTTCTTATAATTCAATGGAGATAATTGACACTAAGAAGATTCACGTAGCAAACACCCAAATATTTGAGGCTGATGGTGTGTTGTTTTTATAATTGCCCTAAGAAACATGGGAAGCCATCAAGGTCACAATCTGCACATTTCTTGATTGAGGCTACTGGACAAGGATCACAGAAGTTCAATTTCTATCAGGTGGTTTATTTTGTATGTGGTGGAGGGAACCTATCACTCATAAGGCACAAAAAGAAAACAAAATGACAAATGGCTTTCACAAACCTGCTGGGCTAAGCGATGTGAACCAATTGCCATTGTAACTGACAGCACAGTAGGCATAGCTATGGGAATTCCTCCAATGAGAAGAACCAAAAGATTGTCAATTCCAGGACGATAGGCTCGGTGCTGAATAGGATACATCACAATTATTTCTACAAACATTCCAACTGCAATTGAGCAAATGCAGAAATTCCCGATAGCTGTCAAGACCTGCAAATACAATCTGTTAATGTAAGTGCTAAAATGATGGTAACAGTATCAAAATTATCGAAAGCTAAATTCACAAGGAAAATTTTGAATATATAGTATTGGAACTTGCCTTTTGAAAGTGACCAACTTGGTTAGTGGAGTCCACTAGATGTGCAGCTTTGCCAAAAAAGGTATGTACGCCTGTAGCAATGACAACAGCTTCAATCTCACCTTGTTTGCAAGTGGATCCCGAATACACACCATCGCCAGGGCCTTTGGTGACAGGTAACGACTCCCCAGTAAGTGCACTCTATCAAAACGGCATTAAAAGACACAAAGATCAAAAAGAAGAATTTGCCTACACAATCAAAATAATACTTCATCTGGTGTTAGGGATGAAGGAACCAAAAGGCAAGAACCTGATCTATCTTCAAAGGATCTCCTTCAAGCAGACGTGCATCTGCAGGGATGATGTCTCCAAGCTTGATGCTAATAATATCCCCGGGGACGAGGATGGCAGCTTCCTCCTCACTCCACCGACCATCTCTAAGGATCTGAATTTTTCATATATAAGGAAAAACATCTTCAGCTCAAGTTGCTACTAACTTTATGGAATTAGGCAATCTTTTATTTGCAAAAAAAAAAAAAAAAAAAAAGGAAAAAAAAAAGAGGTGAAAATCAAAAGGACAAGAATGGTAAAACGTGGAAGTGGGATATAGAGTCAATTCCAACCTTAGCTTTAGGTGCAAGGCGAGCCATGAGGGCAGCAGCAGCATTGCCAGCATTGTTCTCCTCGATGAAACTAATGGTCGAGTTGATAACCAGCAGGGTTATGATACCAACAAAGTCCTGCCAATCTGGAGGTTTCCCCTGTCAAAGAAAAAAAATGGAAAATTGGAAGAAAATTGAAATCAAGGAGACAAAAAAAAAGTGCGGGAAAAAGAGTTTGACCCTATGGTAAGTGTCCATACCCCTCCATTGGCAAGCGCGATGGCCATGATGGCGGCCGCCTCCATAACCCAGGACAAAGGGTTCCACATGAATCCCAAAAACTTCAGGAACTTACTCTCCTGAAACCAAACACACAAAACAAAAAGTAGAATTAAGAAAATAAAACAAAAGAAAGGATAGTTTTCCTCTTTCTACAATCAACAAAGGATTTTTACAAACGGAGATATACAGCACCTTCTTCTCCTCGAGCTTATTGTGGCCGAAGATGGCGAGGCGCTCCTCCGCCTGCTGCGTGGTGAGACCCTCCCGGGTACATCTCAAATTCTCAAACACTTCCTCCAACGGAATGTTCTCCTGCAAATGCCACCAAGCAAAGATTCGTCACAAACAGTTCTCAAAAGCGAGCACAACAATGGGAGAGATCAACGCGAGAAGGCCATTTTTTAGAAAATGAAAAAAAATAAAAATACCAGATCGACAGCTTCCTTGAGCAGAGCCTCCATATCAACACTCTCTTTGAGACCTTCCTCGTTTCCCATCCTCTCCCGTCCTCCCTCCTGCAGCAAAAATCTCGCCTTTCTCGCTCCCCACCCCTCCCAACGTTTCAAACCTCTGTTGTTGCTCCCCAAACCAGAAGAAGAACAAGACCAAGAGTAAAAATCGGGTGAAGCGAAGCAGAGCGCCGAAAAGAAAGCCCAAAAGGCGTTTTTTATAAAGGAAAAGAGGGAAAGGCGATGAAAAGGAAGGAGGAGAGTAGATCAGACAACCAGCGGCATCTTTGCTGGCTTTAGCCACATGACAAGACTCCCTCTTCTCCAATGAGTCTATCTCAGACAGACGGAGTCACCGCCCACGCAGAAAGATACCAAAAACAAACAGCAAAGATTAGGCTTGGGACCAAATCCATCGGAAAGAAGGGGGAAAAAAAATTACTTCATGGGAGAAAATCGATGAGTAACATTAAAGATAACGGGACAGCGGCATTGCAGGTAGATCTCCACCTCCCTCCATGGCTCCAACACAACTCCAACCTTCGATCAGAGTAGAGAAACTAACCGACGCCATCAATGGCGCTCCGGGATCCGTCGCACCACCTTCTGTGCTACCGTACACCACGGCTTCCAGGATCAGTGAGTGATTCAGTGCACCTAATCGTACCAAACAAATTCCCCTGAATTTTTGCCGATGTCTTTTTGAGCCGAGAACGAGTGGGTCCCGCGGGTAAATTAACTCTCACTTCGTGGGTTTGTCCTTGGGCTACGGAACCACTCTCACTCTCTCCGCGTGTAAAATAGCAAACGTACCACCCCTGAAATTATGTAATTTATGATAAAATAATTTGGAAAAAAAAACAAAATTACTCTCGTATAAAAAAAATCAAAATAGTATTTTTTTTTTATTGCAAAAGTAGGGAGGTAAATGAATCAAGTCGCTTATGAACTATTCAAAACTCGATTCGATAAAAGTTCGTTTAATGAGATTTGTTAAGATAAATAAACCAAGTTCAAGCTTTACAATATTCGACTCGTTAGCTTGTGAACATGTTTGTTAAACTCATAAATTAATTTGTAAATAAAAAATAATAGTTTTGATATTGAATTTATAGATTTTACACTCTACTTATGAAACATATGAAATATATAGACAAATATATTAAATTTCTTTATTAGAATAAAATTATAAATTTTAATATTATAATTTTCTCTAAATATTTAATTTAGTTTTTAATGAATATTTAAATTTATAATTTATATTTATTAAGCTCGTTTAAACTTGATAAAAGCTCGAATAAGCTCGTGAGTCATGAATATATTCGTTAAATAAAGCTTGAGCTCGGTTCAATTATAAACGAGTCAAACTCAAATATTCAAGAGTTCGACTCGATTACACCCCTACTCAAAAGTATTGAAATTATTTTAATAATTTAGATTAAAATTAGGGTAAAAATTAAAATAGTAATTTTTTTAATGATGCGTCCCTTTTTCTTTGTTTTGAATATATATGTTCATCTCATTAATATTCATGAATAACGTTCGTTCATAAATAATATTTGTAAATCATGTTCATCAATAAAATTTTTATCAACATACTAAATGAACAAATAAAGTTTTACAAACAAATTTGTATTATCAAACTTAATAATCAATCAAAGAAACTTCAAATATAAAAGTTTCAAACAAATTAAATAAGTATGAATTGAGACCTTGATAACATCTAAATGAATCAACCTCAAGTCAAGCTTAAACCAAGTTTCAGCTCATAAAAAATAAACTAAGTCAAGCTTAAACTATCATTTTAAAAGTTTGAATCATTTTAAATTCGATTTAACTTGACTTGATTATCTTATCAAATAAACTTGAATATCATAAAATTTAATCAAGCTGGATTGGTTTACCAACCTCTAATTATACAAAAGTCAGTAAAATCGGATAGCCCTTGCCCATATCATCAAATCACACGCATTTTGTGAGCTAGGCCCCTTATACCATAAACTCTTGTTTATAAAAAAATTAATTTAATATCATATTTGATCTTATCCAAAAAAAAAACCTAGAAAAATATATTTTCTAACATCACTGTGATCTTAGCCAAAAAACCAAGAAAAACATGTTTTCTAATATCGTCGACCCAAGATATTTATAAAAGTTTTTCTATTCGTAGTAGTGTCAATTCTAAGATGTGAGACTAAAAAGAATTATAGATTTCTAATTGATTAATGAGAACAATTCTTATAATACACCGCACCTAAGTCTCGAACTCTAGATCTATCATTGACCCAAGGTATTTATAGAAGTTTTTCTACTCGTAGTGTTGTCAATTCTAAGACGTGAGACTAAAAAGAATTCTATATTTCTAATTGATTAATGAGAATAATTCTTAAAGTCTCAAACTCTAGATCCCTGATTAATTAATAAGAAAAATTTCTAATAATACGTCGCAGCTAAATCTCGAATTTTAGATGATTGATTAATGAGAAAAATTTCCAATAATACATCGCAACTGGAGCTTATAGAAATTACTAATAAACTTTAAAATTATTTTTTGATGTAAAAAGAAAATAAAGGATATTACCATAATTTTATTTTAAGTTTCATCAAATTAGTTAAAGGGTGCATACTCTTAATAAAATAGTAAGATTATTAAAAAAATGATATATGCAGATATATATAATTAATAAATTTGTTTAATATTTGTCATACGATATAAAAAATCATTATTTTAAAATAGTATTAACAGGTTAATCGTGTCAATTTATTTACATATTTAAATTTCATCTAATGATGTTTATTTTTTAATTCTATTTTGAATTCGTATCTCTCGAAATCTCCTTACTAAAAATAGCTCCAAATAAGCTGTTATCATGTCACTGTATACGTGCAATCCGCTAACACTTGGAGCCACGTATAACGTATTTATACAAATATCTGAGAAAATCTTCGATACTATATAATATTTTAGGAATTGCCAAATTTAAAATATAATATCAAAAGTGAGGAACATGAAAGTAAGGCTATATATTAAAATCATATAGGGAGATCCACACCTATATAATAAAGACACCACATAAATTAATGTCTCTTCCCATTGCAAAGGGCCATTCCAATATTTATGACTTCAATCAAAATTTATTTAATATGTTGAAAATAATAAATTAATATATAAGCTTCTACTCCATATATATGTATAGTTCATAGTCTCATTTAATACGTCAACTACTCGAGGAGGCATGGCTGCCACTTTGAAAGGAATTGAAATGGGCAAGCAATGGAAATAACATGAGAAATATCAAGTTTTTTTTTTTTTGAAAACTTGAAATTATATATATATTACATTTTATACCGAGATTGAGCTTAAACAGGGCTGTCATGAGCTTTAACTCAGTCTCAACGAAAATTGAAGTCCAACCCTCTTCTAATTTTTAAATCCGTCTCTCGGATTTTATATGTTCTATTTTAATAAAGGACAATTAGAAATATAATTTCCATTTTATTTTAATATTTATATGAATTTAAAGAATGGACTTGCTCAATCTATTATTATTCTAAAACTTAAATGGAAATTAATAAAATAAGCCAATTAAGTTAGATTTAATAAAATAAATTAATTAGTTGAAAGGCTTTTTTAAATATTAAATAGACGGTCTATCGCTGATTTTATTTGGGAAAAGGAGAGTGAAGGGTAAATAAAAGAAAGGTAAATTATACCCTTATTTTATAAGGAGATGAGTAAAAATGAGGGAAGGAAAACTTTTATTCTCTCTCAAATGATCTATTTTTTATACTCCCATATCAAATGTAAGAAAATTATCCTCCTTTTCCTTTTTCTTCCCCTCGCCTTCCTTTCCATTGATGAAGTATAAAAATTAAAATATAATGTTATTAAGTTTCATCAACTATGTTTTAAAAAATAAAATAAAATTGTGTTAATTGACAAAGCTCATCAGATCAGAAAAGAGGCATTGGATTATTATCAGGAACAAAGTGCTTTGAGCGCAAAAGACCAAGTGTTTCTGCTGATTAGATAGATAAAAAAAAACCCACTGATGCAAAAAGTTCCATGCCTGGGCACTTAATTGGAATAGCCTTTTTTGGTTTTGTTTTGTTTTTCATAAATGAAACAATTTGAAAAAGACTAAATTGCTAGAAATGAATTTCTAGTTTGGTGATTGATCATGGACTGACTCTTCGGTGTATCCACAATCGAGTTCTTTTGGTAGGTCAGATGTGTATTTGGTCAGATGTGTGCTTGGTTTGTTTCTATCAGATAAGTAATTGTCGAGTCGAGCAACACAAGGTATCTAGGGCACCTAGTGAGAAATTATCTGATTTCTACCAATGCTAATTATAGACGATGTGCAAAGTAATAAACATAATATGCATATCGACATTCTTTCAAAAAGAAAGATTGCAAATAATTCCATTCTCCTCGCATAGTATTAGCATCATTGTAACTTTGTCCTCGAATATTTTTGTACGAGAAGATTATAGTGAGATAGAGTGTCACACCCCGAGGGTATGTTTGTTCACTAAACTAGATGATACTCGTTAATGACAATATAAGAAACAAAGATGCAGAACCAATTCAAGCCAATATAGATTCCAATGTAATATAAAAAATATCACGAAGTTATATATATATATATATATATATATATATATATATATATAGTACAAACTAAAACTACATAAGGCAACCTAATTAATATTTTAACAAAACTTCAATATTTGATATAACAAGAAAAGCAAATCAAATTGTTGGTGCAATTATTCTCGGTTCAAGGTTGACTAGTTTGACTAAGATCGAGTTTGCTCAAGCTTGCTCTAGCTTGAGTTTTGATGCTTGATAATATGTGAGAGAGAAGTTAAGTAGATCAATAGAGGACTGAATAGTAGTCTAAGAAAGTTCTAACTAGAGGTTAGAAAATGAGAAGTCCTAACTGGATGTTAGACAATAAGAATTCCTAATTGAAGATTAGGCAGTGAAGACCTAATTGTGAATTAGGCAATGGAAGTCCTAGCGCGCTAAGCAGTGAAGACCTAGTTGGAAACTAGGCAATGGAAGTCCTAGTAAGGTAAGACAGTGAAGACCTAGTTGAGAATTAGCCAGTGGAAGTTTTAGTGGGGCTAAATAAGGAAAAGTCCAAATGGGTCAAAAGTTGACTGAATACTTAGTGATAAAAAATCCAACGGGAGTTGGCACATGTTGGAAAATCCAAGTGGGTCAAGAGTTGACCAGACACTTGGTGAATAAGCCTTGGCAGGTTAAGGTTGATCAGATGAGAGACAATAAGAAATTCTAACATGTCATGGATGACTCTAGGGTTGAACAAAGGAATCCTAAATTCGGGTTAAGTTAAGGATTGGACAATTGATTAGAGTAATCAATTAGGCCCAAAGTAATCGATTAGGAGTTCTTCACGAGAGTACATAAGGGTGAGGAACCGATTGACTCATGTTAATTGATTAGGGCAATCGATTATGCTATGTTTCTCTCACGGATAGAAAGCCTTGAATCGAATGGGGAAATCAATTAAGGCTAAGCTAATCGATTGATAGTAGCCTTCTCATGAATAAAGGAGTGCTGGATCAATTGGGAATTTGCCTAATCGATTGGTAGAAAGTCGCGCAAGAACATAAAGCTTCTAAATTGATTGATGCAATCGATTAAAAGCTATCAAATTGATTGATATGGCTAACTAATTGATTAGATGAGCGAAAAAGAGTCATTCTATAGATTTTGAAAGATCAAGCTGACATGACAATCACTTAGTAGTAAGTCAATTGATTAGGAGGTATCTAAGTAATCTAAGAAAAGGGGATTTCACGAAGAGTTGAACAACACTCGGTTTAGCTCATTCTTGGGAGTTTTGGATCAAAGTGTTGTTATATTTTCATTCACCAAGAGACATTCCAAAGCAAGAAAAGAGCAACAATGCAAGGTCCTCATTTAAAACTCTAAAAGTTGTTCTCGATTGTATTTGGTGTTTACACTCGTGTTTTCTTGTTGCATTCTCATGCTTGAGCTTGTATGAGGCTTCTCTGCCTTTAAAAAGGAGATTTTCATAGAGTATTTGTGAAAGTGAGGAGTGGACCCTTAAATGAGTTACCTCAAGGAGGTAGATAAAACGAAGATGTTAGTATTACTTCAAGTTTTCCATTGCAAATCAAGTTTAAAGAAGTGATCGAAGTTATTCACCACCCCTCCCTCCTAACTCTCTACATGTTCTAACACAAATAATAGCATAAAAGAAGCATTGAATCAATTCGAGGAAAACCTATACTCAATGACAAGTGGGACCAACAAGCACTGATCTTTGAGTGATGCTAGGATAGTCGACACTGTAGCACTGATACACGTGAGAGAGAGGGTGAATCATGGGTATTTTTTAAAAACTATCTTTTCAATTTTTATAAAACAAGTGCACAACGGAAAGAATAAAAAAAGAATAGATAGAACTAGATAGAACATAAGCGATTTTTACTTGGTTTGGAGTCTTCAACGAATTCTACTCTAAGACCCAAATCGCTTCTTTACAAAAATTAGGTTGGTAACAAAACTACTAACCTTAGAATTTAATATGCAAGAAAAAAAATAGAAAAATTATGCAATAACTACATGATCCTATCCGACAGTCGAGGGGGCATAAGTTGGGGATGTGGCACTCCGGCTGACTATGTATTGATGACTCTGCGCAGCCCTGCAACCACAACTACGTCAATGCCGAGCCAGGGAAGGGGTCCCGACGTTGACCATTCAATGCTCAAGTCAGTCATCGGTGATGTGTAGAAGCAAAGTAACGAACAGTAGCAGCAACAGTAGATTATCACATACCTCTGCTGAAGCTTGGACCCCCTTTATATAGGGCTCCTGTAGCGCACGTGCATACTTCCCAAGGTGTGTGCGCTTCTCCACGATTTCCAATGAAAGATGTGTCAGGAAAATGTCTCTAACACAATACCTTAACGAGCCGAGCATATATTTGACGTGACAGTAGAAGCTGTTGGATCGAAAGCGCTAGAGGGGGGGTGAATAGTGCTCGTGGCTTTCACTCTTTTCGAATTCGTAAAACTATCGAGTTATAAAGCAGTGGAATAAAATAAAGAACACACACCAAAGCACACCAAGATTTACTTGGTTCGGAGCCTAGGGCGACTCCTACTTCAAGGCCCATGCTCGTTGAGCGTTTACGGTGGGCAACAACTATATTTCGTAAAATCTATTACAAGCTAAGTACAAATTAACTATAAATGAACTTTATACCGACAATAGCAAAATGGAAATTGAAGCTTCGGGTCGTCGGGATGTTGTTGCAGCACTTCGGGATCATCTCGTAGGCAGCTTGCAGCGTAAGGATTGCTTAGAATTCGTTGTGTCAAGCTGCTGGTCGAAGCCCCCTTTTAAACAGTGCTGGAGGCGCCTCCAAGCCTGTCCGAGGCGCCTCTAGGCTGCCAAGTCGCACGCATGGATCAGCTCTGATCTGGTCACACCTTATCCCACTGAAGGCGCCTCCAAGCTGCTCCAAGGCGCCTCCAACGCCTGGTCCAAGTCACCTCCAGTGGACTCTGAGGCGCCTCCAGCGTCTCCGGACAGCTGGCTTCGGCTAGCACTCGAGGCGCCTCCAAGCCCCATGGAGGCGCCTCGAATACTGTTCATCCGAGGTCTAAGTTGCTTCTTTGTTCCTGCAAATTGTGTTAGTCCAAAACACAAACCCTGCAAAAACAAAGTTAGCACAGAAACAGATATGATGGATATAGTTGAAAGTCGTCGGACTGTCCGGGTCTGACTTCAGATTTCCAACCGGAAACCCTAGGTCGACCCGACGCCTACTGTTCCCGCTACGGGGAGCCCGTCCTCACCTACTCCACTCAGGAGATTTACCTGATGCCAGTGCGATCCTCCAGATCGACTGGACTTTTGCTCAGCGTTCGAAGCTTCCGGACTTTCTGCTGGACTTCCGCTTCCCGGCTAGTCCAGTCTTTCACCTAGTTCGCGACACTAGGACTTTCCATCTAGGGTTACCCCCCTAGGACTTTTGCCTGAAGCTCTCGACCCGCCAAGACTTTCCGCATAGGGTTACCACCCCCTATGACCTAGGGTTGTCACCCCTAGGGTGCGTTTGGTTCAAGTCATCATGTATAACCTTGGTTATGTGATTACCAGGTAATCACATAACCAAGGTTATAGGGAATAAAACATAACCAAATGTTGTTTGGTTCAACTTAGGTAATGCAATAAAAACTTGTTTGGTTGAAGGTTTTAATGAATACCCTAGTTTAATATTTTACCGTATTACCCTCAGTTATAAAATCAACTATACATAATATTATTATTATTTTTTATTTTTTTTTTATTTTTTTTACTTTTCTTTTTCCTTGTATATTTTTTTTTTTACTTTTTTATGTGTTTTTTTATTTTTTAATGTTTTTATATTTTTATATTATTTATATTTATATTTTTTAATTTTTTTACATTTTAAATTTTATTTATTTATTTTATTTTTAATTTTTTTTTATTTTTAAAATTTTTAATTTTTTTTTAATTTTTTAATTTTTTTTTAATTTTTTAAAAATGTTAAATTTTTAAATTTTTATAAATTTTTTTTAATCTTTTTAAAATTTTTTAAAAATTTTTTAACATTTTTAAAATTTTTATTTTTTATTTTTTAAATTTTTATTTTTTATTTTTAATTTTTTTATTTTTTTAAAATTATTTATTTTTTTTTAAAATAAATTTTTAAATTTTTTAAAACATTTTTTTTACATTTTTTAATATTTTTTTACATTTTTTCTCTTTTTTTCATGTTTTTTCTTATCGGAGGGTATTTTTGGTAAAAAAAATTCGTTAACCCCGGAATCAACAAAAACCTTAGTTTTCTGAGGTTTTCCGATTCCGGGCTGCATGACCCTTTTGCTGACGTGTCGGGCATAGAACATTACTTGGGAATCATCGAATACCTAAACCAAACAAGGTTTTTGTTGATAACCTTGGATGGATAACCAAGGTTATCAAGAATAACCCCGAACAAAACGCACCCCTAGGGTTTTCCACCTGCCTAACCGCAGCTAGGTCTTTCCTGAAACACTCAATTAAGTGCATTAGATCACAAAACAACTTAACTTCGAATTCCTTTGCCATTATCAAAACAACGGTCGATCGTCGGATGCTTCCTGCACCAACAATCTCCCCCTTTTTGATTATGACAACTGAAATTCAAAGCTAAGTAACATAGATATATAAAATTTAAGTAAGCAAGCTTAATAGATTTTAAATGCACGCATGGTTAAGCTAAGACTTAAACCTTGTCAGGCTCCCCTTTAATAAAGGCATTCTTAAAAATCTTTATTAACCTTTTTTTTGAATTTTCCTACTCTCCCTCTTTGCCATTCATCAAAAAATTCACACGTTTGAAAAAAACCTTAAAAATATGAAGATTTTTAGGAAAGAGAAAAATTTGAACTTTCTATAAGCAACATTTCTAAGTTAAAACAGTTTGAGCTTGAAGTTTGGTTTTCAAAAAACTTTATCAATTAATTTTGCTGGAGAAAGAGTCTTCTTTTGTAGTATAGCAAAAACAATTTTAGTTTTAAGCAATTTAGTCAGGATTTTGAAACATTAGGCTTTTAATAAGGGACAAAGTATTTTGGTAACACTTTATTTTATATAATATTCTTTAGTTAAGTGAAACCAAGGTCTAAAGAGCAATTTTTCTTTCAAAAAGCTAAAAAGTTGACTTTAAAAAATACTTAGTTAAATTTTCAAAATACTTTAGCTTTTAAAATGGCCAGAATTTTGAAAGCTTAGTCTAAAAAGTACAAAAAAAATGATTTTCGAAAGTTTAAGGTTTTGAAAACTTAGCTTAAAGTTTAAATTTGAAAGAATTTTTCTTTTAGACAAATAATTAATTTAAAGCTTTTGAGGGCAAGGGAGGAGCTTCAATCCTTAATGTCCAAGCATGAGTTAAGTTAGATTGATTGTAAGTTAGCTAATTTTTCTTTAAGTAAGGCATCAGAGCCTTAATGTTCATGTCTGACTGAACTCAAAGGGTTTAAAAATCAAGCACGTAGGTTTGCGGCCACATGTCTAACCAGTTAGTTACTAGCTGATTACCTAGAGGGCAATAACTTTCAGTTGGTTAGTCAAGTTAAGTCAATAGATCCAGTTAGATTTGACTAGTGCTGGAAGACTTGACTTGATTACTGTTAACTAGGTGTTTAACGCCCAGACTTATATTGATGCACAGATATAAGCATTCTTGAGTCCAGGCTGTACCCTATGCATCTCACGCGGTTCTATGTTTTTCAAACACAAGCAAGGTAAGCCTAGGTGTTTGTGAGATGCTCTGGCTGAATTCTAGAGGAGCATGATTTCTAGGGTAGAGCCTAAGCTAATTCCATATTTTTGAAAGTCTAGTAAAATTAGAATTTTAAAAACCATATTTTTCTAGAATTTTTTTAAAAACAAGATGATTTTAAAACTATTCTACCCAAGATATTCCTATTTGTGCAGATTGTAAACAACTAAAACTTATAAACATAAATAAGTAGAGGTCAACCAAGTCCTAGTACAATCAGAGAAGACAAATAGGTGTCTGTCCAAGATACATCAAGTGATAGTGTCAAACAACAGGATCATCGAATGCAGGATCATCAGCTGGAGGGTCGTCAGCTGGAGGTGGTGCGAGAGGCTGCTCGGGTGCAGGCTGAGGCTGCCCCTGTCACCGTATCTCACTTCGGAGAGACGCGAACCCTGGAACTATCTCGGATCGGAGAGATCGGAGGAAGCAATGGCTATCTAGCACAACCCGTCGCGTCTGAATGGACTGGATCTCGAGCCGAGCAAGTCTGTCCTCGACGGAAGGAGGAGCCGAAGTCGAAGGCCCGGCTGATGTGGAGGGTCAGACAGAGGTGGAAGGATCTGCGAAAAACTCCTCTGCCAGGAAGTCGGGCCACTCCTCACCCTCACCTGGTACGTCCTCGGCCTCTGGAGCACCAGGAGCAACGACTGGCGGTGGCCGACCCTTCCAGGCCAGAATCTCCTCGGCTGTGACCTCTACACCCGCTAATCTAAGACTACACTGACCTAACTCATCATATATGGTAAGTGGGATGAGTGTCCCTCTAGTAGTGTCTATCCTAGAGGTGGAGAATATCTCGGTCAGGATATGACAGTAAGACATATGGATCACTCCAGATGTAACTGTACTAGATGCATGAATGATGTTATGAAACATATGCAGTGCTATGTCTATATCTAGACGCTGACTAAGAGCGTAAAAAAAGAATGAGTGGGATGATCGCATCTTCGAGACGTCTCGAGATGTGATGGGCAGGATGCATGCTGTCAGGACTCTGTACATAACATAGTCCTGAACTCGAAGAAGAGTAGACCTGAACTCAGTCAGGCCAAAGGGTCTCTCCTCCCCAAAAAAATGCATGTAGATGTCATCTAAGGTAATATGGGAATAGGGATCACCGAAAGGTAGCTCCCTACTCGGGTAACATAAAAATGTACACTGAGACTCCCTAAGCTCTAAGCTAGTGCGAAGCAGGGAGGGAGTAAATTGAATGTTAGTTCCACCAACTCTGGTGGAATAGGTACTATCATCAACCTTTTTAAGGTTGTGATAAAACTGGGCACACAAGTCTTGATTTACTGTGGTGTTGCAGTCAACCAATTTTCTTAGGTGATAAAAATCTATCATCTGGACTGCAGGGATACAAAATTGGGTAAAGAATGCCCTACCGACATATCTAGGTTTAATGGACTCGAAGGTAAACCTAGCAAAATCTATCCTATGCTATTCCGAGAGGAATCTAGGGTCCGTAGAAGGGGCCCTAGCCGGTGTAGGATCAACAATGCAACGTTTCCTATTGTTGACAATATATATAAACAAACGCAGAATAACTATAATAAAGACAATAGGAAGATTTGAGATATACCTAGGAGGCATTGTAGGGATGCGAAGGAGAGTGGATGGTGTGAAGGCGCCTTAGGGGAGGAATTCGTACGCTGAGGAGAGGGATTTGCGAAGACAAGGAATGAACAGAAAAGCTTCTGTTCGTTTCTGAAATTTCGAGTTGGAGGCGCCTTATACGATTTTTAAGGCGCCTCTATTGCGAGGTTAGAGGCGCCTCGGAGACCATCCGAGGCGCCTTTGTTAAGGCGACGGGAAATTTCCCGCCGTGATTAAGGGCGCCTCCCTCGTGTGGGAGGCGCCTCCGCTGGGCGCCTGCGTGTCCCTATTATTAAGTTGATTTGTTTTAAACATTAGGTTAATTAATTTTTTGAAACATATTTTATAAGTTAAAATGAATAATTTTAAGTTAATTAAATTAAATTTTAAGTTAATCAATTTTAGAGAAATAATTTAAGTCAATTAATTAAAAAGTTAATTTCAGATAAATAATTTTTGAAAGAATAATTTTAAGTTAATTAATTTTGAAAAATATTTTAAGTTAATTTAATTTTGAAAAATATTTTAAGTTAATTTAATTTTGAAAAATAATATAATTAATTTGTGAAAAATAATTTTAAGTTAATTAATTTTTGAAAAATAATTTTTAAGTTAATTAATTTTGAAAAATAATTTAATTTATTTTTGAAAAATAATTTTAAGTTAATTAATTTTGAAAAATATTTTAAGTTAATTTAATTTTGAAAAATAATATAATTAATTTGTCAAAAATAATTTTAAGTTAATTAATTTTTGAAAAATAATTTTTAAGTTAATTAATTTTGAAAAATAATTTAATTTATTTTTGAAAAATAATTTTAAGTTAATTAATTTTGAAAAATATTTTAAGTTAATTTAATTTTGAAAAATATTTTAAGTTAATTTAATTTTGAAAAATAATTTAAGTTAATTTAATTTTGAAAAATAATTTAAGTTAATTTAATTTTGAAAAATAATTTAAGTTAATTAATTTTGAAAAATATTTTAAGTTAATTTAATTTTGAAAAATATTTTAAGTTAATTTAATTTTGAAAAATAATTTAAGTTAATTAATTTTGAAAAATAATTTAAGTTAATTAATTTTGAAAAATAATTTAAGTTAATTAATTTTGAAAAGTAATTTAAGTTAATTAATTTTTTTAAAACAAATTTAATTTTAATTACAAATTTAATTTGAAATTGAATTAATTTTAATTACGAATTTAATTTGAAATTAATTTTAATTACGAATTTAATTTGAAATTGAATTAATTTTAATTACAAATTTAATTTGAAATTAATTTAATTTTTATTCCGAATTTAATTTGAAATTGAATTAATTTTAATTTGAAATTGAATTAATTTTTATGTTCCTTAGTCATCTCACCTAATCTAAATTTTCAATCAGGGAATCCTATAATTGTTGTAAGATGAATTATGGTTCAATTTTAGGGTTTAGTTTAACTTTGTGTTAGATTCAGGTTTAGCTTTGGGTTCAACAAGTAGGCATTTTTTGGATAAACTTCTGGGCTATGGTGAGTCACAAGGACATCATTAAAGTTGTTGGTGCAATATCCCTCAGGTCAAGGTTGACCTGGGTAACCAAGCTGAGTCTTGGTTTGGGTTTAGATGTTTGATAATAAGATATTGATTGAAGAAGAGTCAAGTAGGTCAAGGTTGACTGGATACTTGACTGGGAAGTCCTAACTGGGATGTTAGGCAAAATGAAAGTCCTGGTGAGTGAAGCCAGGCAGAAGAAAAGTCCTGGTGAGTGAAGCCAGGCAGAAGGAAGTCCTAGTGAGTGAAGCTAGGCAGATGGAAAGCCTGGTGAGTGAAGCCAGGTGAAAGTCCTAGTGAGTGAAGCTAGGCAGATGGAAATCCTGGTGAGTGAAGTTAGGTGAAAGTCCTAGTGAGTGAAGCTAGGCAGATGGAAATCCTGGTGAGTGAAGTCAGGTGAAAGTCCTAGTGAGTGAAGCTAGGCAGATGGAAATCCTGGTGAGTGAAGCCAGGTGAAAGTCCTAGTGAGTGAAGCTAGGTGAAAGTCCTGGTGAGTGAAGCCAGGCAAGGGAAAATCCAGATGGATCAAGGATGATCGGACATCTGGTGCTGGGAAGTCCAAGTAGGTCAAAGGATTGACTGGATACTTGGCATGAAAGAAAAGTCCAAGTAGGTCAAAGGGATTGACCGGATACTTGGCACAGAGAAAAGTCCAAGTGGGTCAAAGGGATTGACCAGACACTTGGTAAGGGAGTCCTAGCAGGTCAAGGGAGTGACTAGATGCTAGGCATGACATACCAACAGGTCAAGGTTGACCGGATGTTGGTTTGGGAGGTTTGGGACTTGGTTTTGGACAAAAATCAAGTGCTGGATCGATCCAGGCTCTGGATCGATCAGTGGATCGATCCAGACCTGTCCCAGCGAACAGAGAGCCTCTGGATCGATCCGTGGATCGATCCAGAGGTCCCAATCGATCAGTGGATCGATTGGGACGCGGCTGCTTCGCGCGATAAGCGCTGGATCGATCCGTGGATCGATCCAGGCGCTTTTCCAGAGCACAGAGGCGCTCTGGATCGATCCGTGGATCGATCCAAAGCCTCCCCGATCGATTGGGAACATTCGAATCGATCGGGATCCGACCGTTGGCGTCGTTTATAGCTGCAGGCGTGTGATGGCTGCGGCATCGCTTCTCCGATTCACTCCAGATTACTCGCCAGCTCCTCCACAGCGCTCTCAAAGATCAGATCGCCAGTTCTTGAAGGATCTTGGAAGCTTTCCAAGTCAAGAGACGGATCAAAGGCAAGAAGAGAAGCTAGGGTTAGGGTTTTCTGTACTCATTGTAAGCTTTGCGCTTGTATTTTGTTTCCCTTTCCTTTCTTCTTGTACTGAGAGTCTTGTAGGGCTTCTCCGCCCTCGGTAGTTACCGAAAAGGAGTGTTTTCATAGTGGAGGGTGCGTGCGTGGTGTGGATCCTTGGACTAGTCACCTCTTGTGAGGTGGATACCAAGTAAACCAACCGTGTTAGCGTTGTTGTATTTGTTTCTGTATTTTCCGCTGCATATTCTTGAGGAAACAAGCAACACCGAGCAACGAGCGAACGCGACGAGCTATTCACCCCCCCTCTAGCTACTTTTGGTCCTAACAAGTGGTATCAGAGCGAGGCCGCTCTTCACCGGAATCATCTCCGGAAGGGTCAAGCATAACAAGAAAAGCTAGAGGGTGAAGAAGTTGGAGCAAATTCTTCAAGTTCAAGATTTTATCAAGCTCAACTTCAAGATGCAATTCCAAGATGGACTTGGATTTGACACAAGGGTGGCTCCACCATATTCATCTACAAGCTTCGATTCTTGGAAATCAAGAATCGAAAATTTTCTTATGATGGAGATAGAGCAATGGTTTGCTCTCATGGAAGGTTTTGAAGCTCCAACGAACTCCAAGGGAAAGCTTCTAAAGAAAAGCAGATGGAGCTTAGAGCAAATTCAAAGGGGCGAGGCAAATGACAAAGTGACCAAGCTTCTGGTCAACTTATTGCCTAGCCACATCTTGGCTCGAGTTGGAGAATTCGAAGATGCCAAGGAGCTTTGGAGCAAATTGGCCAAGCTTCATGAAGAGATCCCCTCCACTGTACAAGATCATGAAGAATCCAGAGAGGGTGACTCTTTGGAGCAAGACCAAGAGGAGGACTCCGAGGTTGAGAGATGCTCAACCTCCGAAGAAGAGGAAATCCAAGAAGCTTCATCCTCAAGGGAATGCAACGAAGGGAATAAGGAGGGAGCATACTCCTTGTTTCATATTCAAGATGATGAAGCCTCCACCTCTAGGATTGAGGGGGAGCAATCCTTGGTGACACCGGATCAAGAAGAAGGAGAAGCTTCTACATCCGGGTCAAGAGAAGAAGAGGAGGAAGAAGCTTCTACCTCCACAAGTCAAGAAAAATCAAATGGAGGAGAATCAAGGTCCTATCAAAAGGAAGTTTCTACCTCTGGATCCAAAGAAAAAGATGTCACCCCTACAAGCAAAGGTATGAATATTTCAATTAATAATAAAAATCATATAATATGTTTTGAGTGTAGGGAACATGGGCACTACAAGAGCAAGTGCCCTAAATTGGCCAAGAAGAAGGGCCAAATGGCAAAAAAGGGCAAGGAGAAGCTCAAGGAGACCACCCCCGGGACAAAGAAGAGCAAGGAGCACATTGTGTGCTTCTTGTGTCAACAAAAAGGGCATTACCGAAGTCAATGCCCCAAGGGGAAGAAGATGGTCAAGGCTCAAGGAGGCACTAGTCAAGGGGGAGCCTCCAAGGTAAAAAGGAAGGTAACTTTCATTGAGCCTATTCCCTTGCAAAATGGTAAAAAGCATGCTAGGTCAAATTTTTATCATTTTAATGCGATTTACCATAAGAATAGGAAGCATGAGGGCTTTAAGGAAAAGCATGTGGCCCTACATGCCAAAACTACTATCCCTAAGGCTAGGAATGTAGGTAAAAACCTAGGCGATAACTCTAAGGATGTAAGATACAAGCCTAGAAACAAAAATGCTCATGGATCAAATGAAAAACCAAAAACTAAGGACTTAGTGATAGAAAATCAAGTCTTGAGATCAAGGCTTGATAAAATGGAAAAGACCCTAAAAAGGATGGAAAATATCCTAAAAGGGCAAAATGAGCATAGCCTAGGTCTAGGAGCACAAAGGTCATCTAATGGCCATAGAGGTTTGGGATACAAACCAAAGGCTAAGAAGGATGTACCCTCTTACCATAGAGTTCCATATAGTTATGGAACAAACCCTAGGTCTAGTGGTCAAGCCAAAAATACTAGGGAAGTCATCCCTAAGAGTATTTTTGCAATAAATGTGACTAAGACTTCTAAGAAGTCTAAGAAAGTCACAAACAAGGTCACAAGGGAGGTTATCCCTAGAGTTGACCTAGAAAATGTGACCAAGGCTTCTAAGAAGCCCAACAAGGTCACTAGGAAGGTATCTAGGGAGGTTATCCCTAGTGAGTACCTAGAGCATCCAAGGAGCACCAATAGGTGTTGGGTTCCTAGGAGCATCTTCTCTACCCCATAGATGGGTTAGAGAGTGTCAACTCAGATTAAAAGGGTAGTTAACCCAACTTTGAGGAAATTGACACTCAAGGAGCATTTTCAAGGTTTTTGTTAACCTTTGAAAATGAAATGGAATTATGATTACTCCTTGAAAGAGTAAAATGTGTCTAATGGTGAAAAATTGATTTTATCTTAAAATGGCACAAATTGGGAAAACCTTGAGAAATACCAAGTTGGGATTTTGGTATTCTCTTGGAAATTTTAAGGCAATCCGGGCCTAAATTTAAAAGTGCTACTCTTGAGGAAAAATGGAATATGCCAACATTTGAGGACATGTTTATTTTCAATTGGCATACATTAAATCAAGGAAATTAGAAATGCCAAATTTAGGCTTTGGCATTCTCTTGAAGCACTTTAGGGCAATCTAGGTTTAAGGTGTAAGTTTAGCTAAGACTTTAAGGATACTTAGATAGTTAATCTAGGTATATTTTATTTATGCTAAATCTTGCCATGATTGTTTGCCCATAATATGCCATGACATCATGTCTAGTTTTGCATTCATGTTTTATTATGAAAAATCCAAAAATACCATGTCATGACATTCATACATCATGTAGTAATAGGATATTTTCTTTTGAAAATTATTTTCTTTTGATGTATGCCATAACATAATCATGCATTAAGTTTAATTCCTTGTAATTAAGGACAAATGGCATTTAACGACACTTATTGACAAGTGACATCCTAGGTGGATGTCTAACATTTCTAAAATGCCTAGATAACTATGCATGATCCCTAGATTAGGGCAAAAACCAAAATCTACATCTCACAAAGACTATAAGGTGACTTGTATGTGTTTTGTCCATATTATATACAAGTGAGATGTTAGGATGATGAACAAAACTCAAGATGTTGATTTAGTGCATTCTTTTGAGTTTTAAATTCATCAAAACACATAGTTATGTGTTTTCCCATCATTGGGAAAGCTAATGTACAAGTCATGTGCATTATGCCCAAGGAACATGATGGGATATTGGTTTTGAAAATGTTTTCAAAATGATTTTGGAGAACCTTGGTGAAGGCTATCTTTTGATAGTAATCACCATTGAATAGTTAGACACAAACTTGAAGAAAACACTAAAGTTTTTGCAAGTTCTCAAGTTTGTGTCAATCTTTGAAAATATGATGTATTTTCATAGAAAACTATTTTTCCGTGATAGTAAACGCCCTAAATAATGTCTACACGAAATTTCATAATTTTTGGATTTTTGTAGAATTTTCTAGGGGTTTCTGAAGTTGACTGAAATGGAATTTCAGCAACTATCAGAGCTCCGATCGATCCATGGATCGATTGGAGTTCCTGAATCGATCCATGGAATCAATCGATCCATGGATCGATTCAAACGGCAATTCCCGCGAGCAGAAGCTCGCTGGATCGATCAGCCGATCGATCCAGGGAGTCTGAATCGATCAGTGGATCGATTCAGAAAGGTTCAATCGATTGGAACCCAACTTCAATCGATCCAAGTTGCTGGTTTTGGCTGGGAAGGCCTGATTTCAGCATCTTTGAACCTCTTTGAGTCTAGGTAACCATTCCAAACCCCTTAAATACATTTGTATACATACAAAGGGTGTTTTCATGTTGAAAACAAGGATGGATTGGTTAACGAAGACTAAGTAGAAGTTTAGGTTGAGGTTGTTTCAAATTTTGAATATTTGAACCTCAAAACTTCTAAATTTGGGTTTCCTAATGTTTTAGGGATTCCAAGTCATTGTTGGTGCAATGACAGAAGTTACCACCATGTCTTTAGGGGGAGGGACTCTTTAAAGACATGAAAATTATTTTTCATGAACCTTGGAAGGTGGTTAACCTTCTGTTGTGAACTTGCTCAAGGTTGAGCTTTAAACTTGAAATGGGGAGAAATGGGGAGTGGATATCCTCATTATTTCAAGTGGACACTCAAGTGGTAGATAATGCTCAAGGTTGGGTAGTTGTCTACATTGAGGGATAAGTTAAGGATAAATGAAGGGTATGGGACCTTCATTATCGTGTTGATCACAACGAGTGATGTTGTGAACAACGATGAGCAACTCTTCAGGGGGAGAGTCTTCAACAAATGGATTTGTTGAAGTGTGCCCATAATTGGAGCATAGGTTGATGTGTGTCCAACGATGGGTTGATGTGTGCCAATAGGGGGAGAATGTATGGTTAAGTTTAGGCCTTCATTACCTATGGGAAGGTCATAGGGGGAGAATGAATGGACTCATGAAAGGGAGTAAGTTAGGCTTTCATTACCTAGAGGGAGTTTGCCCTCTTAGGGGGAGAATGAAGAGCTTAATTTATGCTTTCATTACCTAGTGGCATGGAGAAGGAGGCTATGGGATTAGCCTAACTTACATATGGGATTGTAAGTGTTATTGTGGTATTGTCAAACATCAAAAAGGGGGAGATTGTTGGTGCAATATCCCTCAGGTCAAGGTTGACCTGGGTAACCAAGCTGAGTCTTGGTTTGGGTTTAGATGTTTGACAATAAGATATTGATTGAAGAAGAGTCAAGTAGGTCAAGGTTGATTGGATACTTGATTGGAAGTCCTAACTGGATGTTAGGCAAAATGAAAGTCCCGGTGAGTGAAGCCGTGCGAGAAAGTCCCGTGAGTGAAGCTAGGCAAGAGAAAGTCCCGTGAGTGAAGCCAGGTAGGAAGTCCTGGAGAGGAAGGCAGGTGAAAGTCCTAGTGAGTGAAGCTAGGCGGATGGAAATCCGGTGAGTGAAGCCGGTGAAAGTCCTAGTGAGTGAAGCTAGGCGGATGGAAAACTGGTGAGTGAAGCCGGTGAAAGTCCTAGTGAGTGAAGCTAGGTGAAAGTCCCGTGAGTGAAGCCGGGCCAGGAAAATCCAGATGGATCAAGGATGATCGGACATCCGGTGGGAAGTCCAAGTAGGTCAAAGGATTGACCGATACTTGGCATGAAAGAAAAGTCCAAGTAGGTCAAAGGATTGACCTTTGCACAGAGAAAAGTCCAAGTGGGTCAAAGGATTGACCGACACTTGGTAAGGGAGTCCTAGCAGGTCAAGGGAGTGACTAGATGCTAGGCATGACATACCAACAGGTCAAGGTTGACCGGATGTTGGTTTGGGAGGTTTGGGACTTGGTTTTGGACAAAAATCAAGTGCTGGATCGATCAGTGGATCGATCCAGACCTGTCCCAGCGAACAGAGAGCCTCTGGATCGATCCGTGGATCGATCCAGAGGTCCCAATCGATCAGTGGATCGATTGGGACGCGGCTGCTTCGCGCGATAAGCGCTGGATCGATCCAGGCGCTTTTCCAGAGCACAGAGGCACTCTGGATCGATCCGTGGATCGATCCAAAGCCTCCCCGATCGATTGGGAACATTCGAATCGATCGGGATCCGACCGTTGGCATCGTTTATAGCTGCAGGCGTGTGATGGCTGCGGTATCGCTTCTCCGATTCACTCCAGATTACTCGCCAGCTCCTCCACAGCGCTCTCAAAGATCAGATCTTGGAAGCTTTCCAAGTCAAGAGGCGGATCAAAGGCAAGAAGAGAAGCTAGGGTTAGGGTTTTCTGTACTCATTGTAAGCTTTGCGCTTGTATTTTGTTTCCCTTTCCTTTCTTCTTGTACTGAGAGTCTTGTAGGGCTTCTCCGCCCTCGGTAGTTACCGAAAAGGAGTGTTTTCATAGTGGAGGGTGCGTGCGTGGTGTGGATCCTTGGACTAGTCACCTCTTGTGAGGTGGATACCAAGTAAACCAACCGTGTTAGCGTTGTTGTATTTGTTTCTGTATTTTCCGCTGCATATTCTTGAAGAAACAAGCAACGCCGAGCAACGAGCGAACGCGACGAGCTATTCACCCTCTAGCTACTTTTGGTCCTAACAAAAGTAACCATGCCTTCGAGGTTTTCCAAATAGTCCTACCCATTGAACTTAGTACAAAACCTTGGTCTAACTGGTTAAGATCCATAAAGGGTAGCTTCAGTCAGTTCCACTTAGCCAAATGCACCAGGTCGAAGCCATATCTTCCTAGACATGTGATGACTAAGTTTCCCCAACGTACTATCATCCAATACTTCACCAGTACCGTGGGTCAAGTTAAACCTACCCCATTTTAATCTAATCTTAATTACCCAGCCGGGTAGTCTACTCTTGTTTACCCTTATCGGGTGGATTAATTTCGGAGGTGCCAGCTATTCTGGAGCCTTCCTTTGAATTTTGATTTAGTTTGAATTTAATTTGATTTTATTTGAAGTTCACTTGATTTAATTTTTAATTTAATTTGAATTTAATTTAATTTGAATTTAATTTAATTTGAATTTAGTTTTATATTTATTGTCTTTCTTCTAGCTCCCCCTGGATCATAGTCTCGATATGGTCTATCGATGTAATGTATTTGATCCTTAGGGACCAAATATTGTCCAAGTTCAACTTGATTGATCAAGTTGGACTTGGGGACCCATGCTTGGACCATTTTTCTATTTGTTCTTTGTATAAGTGATAAATATGATTTATATTTCTTTTTTGATTTGAATCCTAGTCCAGTTCTATTGTAGATTGCCTTTTGTGTTCCAAGAATTAGGTCAAGGTTCTTGGAACCCAAAGAGAATCGTTCTAACGTTTTCTCCAGATCCTTGACCTGAGTTTTCAGGCTGGAATTCTCTTCCTCAAGTTTTTGGACTTGAGTCGAGTTTCCAGGCTGAACTGGTTCAGTCAAAGATTCAGAGTTAGTCATTTCTTTAAGGACAACTACTTCCTTTAGAAGTGACTTAATTCTAAGATTAGACTTAGCTAATTTTCGTAACAAATAATTAACTAGATTATTTAGTCGAGGGATACTTACAGAGGGATCGGGCCCTTCGAAAACGGATACGGATCCGTGGCTTCTTTCCGATTCTGCTTCCGACTCGCTCTCGCTCTCGGACACATCGATCTGGTCTCGGGCCATCAGGGCAAGAAGGCTCATCTGTTCGAGCTCGTTGTCGGTATCCTCTTTTGACGATTCTTCAAAGGTTGCTTTTAGTACCTTCTTCTTTCTCTGCTTCTTTACATCCTTCTGATTGGGGCAGTTGGCCTTGATATGTCCCTTCTGGTTGCACCCATAGCAAGTCACCTCAAACTTGACCTTTGAGCTCGGTTGACCCTCCTTGGATTGGACTGCTTTCTTTAGGTCTTTCTTGTTGAAGCCCTTCTTCTTCTTGTAGAGCTTCTTTACCAAGTTCATGAGTGCGGTTGTTAGTTCGTTGTCTTCATCGTCTGAGTCTGGTTCTGGTTCTGACTCTAGCTCGGTTCTTCGTCGTGATCTTGGTTCGCGTGTTCTACTGGTGCCTGCAAGCAAAGCTACACCTTTCTCGGGTGGCTGTGTATTAGTCTGCTCATGAAGTTCAAATTCAGAAAATAATTCGTCTAATCTAATGGAAGATAAATCCTTGGAGACTTTGTAGGCATTTACCATTGATGCCCACAATGTGCTCCTTGGAAAAGCATTAAGTGTGTACCTTATGATGTCCCTGTTCTCGACCTTTTGCCCGATCGCGTGGAGGGAGTTTAGGATGTCTTGTATACGAGCGTGAAGTTGGCTGGCCGTCTCGTCTTCTTGCATTTTCAAATTATATAATTTATTGAACAAGAGATCTCTCTTGCTTACCTTAGTGTCGGAGGTGCCCTCGTGGAGTTCGATCAGCTTCTCCCAAAGCTCTTTTGTGCTGGAGAATGGTCCAACTCTGTTGAGTTCCTCCTTGGTCAGTCCGCACTGGAGGGTGCAGGTCACTCTGGCATCAGCTTCCACCTTCTTGATTAGGCTCGGTTCCCATTTTTCGCAGGGTGTTGGCTTGCCGTCTTCGTCGGATGGCAGTTGTAGTCCAGTCTTGATAATCATCCACGTGTCGAACTATATCTTGAGAAAGATTTCCATTCGCCCCTTCCAATATCCGAAGTCTTCTCCGGAGAAAAGTGGGGGGCGAACGGTGCTGAAACCTTCTTGTTGGGCCATTAGCGATATGCAACAACAAAAAAAATAGAAACATCCCAAGATTAGGTCTTGGATTAGCAGTGCGGGAAATAAAGTTAAGAATTTGCGAACTTGAGTGGTGTTGCACCAATCTCGAGCAAAACTGATTCGAAAAGAAAATTAATTAGAATATAGCTATTAAGCTAATTCTAATTGACTCCGTAAAACTGGAAATACCACGAAAAAAAAATTACGTGATTGGTGGTTGCACCAGGTCAACGCGACCCCGCTCTGATACCAATTATTGGATCGAAAGCGCTAGAGGGGGGGGGGTGAATAGCGCTCGTGGCTTTCATTCTTTTCGAATTCGTAAAACTATCGAGTTATAAAGCAGCGGAATAAAATAAAGAACACACACCAAAGCATACCAAGATTTACTTGGTTCGGAGCCTAGGGTGACTCCTACTCCAAGGCCCACACTCGTTGAGTGTTTACGGTGGGCAACAACTATATTTCATAAAATCTATTACAAGCTAAGTACAAATTAACTATAAATGAACTTTATACCGACAATAGCAAAATGGAAATTGAAGCTTCGGGTCGTCGGGATGTTGTTGCAGCACTTCGGGATCGTCTCGTAGGCAGCGTGCAGCGTAAGGATTGCTTAGAATTCGTTGTGTCAAGCTGTTGGTCGAAGTTCCCTTTTAAACAGTGCTGGAGGCACCTCCAAGCCTGTCTGAGGCGCCTCTAGGCCGCCGAGTCACACGCATGGATCAACTCTGATCTGGTCGCACCTTATCCCACTGAAGGCGCCTCCAAGCTGCTCTAAGGCGTCTCCAACACCTAGTCCAAGGCACCTCCAGCATCTCTGGACAGCTAGCTTCGGCTAGCACCCGAGGCGCCTCCAAGCCCCATGGAGGCGCCTCGGATACTATTCATTCGAGGTCTAAGTTGCTTCTTTGTTCCTGCAAATTGTGTTAGTCCAAAACACAAACCCTGCAAAAACAAAGTTAGCACAGAAACAGATATGATGGATATAGTGTTGGTGGAAACTGCACCAGAATCAAACCTGAGTTTTGATGTTGTCAAAGGTTCAAGTTAAGTCTTGTTATGATCTAACAAGTTGACTGAGTGTGCAGGATGTTTACTCAATCGAGAAAGTCCTAGCTGGAGGCTAGGCAGAAAAGTCTTAGCAGATCGTGGAACCTAGGTGCAAGTCCAAGCAGGTCAAGGGGACCCAATGCTTGGCGGTATGATCGAGAAGTCTGGATGACTGAAGATCAAGAGAAAAGTCCTAGGGAGCTGATCAAGGCTGAGTGAAAAGTCTAAACTGGATCTGGAGGATCAAAGTTTGGCAGGTAGGTTGAGGTAAGTAAACTGGAGGAGCGACAGTGAGATCGGGTTCCTAGAGGGAACAACCTTAGGTCGCTGATCCAACTGAAGAAACCGGGAAGGTTTCCAAGTTGAGATCAAGACAGCTCTACTGTCTATATTACTCATGCATTATATTACTGTGCTAACACCTGTTTTGCAGGAATATTGTTTAAACTCTGTTTTGCAGATTCGGCATGATCGGTCGACCGAACAGGAGGTTTGGTCGACCGAACCAGCTTGACTCAGACCAGAGATCAGTTCAGATCAGGCAAAGCAGAGTTCAGTCTAGTCAAAAGCCTGATCGGTCGACCGAACCAGAAGATCGGTCGACCGAACCAGAAGATCGGTCGATCGAACCATAGTGACTCAGCAAGCCAGTTCATCAGCACCGAATCAGCAAGTAAAGGAAAGAAGGGCTGATCAGTCGACCGAACAAGAGGATCGGTCGACCGATCCAATCAGCATTAATCAGCATTAAAGGGTGATCTTGGCAGATTTCAGCGAACAAGGAAAAACCTTGTTCGGTCGACCGATAAAAGGGTTCGGTCGACCGAACCATTGAAGGCCAGTTAATGCAGGATTTACGAGCCAGCGTTAGACTCCAGCTGTGGGTGAGCGGAGCTGGTTCGGTCGACCGAACAGAGGGATCGGTCGACCGAACCTCAGTCCACCTATAAATTCAGACTCGAAGACAGAGGCCATAAAAGAACTTTCTGATCACAAGTTTCTACTCTGCAAGCAACTCATCTTCAGTGCAAAGCTACGTCATTTGGAAGAACCGACCTACGCTACATCTTCGATTCATTTGTCGGTATACTTGTTTTTTGTTTTATACTTAATTTCTAATAAGATAGTAGATTTGTTACTATCTTATTCTATTGTACTTGTACAATCTGCTTCTCTCCGAGGAGTTCGGAGAGAAGGGTTTTAGTGCTTTGCCCATCGGTGCGGTCAAGGACCGCGGGCCTTCAAGTAGGAGTTGAGCTAGGCTCCGAACGAAGTAAACGATTGTGTCTCCTTTCTTATTTTCCGCTGTGTGATTCTGACTTAAAAAGAAAAGAATAGTTTTAAAAAGAAGCGATATTCACCCCCCCTCTATCGCGCTACTCGATCCTATCAATTGGTATCAGAGCAAGGTTTAGCTCTGAAATTTCTTAACCGATTTTCTAAGCATCTTTAAAATTTTTTCTTTTCTTCAAATTTCTTTAATATTTTTTATTATCTCTATTTTTTTCAAGCACTACTAATCCCAAGACAAAAGTCTTGGAAATATTTTTTTTTATCTGTGCTTTACAAGGATGTCGAATTCATATCAAGAAGGGTATAGCACGGTCCGACCTCCACTATTCAAAGGAGAAAACTTTAGCTACTGGAAGAATAGGATGGAGTGTTTCCTGAAGTCTGACATCGAGCTCTGGTTCACAATCTTGAAAGGTTATACTCCTCCAACGAAGGACGGAACAACTCTAGAACCGGAAGAATGGAGTCCACAAATGGTCAAAAAGGCACAACTAAATTACAAGGCGATCAACACCATTCAGTGTGGACTCACAATGGAGGAATTGAACCGAGTTGGTCCCACGACAACGCCAAAGACTTGTGGGACTCACTAATCAAATTACACGAAGGAACTGACGACTCAAAGGTAAACAAACGATATCTTCTTTTAAATAATTTACTTAATATAAAAATGTTTCCCGGAGAGACGGCCTCGCAACTACACGCCCGACTAAAGGACATCCTCAACGGTCTTCACCTGATCGGACACGAACTCGAAAATCGCGACACAATAAGGTACGCTCTGAACACCTTTCCGAGGAATGCTTTGTGGGCATCAATTGTAGATGCATACAAAGTTTCCAAAGATCTTTCAATTCTTAAGTTAGACGAATTGTTTTGCGAGTTGGAATTACACGAGCAATCTAACATGAGCCATGTCGAGAAAGGAGTTACTTTGTATACAGGTTCAAGCAAAGAGACAAAATCGAAAACGAAGATCGAGTCTGAAAGCGAGTCAGACTCAGATTCAACAAACGAAGAAGAACTAGTCAACATGGTCCGAAGATTGTTGACTAAGAAAAAGCTCAGAAGAAATACCAAAAAGATTCCACCGAACCAGATCCAAAACAAATCAGAAATGATTTGTTATGGATGCAACAAAAAGGGGCATTTCAAAAACGAATGCCCAAATCGGAAAGAAGAATGACCCAAATCGACAAGACGGAAGAAGGCACTTCAAGCGACTTGGGACGAAACCTCTTCCGACGAATCCGACACGGAGCAAACCAAGCACTCGAGTCACCTTGCATTTATGGCAAGGAACGAAGATTCCGAATCCGAGTCCGACGAAGAATACGAGTCTGAGATCGACCTCGATTCCGAGAGAAGCCCCGGATCGAAAGATCCGAATATGGTAATGATTTATTCAAAGTCAAATTTACTTAAAGTAGTTAAATGTTTGTTTAAAAAAATAGCAAAATCGGAAAAACAAAATAACTTGTTACTTAAGGAAATAGACCACCTTAAGCAACAAGTTAGCTTGAGTGACTCGACTAACCAAGTTCAAGTCGAAACTTCGACTCAAGTTGAAAAACTCGAGGAAGAAAATTCTGATTTGAAAAGTCAAGTCGAACGACTCAAGAAAACTTTTGAAAGGTTCGAAATGGGATCCAAGTGTCTAAATATGGTACTTGGATCGCAACGAGCTGTGTACAACAAATCGGGGCTTGGTTATAAACCGAACAAAACGAACAAATCATACATGTCTCTAATTAGTCAAAATGTTAGAAGTCAAGTCCAAGCATGGGTTCAAACAAAACACTTAACCAAACCAATCAAACCAAACCACTACTTGGTCCCTAAGAGTCAAATTCATTACTTAGATAGACCTTATCTAAGCTATGACTCAAGGGGAGCAACTAGAAAAACAATCCAATCAACTTAATTAAACCAAACTCAATACTTAGGATTAGGATTATTAGAACGGTTAGATGAAAAAGGTTTACCAAACCCTATAACATAGCACCAGAATGGATTGGGATGATAGTACGTCAAGGAAGCTCTGTCGAAGGCATGTCTAGGTTGAATATGGAATTCTACCTAGTGCACTAGACTTAGTGGATCTGACCGAAGCTACCCCAGTCAAACATGGGCTAGTTAGACCAAAATTTAGTATTAAATTTTTTGGGCAGGAACAATTTGGAAAGTCTTCAGCAAGTGGTCTAATGATATTCAAGTAGGCCATATGCCTCGCCACTGAACTGAAACTTATCCTTAGGACGTCTGCTTGATTAACCCAAAGCTAAGTTTGAATCTAACATGCGTTCAATAACCTCTTTTAATAAAATTAATTCTAATTTGAACTAAATTAATTTTAATCTAATTCAAACTAATTCAATTTAAAACTTAATTCAAACCTAACTAAATTCAAATCTAATCTAATTCAAACCAAATTATTTTAAACTTAATTAAAATTATTTTAAACGTAATTAAATTATTTTAAATTTAATTAAAATTATTTTAAACTTAATTAAATTATTTTAAACTTAAATAAAATTATTTTAAACTTATTAAATTATTTTAAACTTAATTAAAATTATTTTAAACTTATTAAAAATTATTTTAAACTTAATTAAATTATTTTAAACTTAAAATTAAACTTAATTAAAATTATTTTAAACTTAATTAAATTTAAACTTATTAAAAATTATTTTAAACTTAATTAAAATTATTCTTAATTAAAATTATTTTAAACTTATTAAAAATTATTTTAAACTTAATTAAAATTATTCTTAATTAAAATTATTTTAAACTTAATTAAATTATTTTAAACTTATTAAAAATTATTTTAAACTTAATTAAATTATTTTAAACTTATTAAATTTTTTTTTAAACTTAATTAAAATTATTCTTAATTAAAATTATTTTAAACTTAATTAAAATTATTTTAAACTTACTTAAAAATTATTTTAAACTTAATTAAAATTATTTTAAACTTAATTAAAATTAATTAAAATTATTTTAAACTTAATTAAAATTATTTTAAACTTAATTAAAATTATTTTAAACTTAATTAAAATTCTTTTAAAATTAAAATTATTTTAAACTTAATTAAAATTATTTAATTAAAATTATTTTAAACTTAATTAAAATTAATTAAAATGATTTTAAACTTAATTAAAATTATTTTAAAATTAAAATTATTTTAAACTTAATTAAAATTATTTAATTAAAATTATTTTAAACTTAATTAAAATTAATTAAAATTATTTTAAATTTAATTAAAATTATTTTAAACTTAAAATTATTTTAAACTTAATGAAAATTCTTTTAAACTTAAAAAATTAATTAAAATTATTTTAAACTTAATTAAAATTTATTAATTATTAAAGATCCGTCGACCGAACAATTGGTTCGGTCGACCGAACCGAACTCTTTTAATATGCCACATGACGAATGTTCAATTATTCGGTTGACCGGACCATTTTATCGGTCGATCGAAAACATAACTCTCATCTGTTCAACTACCCTTCACCTTCCCTGTATCCGTGCCAAAATTAAAGTTCCGGTCGACCGAACCATTTTATCGGTCGACCGAACGTCTGCTCACCGGTCAAAAGGACGAGAGATTTAAGGGATCGGTCGACCGAACCCTTGATCGGTCGACCGATCATCTTCTATATAAGCAGAAGCTAGCTAGCAACCCTCACAACTCATCCAAATCCATTCTTCTACTCTTCTATCTCCTATACTATTCGCCGATTCCAGCCTCTTCCCATCCGAAAATGCCTCGGTAACTTCCTTTTATTCTATTCCTTTTAATATTTTTGCACAAGTTACTTATTGCATTTTATTTATTTTTTATAGTGAGAAAAGTAGAGCTATTGCACAAAGAGAGGCTAGCTCTCTTAATCCTAGCCAAGATCCTAGGTTTTCTACCGAAGAATTGCGTCTATCCTTTCCTAATAAAAAATTTAAGGTTATCGGTACTCGTTGTTTGGATCTCCAATTCTATCAAACCTTTTGTCCTGAGGTCATAGAGATCAATCAACACTATCAACTTGATAGCGTCATCTTTTGTAGACATGCATACAATCCTATTCTTTGTTCGGAATTTTACCACAACTTGTGCGAACTTGATCCCCATCATTTTAGGACTAGAGTTGTTACTCGAGACATGTTGTTTGATCTTGACATGTTTCTTCGATTTCTACGGATCCGACCGTCAGTTAACCGTATCTTTTTTAGTAAGTCTCTTCCTGATCCATTACCTGTTCCTTTTTCTCATCTGACTTTAGACCTCATGTATGCTGACTTCTTTGAGGGACCTCGTCCTAAAAAAATGTCAACTGTACCTCTTAGTCCAAGAGATAACGCTTTTTATAAGATGGTTGTGTCTTGTGTTTATCCTTTATCATCTGGAGATCAGGGCGTTTTGCGTCCAGTTCATCTTTTTCTGATGTACGCCCTTAAACACAGACTAGACTTTGATCTAGGCTACTGGGTATTCAGATCTATCATTTACTATTCAGGGTACAATACTTCACTTAAGGTTCATATGATTCAGTGTCATGTTCTCACTGCTTATATTGCCAATCTCGGAGTAGGAGTTCATCGAGGCGAGTTGATTGAGTTGTCTGACTTTGATCTTGTCGGGGTTAGGCAATTATCCTTGGCTGGGATTAAGACAAGCGCCGAAGGCCTTGTGTACAAACGAACACATCCACACTACATCCCACCGGTTGTTAACGATCCTATTGATGAGGATGATCCGGTTCCTGTTACTGCGCCTCCTCCTGTGGTCATTGATTCTGGATTTGCCATGACACCCTTCTTCGATTTTCCTCAAAGCAGTTCATATGCTCCTCCTCCTCCTCCAACTAGTGACTTCTTTACCCGTCTGCGAGATGATATTTTCAGTCACTTTGACTCATTGGAAACAAAAATGGATGATCAGTACAGCTCTCTTCAGGGACAAGTTGCTGATATTCGTCATGAGATGATAGAACGTACTGATGCATTACAGAAGGAGTAGTAGAGGATTTTTGATTATCTGAGAGATAATGAGGATGAGGATGAGTGATTTAAGGATTTATCTTTTGTGACTTATTGTATCTATTACTTACCTTGAATTATGACTATGTTTAATCTTCAGTGTTTCTTTTTTCAGTCTTTAGTAGTTTTTGATAAATTTTGTAGAATATGTTCTTTGATTATGAAAATTACTATCTAGTCTATTTTTCAAATTTATTTTTGTAAAAATCCCCATTTCAAAATTTTTGTTTTCAAAATTCTTTAAATTTATTTTCTGGAATAGCCTAGGTCTTATCGTAGAATTGCATGATCCTATAGTTCTAGGAGCCAGCATCTCACAAGCACAGTAGGATCCCTTGTTTGATAACTTAGAATGGGTGAGATGCTTAGGTCCTAGCCCTAGATTTCAGATGTTTATGTCAGTGCATTGCTATAAATCTGGGCTTTAAATAACATACATTGATCAATTTGAGTTAACTAGTAAGTAAAACCTTGCTAGTTATAAAATGCTCAAATTGACCAACCTGAGTCTATGGCTACTATCCTATGGTAGTTAGCATTGTACAAAGGTTGGACATTTTATCATAAGGATCTCTTTTCCTTAGTTTTATTACCCATGCTTGGACTTTTAGGATAAATATCATTTTTAGGGGGAGTTATCTTTACAAAAATTATTTTTATACTTTATTAGTTTTTACAAATTTTCTCAATTTAGTAAATTTAATTTTCTAAATTGTTTTCTTCAACATCTTTTTCAAATTTTTTTTTTTATATAGTGTAATTTCAAAATTGTTTAAAATTATATATTTAACTTAGTAGATATACTTACAAAACACTTTAGTAAAATTGTTTTTCCTTAAAAAATATTTTTCAATTAATCTTTTTCAAAATTTATAACTTAGTAAAATTTTTTTCATTAGACTTTTTACCTTAGTAAAATTATTTTACTTTAGTAAATTTTTGAATGGTTATTTTTACTAAGAGTTTTCTTTTTATTCTAACATTTAGTTTTCTGAATTTTTGTTTGTTCTGTCTTCCCCTATTTTTGATGTGTGTCAAAGGGGGAGAGATAGTGTATTCAGGGGGAGAGGTTTATTTCAGGGGGAGAAATAAGAATTTAAATTGCTTGCTTATTTACTTGTTGCATATTTGTATGCTTGTTTATTTACTTGTTGCATATTTTTAAACTTAACTTTGAACCTTGGTTGCCAAACATCAAAAAGAGGGAGATTGTTGGTGCAAACTGCACCAGAATCAAACCTGAGTTTTGATGTTGTCAAAGGTTCAAGTTAAGTCTTGTTATGATCTAACAAGTTGATTGAGTGTGCAGGATGTTTACCCTAGCTGGAGGCTAGGCAGAAAAGTCTTAGCAGATCGTGGAACCTAGGTGCAAGTCCAAGCAGGTCAAGGGGACCCAATGCTTGGCGGTATTATCGAGAAGTCTAGATGACTGAAGATCAAGAGAAAAGTCCTGGGGAGCCGATCAAGGCTGAGTGAAAAGTCCAAACTGGATCTGGAGGATCAAAATTTGGCAGGTAGGTTGAGGTAAGCAAACTGGAGGAGCGACAGTGAGGTCGGGTTCCCAGAGGGAACAACCTTAGGTCGCTGATCCAACTGAAGAAACCGGGAAGGTTTCCAAGTTGAGATCAAAACAGCTCTACTGTCTATATTACTCATGCATTATATTACTGTGCTAACACTTGTTTTGCAGGAATATTGTTTAAACTCTGTTTTGCAGATTCGGCTTGATCGGTCGACCGAACAGGAGGTTTGGTCGACCGAACCAGCTTGACTCAGACCAAAGATTAGTTCAGATCAGGCAAAGCAGATTTCAGTCTAGTCAAAAGCCTGATCGGTCGACCGAACCAGAAGATCGGTCGACCGAACCATAGTGACTCAGCAAGCCAGTTCATCATCACCGAATCAGCAAGCAAAGGAAAGAAGGGCTGATCGGTCGACCGAACAAGAGGATCGGTCAACCGATCCAATCAGCATTAAAGGGTGATCTTGTTAGATTTCAGGGAATAAGGAAAAACCTTGTTCGGTCGACCGATAAAAGGGTTTGGTCGACCGAACCATTGAAGGCCAGTTAATGCAGAATTTACGAGCCAGCGTCAGACTCCAGCTGTGGGTGAGCGGAGCTGGTTCGGTCGACCGAACAGAGGGATCGGTCGACCGAACCTCAGTCCACCTATAAATTCAGACTCGAAGACAGAGGCCATAAAAGAACTTTCTGATCACAAGTTACTACTCTACAAGCGACTCATCTTCAGTGCAAAGCTACGTCATTTGGAAGAACCGACCTACGCTACATCTTCGATTCATTTGTCGGTATACTTGTTTTTTGTTTTATACTTAATTGCTAATAAGATAGTAGATTTTTTACTATCTTATTCTATTGTACTTGTACGATCTGCTTCTCTCCGAGGAGTTCGGAGAGAAGGGTTTTAGTGCTTTGCCCATCGGTGCAGTCATGGACCGCGGGCCTTCGAGTAGGAGTCGAGCTAGGCTCCGAACGAAGTAAACGATTGTGTCTCCTTTCTTATTTTCCGCTGCACGATTCTGACTTAAAAAGAAAAGAATAGTTTTAAAAAGAAGCGATATTCACCCCCCCTCTATCGCGCTACTCGATCCTATCATATAGTTGATAGTCGTCGGACTGTCCGGGTCTGACTTCGGATTTCCAACTGGAAACCCTAGGTCGACTTGTAACGACCCGCCTTCTACTGACTAGGCTGTAAGGCCGATCGCTACATTATGTTGTGCTAAATTACTATTGCAGAAATCTGAATTGATTAAAATTTTACTAAACTGATTACTGTAAAATCTGAACTTAATATTCTAGGTGTACCTAGGAGTTGTACACATGCTGGGGAAGATAATCTATGCCTCTCGGATGTCCTGCTAGTTGTAACCAGGCATTTCAACCGATCCATGAATCGATTGAGCTGTCGGATCGATCCAGTGATCGATCCAGCTTGATACTGGCACGGAGGAAAACTCTGGATCGGTCGGCTGACCGATCCAGTGGCTATATGGCTTCTGTATGCGGCTGGATCGGTCTACCGACCGATCCAGGAGTACACTGATCGGTCGGTAGACCGATCCAGTGGCTCACTGATCGGTCGGCTGACCGATCAGTGAGCTTCTGTACTCTCTGCTAACTCTCTGTTCGCGACTGGATCGGTTAGCTGACCGATAGTGGCACAACCCCAATTCTGATCGATCTGTAGATCGATCTGGGTTTCTTATTTTGCACTGGACCTATGATTTCAGCACTAGTTCGTGCCAAAATCTCATATAAGAATTCTAAAATCGTTTGAAATAAGTTCTAACATCTATTAACTAACATTCTGACATAATTACTAACAATTTAAACAAATTTTCCATGGGTTAACATTCTAAGGTCAAAAAGTGCATAAAGGTACCGAAGAAAAGAAAACTAAGTTCTTAATTTGCTAAATCCCTAAGGATCTTCATTCCAGGTTCCTGCCACACACACCATCACTGCATTGACCCTCAGCTTCCTCTGCTAGTCCATCTTTCCTTTACCTTTATCTGCAGTATAAGGAAAAGAAAGTATCTATAAGCTTTCGCTTAGTAAGAAACCATCTACCTCACTAAAACATGCATTCGATGCAATATCCTTTTAAAAGAATGCTATTTTAAAACATGCACTGAATTTGTTAAAGCATGGCATACTGAAGTTACATGGCATAATTACTGAAACATGGGATGCATAATAAAAATCTAAGCATGGAGCTATCTCATGGTATCAACTAGGAGAACTAAACCGAAACTGAAACTAAAACTGAGCTAACACTATATTCACATAACTAGATTAAGAGTTTGAAAGCTATTATCATAATAAGTGAAAATAGTAATCATGCTGCTGTTTGAGCCCGGCTACTGTACTTGCTGTGCGCGCATCCCTAACTAGACCTGGGGTTGCAAATTCCGAATCTAGTAGGGTTTACTAAGTTAGCTAAACCTAGGAACGACTATGGGAGCCAAACCCAATGGATATCTAATCCAGTACAGTGCCACTGAAAGTAAAATACTGAACGTGAACTAATAAATTCTTGTCTTGCTTTTACTAGGTTGTCTAAACCTAGAACTAGGTTATCTAAACCTAGAGGCAACTGTGGGAGCCTACCCATTGGACATCTAGTCCTGTAAAAGCTGGAGCAAGACTAAATAAACTATAAAATGCTGCTACTGCATTTATCTAAGCTACTAAAATGCCTAAGTTGCATTTTTCTGTGCCAAACAACTAAAACGAACACTTGGTATGCGCTAATTCGCATCCTTTGTGTCGGTAGCCTACATATTACTAAACTAATACATGGAATTCACACGAAGCTACTTATACTGCAGGTGAGTGGTTTCTTACATCCTGTTCGTAATTTCTTACGATTCAAATCGCTAGGTCTCCGGAGGAGACGATCCTTTCGACGATCTTCTCGCGTCTATGCATTCCTCTCGCGGAGGGGAGCGTCCTCGTGCACTTGGTGTTGCCGGGAGGTTCTCCTAGGGCCCTAGGCTTGGTGCGCCGAGAGAAAAAGAGGAGGGAGAAGGGGCGTCGGCGGTGAGGGTTGGAGTGGAGGAGAAATTGCCGAACCAAACAAAATAAACCAAACCCCACTTAAATTTTCTATTTATATTAAGTGGGTAATTTCACCCAACTCTAATATAAATTTAATTGCCTCCCTTTTCTTTCAGCACGGCCCTGCTGGGTTCACTTGGTTTACTAAAGCTATCTATAAGTCATAAGGTTCGCTAGGTCTCGGGTTCAATTCCTGCGTAGGCTATTTTCGTTTTCTATTTATTTTTGCTACTTCCGCTATCCTAAAAATTCCGGAAAAATATCTAAATATTCCAGAATAATTATAGAATATTTCTAATATAGTTTTGAGAATTTTCGGGTGTTACACGACTCGACGCCTACTGTTCCCGCTACGGGGAGCGCGCCCTCACCTACTCCACTCAGGAGATTTACCTGATGCTAGTGCGATCCTCCAGATCGACTGGACTTTTGCTCAGCGTTCGAAGCTTCCGGACTTTCTGCTGGACTTCCGCTTCCTAGCTGGTCCAGTCTTTCACCTGGTTCGCGACACCAGGACTTTCCACCTAGGGTTACCCCCCTAGGACTTTTGCCTGAAGCTCTCGACCCGCCAAGACTTTCCGCATAGGGTTACCACCCCCTATGACCTAGGGTTGCCACCCCCTAGGGTTTTCCACCTGCCTAACCGCAGCTAGGTCTTTCCTGAAACACTCAATTAAGTGCATTAGATCACAAAATAACTTATCTTTGAATTCCTTTGCCATTATCAAAACAACGGTCGATCGTCGGATGCTTCCCGCACCAACAGAAGCTTTCACCATACGATCCACCGCCTATCCATACTGCCGACCATGCCATCTGTCGACAACACTGGCTCCCAAGGGATACCGAAAGATACTCCTTTTGTCTGTTATTGGACCGAGCGGAAGAGTCGCTAGGTCGACCTTCATCTTGTCTGAACACTATCTGCCTCTGGGCCGAGCGGGATAGACGCTCGATCGATATTCCACTATCCTTTGTTCTGCTGATGTGCCGAACGGGATTAGTGCTTGGCTGACAGATCTGCTCCCTGGCCGAGTCGAGAAGCTGCTTGGCCATGATATTGATGTGTCTGAATGCAGTATGCTCAATCGTCACTCCACTCCGCTAATTTCAAGGATTGATGTAAGGCCGAACGGGGTTGTCGCTCGACGCGCCTTTGCGGATCGGATGCTCGGTGTGTTACCGAGCTGCACTGACGTTGGATCGGGTCTTCTTTATCTTTGTTGAGCGAGTGGGCTGCTCGAATGATCGAGGATATAGGGCGTCGGTCAACCTTGACTTTGACCTACACCGTGGCCATGACCTTTCACGGGGTGAACCCCTCATCACCGCATCACATGCCTCCCCCTCAAGTCTAGTCGAAGGATACTGTAAGTCCGACTGACTGGATAGTTTGTCTTTGAAACAGTTCTTCTGCTCGGATGTAGCTCCTCCCTTGACTTTGGGCTGATCGGCGAGATGAGCATTTGGACTTGGAATGAATTTTTCCTAGTTTCTGTGGACGAACGCGGTCGGGGATGATGTCATCCAAATGTCTCAAAAATCATGTAGATCTTGGTGCATTAAGGCCGATCGCTTTCCCATACCTCCATTAAATGTGAGCCTATGGTATAGCGCCACGTGTAGCACCCCTGATTACCACACGCCTGACGCGACGGATGATGATTTGACGCTCTAGCGGTTCAAAATCAACGGATCGATTTTGTCATAGGATCCGACGCCCTAGATCGGACGGTCTCTATCGGCCGGGCCATCGGTTTATAACCTTACGACGCCGACTTCTCCTCCATATTAGCATCTTCCTCAAGATCTATCGGCGACCCGTTCCCTTGCGACCTTCCGGTGACTTCCTGCACCCCCTCTTCGGCGACTTCTTCTTTTCTAGTAAGCTTTCCTTCCTTTCTTGCTCATCCTCGATCCTTGGCCTTTTTTCGCTCTCGGTCTTCCAGTTGTTTGCACTTTTCGTTCGCCCTTCTTTTCTTCGAACTTCTCCATCTGTTTTGACAATGGAGAGCTCCCCGCGATCGTTGGACGTTGCTCCCGGGCTCTAGTACACCACCATAGAGACCAGGTTCGATGAGGGTGACGCTGAAAGCCTCAAGAACGCTTTTGAGATTCCCCCCGATCACGAGCTCGTTTTAGCTTCTCCTTCCGATCGGCCAAATGACCCGTCGACCGACACCATTTGTTTATTCAAGGATCATTTTGTGGCTGGTCTCCGCTTCCCTATTCATCCCTTCATTGTCGAAGTCTGTAATTATTTCCGCGTTCCCCTTCCGCAACTCATGCCGAACTCCTTTCATCTTCTGTGCGGTGTCATCATGTTGTTTCAGCTGCACGACATCCCTTTAACTCCTCAAGTTTTTCACTACTTCTATTACCCCAAACAATCTGAACTGGGGACTTATCTGTTTTAGTCTTGGGTTGGGTTAGTTTTCTTTGATAAAATGTCGACTTCCAATAAACATTGGAAGGAATACTTCTTCTTTATACATCTTCCCGAGCGGCTAAGCTTCCGGACCCGCTAGCAAGTAGGCTTACCACCTCAACTCGATCTGAAGAAATACAAGAGCCGCTCGGACTACTTTCATGTCACATCCATGCTGACTGGCCAGAAGTATGACATCCACAAGTTGCTGCTTGAGGGCGTGCTGTACATCTTTGGCCCGAGTCCGATCCGCACTGGGCTCCCGACCAGCTTAGGTAAGAGGTTACATGTACGTTTTCCCTTTGATTCTAACTGATTTTTCTGCTTCTTTTGCAACAGAAGTCATGTTGTGAGCTCGGATGACTAGCTTTGTGAAGCTTCAGGACACCACGATCAAGGCGGTTGCTACTGAAGAATTGGCGAGCCGCGGCCTACAGCCGATCGACTCTCAAGATGAGACTTTCATGTCACATCCATGCTGGCTGGCCAAAAGTATGACATCCACAAGTTGCTGCTTGAGGGTGTGCTGTACATCTTTGACCCGAGTCCGATCCGCACTGGGCTCCCGACCAACTTAGGTAAGAGGTTACATGTACGTTTTCCCTTTGATTCTAACTGATTTTTCTGCTTCTTTTGCAGCAGAAGTCATGTTGCGAGCTCGGATGACTAGCTTTGCGAAGCTTCAGGACACCACGATCAAGGCGGTTGCTACTGAAGAATTGGCGAGCCGCGGCCTACAGCCGGCCGACTCTCAAGATGAGAGCACAACGACCCCCGCCCTGATGAGTGGAGGGGCAGCTAGCCGAGCACCTAGTGTTGAGGTTGCTGGCGGCTCGAAGCAACCGTCCGAACGGGTGCCTATCACCCAACAGAGAGTTCAGACTCTTCTGGCGAGTCGCTGTTAAGGCGCAAGCGGCGCCGAGAGAATCTTTGCGCTCTGTTGCTTCGGCGGTGGGGTCCGCCGAAAGGGTCGAGGTCGGCACCTCAAATCCCCCCACAGTTCTTGAGACCACGCCTGAGATATCTTCCGACCGGACTCCTTCGGTGGTCGAGCTACCGCAGGAGCCTATTACCGCAGAGCCCCTAATCTCCATGCCACCATCCTCGCAGCCATCGAGGGTTTTGCGATCGGCCATCCTCCCGGCATCTGCATCCCGACCGACCGTTCCAGAAGCCTCGGCCCACTCAGCCCCGGGCGCCCGACGATCAATCACGGCGATTCTCCATTTGCCAACGGAGGAGTACAGCGAGCCGAGTGCCCAGTCGCACACTCCTAAGCATCAAGTCATCTTCTCGGGCCCGCTTATCCAAGTCTGGGAAGAAGCCCGAGCGGCGGTGATGCCCCCGGGTGTGCTCTCTAATAGCCATACCCACATGACAACTGGGGTAAGCTCTTATTAATTACCTTTCCTCCGATCGGCTCTAACCCCTTTCACTGCTTGTAGTATTGGGTGGAGAGCCTGGCCATGTGCCACAGGCTCGCATATTTGGAGGACGAGCTCAAGAAGCAGAGAGCCTCAAGCAGCCAACCATCCGTCGGTTCGAAAGAGGTGGCCAAGTTAAAGGCTGACATGGAGAAGACAACCATGTTCCTTGAGGCTGAACGGGACAAAACCTCTGGCCAGAAGGAGATGCTGGGTCGACTCAAGAAGCAGGTCAATACTTTTGACAAAAAGATTGAGTCAGCAACTGCTAGGAAGAACCGGGCCATCGAGGACCTGGAGATGAAGAACAAGGAGGCTCGAGACCTCGCCAGCAAGCTCAAGGAGGCTGAAGATTTCATCGTGACAGAGCGAGCGTGCCGATCGGCGTAGGAAACTTAGCTCTAGGGCCAGCTCTCTAATAAGGACGTATCACTGAAGCTGGCCCAGGATGAGCTAGGGAAGGTGAAGACCAAGCTAGAGAACTCTTGAGCGGCATTGAAGATTTATTAGGACATCGAGCCGAGTCGATTTGCAGCAATGAAACAGAACTACATCCGCTCAAATGCGTTCAATGATAAAGTAGTCACCCGCTATCTTCGTCTATGTAACCTTGCGATAGATGAGACGATCAACCAGCACAAGGCAGGTGGCCACCTTCCCGCGACCTTGAAGGACAGTGTTATCAGTCGAGATAAGCTGACCGAGTCACTACCCGGCGACGCTCTGGATTACTTTGAGTGAGGTTGAGCGTTGTAAAAATTTTTGAAGTCTTAATGTAAGCTTGCCCATTCGGCAAAGCTCTTATCTTTAGCTTACCATTGTAATTTTGAAAATTTTGAGGTCTTAATATATGTGTGCCCGTTCGGCGAAACATTTCCCTTCACAACGTTTCTTACCTTTGACTATAAATTCCCATGATCTCGTATCTATGATTAGCCGCTTGACCGTAAGAGCTAGCTCGGGTTTAAGGTCACTACTCGACCGTTGATGAAGAATCGGGTTTGAGGTCGTCGCTCGACCATTGGTGAAGACTCGGGTTTAAGGTCGCCGCTTGACTATTGGTGGAGACATGCGTTTAACGTCGCCACTCGACGATTTGATGTGGACCCGAGTTTAAGGTAGTCACTCAACCGTTGGTGGAGACACGCATTTAACGTCGCCGCTCAATGATTTGATGTGGACCCAAGTTTAAGGTCGCCGGTCGACCGTTGGTGGAGATGCGCATTTGACGTCGCCGCTCAATGATTTGATGTGCCATTCAGCATGTATCTTAGAAATCTTTTATTTTGACCCTGCATTCAGAGAGGACATACAAAAATGTATAAATACACTTCTACACTTGCGCACCTCTCATTCGGCCCGATAGGGTTGGAGATGGTTTGCGCTCCATGGTCGTTCGAGTCGCCTTCCCGTCTCGTCCTCCAGATAATAAGCGCCAGAGCGGAGCTTTTCCATGACCTTGAAAGGCCCAATGGAGCTTTGATCTTGATGATGCCCCCGACTGGCTTGACTTTCTTCTAAACAAGGTCGTCGACCTGGAAGGACCTCGGGATCACCCTTCGGTTGTAGGTTTGCTTTGTCCGCTGCCAATACGCCATCATCTAAACGGTTGCTTTGGCGCGTGATTCGTCCACCAAGTCCATATCTAAAAGCCTCCGCTCAGCGTTGCCTTCATCATAATGCTGCACCTGATTGGACTCTAATCCGACCTTGACATGGATGACCGCTTCACTTCCATACACCAGGTGGAATGAGGTCAGACCGGTCCCCTCCTTTGGCATCATGTGGAGGGCCCACAGCACGCTCGGGAGCTTATCGACCCAGCTGCCTCCCATATGGTCGAGCCGAGCGCGCAAGACTCGGAGGATTTCCCGATTGGTGACTTCTGCTTGCCCGTTGCTCTACGGATAGGCCACGGAAGTGAAGGCCTGCTGGATACCATATCCTTCGCACCACTCCTTGAGCCTCTGACCGATGAATTATCTTCCATTATCTGAGACGAGCCGGCAAGGGATGTCGAACTGACAGATGATGTTTTGCCATACAAACTTCATGACCATCTGCTTAGTTATCTTGGCTAGGAGCTCGACTTCGACCCATTTGGAGAAGTAGTCCACCGCGACGAGCAGGAACTTCCGTTGACCGGTTGCCATAGGGAAAGGTCTCATGATATCCATGCCCCATTGGTCGAACGGGCATGATATCATGGACGCTCTCATTTCCTCAGTTGGTCGGTGCGACATGTTGTGGTATTTCTGGCAATAAGTAAGTGGCCACCGTCCGAGCGGCGTCCTCCTGGAGGGTCGACCAGAAGTATCCAGATAGAAGTATTTTTCGGGTCAACGCATGGCTGCCCGAGTGACCCCCGTAAGCACCTTGGTGTACTTCCTTCAGGATGTAATCGACGTCTTCTGGTCTGATGCATTTGAGTAGGGGTCGGGCGAAGGCCTTCTTATAGAGCTAGTCATTGATCAGGGTGAACCAACCGTCTCTCTTCTTTATCAGGCGAGCATCCTCTGGATCGGTAGGCATACTTCTTGAATGTAAGAATTCTGTTAAGCCCGTCCTCCAATCGTTTGGAAAGGTGATTCCCTCCATACGGTCGATGTGGGCCACCAGTGATACTTGCTCGATCGGCTGGCCTATGACGATCGATGTCAAAGAGCTAGCTAACTTGGCCAATTTATCTGTAGCCTGATTTTCTGATCGGGAATCTTCTATATGACGACCTCTTGAAAGTTGGACTTCAGTTTTTCAAAGGCCTCTACGTAGAGCTTGAGTCGGGCGTTGCTTATCTCGAACGCTTTGGACAGTTGCTGAGCGACCAACTGAGAATCCGAATGGATAAAGACTTTGATTGCTTCGACGTGTTGAGCGGCTTGTAAGCCGGCTATTAGCGCCTCGTACTTGGCCTCGTTGTTGGTGGCCCTATAGTCTAGCCGAATGACCAACTGCAATCGATCTTCTTGTGGGAAGATGAGTAGTATGCCGATGCTGTCCCCCCCTGCTGAGTGGATGAACCATCCACATATATCCTCCAAACGACCTTTGGCTCTAGGCTCTGTACCTCGGTGATGAAATCCGCCAAGCACTATGCTTTGATCGTAGTTCGGGGTTGATACTGGATGTCGAACTCGTTGAGATCCGTTGTTCATTTAATCAGCTGTCCGGATGCCTCGGGATTGAGAAATACTCTCCCCAAGGGACTGTTGGTCATCATGATTATAGAGTGAGCGAGGAAGTATGGGTGAAGCCTCCGAGAGGCGAGCACTAAAGCATCAGCTAGCTTCTCAAGACCAGTGTAGCGAGACTAAGCATCTTTTAATATGTGGCTTAAAAAGTACACTGGTTGTTCCTCGCCGCTTTGCCTAACTAATGCCAAATCGACCGCATGCTCTATAAACGACAAGTAGATCCAGAGCGGCTTGCCAACACATGGCTTGGCTAGGACAGGCAAGGAGTTGAGGTATTCTTTGAGCTCTTCGAATGCCTTGTCGCACTCCTCGTCCCATTGAAATTTTGTCGCCCGACGCAGTATTTTGAAGAATGGCAAGTTCCGATCGGATGACTTGGAGATGAATCTGGATAGCGTTGTGATCCGACTGGTCAATCGCTGAGCTTCCTTCAAGTTATGGGGTGGGGGCATGTCTTACAGCGCTTTTACTTTGATTGGGTTTGCCTCAATGCCCCGCTCGGTTATGATGTAGCTGAGGAAGCACCCACTGTTGGATCGAAAGTGCTAGAGGGGGGGGGGGGTGAATAGCGCTCATGGCTTTCACGCATTTTGGATTCGTAAAACGATTAAGCACAGCGGAAATAAATAAACGAATACACACAGAGGACCAAGGTGTTTACTTGGTTCGGAGCCTGTGGCGACTCCTACTCCAAGGCCCGTGATCGTAGATCGCTTTCGGTAGGCAATCACTATTAATTCGAAAAATCTTTTACAATTAAAGAGTACAAGTGCTAAATAAGGAAATAATACCAACAATACAAGAATTGAAGAAACAAGGTTGTCAATTGTCGGTGTAGCAACGCGTGGTGGAAGCGTTCGGAGAGCGTTCAAAGGCACCGGTTATACTGTTCGAGATTGATGATTAGGCTGCTTCCTGAGGCTCCTTTTTATAGTCTCTATAAGACTAATCTAGATCCCTAAGTCTCGGGATCAGGTTTGACCCGAGGCGGATCGGTCGACCGATACCCGCGTTTGGTCGACCGATCAGGCGATCTCCTCCTATCCGATCCGCCCGATCCGCTCGCTCTGCTTTGATCTGGTCAAGCCTTATCCTCGGTTCGGTCGACCGAAAACCTGGTTAGGTCGACCGATCCCCTGGTCGAGCCCGATCCATTCGCTGCAAGTCTGATCTGCTGCTTTGGGAGTTCGGTCGACCGATAACCCTGTTCGGTCGACCGATAACCCTGTTCGGTCGACCGATAACCCTGTTCGGTCGACCGATCCTGGTCAATTCTGACCCTGCATAGAAACTGTTAGAAATGTTCTCCTATAAAACAGAGTTAGAATATAGAAGAGAATATATAGGTAAGTAAATTGACAGTCTGCAGACTGCCCGGTTTTGACTTCAAATTTTCGATCGGAAACCCTAGGTCAAACCGACGCCTACTGTTCCTTCTTCCGGGGAATGTGTCCTCACCTACTCCCCTCAGGAGAGATTACCTGATGCCAGTCCAGTCCTCCAAACCGACTGGACTTTCTGCCTAGGGTTACCACCCCCTAGGACCTAGGGTTACCACCCCCCAGGGTTTTCTCCACCTAAGGTTACCACCCCCTAGGACCTAAGGTTACCCCCTTAGGATTTTCACCACCTAGGGTTACCACCCCCTAGGACCTAAGGTTGCCGCCCCTTAGGGTTTTCCTCCACCTAAGGTTACCACCCCCTAGGATTTTCACATTGCCTAACCGCAGCTAGGACTTTTGCCTAAGAATACTTAGGTCTTTCCTGTAATCTCAATCAGACACATGAGAAAACAAATAAGCTTAACTTTGACTCCTTTGCCATTATCAAAACATAGGTTCGATCGTCGGATGCTTCCCGCACCAACAATCTCCCCCTTTTTGATTATGACAACTGAAATTCAAAGTTAAGTAAAATAGATGCATAAATGATCTTCAAGGTTTAAGTAAAAACATAAGCAAGCTTAAGTAAATAAATTTGAATGCGAGCACAACTTAAGCTAAAACTGTGAGATCTTGGAAAAATTTAAATAAATAAGGTTATTTGGGAAATAGCCTTATAGAATTTTTCCGGAATTTTTAGAAATTTTCTGGGAATTTTTCGGAGCTCGTACGGAGGGTTTTGAGGGGATCAACTTTGGGTTCGGATAAAGCCTGTTTAGGATACCCGTTTAAGTGAGGAAATGTGTTAATATATAAATTCATTTCCTTTATTTCTTTTCTCCCCCAAACCCCATCGCCGATCCTTCTCTTTCCCCGATCTCCTCCCCTCTCTGCCCCGACGCGAGCCGACCTCCCCTCTTCTTCTCTGTTCCTCTCTCGCGGATCACTCGACGCCAAGGCCGAAGGAGACTCATCACCGGAGCTCGACGGTGCCGAGGAGCTGGATCTGATCGGGGGGTTCTGTCCGGCGGATTTGGAGGCCGATCGTCGAAGGTGCTGTGGCTAGGGCACGGTGAGAGACAGATCATGCATCGTCTCCCATCGGTAGACCATTCCTCTTCGCTCCTCACGCTGGACACAGTGTGATTACCCTTTTTGCTGGCCGGATTGGACCGAGCGGCATCACCTAGTAGTGATCTTGGAGGCAGGGCATCGCCGGATCGCGTCTCCTTCCACCATCGGCCACCGAAGCTTAGAGAGGTGCCCTAGTCCGGAATTGTGCCACTCGATCGTCTGCGAGGGTAAGCTAGACTCAACCGAAACCCGTCTTGTCAATTTCCCTCTTGATTCATCATCGGATTCTTGTTGATTCACGGATCAATGCTCTGTTCTGGTTTGGGAAAGGAATCGGATCACGTTCTTGCTGTTCCCTTGATCAAATCTGATCCTCTTCTCTTTGTGGCCGATTTAGGTCACGGATTGGGTGACACCTCCTGGATACAATCGGTTGAGGTAAGATTAGGGTGTTGTTTGATCTATGATTTCCATGGTGTAATCTAATATGTGCTATGTGATCTTCAATCTTAATCTGATCAATGAATTCTAGCTTAATTCATTGCTTCATCCGGTTTATTCCAGTGAGGACCTGTTCTGTGGATTGCTCTATGATCCAACAATATATTGTTTCAACAGCAACTCGATTAGAGCAGTGAGGTCCTGTTGTTGTGGTGTTGGGAAGGTGATCGTGAAGTGATTTTAGCAGCAACCTTGATCCAGCAAGCAATAGGGGTTGTGAATCGAGGTATGTGAAGAGATTTTTATACATGTTAATTGTAGATTTTGTGTTGGTTGGAATATTGTGATTAGATTTAATTGCTTAGAGTTAATCTAATGGAAGGAATAGGGTTAAGATAGTTAACCCTAGTCAACCGTTGGATTCCTAATCTAATAGGTGATTAAGGATTAGGTAACTAATCATAATTAACCATTAGATTAAATTGGGTAGATTGAGGTTGTGTTGTTTAGGATTTTACCCTAATTTAGTATTAGGGATTTTATTTAGCTATTCATTTGGATTTAGCTAAATAAAATATTTATATGTGTTTGACGCAGGACGCTGATTCGAGACGGGCGTCTCGACTTCAGATTTGGATTGTACCTTCTATTTGAGGCGGGTACCCTTTGACTTATCTTTTGATACTGCCTTATGATATGTATAGTTTATATATAGTTACTAGTGATAGGTGGTAGATTTATTTCTTCCCTGGTCTTAGCTAGTTGATACCTATCACATGCTTCATCTGTTAGTTGCTTTACTTCAGGATTGGATATTTACCTCTTGCCATGTATATATATGTTCATAGAGATGCATATCTATAGTGCTCTACTCTACTGGATTAGTTGCTTTACATGTGTGATACATGCTCTTGGATTCATGTTACTTACATCATTGTTATATGTGATGTCTTTGGATTTATGTTGTTTTTATCATGGTTATATATATATATATATGCGTTTACCTTTTGGACACACACATATATGGAGGAGGCTATGTTCAGGTATGACATACTGTAGCATCATGCACCATCCTGCATGATTGCATGCTGGGCGATTGACGACTCCATTATTGTTGAGCTCGTCGGCCGGCTACATAGGCCTGCACACAACGTGTTTCACTGCATGGGTAGTGGCACAGCACAGTAGGGTGTGTATGGCAGTAGCTCTGTAGTGCTCCGCTGATCCGCTCATGGGTAGTGTGACTGCAGCGTGGTAGCAGACAGGGATCCCTCCCCGTCATTGCGTACCGGGAGTTGAGAGCGTTACGCTCCCTCACTATGTTTGAGGTAGGAGGATAGGTGTACTCCGACAGCATCCCGTCCACTCGGTCACTCATCAGGGGTAGTGACGACAGAGTGCACGGTGTCACAGCCCTACCTACTCGGTCTCGCCATCTCGTGTGAGACGGCTGACTAGCGTCAGGGGTGACCATGTCATATCGTATCATATGCACAGATTGCATTTATTGTGATTGTTGCATATTGGATGATGCACTTGAGTGACTGCATATGATTGACATGCATACAGGATACATGCTTATTTGCTCTGACTATCTTTGTCTGTGTATGTCCACAGTCATTTGCCCAAGCCTCGCAGGTGAGTACAGTTTATTACAGTTATGCATTTCCTTATTATTCTTGCTATAGATTGTGCTTTATGCATATTGTGGGTTACTACAGTTTGTTTCAACTCTGCATATCTGTAGAACTGTTAGGAGACTATGCCGTAGGTTGTATCGTTAGAGAACTGTACTATTGATCCTATGGTTTAGGAGACTGTACCTTAGGATATTACTGGTAGTTATATATTGCTGTACATGTCTATTGGATTACCAGCTGAGTTCTTTGAACTCACCCCGTTGTTACTACTTTTCAGGGTGAGGCCGTCAGGAGAGATTCCAGTCGCTAGCCCCATTATCGCGAGGATTTTCTTTGTCGGATTATATTTTGCTTTTGCATCTTATATACTTGTATTGTGGGTTTGTATTGTGGACTTTACATTGAACATTCGGGTTTGCTACTTTTGTTTTCCGCTGCGGTTGTATTTCCATTACTTCGTGGATTTGTTTCTTCGATGTAGTGGAGTAGGATGTTTTACATATATCTTCGAGATTCTATATCGTCTTTCCTTATTAGACTGCGTGGATTGATTATAGGTTGAATTATGTGGAATGTTGATATAAACTGCGTGGTTTGTTCTTATTTGTATTGTATTATTCCGGTCGTGTGTGGCCGAGGTATGGAGATATATGTATTCGAGATTCATATTGTCCGCCGTACAGGGGAGATGCTGCCGAAATTTCTTCGGACAGGGACTACCTGGGGCGTGACAATTTATTTGGTATCAGAGCAGGTTTTGTGATACCTACTTGTCGGGTTTCGGATTTACGAGGCTTACTTTCGTAAGCATTTCTCGGTATTTCGGATTGTACGGACTTCCGTCGATTTTCTCGTTTCGGAATTCCGAGGCATTTTGACGAGGTTTTATTAGATCTATTTGGGGGCTATGCAGCGACAGGACATCTCCAGACGGCGATAGGTAAATCAGGTAATTTTATAGTTTTCATACCTGTAGTGATATCTGGGTAACATTTTTCTTTACAGATATGCCACCTACACGTGTACCGGCACCGAGACGTGGGCGGCCACGTAAGAGGCCGTTAGATTCTCCTGAGACAGAGTCTTCAGAGAGGTCTGTTAGGGTTGAGCCTGTCCGTCAGGGGCAGACTCCTTAGGTCATTGTGGGTACGGGTGCTTATCAGACCCCGATAGCTCCGACTTCCGAGGTACCTACCTCGACTGTACCACCAGTGGTACCCCTGTCGGCATATTCGGCACCTCCCCCATCAGTAGTACCCGTAGTATACCCGGCAGCCCCTCTAGCCGCGCCTGCTTCTACGTACTTGGCACCCTAGATACCTGCGCCGGTTACTACATACTCGGTACCTGCACCAGCAGTACCGGTTACATCTTACCCGGTACCGCCCATCGTACCTTTAGTCGTCCCTACTTATGCCTACTCTGTAGTTCCACTAGTGGTTCCTACCCTGTTTATGTGGCAGCACCAGTGGTACCTCTTCCAACCTATCCATCAGTACCACCCATAAGATCAACTCCAGTGATTCTGCCCAGTACCGCAGCGATATCTACGGATATGGTTGTGGCACGAGCATGGATCCCAGCCTTGGCGGAGTTGGTGAAAAGCCAATTCACGCTATTTCGCGGGGAGACTGATCCGAGCGTGGCTCAATCTTGAATAGAGTCTATGGAGCGGACATTCTGTTACATGGCCTACTCCGAGTGGGAGAAGGCTGAGCTGGCTGCTTACCACTTACGAGACGGGGCAGAGATCTGATGGGACACACAGCGCTCGATTATAGGTGAGTAGCATATTACTTGGACGAGATTTAGGGAGGCATTCGAGAGTCAGTATTTCCCCCGGCGTATCAGATGACACGTCGGCGGGATTTCCTGAGTCTTCGACAGAATAACCGCTCAGTGATGGAGTATAATGCCGAATTTAACCGGTTGGCCGGATTCTGTCCTAAGTTGGTTGGCGATGACAGATCTCGTATGCTTTAGCTTGTCCAGGGACTGGACGAGCATCTCCAGGTGTATATTGCCAATTTTGGTCAGTCATCATATACAGAGGCTTTGGATAGAGCTCTTATGATTTAGGCAGCTCAGTAGAGAGCAAATACAGATAAGAAAAGAAAGTAGACTGATCGGACTTACGGACGGATCCAGCAGCCACAGACTACTGGGCAGCAGCAGAGAAATCACCCTCAGATGGGTCAGAGTACTTCTAGGTCATCTGGCCGACCCCAGAAGTCAGGATGCTGTTCATCAGGATGTTCCCGGTCTGCTCAGCAGAACCGGAAACAGTCCACTAGTGACTCTTTTTGCACTAGATGCGGATCCCTAGATCACATCACCTCTGCATGCACCCTGGGACAGTCAGTTTGCTATTATTGCAAACTGCCTGGGCACTTGAGCCGAAACTATTCGCTGAAGGCTCAGCATGTAGCGTCCGGAGTTTCTGTTCCGAGAGGACAGTTTAGTCAGTCCAGGAGATCCGCAGTTTCTTGGGCTTGGTTGGATATTACCGACGATTCGTTGAGGGTTTCTCTAGCATTGTTATGTCGTTGACACGTCTAACCCGGAAAGGCGTGAAGTTCACGTGGTCAGAGGCTTGTGAGACCAGCTTCCAGGAGCTGAAGCGGAGATTAGTATCAGCACCAGTCTTGGTTTTACCTTCTGGTGATGACGGATTCATACTTTATACAGACGCATCTCTTCAGGGCTTGGGCGCTGTTTTGATGCAGCACGGTAGGGTAGTCTCCTATGCTTCCCATCAGTTGAAGGAGCATGAGAAGAACTACCCAGTACATGATTTAGAGCTAGCCGCTATTATCTTTGCTTTGAAGATTTGGCGACATCATCTTTATGGTATTACTTTTGAGATTCTTACTGATCATAAGAGTCTCAAATATATTTTCACCCAGAAGGAACTCAATCTCCGACAGAGGAGATGGATGGAGTTCCTGAAGGATTATGATTGTACTATTAGCTACCATCCGGGTAAAGCTAATGTGGTTGCTGATGCACTGAGCAGGAAGTCCAGAGGGACTTTAGCTTGTCACCGAGTTTTAGTCACGGACTTGATTCAGGGATTCTCCGAGTTGGGCCTTGAGGAGCAGGGACGGACAGAGCAGGGTATTCTTGTTACCATGGTTGCTCAGTCGTCGATCAGGATGAGGATTCGAGAGGCCCAGGCCGGAGATCAGCATTTACAGTTCATTAGCAGCCAGATAGCTTCCGGACAGCAGACCGAGTTTACACGAGATGATAAGGGGATTGTTTATTTCCGAGGCAGATTATGTGTACCTCAGTCTCACCCGGTCATGGAGGAGTTACTTCAGGAGGCTCATCGTTCTAGATTTGCTATCCACCCAGGTGGGACCCGTATGTATCGTGATTTGAGGCGTTCCTATTGGTGGAACGGTATGAAGAAAGACATCGCAGATTTTGTAGCTAGATGTCTTGTCTGTCAGCAGGTGAAGGCCGAGCACCAGAGACCTGCTGGATTACTTCAGAGTATCCCTATTCTCGAGTGGAAGTGGGAGCACATTACTATGGATTTCGTGGTTGGGTTGCCTAGGACTCGTCGAGGCCATGATGCGATTTGGGTAATCATTGATCGATTAACCAAATCCGCACACTTTTTAGCGATCCGGAAGACTGATTCTCTGGATCGATTAGCTGAGTTATACTGTCGAGAGATTATCAGATTGCATGGAGTTCCGTTGAGCATTATATCTGATAGAGACCCACGGTTCACGTCCCGATTCTGGCAGAGTCTGCAGCAGGCCTTGGGCACACAACTTCGTTTCAGTACGGCATTCCATCCGCAGACAGATGGACAGTCAGAGCGGACTATTCAGACATTGGAGGACTTGCTGAGGTCTTGTGTCATGGACTTCGGAGGTAGTTGGGAGGACCACCTGCCATTAGTGGAGTTCGCCTACAACAATAGCTATCATTCGGCTATCCAGATGGCACCGTTTGAGGCGTTGTATGGTAGGCCTTGTCGGACACCCATCCTCTGGGAAGAGGTTGGGGAGGCCCAGCTGATAGGACCTCAGAGAGCTCAGCAGGATGCAGAGTTAGTTCGCACTATCAGACGGAGGATGTTAGAGGCTCAGGACCGTCAGAAGAGTTATGCTGATCAGAGACGGAGACCTCTGGAGTTCTCCATTGGTGATCACGTATTTCTTAGAGTTTCACCCACGAAAGGGGTGAAGAGATTTGGTCTCCGAGGTAAGCTAGCTCCCCGATATATTGGACCATTCCAGATCTTGGAGAGGATTGGAGCAGTAGCTTACCGTCTGGCGCTACCACCATCTCTAGCTGGCATTCACAATGTATTCCATGTATCTATGCTGAGGAGATACATATCCGATCCGGCACATGTTCTGTCAGATATATCTGTTCCTATTCAACCTGATGTTACTTACGAGGAGGTTCCGGTGCGGATTCTGGACCATAGAGAGCGTCAGCTGCGGAACAAGACTGTCCGACTGGTTAAAGTCGGATGGCAGCATCATTCTGACGAGGAGGCTACATGGGAGCTCGAGGATACGATCCGAGCTCGATACCCTCATCTTTTTGCTTGAGGTATGTGGGTTAGAGTTCCTTTCAGCATTTATACTGCATGGTTATATTTCAGTGTTTGCTGTTGGTTAAAGCGAAATTTGGGGACCAAATTTTTATTAGTAGGGGAGGATGTGAGATCTCGGAAAAATTTAAATAAATAAGGTTATTTGGGAAATAGCCTTATAGAATTTTTCCGGAATTTTTAGAAATTTTCTGGGAATTTTTCGGAGCTCATACGGAGGGTTTTGAGGGGATCAACTTTGGGTTCGGATAAAGCCTGTTTAGGATACTCGTTTAAGTGAGGAAATGTGTTAATATATAAATTCATTTCCTTTATTTCTTTTCTCCCCCAAACCCCATCGCCGATCCTTCTCTTTCCCCGATCTCCTCCCCTCTCTGCCCCGACGCGAGCCGACCTCCCCTCTTCTTCTCTGTTCCTCTCTCGCGGATCACTCGACGCCAAGGCCGAAGGAGACTCATCACCGGAGCTCGACGGTGCCGAGGAGCTGGATCTGATCAGGGGGTTCTGTCCGGCGGATTTGGAGGCCGATCGTCGAAGGCGCTGTGGCTAGGGCACGGTGAGAGACAGATCATGCATCGTCTCCCATCGGTAGACCATTCCTCTTCGCTCCTCACGCTGGACACAGTGTGATTACCCTTTTTGCTGGCCGGATTGGACCGAGCGGCATCACCTAGTAGTGATCTTGGAGGCAGGGCATCGCCGGATTGCGTCTCCTTCCACCATCGGCCACCGAAGCTTAGAGAGGTGCCCTAGTCCGGAATTGTGCCACTCGATCATCTGCGAGGGTAAGCTAGACTCAACCGAAACCCGTCTTGTCAATTTCCCTCTTGATTCATCATCGGATTCTTGTTGATTCACGGATCAATGCTCTGTTCTGGTTTGGGAAAGGAATCGGATCACGTTCTTGCTGTTCCCTTGATCAAATCTGATCCTCTTCTCTTTGTGGCTGATTTAGGTCACGGATTGGGTGACACCTCCTGGATACAATCGGTTGAGGTAAGATTAGGGTGTTGTTTGATCTATGATTTCCATGGTGTAATCTAATATGTGATATGTGATCTTCAATCTTAATCTGATCAATGAATTCTAGCTTAATTCATTGCTTCATCCGGTTTATTCCAGTGAGGACCTGTTCTGTGGATTGCTCTATGATCCAACAATATATTGTTTCAACAACAACTCGATTAGAGCAGTGAGGTCCTGTTGTTGTGGTGTTGGGAAGGTGATCGTGAAGTGATTTTAGCAGCAACCTTGATCCAGCAAGCAATAGGGGCTGTGAATCGAGGTATGTGAAGAGATTTTTATACATGTTAATTGTAGATTTTGTGTTGGTTGGAATATTGTGATTAGATTTAATTGCTTAGAGTTAATCTAATGGAAGGAATAGGGTTAAGATAGTTAACCCTAGTCAACCGTTGGATTCCTAATCTAATAGGTGATTAAGGATTAGGTAACTAATCCTAATTAACCATTAGATTAAATTGGGTAGATTGAGGTTGTGTTGTTTAGGATTTTACCCTAATTTAGTATTAGGGATTTTATTTAGCTATTCATTTGGATTTAGCTAAATAAAATATTTATATGTGTTTGACACAGGACGCTGATTCGAGACGGGCGTCTCGACTTCAGATTTGGATTGTACCTTCTATTTGAGGCGGGTACCCTTTGACTTATCTTTTGATACTGCCTTATGATATGTATAGTTTATATATAGTTACTAGTGATAGGTGGTAGATTTATTTCTTCCCTGGTCTTAGCTAGTTGATACCTATCACATGCTTCATCTGTTAGTTGCTTTACTTCAGGATTGGATATTTACCTCTTGCCATGTATATATATGTTCATAGAGATGCATATCTATAGTGCTCTACTCTACTGGATTAGTTGCTTTACATGTGTGATACATGCTCTTGGATTCATGTTACTTACATCATTGTTATATGTGATGTCTTTGGATTTATGTTGTTTTTATCATGGTTATATATATATATATATGCGTTTACCTTTGGACACACATATATGGAGGAGGCTATGTTCAGTATGACATATCATAGCATCATGCACCATCCCGCATGATTGCATGTTGGGCGATTGACGACTCCATTATTGTTGAGCTCGTCGGCCGGCTACATGGGCCTGCACACAACGTGTTCCACTGCATGGGTAGTGGCATTCTGCTGTATCAGGGCTCCACTGGTCCACTCATGGGTAGTGTGACTGCATGGTAGTGGGCAAGGATCTCTCCCCTATGATACAGGGAGTTGAGAGCTTACGCTCCCTCACTATGTTTGAGGTAGGAGGATAGGTGTACTCCGACAAGATCCCGTCCACTCGGTCACTCGTGGTAGTGACGACAGAGTGCATGGTGTCATAGCCCTACCTACTCGGTCTCGCCATCGCGTGAGATACCGACTAGCGTCAGGGGTGACCATGTCATATCGCATCATATGCACAGATTGCATTTATTGTGATTGTTGCATATTGGATGATGCACTTGAGTGACTGCATATGATTGACATGTATACAGGATACATGCTTATTTGCTCTGACTATCTTTGTCTGTGTATGTCCACAGTCATTTGCCCAAGCCTCGCAGGTGAGTACAGTTTATTACAGTTATGCATTTCCTTATTATTCTTGCTATAGATTGTGCTTTATGCATATTGTGGGTTACTACAGTTTGTTTCAGCTCTGCCTATCTGTAGAACTGTTAGGAGACTATGCCGTAGGTTGTATCGTTAGAGAACTGTACTATTGATCCTATGGTTTAGGAGACTGTACCTTAGGATATTACTGGTAGTTATATATTGCTGTACATGTCTATTGGATTACCAGCTGAGTTCTTTGAACTCACCCCGTTGTTACTACTTTTCAGGTTGAGGCCGTCAGGAGAGATTCCAGTCGCTAGCCCCATTATCGCGAGGATTTTCTTTGTCGGATTATATTTTGATTTTGCATCTTATATACTTGTATTGTGGGTTTGTATTGTGGACTTTACATTGAACATTCGGGTTTGCTACTTTTGTTTTCCGCTGCGGTTGTATTTCCATTACTTCGTGGATTTGTTTCTTTGATGTAGTGGAGTAGGATGTTTTACATATATCTTCGAGATTCTATATCGTCTTTCCTTATTAGACTGCGTGGATTGATTATAGGTTGAATTATGTGGAATGTTGATATAAACTGCGTGGTTTGTTCTTATTTGTATTGTATTATTCCGGTCGTGTGTGGCCGAGGTATGGAGATATATGTATTCGAGATTCATATTGTCCGCCGTACAGGGGAGATGCTGCCGAAATTTCTTCGGACAGGGACTACCTGGGGCGTGACAAAAACATACTTAACCTTTTAACGACGTACGTAAGGCTCCCCCTTAGTAAGAGCTCTTTTTAATTCAAATTTTACATTTTGCTTTTTGAATTTTCCTACTCTTCCCTTTTGCCATATATCAAAATAACCAAGGGAGTAAGAAGGAATAGTGATTAATGACCTTAACTTGTTTTAAAATTTTCAAAGAAATGCTTAGAAAAGATAAAGGCTTTTAATACTTAGCTTTTAGGAGTTAATATTATTATAAAACTTTTAGCTAAGTGAAACTTTTAGAAATTAAGTTTGAAAAAGTGACTTTAGCTAAGGAAAATTATTTTGACTTTGAAAATTAACTTAGCTAAATTTGAAAGAAATATTGAAAGGCATAAAAGACTAAGTTTTATTTTGTTAAATTCTTGAAGCCTTTTTGAAAGCCATTTTCTTTATTTCGAAAAGCTTTTTGAACAAGACTAAGTTTAAAATTAAAACACTTTTTCAAAAAATACTTAGCTTAATTTTAAAAGAATCTAAAAGATATTTAGCTAAATTTTGAAAGAAATTAAAAGATACTTAGTCTAGCAAGCTTTTTTTGCAAAAAGAATTGAATTTTGAAAGCACTTAGCAAAGAAGGCTTTAAATTACTTAGTTAAATTTAGAAACCTTGTAAATAATATTTATCAATTTTTCGAAAAAGACTAAGTTTTAAAAGTTTTTTTTTAGAAAAAATAAGCTTGTAAATTTACAACTAAGGCCATTTGCACTTTTAGAAAAATTTGTTAAGTCCTAAAGTCAAGGCATGAGTAACTTAAATTATGCATTTAATTTTCGTGGCCACATATCTAACCAGTTAGCTAATAGCTGATTACCTAGAGAGCAATAGCTTTCACTTGGTTAGTCAAGTTAAGTCAATTGATCTAGTTAGATTTGACTAGGTCTGGATAACTTAACTTGATTAATGCAATGTTGGTTTTTAACGCCCAGACTTACTGCGATGCACAAAAATAAGCATTCTGAAGTCTAGGCTGTACCCTATGCATCTCACACTGTTCTAAGTTCTTCAACCACAAACAAGATAAGCCTAGTGTGCTTGTGAGATGCTTTTACTGAATCTAGGGGAACATGATGTCTAAAGGTAAGCCCTAGGCTAAGTCCAAATTTAGAAAGTCTAATAAAATTAGAATTTTGAAAGCATTATTTTTCCTAAAATTTTAAAAACCAATAAAGGCAAGTTGATTTGACAAAAATAAGTTCTATTCTACTAAACACATTCCTATTTGTCTTCTAAGTGCACTGAACTCTAATTTAGGTAAGGGTTTTATGAATATGTAAGCTAGGTATGATTTGGACTCAACGTAGTTAAGTACAATATCACCCCTAGCTACATGATCCCTTACAAAATGGTGTTTTACTTCTATGTGTTTAGTTATTGAGTGGTGAATTGGATTCTTGGTTAAATTGATTGAGCTTATGTTGTCAATTGAAATTTTAGTGTTTTGATATTCTAGTTGGTAGTCTTTTAGGGTATGCATCATTCATAATAATTGAGATGCACATTCTCCTAGGGCTATGTACTCAGCTTCAGTGGTAGATAGGGCAACACAGTGTTGCTTTCTGCTTGACCAACTTACTAGGCTCTGACCTAGAAATTGACAGCTACCACTTGTGCTTTTTCTATCTAGTTTGCACCTGACATAGTCTAAATTAGAAAAGCCAGTTAAATCAAGGGTGCAAGTCCTAGGGTACCATAGTCTTATATTTAGGGTTCCCTTAATATACCTAAGTATTCTTTTAATATAAGTTAGATGTGACTCTTTTGCACAAGATTGATATCTTGCGCACATATCTACTGCAAAAAGAATGTCCGATTGACTTGTAGTTAGGTACAATAGACTTCCTATCGCACTTCGATAGTATTTCAAGTCTACTGTGTAGGACCGTTGGGCCGTCTAGAAGGGGGGTTGAATAGCCTGAAAAAATAAACAGAAAAGACCCTTCTCGAACTTTCAACAGAACACTTGTATAAAGTAAATTAGCAGTAAATAAAAAGCAGAAAGAAGAGGCTCACAACTTGACTTGGTTACAACCAAGGAGGTTGTTAATCCAAGGAATGAACGTGCACTAAAATATCTCCTTCAGGCGGAGAAGCCTCTTACAGTAGTGAAAGCACAAAAGACAGAAGCTAAACTAGAACAGAAGCGCACAAGTGTTTGGAATGTAAATTTCTGAGTTGATTCTAAGCTTCTGGACCAAGGCTATATTTATAGCCTTGGTCGGGGCGCCTGGAAGGGTTCCGGGCGCCCTGGGGGGATAAATTTTATCCCCCAACATTCAGATCGAGTCAAAGCTCGATCTGGTCAAAATTCAGGTTTCGGGCGCCCGGAAGGGTTCCGGGTGCCCCGGGCTGCTCAGGGCGCCCCGGACTGCTCCGAGCGCCCTGGGTTAGTTTGGGTGCCTCGGACAGTTCCGGGCGCCCCGGATGCTGAGTCAACTCTGGTTGACTTTCATCCGGGTCCTCTGCTCCGGATCCGCTTGATTGGGTGATCTCTGCCATCCGGAAAAGAAATCACCCGAACCCAACTTCCGGTCTTCTCGAGCGGGCTTCCCTCCAGCTTCTCGTCCCTCGGAATCATCGCGTGTTCCCTTCTCGTCCGTCAGCGTACTCATCCGCAGTATTCGTCCCTCGGGCGCACCGCGTGCCGTCCTTCTCGCTAGCTGCGTCTCTTGCTCCCCGAGTAATCTTCCGCTTCGGCTTTCGTCCCTCGGAACCACCGCACGCTTCCTTCTCGTCCGCCGGTGTACTCTTCCGCAGCACCTCATCTCTCGGACTGCCGTCCTTCTCGCTAGCTGCGTCTTCCGCTCGACTACCTATGCTCCTAAGCTCCTGCACACTTAGACACAATGTTAGAAACACACAGGACCTAACTTAACTTATTGATCACACCAAAACAACCTTGGGGTTCCAACAATCTCCCCCTTTTTGGTGTGATCAACCCAAGTTAAGCTAGGGTAAAATAGACATTAAATAAAATTAAGTAAATTAACTTAATTTACAATTAAGGGCAAAATAAGTTAATATTTTGGTCTACCTCCCTCTAGACTTATACTAATCCTTCTCCCCCTTTGATCACAAAAAAATAGGGTTTCAAGAAAAAAAATCTAAGGGTTTAGAAAATTTTGAGATCTTTAAAAATTTACAATAATTTTCACACAAAGAATTTCTGAATAAAATAAGTAAAAAAAAATTCTAACTTAGGCATTTATAAAAAAAATTATTTTCTAAAAGAAACTTGAAGCAGAAATTTTTAATTTCATTATAACCTTTAACTCAAGAAATCTTCTGAGAATTTTTCTAAGTGTTAATGAGAATTTTTTTAAAAAAAATTCTAAGTGAAAAGAATTTTGAAAAATTGTTTGAAAAACTTTGAAAGCATTAATTAATTCTAATTTTAATGCTTTGACAGAAAGTTAATTAAATATTTTTTTCAATATTTTGGCTTCCAGGTCATGGCGATGCACTAGGCCTTCTTGGTTATTGGAGCAACAACCACTTCCTTAGACAAAGCCTCATAAAGAAATTCATTGTTTAATTTTCTCACTAAAAGCGCTAACTTTTATTAATATTTAGATTAAGCAAGATTTAGGAACCCAATAAAGGTTCCAGCTTACTGGGTTGATTAAAAATTTCTTAGGGACATATTTTCTAGAGATATTCCTAATTTGTCCCTGGTGATATCTATAATACCAATTTAAATTATTAAATCTTCTAACATTGGTTTTAGATGAACATGCATAGTTTTTCAAGTTATCTACTTGAATTTTCAAATCATCATTTTCAAGTTTCAATTTTTCATTTGCTAGTTTTAATTTATCTAATTTTTCTAAGGGACAAGACTTGGCTAGAATTACTTTAAAATTTTTATTTTCACTTTCTAATTTGCAGCAATCTTTTGTTAAAAGTTTAACGAACTTAAACATTTTATCGGGAGGAAGAGATCGTACCTGACTTACCTTGTCGATCTCGTTATCCGTTTCTCCCCTGAGTTGCTGCTTTCTTCTGACGAAACTCCCCCTGCATCTATGCTTTTGATGCTTATCTCGGAGGAACTTGAATCACAATCGTTGTCTTGATGACTCGCCATCAGTGCGAGTCCGGAGAATGCTTCGACTTCCGATTCAGACGATGTATCGTCCCACGTCGCTTTTAGGGCTTTGCGCTTTTGAACAGGCTTTTTCCCTTTATCTTTATCCTTGTTCTTTAGCTTAGGGAAGTTGTCCTTGACGTGCCCTTCTTCGTCGCAATGGTAGCAGCGGATCATTCTTTTCTTTCTACCCTGTGGATGGTTAGTTTTTCTAGAATTATATAACTTCTTAAATCGTCTTACCATCATTACCATTTCCTCGTCGTCGAGAGAAGATTCTGACTCAGGCTCGTCTCTCGATGCTTTGAGGGCGATGTTGTTCTTGGGCTCCTTCGAACCTGCACATCTTGATTCGTGCACTTCAAATGTCGAAAAAAATTCTTCTAAAGAAACTTTTTCTAGGTCATTTGAAATATAAAAGGCATCTACTAGTGATGCCCATTTTGAATTTCTCGGAAAGGAATTTAAAGCGTACCTGAGCGAATCTCGATTACTTACCTCTTCTCCGAGATTCGAAAGTTCGGTGATGAGCTCCCGTGTCCTTGAGTGCAGATGTGCAATTGTTTCACCTTCTTCAAGACGGAGGTTGGTGAGCTGGTTGCGAATTAAGTCCTGTCTCGCAAGCTTGGCTTCGGATGTTCCTTCGTGTAGTCCAAGGAACTTCTCCCAAACCTCCTTTGCCGAGTTGTAAGTGCCGACACGGTTGACTTCTTGTGGCGGAAGTATGTTTAGTAGATGGAATTTTGCTTTCTTGTTTGCCACGTACTCAGCCTGCTCTTTCCTTGTCCATGAATTTTTCGCTTTGCCCTCGGGAGCTTCAAAATCGAGTTCCATTGTTAGTAATAAATCAAAATCGGTACCAAAAAATACTTCCATGTGCTTCTTCCATCTTGCAAAGTCCCCCTCGAATTTTGGTGGGTGGATGTTAGATCCGGCCATCTCGTTGCTTCGTTCGGCGGTTAGTCCTCCTGAAGCGTCTCAGCTCTGATACCACTTGTAGGACCGTTGGGCCGGCTAGAAAGGGGGTTGAATAGCCTGAAAAAAATAAACAGAAAAGACCCTTCTCTCAACAGAACACTTGCATAAAGTAAATTAGCAGTAAATAAAAAGTAGAAAGAAGAGGCTCACAACTTGACTTGGTTACAACCAAGGAGGTTGTTAATCCAAGGAATGAATGTGCACTAAAATATCTCCTTCAGGCGGAGAAGCCTCTTACAGCAGTGAAAGCACAAAAGACAGAAGCTAAACTAGAACAGAAGCGCACAAGTGTTTGGAATGTAAATTTCTGAGTTGATTCTAAGCTTCTGGACCAAGGCTATATTTATAGCCTTGGTCGGGGCACCTGGAAGGGTTCCGGGCGCCCTGGGGGGATAAATTTTATCCCCCAACATTCAGATCGAGTCAAAGCTCGATCTGGTCAAAATTCAGGTTTCGGGCGCCCGAAAGGGTTCCGGGCGCCCCGGGCTGCTCAGGGCGCCCCAGACTGCTCCGGGCGCCTTGGGTTGGTTCGGGCGCCCCGGACAGTTCCGGGCGCCCCGGATGCTGAGTCAACTCTAGTTGACTTTCGTCCGGGTCCTCTGCTCCGGATCCGCTTGATTGGGTGATCTCTGCCATCCGGAAAAGGGCTCACCCGAACCCAACTTCCGGTCTTCTCGAGCGGGCTTCCCTCCGACTTCTCGTCCCTCGGAATCATCGCGTGTTCCCTTCTCGTTCGTCGGCATACTCATCCGCAGTCTTCGTCCCTCGGGCGCACCGTGTGCCGTCCTTCTTGCTAGCTGCGTCTCTTGCTCCCCGAGCAATCTTCCGCTCCGGCTTTCGTCCCTCGGAACCACCGCACGCTTCCTTCTCGTCCGTCGATGTACTCTTCCGCAGTACCTCATCCCTCGGACTACCGTCCTTCTCGCTAGCTGCGTCTTCCGCTCGACTACCCGTGCTCCTAAGCTTCTGCACACTTAGACACAAGGTTAGAAACACACAGGACCTAACTTAACTTGTTGATCACACCAAAACAACCTTGGGGTTCCAACATACTGGCTTTCCTTCTAAGTCTGAGTCAATTTTGATATTAGTGGCCATAGGTGTATTAATATTTTTTGAGTTTTCCATTCCAAACTTTTTAATTAACTCTTTAGCATATTTGGATTGGAAGATGTAAATTCCATCTTTTGTTTGCTTTATTTGTAGACCTAAGAAAAAGTTAAGTTCTCATACTAAACTCATTTCAAATTCATTTTCCATTAGGTTTGTAAATTCTTTTAAAAATTTTAAATTTGTTGATCCAAATATTATATTATCTACATAAATTTGGGCTATGAAAATATCTTTTTTTTAAGGATTTCACAAAAAGGGTTGGATCTACCTGACCTTGGTGGAATCCTTTTTCTAATAAATAATTAGACAACCGTTCATACCAAGCCCTAGGAGCTTGTTTTAGTCCATATAGTGCCTTTTTTAGTCTAAATACATGACTTGGATATTCTAAGTCTTCAAATCCTAGGGGTTGACCTACATATACCTCTTCTTTAATAAATCCGTTTAGAAATGTGGATTTCACGTCCATTTGGTATAGCTTGAATCCTTTGTGTGCTGCATAGGCCAACAACATCCTAATGGATTCAAGTCTGGCTACAGGGGCATATGTCTCATCATAGTCTAACCCTTCTACTTGGTTGAACCCTTTGGCTACTTATCTAGCTTTATTTCTAACTATATTGCCCTGATCATCTAATTTGTTCCTAAAAACCCATTTAGTATCTATTATTGTTTTGTTAATGGGTTTAGGTACTAATTCTCATACTTGATTTATTTCGAATTGGGCTAACTCTTCCTGCATCACTAAGGTCCAATCTAGGTTTGGTAGGGCCTCATCTAAAGTTTTGGGTTTAATCTTGGAAATAAGGGCTATCTAACTTAGGTTCCTATATGATGACCTAGTTCTGACTCCTTGAGTTGGATCACCCAAAATTTGGTCGGATGGGTGATTTGTACTTGTTCTAGTTGGCCTTATATTTGAGTTAGTAATTGGTTCTTGAGAGTCACTAGGTTTAAGTGTGTTTTCTTCATCTTCTATATTTCTTGAGTTAGCGTTTTCTGGATTATTATCTTCATTTATTATATTGGGTAGATTATTTCATCAAATATTACCTTTATTGTTTCTTCGACTTTTAGGGTATTTTTGTTGTATACTCTATATGCCCTACTGGTTGTGGAGTACCCTAAAAATATTCATGAGGTTGTTTTTGATGAAAATTTTCCTAAGTAGTCTTTAGTGTTCAAGATGAATACTTTACATCCAAACACTTTTAGATAGTTTAAATTAGGGATTTTATTATAGTATATTTCATAGGGTGTTTTATTTTGAAATTTGTTAATTAAAATTCTATTTTGTATATAACATGCTGTATTAATTGCTTCAGCCCAGAATTAATTAAATAAATTGTATTCGTTTAACATGGTCCTAGCGACTTCTTGTAGGGTTCTGTTTTTATGTTCTACTAGACCATTTTGTTGGGGGTTCCTAGGGCAAGAGTATTCATGTTTATACCCATTAATTTCATAAAATTCAGTAAAGTTATGATTTTCAAATTCTCCCCCATGGTTACTTCTGATTCTTTTTATTTGAGTGCATTTTTCATTTTCTATTAATTTACAAAAGATTTTAAATATTTCAAAAGTTTCATCTTTAGTTTTTATAAATTTTACCCAAGTAAATCTTGAGTAGTCATCGATTATTACTAAGCAATATTGATTTTTTGCTTAGAGACTTGGCTCCATGCGAATCAAACAAGTTTAGGTGAAGAAGCTCAAGTATTGAAGTTGTTCTATTTAGGTTGGTTAACTTATGATTTGACTTGGTTTGTTTACCTTGTTGTCAAGCATCACGTGTTGAGTTATTAATGAATTTAAATTTGGGTAGACCTCTAACTAGATCATTTTGACTCATTTTTTAAATGAGTCTAGTATGAGTGTGACCCAGTCTCCTGTGCCATAACTCAATTTCCTCATGTTGTGTCAGGAGACACTTTGTTGAGGATGTTGGTAGGTTAATTGTGTAAACATTATTTCTCCTAATGCCCTTAAGTATGATTTCAGGGTTATAAGCATTTTTAATTGTACACCCAGATTTGGTAAAGTTAATTAAGTAACCACTATCACATAATTGGCTGATGCTGAGTAAATTAAAATTAAAATTTTGAACTAATAAAACTTTTCGTATAATAAAGTCTTAATTGAGTTCGATGTTACCTCTTCCGATTACCTTAAGTTTACCATCGTTGCCGAATCCAACTGAGCCTAAATTCTTTAATTTGAGCTTTGTGAACTTTAATCTATCTTCAGTCATATGTCTGGAGCATCCACTATCTAACATCCATTGATCCAATTCCTACACATAAAGTATTTGAATGAGAATCATTTTGATGAAAAGATAGTTCAATTGGAGTTAGCTCCCTAATAAGTGATTGTGAGATGATTTATTGATTTAATCTAATTGGATTTAAATAGGTTTTTAAAAGATTTTTTTAAAATGATTTTTAAATAAGTTTTTAAAAGATTTTTTTAAAATGATTTTTAAATAAAATTTTAAAAGTTTTTTTAAAATGATTTTTAAATAAGTTTTTAAAAGGTTTTAAAAATGATTTTTAAATAAGTTTTTTAAAATGATTTTTAAAAGATTTTTAAAAAATGTTTTTTAAATAAGTTTTTAAAAGATTTTTAAAATGATTTTTTATTTTTTTTTAAAATGATTTTTAAAAAAGTTTTTAAAAGATTTTTTTAAATGATTTTAAAATAAAATTTTAAAATGATTTTTAAATAAGTTTTTAAAAGATTTTTTAAAATGAATTTTAAATAAGTTTTTAAATGATTTTCAAATGGATTTTAAGATAATTTTTAAAATAATTTTTGAAAGGTTTTTTAAAATAATTTTTTTTAAATAATTTTTTAAATGATTTTCAAATGGATTTTAAGATAATTTTTAAAATAATTTTTGAAAGGTTTTTTAAAATAATTTTTTTTAAATAATTTTTTAAATGATTTTCAAATGGATTTTTAAGATAATTTTTGAAAGGATTTTTAAATGATTTTAAATGATTTTTAAAAGATTTTAAAAAGAGTTTTTAAAACATTTTTTAAATAAGTTTTTAAAACATTTTTTTGATTTTAATTATTAATTTAATTTTTATTTATGAATTTGATTTAATTTTTAATTTTTAATTTGATTTAATTTTAATTTTTAATCCTTAGTCATCTCACCCGATCTAAATTTCAAATCAGGCAATCCTATAATTTTGTGAGATGAGTTGAGTTCAATTGTAGGGTTTGGGTTAACTTTGTGTTAGATTCAAGTTTAGTTTTGGGCTCAACAAATAGACATTCGTTGGATAAACTTCTGGGCTATGGTGAGTTACTTGGACATCATTAAAGTAACCATGTCTTCGAGGTTTTCCAAATAGTCCTATCTGTTGGTCCCTTTGGAGGCCGGCAAGAGAGGAGGGGTGAATTGCCCTGAAAAAATAAAACTGACCTTTCTCGGATTTTCAACTACTAATCGAACTTGTAAAAATAGAAGAGACTAATTAAACAGAATTTAAACCGACACAGAGAGTTTACTTGGTTTGCAATCAGGGGATTGCTAATCCAAGGCAAAGATGGCACACTATTTGATTCTCCTCTGGGCGGAGTAGCCTCTTACAGTGTTGACAGTACAAAAGAATAGAAAGCACAGAGAAATTGATTACAAGTTAGTTGAATTGACTGTGCAGATCAGTGCTATATTTATAGCACTGGTCGGGGCGCCCCGAAGGGGTTTCGGGCACCCTGGGGGGATAAAACTTTATCTCCCAACGTTCAGATCGCGTTAGAATTGATCTGGTCAAAAACTTCATCCCGGGCGCCCGGAAGGGTTCCGGGCGCCTCTGGTTGCTCCGGGCGCCTGGGATGGTTCCGGGCGCCCCGAGCCTTAAAGTCAACAGAAGTTGACTTTTTCATCTCCGATTCAGCTCGTCTCGGTCCGGGTCTTGTTCGCTCTAGCTCCGCTAGCTTGGGTGATCTCAGCCATCCGGAATAGGGCTCACCCGAACCCAAGTTCCGGCCTTCTCCTCGAGCATCCTTCCTTCCCGTTTTCTCGTTCCTCGAACTTCGCGCACGTTCTTCTCGTCCACCGGTGTACTCTTCCGCGATCACCTTGTCCCTCGGACGCACCGAGCCTGTCGACTCTCTCCCTGTGCCGTCCTCTCACTACCCGCATCTTCCGCTCGACTTCCTAAGTTCCTAAGCTCCTGCACACTTAGACACCAGGGTTAGACAAAATAGGACCTAACTTAACTTGTTTGATCACATCAAAACACCTTGGGGTTCCAATAATCTCCCCCTTTTTGATGTGAGTAACCCAAGTTAAGCTAGGATAAACAAATGCAATAAAAGCAGTTAATTTGCAATTAATTTGCAAATAAGTCTTAAGATTTTTAAAATGTACCTCCCCCTAGACTTAACATATTTAACATTTTTCTCCCCCTTTGATCACATAAAAAATGGGGTTCCCTTTAACAAGTCTAAGGTAAAAAAAATTTCTTCCGAAACACTCCTTTTAAATATGCAAATAAGTCCAGAATTCTTTTTATTAATTTGAGAACATTTTCAAAAGTTTTTGCAAAAATGTCTAAGTAAAGACACTTTTCAGAATAGTTCTTTCGAAAATTTTCATAAAAAAAATTTAAGTAAAACATTTTTTAGAGAAAAATCATTTGTGTTAAAAAAAATTTCTTAAAATTTAAGTTTGAAACTTATTTCAACATTTCCTAAAAAAAATTTCCATAAAAAAATTCTAAGGCATTTTTTTAAAAAACTAAATATTTTTGAAAATATTTTCTAAAACAAATTGAATAACCCTTTAAAGCATATTTGCAACAGAAACATTTTCTAAGTTAAACAAAAATTTCAAAACAAATGTTTAACAACTTTTAAGTATTATTTAATTCTAACTTTAATACTTTTTCTAGAAAGTTGATTAAATATTTGATTTCAGTATTTTGGCTTCCAGGTCGTGGCGAGGCACTAGACCTTCTTGGTTATTGGAGCAACAACCACTTTCTTAGACAAAGCCTCATAAAGAAACTATCTGTTTAACTTTTTTGCTGAAAAATACTAAGTTTAATTTAAAATTTTAAGTTAAACATGTTTTCGGAATCCAATAGAGGTTCCTACCTACAGGGTTAATTAAATATTTTCTAGGTACATAGGCCTTTGACATTTTTCTAATTTGATTTTGGTGAAACCTATAATACCAGTTTAGTCCTCTATAATTTTTAAAAGCAGAACCATTTGAACCGTTGGACTTTTTCAGCCTTACTATTTCTTCTTTTAGTTTTTCATTTTCAATTTTCAATTTTTCAAAATCCTCTATAAGACATGATTTTGCCAAAATTCTTTTTGTTTCTAAAATTTCATTTTCTAATTTGGTATTTTTATTTTCTAATTTATACATGGATTTTTCCATTGCCTTAATACTAAAGTAAAGTTGATCAGGGGGTAAGAGAAATACCTCACTTACCATATCAGACTTGAAGCCTGAATCTCCCCCTGCTTCGCTACTTTCATCTGAGGTCGCTCCCCCTTCATCGATGCTGTGTTTTGATGTTCTTTGCCCTTCGTAGCTTGCCATCAGTGCTATCTCAGCATATTCTTGAATCTGGGACTCAGATGAAGAAGTGTCGTCCCCAGTAGCTTTTAGGTTCTTGTGCTTCTTGGGAATCTTGCCTTTGTCCTTCTTTAGTTCCGGGCAATCTTCTTTTAGGTGTCCTTTCTTTTGACACTGGTAGCAACGCATCCTTTTTCTATTTCTTGGATTCTTTTTATTCTGCATTTCTTTAAATTTATTATATCTAAAAAACTTTTTAAAGTTTCTTACCATGTAAGCTTCCTGATCATCTTCTGAGTCTGACTCGGGTTCATCCCTTTTGGTTGCATTTAGTGCGATCATCTGGCTTGATTCCTTTGTTCCTGCACACATGGTTTCATGCAATTCAAGAGTGGAGAACAGTTCTTCTAAAGTACTTACCTCCAGGTCTTTTGAAATGTAGTAGACGTCAACGATTGATGCCCATTCTGAAGTTCTGGGAAACGCGTTGAGTGCGTAGCGTATAGTGTCCCGATTTGTTACCGTTTCTCCGAGGTTCTCGAGACCAGTAATTAGTTCTTTTACCTTCGCGTGTAGATTGGCTACCTTCTCACCTTTTTCCAGACGGATGTTCATCAGCTTGTTCCGAAGGATGTCTCTTCTAGCGAGCTTCACTTCGGATGTGCCTTCGTGGAGTTCCAGGAACTTCTCCCAGAGTTCTTTAGCAAATGAATAGCTTCCGATGTGGTTGACCTCTTGAGGTGGCAACACGCTCAGCAGGTGATATTCCGCACGGCTGTTCGCTACAGACTCATTCTGCTCCTTCTTTGTCCAATGACTCTCTTCTTTTTCTTCTCCATCTTGATTCATCGGAGCTACAAAACCATACTTTATAATAAACCGAATTTCAAAATCAGTTTTTAGGAATACCTCCATACGTCGCTTCCAGTCTGCGAAGTCCCCCTCGAATTTTGGTGGAAAGATGCTTGGTCTGGTCATCTCGTTGCTTTGATCGCCGGTTAGTCCTCCTGAAGCACCTTGCTCCGATACCACTTGTTGGTCCCTTTGGAGGCCGGCAAGAGGGAAGGGGTGAATTGCCCTGAAAAAATAAAACTGACCTTTCTTGGATTTTCAACTACTAATCGAACTTGTAAAAATAGAAGAGACTAATTAAATAGAATTTAAACAGACACAGAGGGTTTAATTGGTTTGCAATCAGAGGATTGCTAATCCAAGGCAAAGATGACGCACTATCTGATTCTCCTCTGGGCGGAGTAGCCTCTTACAGCGTTGACAGTACAAAAGAATAGAAAGCACAGAGAAAATGAATTACAAGTTAGTTGAATTGACTGTGCAAATCAGTGCTATATTTATAGCACTGGTCGGGGCGCCCTGGGGGGAATAAAACTTTATCCCCCAACGTTTAGATCGCATTAGAATCGATCTGGTCAAAAACTTCATCTTGGGCGCCCCGGGCTGCTCCGGGCGCCCGGAATGGTTCCGGGCGCTCCGAGCCTTAAAGTTAACAAAAGTTGACTTTTTTGTCTCCGTTTCAGCTCATCTCGGTCCGGGTCTTGTTCGCTCCAGCTCCGCTAGCTTGGGTGATCTTGGCCATCCGGAATAGGGCTCACCCGAACCCAAGTTTCGGCCTTCTCCTCGAGCAGCCTTCCTTCCCGGTTTCTCGTCCCTCGAACGTCGCGCACGTTCTTCTCGTCCATCGGTGTATTCTTTCGCGGTCACCTCGTCCCTCGGACGCACCGAGCCGGTCGGCTCTCTCCCCGTACCATCCTTCTCGCTAGCCATGTCTTCCGCTCGACTTCCTGTGTTCCTAAGCTCCCGCACACTTAGACACAAGGGTTAGACAAAACAGGACCTAACTTAACTTGTTTGATCACATCAAAACACCTTGGGGTTCCAACACTATCCACTGAACTTAATACAAAACCTTTGTCTAACTGGTTAGGATTTATAAAGGGTAGCTTTGGTTAGTTCCACTTAGCCAAATGCACCAGGTTGAAGCCATATCTTCCTAGACATGCATAGACTAAACTTCCCTAACGTACTATCATCCAAAATTTCACCAGTACCATAGGTCAAGTTAACCTTGTTCCCTTTCTAATTAGTTCTAATTACCCTGCCGAGTAGCTTGGTTTGGGTTACCCTGTCGGGTAGGTTATTTTTGGAGGTGTCAGCTATTTTGAAGCCTCCTCCTATATTGTTGATTTACCTTTTATGATTTAATTTATAACTTAGATTTAAGTTTTTAATTTAATTTAATTTAATGTTAATTTAACTTAATTTAATTTTTAATTATTTTCTTTTGATGATTTATCTTTTTATTAATACAAATTTTCTTTTGGCTCCCCCTAGATCATAGCCTCGATATGGTCTATCAAGGTAGTGTACTTGATCCTTGGGGACCCAATATTGACCAAGTCCAACTTGATTAACTAAGTTGGACTTAGGTACCCATGCTTGGACTATTTTACTATTTGGTTTGTTCACTAAAGATAAATAAGATCAAAATTTTCTATTTGCTTTGAATCCAAGTCCGGATCGGTTATAAACAACTTTTTATTTTCCAAGAATCAGATCAAGATTCTTAGAACCCAAAGTGAACCGTTCCAACGTAGTCTTCAAATCCTTGACTTGACTTTTCAAGCTAGAATTCTCTTCCTTAAGTTTTTGGACTTGAGTTGAGGTTCCAGTCTGAACAGATTCAGTCAAGGATTCGTTATTAGTCGCTTCTTTAAGGGATGTTACCTCCTTTAGAAGCGACTTGATCCGAACTTTGGACTTAGTTGCTTTATGCATTAAATATTTAATTAAACTGTAAAGATGATTCATACTTATAGAGGGGTTTGGCCCTTCGGAAACGGATACGGATCCGTGGTTTCTCTCGGACTCGGCTTCCGATTCGTCCTCGCTTCCGGATTCGTCGGTGTAGTCCCAGGCCGTCAACGCGAGAAAACTCGTCTACTCGAGTTCTTCGTCATCTTATTCCTCGAAAGAGGACTCGTCCCTCGTTGCCTTCAGGGCCTTCTTTGGATTGGATGACCTTTCTGACATCCTTTTTGTCGAAGCCTTTCTTTTTGTAGAGTTTCATTACCAGGTTGACGATTTCGGTTGTGAGCTCGTCGTCATCATCGTCCGAATCTAGTTCTTCTTCTGACTCCGGTTCGGTTCTGTGTTTTGTTTTCGATTCGCGTGCTCTTCCTGTACCTGCAACTAAAGCCAACCCTTTCTCAGCAGGGCGTGCATTAATCTGCTCATGCAACTCAAATTCGGAGAATAACTCATCTAATTTAATGCAAGAAAGATCCTTAGAAACCTTGTAAGCATCTACCATTGATGCCCACAAGGTGTTCCTCGGAAAAGCGTTCAGAGAGTACCTGATTATGTCCCGGTTCTCCACCTTTTGTCCGATCACATGAAGGCCGTTAAGTAGATCTTGTATCCAGGCGTGGAGTTGGGTAGCCGTCTCACCTTCTTGCAATTTAATATTGTATAATTTATTAAAAATTAAGTCCCTCTTACTTACCTTGGTGTCGGAGGTCCCTTCATGAAGCTCGATCAGCTTCTCCCATAGCTCCTTGGCGCTCGAGAATGAGTTGACGTGGTTTAGCTCCTCCTTCGTCAATCCGCATTGGAGGGTGCATTTTGCTCTAGCATTCTGCTTCCACCTTCTTGATTAATGCTGCATCCCAATCTTCGCAGGGTGTTGGTTTGCCATCTCCGTCAGTTGGTAGTTCAAATTCGGTCTTAACGATCATCCACATCTCGAACTAGATCTTCAGGAAGTTCTCCATTCTGCCCTTCTAGTAACCGAAGTCCTCTCCAGTGAAGAGGGGGGAACGGACAGTGCTGTAGCCTTCTTGTTGGGCCATTTAGATCTGACACAGAAAAATAACAAAAGAATATCTTAGGACTTGATCCTGGATTAGTAGTACGGTATGAAAATAAGGGTAATTACGTTCTCGAGTGGTGTTGCACCGACTTTGAGAAAAGAGTTCGATAATGAAAAGAACTTGATCAGAAAATAGCAATTATGCTAATTCCAATCGACTTCGAAAAATAGAAAACACCACGAAAGAAATGTGTGATTGGTGGTTGCACCAGATCAACGCTACCCCACTCTGATACCAATTGTTGGATCGAAAGCGCTAGAGGGGGGGGGGGGGGGGAATAGCGCTCGTGGCTTTCACCCGTTTCGGATTTGTAAAACGATTAGGCACAGCATAAATAAATAAACGAATACACACAGAGGACCAAGGTGTTTACTTGGTTCGGAGCCTGTGGCGACTCCTACTCCAAGGCCCGCGATCGTAGATCACTTTCAGTGGGAAATCACTATTAATCCGAAAAATCTTTTACAATTAAAGAGTACAAGTGCTAAATAAGGAAATAATACCGACAATACAAGAATTGAAGAAACGAGGTTGTCAGTTGTCGGTGTAACAGCGCGTGGTGGAAGCGTTCAGAGAGCGTTCAAAAGCACCGGTTGTTCTGTTCGAGAGTGATGATTAGGCTGCTTCCCGAGGCTCCTTTTTATAGGCTCTGTAAGACTGATCTGGATCCCCAAGTCTCGGGATCAGGTTTGACCCGAGGTGGATCGGTCGACCGATACCCGCGTTCGGTCGACCGATCAAGCGATCTCCTCCTATCCGATCTGCCCGATCTGCTCGCTTCGCTTCAATCTGGTCAAGCCTTATCCTCGGTTCGATCGACCGAAAACCTGATTTGGTCGACCGATCCCCTGGTCGAGCCCGATCCATTCGTTGCAAGTCTGATCTGCTACTTTGGGAGTTCGGTTGACTGATAACCCTATTCAGTCGACGGATAACCCTGTTCGGTCGACCGATCCCGGTTAATTCTGACCCTGCACAGAAACTGTTAGAAATGTTCTACTGTAAAATAGAGTTAGAATATAACAGAGAATATATAGGTGAGTAAATTGACAGTCTTCGAACTACCCGGTTTTGACTTCGGATTTCTGACCGGAAATCTTAGGTCGAACCGACGCCTACTGTTCCCTCTTCCAGGGAATGCGTCCTCACCTATTCCCCTCAGGAGAGATTACCTGATGTCAGTTCGGTCCTTCAAATCGACTGGACTTTCTGCCTAGAGTTACCACCCCCTAGGACCTAGGGTTACCGCTGTTAGAATGTATACTAAAAGCCTAGCTTTTGGTATAAAACATTTATCTAGAAATAAGAATCACATTGGTCAAATGTCTACATTTGTGATAAATGTAGTTGTTCAATTAATTTATACTGTAGATAACATAGTATGTGGTGCTACATGCAGAAGATGATGTTATCAGTACCTTATAAATTATAAACAGTAGCTCACGACCAAAATGGAAAGGAACAAACCATTAGAAGGTCGTAGTGTAATTAGGTATCAGTTTATCTTGACTGTATAATTACACTAGTACACTTAGAGTGTATTGAGTAGGACCATTTGAGGTCGTTTCTTTTATACTGACTTTATAAAGAAACAATGACCTCGGTTATTATGGAAGTGTGTGCTCTTAATCCTAATATAATAACAAGCACATATATTTGATATTTATTTCTTTAATTTATCAATGGGTGAGATTTAGTTCGATGAATCAATAAGCCCGATAAGTTGGGAAATGGTATCACTTATAGTGTGTGTTGTTGATTATAGAAGGAAACTGTGTCCTAGAGATACTAGGTTGATAATGTCCTCAAGAGGAGCTCATAAGGATTGTCATGTTAAACTCTGCAGGTGGACCTAGTTCGACATGACAATAAGGTTGAGTGGTACTACTCTTGGACTTAGATATTAATTAAATGAGTTGTCAGTAACTCACTTAATTAGTGGACATTCGATATCTTAAACACAGGGAGACTAACACACTCATAATAAGAAGGAGCCCAAAAATGTAATTTGGGATTGGTGCGGTAGTTCAATAATAGTTCTCTAGTGGAATGAATTATTATTGATAAAATTAAGTAGTGTGTTCGGGGCGAACACGGGATGCTTAATTTTATCGGGAGACCAAAACCAATTCCTCCTCTCGGTCTCTATCGTATCCTCTTATTTAAAGAGTACTATACCCACCTATACCCACCTTCTATACCCACCAATAGGGGGCCGGCCAAGCTAGCTTGGGAACCAAGCTAGGGCCGGCCTAGGTATAAATTGGGGTGGCCGGCCCTAGCTTGAACCCAAGCTAGTGGGGCCGGCCAAATTAAATTGAAAAGGAATTTTAATTTTAATTTTTATTATGTGGAAGAAATAATTTATTAAAGAGAATTAAAATTAAAATATCTCTCTTATTAAAGATCTACAAAAGATTAAAGAAAGAGATTAGATCTCTTTCCTTATTTGTAGATTGGTGAGATATTTTATTTTCTCTTTAAAATTATCCACATGTTGATAAAATTAAAATTATAGAAATTTATTTTTATCAACCATGAAGAGATTTTTAAAGAGAAATTTTAATTTTTAAAATTTCCGGAAACAAATTAGGAAGTTTTAATTGTTGATTAAAACTTGTCTAATTTACCTCTTTTGATGTGGCCGGCCATTAGAGATTAATTGGGGAAATTTTATTTTATTTTTCTCAATTAAATCATGTCAAGGGAATTAAGGAAATTTTATTGTAATTAAATTTCCTAATTTGCCTAGGCCAAGGAATATAAAAGAAGGGGTGAGGGTGCCTTCATGAGACACAACATCTATTATTTCTCTCCCTCTTTTATTCCTTGGAGTGGCCGGCCATCCTCTTCTTCTCTCCCTCTTTGTGGTGGCCGAATCTCTCAAAGGCTTGGAGCTCTTGTGGCGGCCGGATACTACTTGGAGAAGAAGAAGAAGAAGAAGGAGAGAAAGCTAGCATCTCTTGGAGCTTGGTTGGTGTTTTGTTCTTCATCCTTGGTTAAGCTATTTGTGGCCGAACCTTGCTAGGAGGAGAAGAAGGTGGTTGGTGGTTTCTTATCTCGGAAGATCGTTGCCCACACAACGTCCGAGGTTAGAAGAGGAATACGATAGAAGATCAAGAGGTTTTTCTACAAGGTATAACTAGTAATTTTTCTTTCCGCATCATACTAGTTATTTATGGAAATAATACCAAATACAAGAGGCTTACGTTCTAGTATTTCGAATATGTTTTTTGATGTTGTGTTCTTTTGTTTTATTTTTCCTTGTGGTTTGATTGTTCTTTTCGGTTAACCTAAAGTTATTTTAGGAAATTAAATATTAGCTTTCTATAAAAGGTTTTGTCTAGTCGGTGGTGGTTGCTCCCATATCCAAGAAGGTCGTGTGTCTCGCCACGTCAGTACTGGGAACCAATTATGGAAATTAATATTTAATGGAATTAATAACTTAAGGTGATTTGGGTCGAACGTGTTAATTTTCGCAGGAGATCCAAGTCAAAACCTAAAAGAACAAATAGATTAAGTTTTGGATTAAACGTGTTAAGTTCCGCAGGCGATCCAAAATTTAATTTAAAAGGACACATGGTAGCTAGGAAAAGGTTCAGACTTTTGTACAAAATTTTTGTACAGTGGAACCTCTAGGCTTTCCCAGTAGCAACCAACATTTGGTATCAGAGCTAGGGTTTTGCCTCTGTGTATTTGGTATTAGTTTAATTATGCACATGTCATACATAATTTAGGCAGGTTAATAGTAGGATGTGCTAACTTTGTGGATGCAGGATCCAACTATTATGACTTATAGTTATTATGTGTGTGATTGGACCCTTGGGCATGTCAAGGGCATTTTATTGTGTGTGCATGATTGTATTATAAAATACAGCAGGAGCTGTATTTAGTTTTATTAGGATTTTATTTTTGATCTAGTTACATGTACATTCCTTTTATGGAATATAAGATCGATGGATGTAAATTTTATTTTATGTTCGATCTAGTTTACATGTACATTCCTTCGAGGAATATAGGATCAAAATGTAAAATTTTATTTATGTCGCGGATCGAATCTTGCAAAGCGTGGAACCTTCTAAGGACCAGAGGCGCAGCGGAACTAGGAGCAAGATAGATGCGACAGCTAGACCCGGTGGCAGTGGCCAAATATGACAGTAGCTTGGGATGACAACACACGGAGGACAACAAGAGATAAAAGCCATAATAGTTGAAAATTAGATTTTCTATTTATTGCTTTTATATTGTGCTGTGTGTGCATGTTAGTTTACATATTTAGTAGGCTAGCATAGTTAAAATTCCTCATTTATAAATAATTAAGTGGGAGAGGGATTTTTAAGTAAATACCATGGTCTCCATTACTGGTTTGTAAGTGATGCAAACAAGCTTGCGCGTTGGCTCTGAGTGCCTTCCTCCATAACGGATGAGCTTGTTTGTGGATCACTAGAACAGACTTCCATTTTTGGATGACTATAGGAAGTTAAGTAAGAGCGTGTGATCTTCCCCAACGGAAGGGGCATAATCTTATTAATGGAATTAGTGTCAAGTAATGGTATACACTTAGACACATCTAATAGTATCCTCCCCATCGGAGTCACTACTATTATTTGTGTGACCAAATGATACCAACTATTAATTTTATTTGTCAAAAAGTTAGGTTGATAAGATAATAAAATTAATGGGTTAAAACCCTCCTTTTACAAATGTGGAATTTGTATACGTCCACACTAACATGGCATGCAAAATTCACGGTGTTTGAGGTGTTGGTGAATTTAAATAATATTGTTTGAGGAATCAATATATTTTTAAATTCAAAAGTTTTTGACCAAATATTTGATCAAAGACAGATCAACTATTAATTTTATTCGTCATAGAGTAAAGTTGACGAGATAATAAAATTAATGAATAAAATCTCCTCTTCGATTTTGTATACGTCCACACTATCGTGGCATACAAAATTCATGGGGATTTTTAAGGAGTTGATCTTGACCAAGTGTTTTTTGTGATTCTTAGGATTTAAAATGTTTGTCAATCCCCTAGTAGCCATACTATAAGAAAGACTTAGTAATCCCAATTGTAATGATTGGAAATAGGACTTGGACATTAAGGTAGACTGTCTTCTTAGAACTAAGAACAATATAGGTGTATTTAATTCATTAGTTGAAACATGTTTAGTGGTGTTATCTACCAGAACCTGGAGTGTAGATACAGATGCCATTAATCATGTCCGTAATTCATTGCAGAGTTCCAGGAAACCCGGCAACTAAATGAAAATTAAAACACCGTCTACATGGGCACTACTGTAAAAATGGTAGCTGTTGTAGTGGGAGAAGTTTATCTTTTGATAAGAATAAAATATGAATTTTTGAGTAATTGTCTTTACGCACCAAGTTTAGAAAGAACTAGTTTTCAGTTTCTAAACTATTCAAAGAACTTGATATTCTGCCTCTTTTAAATAACAAAGTTGTTATTAAGAAAAAGAGGGAAGTTATCTATTCTGATACGTTGGTTGGGAATTTATAAATCCAATAACTCTCACGATGTAACAAATGGAAATTAGTAACACATCTTCTAACTTTAAGAGAAAGTAACCTTCGAAAATGAACCAATTATATCTTTGGCTTCTAAGGCTAGGTTATATTAACTTGAGTAGGATTCATTGGTAGCTGATGAACTTTTGGGTTCATTAGTAGTGGAAATCTTTCCAACCTACGAGTCTTACTTGGAAGGAAAAATAACCAAAAAACTTTTAAGTCTAAGGGGTAAGGAGTCAAAGATATATTGGAATTGGTTCATTCTGATTTGTGAGCATCCAGGCAAGAGGTTGTTTCAAATATTTCATCTATTTTATAGACAACTTGTAACGACCCACCTTCTGGGTATTGCTGTAAGGCCGGTCGCTACAATTTCTGCTGTCTATATGCTGTGCAGAAAACTGAGTTTATTAAAATTTTGCTAATCTAATTGCTGGGAACGCTGAAACTGGATGTTCTACATGTACCTAATAATTGTACACCTGCTAGGGGAGGTATTTACCACTGATACCGGACTTCTGATCGGTCCACGGACCGGTCCACTGACACTGGCATGGGGAAGAACCTTTGGATCTGTCGACTAACCGATCCATGATTCACTAGAGTTTCTGTACGCACATGGATCGGTCTGCCGACCGATCCAGGACCTCACTGATCGGTCGGACTGACCGATCCAGTGGCTCACTGATCGGTCAGCTGACCGATCAGTGGTGTGCTGTTCACGATCCAACCATCGGGATTATTTCTGTTCGCGGCTGAATCGATCTGCCGAACGATCCAGCTGCGAACAGAGAGTTATGACTGCCGAAACCAGCTCCCTGATCGGTCTACCGACCAATCCGAGACCCCCTGATCGATCTGCTGACCGATCAGGGGTTTCTGATTTCGTATCAGAAACTCTGATATCAGCACTGATGCGTGCCAAAATCATTATACAACACTATAAAAGCTAAATGAACATTCTACTAGGTAATGGCTAACATACTAAACATGGTGTGAGATATGATTCATTACTTCATGACAAGTAACCACGCTAAGTGCAGAAAAACAACTAACAATGTTCTGATAGATAACTCTCTAAAGTTGTAAGGCAGTTAACTTGCTAAATATTCTAAAACATAAGATAAACTTGCTAGATCCCTTAGATCTTTATTCCAGGTTCCTCCCACACACATCTTGATCTGCATTGCCCTCCAGCCTCCACTAGTCCACTTTTCTTTTACCTGTATCTGCAGTATAAGAAAAGTAGCATCTGTAAGCTAAAAAGCTTAGTAAGAAACCATCTACCTCACAAAAACATGCATACGATGCAGATATGATTTTCAAAGCATGCTATTTGAAATATACTGTCTAGGCTAAACATGGCATGGCATGTGATCATACAAGCATAGCAATCGAGAACTGAACACAAGCTATCATACTTGCGAAAATAGACCTGAGCATGAAAACCGAAAACAAATCATGGAACTGAACTAAACTGATCATGATCTATACTAAACTAACTGAGCTGGTACTGAAACTAAGCTGAACTCACATAACTGATTGTGAATTTGAAAAGCTATACATATAATAAGTGAAAATACTAAACATGCTGCTGATGGGCCCTGACAACTGTACTTGCTATGCGCGCATCCCTATCCAAACCCGGGATTGCAAGTTCCGAATCTAGTAGGGTTTACTAGGTTAGCTAAACCTAGGGACGACTATGGGAGTCCAGCCCAGTGGATATCTAATCCAGTATAGTACCACTGCTAAAAGTAAAATACTGAATGCTATATACTTATTTTGCTGAATCTAGGTTATCTGAACCTAGAACTAGGTTGTCTGAACCTAGAGGCGACTGTGGGAGCCCACCCATTGGACTGTAGTCCTACATAAGTCGAAATAAACTAATTTGATGTTTTAAATGCTTTTAGTGCATTTAATAAGTTATTTAAACTGTCTATTACTGAGCTAGACATTTAATCGAGCCCCTAGGATGCTCTAACTCTTCTCCCCCATTAGGGAGACCACCTCTAGGCACCCGACAACGTCTAACCTCCTATCTGAAGAAGGAAGACGTGCCCGGCCCATCTAGAGGTGCTCAACTAAATCCCTAATCTGCGAAGAGAGTTAAATACACCCTAGATATCGATAAAAATCCGCATACATCCCAACTAAAGCATAAAAACTCAAACGGAAGCTATTATACTGCAGGTGAGGGGTTTCTTACCTTGTGTGCTAGATTTCTTACAAATCTAATCGCTAGAAATTCCGGTGGAGACGACTTCCCAACGATTCGCTCGCGTCCACGTGCTCTACTCGCGGAGGGGAACGTCCTTGTGCTAAAATCGTCGCCGAAAAGTGTCCTTGGGCCCTAGGGAAAAACCCTAGGTCTTCCCTTGTTGTGGCGCCGAGAGAAGGAGGAGAGGGAGAGGTGTTCGGCGTGAGGGTTTGGAGAAAGAAAGTTGCGTGAGGTTTTGTGAGGAGAGGGCTGCCGAACCAAATTAAACCAAACCCAACTTAAGTTCTTAATTTATATTAAGTGGGTTATTGAACCCAACTCTAATATAAATATAATTGGTTCCTCTTTCTTTCAGCACGGCCCTGCTGGGTTCACCGGTTACTAAGGCTAACTAAAGGTTTAGCGGACCCGAGAGGTCCCGGGTTCGATTCCCGCTTAAACCATTTTGCTTATCTAATTACTTTTGCTACTTCCGCTACTCGGAAAATTCCGGAAAAATATCTAAAAATTCTAGAAAAATCATAGAATAATTATAATGCAAGTTTGAGAATTTTTGGGTATTACAATCCCTCATACCTTATAAAAAGTTCGTCATCGAACTTAGAACAATTCTGGGTACTTCTGTCTCATGCTGGCTTCTGTCTCCCAAGTTGCCTCTGCTGCTGTGTGACTTTGCCAAATGACTTTTACTAACGGTACTTCCTTGTTCCGCAATGTCTTAACTACTCGGTCTATTATCTGAATAGGCCGACTGTCATAGCTGAGATCTTCGCGGACTTGTACCGACTGGGGCTCAATCACCTGGGTGGCATCTGGGGTATGCTTCTTCAACATAGAGACGTGAAATACATTGTAGACAACTGACATTTCCTGAGGTAGCTCTAGCTCATATGCTACCTTGCCCACTCTTCTAGTGATAAGGTATGGTCCCACGTATCTGGGACTTAGCTTGCCCTTCTTCCCAAAACGCATTACTCCCTTCATGGGAGCTACTCTGAGGAACACTGAATCCCCAACTGAAAACTCTAAGGGTCTGCGCCGTGTATCAGTATAGCTCTTCTGGCGGCTCTAAGCTGTCTTTATCCTCTGGCGGATCTGCTGTATAGCTGCTGTGGTATCTGCTACTAGATCTGTCTGAAGCTCTAGTTCTTTCTGTTTTTTTT